>NC_086163.1:15899962-16595101 GCF_035149785.1 Candoia aspera | reverse complement strand
GGGGTCAGGAAAACCTCACGGGGTGAGCCAGGCGGAATCAGGCCGAATGCAAAAATGAACACCGCCATGAGATTCGGGGTGGAATGTAAAGGTTAGGAGTGCTTTTGCAAGCTCGATTTGGGACGGCACAATTTTTGGCCCAGAAATCAAAAAATTCCTGACCCCGGGGTCAGGAAAACGTCACGGGGTGAGCCAGGCGGAATCAGGCCAAATGCAAAAATGAACACCGCCATGAGATTCGGGGTGGAATGTAAGGGCTAGGAGTGCTTTTGCATGCTCGATTTCGGACGGAACAATTTTTGGCCCAGAAATGAAAAAATTCCTGACCCCCGGGTCAGGAAAACCTCACGGGGTGAGCAAGGCGGAATCAGGCCGAATGCAAAAATGAACACCGCCATGAGATTCGGGGTGGAATGTAAGGGCCAGGAGTGCTTTTGCATGCTCGATTTGGGACAGCACAATTTTTGGCCCAGAAATCAAAAAATTCCTGACCCCGGGGTCACGAAAACCTCACGGGGTGAGCCAGGCGGAATCAGGCCGAATTCAAAAATGAACACCGCCATGAGATTCGGGGTGGAATGTAAGGGCCAGGAGTGCTTTTGCATGCTCGATTTCGGACGGAACAATTTTGGGCCCAGAAATCAAAAAATTCCTGACCCCGGTGTCAGGAAAACCTCACGGGGTGAGCCAGGCGGTATCAGGCCGAATGCAAAAATGAACACCGCCATGAGATTCGGGGTGGAATGTAAGGGCTAGGAGTGCTTTTCCAAGCTCGATTTGGGACGGCACAATTTTTGGCCCAGAAATCAAAAAATTCCTGACCCCGGGGTCAGGAAAACCTCACGGGGTGAGCCAGGCGGAATCAGGCCGAATGCAAAAATGAACACCGCCATGAGATTCGGGGTGGAATGTAAGGGCCAGGAGTGCTTTTGCATGCTCGATTTGGGACGGCACAATTTTTGGCCCAGAAATCAAAAAATTCCTGACCCCGGGGTCAGGAGAACCTCACGGGGTGAGCCAGGCGGAATCAGGCCGAATGCAAAAATGAACACCGCCATGAGATTCGGGGTGGAATGTAAGGGCCAGGAGTGCTTTTGCAAGCTCGATTAGGGACGGCACAATTTTTGGCCCAGAAATCAAAAAATTCCTGACCCCGGGGTCAGGAAAACCTCACGGGGTGAGCCAGGCGGAATCAGGCCGAATGCAAAAATGAACACCGCCATGAGATTCGGGGTGGAATGTAAGGGCCAGGAGTGCTTTTGCATGCTCGATTTGGGACGGCACAATTTTTGGCCCAGAAATCAAAAAATTCCTGACCCCGGGGTCAGGAAAACCTCACGGGGTGAGCCAGGCGGAATCAGGCCGAATGCAAAAATGAACACCGCCATGAGATTCGGGGTGGAATGTAAGGGCCAGGAGTGCTTTTGCATGCTCGATTTGGGACGGCACAATTTTTGGCCCAGAAATCAAAAAATTCCTGACCCCGGGGTCAGGAAAACCTCACGGGGTGAGCCAGGCGGAATCAGGCCAAATGCAAAAATGAACACCGCCATGAGATTCGGGGTGGAATGTATGGGCTAGGAGTGCTTTTGCAAGCTCGATTTGGGACGGCACAATTTTTGGCCCAGAAATCAAAAAATTCCTGACCCCGGGGTCAGGAAAACCTCACGGGGTGAGCCAGGCGGAATCAGGCCGAATGCAAAAATGAACACCGCCATGAGATTCGGGGTGGAATGTAAAGGTTAGGAGTGCTTTTGCAAGCTCGATTTGGGACGGCACAATTTTTGGCCCAGAAATCAAAAAATTCCTGACCCCGGGGTCAGGAAAACGTCACGGGGTGAGCCAGGCGGAATCAGGCCAAATGCAAAAATGAACACCGCCATGAGATTCGGGGTGGAATGTAAGGGCTAGGAGTGCTTTTGCAAGCGCGATTTGGGACGGCACAATTTTTGGACCAGAAATCAAAAAATTCCTGACCCCGGGGTCAGGAAAACCTCACGGGGTGAGCAAGGCGGAATCAGGCCGAATTCAAAAATGAACACCGCCATGAGATTCGGGGTGGAATGTAAGGGCTAGGAGTGCTTTTGCAAGCTCGATTTGGGACGGCAAAATTTTTGGCCCAGAAATCAAAAAATTCCTGACCCCGGGGTCAGGAAAACCTCACGGGGTGAGCCAGGCGGAATCAGGCCGAATGCAAAAATGAACACCGCCATGAGATTCGGGGTGGAATGTAAGGGTTAGGAGTGCTTTTGCATGCTCGATTTGGGACGGCACAGTTTTTGGCCCAGAAATGAAAAAATTCCTGACCCCGGGGTCAGGATAACCTCACGGGGTGAGCCAGGCGGAATCAGGCCAAATGCAAAAATGAACACCGCCATGAGATTCGGGGTGGAATGTAAGGGCCAGGAGTGCTTTTGCATGCTCGATTTGGGACGGCACAATTTTTGGCCCAGAAATCAAAAAATTCCTGACCCCGGGGTCAGGAAAACCTCACGGGGTGAGCCAGGCGGAATCAGGCCGAATGCCAAAATGAACACCGCCATGAGATTCGGGGTGGAATGTAAGGGCTAGGAGTGCTTTTGCAAGCTCGATTCCGGACGGAACAATTTTGGGCCCAGAAATCAAAAAACTCCTGACCCCGGGGTCAGGATAACCTCACGGGGTGAGCCAGGCGGAATCAGGCCAAATGCAAAAATGAACACCGCCATGAGATTCGGGGTGGAATGTAAGGGCCAGGAGTGCTTTTGCATGCTCGATTTGGGACGGCACAATTTTTGGCCCAGAAATCAAAAAATTCCTGACCCCGGGGTCAGGAAAACCTCACGGGGTGAGCCAGGCGGAATCAGGCCAAATGCAAAAATGAACACCGCCATGAGATTCGGGGTGGAATGTAAGGGCCAGGAGTGCTTTTGCATGCTCGATTTGGGACGGCACAATTTTTGGCCCAGAAATCAAAAAATTCCTGACCCCGGGGTCAGGAAAACCTCACGGGGTGAGCCAGGCGGAATCAGGCCAAATGCAAAAATGAACACCGCCATGAGATTCGGGGTGGAATGTATGGGCTAGGAGTGCTTTTGCAAGCTCGATTTGGGACGGCACAATTTTTGGCCCAGAAATCAAAAAATTCCTGACCCCGGGGTCAGGAAAACCTCACGGGGTGAGCCAGGCGGAATCAGGCCGAATGCAAAAATGAACACCGCCATGAGATTCGGGGTGGAATGTAAAGGTTAGGAGTGCTTTTGCAAGCTCGATTTGGGACGGCACAATTTTTGGCCCAGAAATCAAAAAATTCCTGACCCCGGGGTCAGGAAAACGTCACGGGGTGAGCCAGGCGGAATCAGGCCAAATGCAAAAATGAACACCGCCATGAGATTCGGGGTGGAATGTAAGGGCTAGGAGTGCTTTTGCATGCTCGATTTCGGACGGAACAATTTTTGGCCCAGAAATGAAAAAATTCCTGACCCCCGGGTCAGGAAAACCTCACGGGGTGAGCAAGGCGGAATCAGGCCGAATGCAAAAATGAACACCGCCATGAGATTCGGGGTGGAATGTAAGGGCCAGGAGTGCTTTTGCATGCTCGATTTGGGACAGCACAATTTTTGGCCCAGAAATCAAAAAATTCCTGACCCCGGGGTCACGAAAACCTCACGGGGTGAGCCAGGCGGAATCAGGCCGAATTCAAAAATGAACACCGCCATGAGATTCGGGGTGGAATGTAAGGGCCAGGAGTGCTTTTGCATGCTCGATTTCGGACGGAACAATTTTGGGCCCAGAAATCAAAAAATTCCTGACCCCGGTGTCAGGAAAACCTCACGGGGTGAGCCAGGCGGTATCAGGCCGAATGCAAAAATGAACACCGCCATGAGATTCGGGGTGGAATGTAAGGGCTAGGAGTGCTTTTCCAAGCTCGATTTGGGACGGCACAATTTTTGGCCCAGAAATCAAAAAATTCCTGACCCCGGGGTCAGGAAAACCTCACGGGGTGAGCCAGGCGGAATCAGGCCGAATGCAAAAATGAACACCGCCATGAGATTCGGGGTGGAATGTAAGGGCCAGGAGTGCTTTTGCATGCTCGATTTGGGACGGCACAATTTTTGGCCCAGAAATCAAAAAATTCCTGACCCCGGGGTCAGGAGAACCTCATGGGGTGAGCCAGGCGGAATCAGGCCGAATGCAAAAATGAACACCGCCATGAGATTCGGGGTGGAATGTAAGGGCCAGGAGTGCTTTTGCAAGCTCGATTAGGGACGGCACAATTTTTGGCCCAGAAATCAAAAAATTCCTGACCCCGGGGTCAGGAAAACCTCACGGGGTGAGCCAGGCGGAATCAGGCCGAATGCAAAAATGAACACCGCCATGAGATTCGGGGTGGAATGTAAGGGCCAGGAGTGCTTTTGCATGCTCGATTTGGGACGGCACAATTTTTGGCCCAGAAATCAAAAAATTCCTGACCCCGGGGTCAGGAAAACCTCACGGGGTG
This sequence comes from Candoia aspera, assembly GCF_035149785.1. NCBI lineage: Eukaryota > Metazoa > Chordata > Lepidosauria > Squamata > Candoiidae > Candoia > Candoia aspera. The sequence continues at coordinate 16,590,621 of NC_086163.1, read as the reverse complement.
AGCCAGGCGGAATCAGGCCGAATGCATGTAAGGGCCAGGAGTGCTTTTGCATGCTCGATTTGGGACGGCACAATTTTTGGCCCAGAAATCAAAAAATTCCTGACCCCGGGGTCAGGAAAACCTCACGGGGTGAGCCAGGCGGAATCAGGCCAAATGCAAAAATGAACACCGCCATGAGATTCGGGGTGGAATGTATGGGCTAGGAGTGCTTTTGCAAGCTCGATTTGGGACGGCACAATTTTTGGCCCAGAAATCAAAAAATTCCTGACCCCGGGGTCAGGAAAACCTCACGGGGTGAGCCAGGCGGAATCAGGCCGAATGCAAAAATGAACACCGCCATGAGATTCGGGGTGGAATGTAAAGGTTAGGAGTGCTTTTGCAAGCTCGATTTGGGACGGCACAATTTTTGGCCCAGAAATCAAAAAATTCCTGACCCCGGGGTCAGGAAAACGTCACGGGGTGAGCCAGGCGGAATCAGGCCAAATGCAAAAATGAACACCGCCATGAGATTCGGGGTGGAATGTAAGGGCTAGGAGTGCTTTTGCATGCTCGATTTCGGACGGAACAATTTTGGGCCCAGAAATCAAAAAATTCCTGACCACGGGGTCAGGAAAACCTCACGGGGTGAGCCAGGCGGAATCAGGCCGAATGCAAAAATGAACACCGCCATGAGATTCGGGGTGGAATGTAAGGGCTAGGAGTGCTTTTGCATGCTCGATTTCGGACGGAACAATTTTTGGCCCAGAAATGAAAAAATTCCTGACCCCCGGGTCAGGAAAACCTCACGGGGTGAGCAAGGCGGAATCAGGCCGAATGCAAAAATGAACACCGCCATGAGATTCGGGGTGGAATGTAAGGGCCAGGAGTGCTTTTGCATGCTCGATTTGGGACAGCACAATTTTTGGCCCAGAAATCAAAAAATTCCTGACCCCGGGGTCACGAAAACCTCACGGGGTGAGCCAGGCGGAATCAGGCCGAATTCAAAAATGAACACCGCCATGAGATTCGGGGTGGAATGTAAGGGCCAGGAGTGCTTTTGCATGCTCGATTTCGGACGGAACAATTTTGGGCCCAGAAATCAAAAAATTCCTGACCCCGGTGTCAGGAAAACCTCACGGGGTGAGCCAGGCGGTATCAGGCCGAATGCAAAAATGAACACCGCCATGAGATTCGGGGTGGAATGTAAGGGCTAGGAGTGCTTTTCCAAGCTCGATTTGGGACGGCACAATTTTTGGCCCAGAAATCAAAAAATTCCTGACCCCGGGGTCAGGAAAACCTCACGGGGTGAGCCAGGCGGAATCAGGCCGAATGCAAAAATGAACACCGCCATGAGATTCGGGGTGGAATGTAAGGGCCAGGAGTGCTTTTGCATGCTCGATTTGGGACGGCACAATTTTTGGCCCAGAAATCAAAAAATTCCTGACCCCGGGGTCAGGAGAACCTCACGGGGTGAGCCAGGCGGAATCAGGCCGAATGCAAAAATGAACACCGCCATGAGATTCGGGGTGGAATGTAAGGGCCAGGAGTGCTTTTGCAAGCTCGATTAGGGACGGCACAATTTTTGGCCCAGAAATCAAAAAATTCCTGACCCCGGGGTCAGGAAAACCTCACGGGGTGAGCCAGGCGGAATCAGGCCGAATGCAAAAATGAACACCGCCATGAGATTCGGGGTGGAATGTAAGGGCCAGGAGTGCTTTTGCATGCTCGATTTGGGACGGCACAATTTTTGGCCCAGAAATCAAAAAATTCCTGACCCCGGGGTCAGGAAAACCTCACGGGGTGAGCCAGGCGGAATCAGGCCGAATGCAAAAATGAACACCGCCATGAGATTCGGGGTGGAATGTAAGGGCTAGGAGTGCTTTTGCAAGCTCGATTTGGGACGGCAAAATTTTTGGCCCAGAAATCAAAAAATTCCTGACCCCCGGGTCAGGAAAACCTCACGGGGTGAGCCAGGCGGTATCAGGCCGAATGCCAAAATGAACACCGCCATGAGATTCGGGGTGGAATGTAAGGGCCAGGAGTGCTTTTGCAAGCTCGATTTGGGACGGCACAATTTTTGGCCCAGAAATCAAAAAATTCCTGACCCCGGGGTCAGGAAAACCTCACGGGGTGAGCCAGGCGGAATCAGGCCGAATGCAAAAATGAACACCGCCATGAGATTCGGGGTGGAATGTAAGGGCCAGGAGTGCTTTTGCATGCTCGATTTGGGACGGCACAATTTTTGGCCCAGAAATCAAAAAATTCCTGACTCCGGGGTCAGGAAAACCTCACGGGGTGAGCCAGGCGGAATCAGGCCGAATGCAAAAATGAACACCGCCATGAGATTCGGGGTGGAATGAAAGGGCTAGGAGTGCTTTTGCAAGCTCGATTTCGGACGGCAAAATTTTTGGCCCAGAAATCAAAAAATTCCTGACCCCGGGGTCAGGAAAACCTTACGGGGTGAGCCAGGCGGAATCAGACCGAATGCAAAAATGAACACCGCCATGAGATTCGGGGTGGAATGTAAGGGCCAGGAGTGCTTTTGCATGCTCGATTTGGGACGGCACAATTTTTGGCCCAGAAATCAAAAAATTCCTGACCCCGGGGTCAGGAAAACCTCACGGGGTGAGCCAGGCGGAATCAGGCCGAATGCAAAAATGAACGCCGCCATGAGATTCGGGGTGGAATGTAAGGGCTAGGAGTGCTTTTGCAAGCTCGATTTGGGACAGCAAAATTTTTGGCCCAGAAAACAAAAAATTCCTGACCCCGGGGTCAGGAAAACCTCACGGGGTGAGCCAGGCGGAATCAGGCCAAATGCAAAAATGAACACCGCCATGAGATTCGGGGTGGAATGTAAGGGCTAGGAGTGCTTTTGCATGCTCGATTTGGAACGGCACAATTTTTGGCCCAGAAATCAAAAAATTCCTGACCCCGGGGTCAGGAAAACCTCACGGGGTGAGCCAGGCGGAATCAGGCCGAATGCAAAAATGAACACCGCCATGAGATTCGGGGTGGAATGTAAGGGCTAGGAGTGCTTTTGCATGCTCGATTTCAGACGGAACAATTTTGGGCCCAGAAATCAAAAAATTCCTGACCCCGGGGTCAGGAAAACCTCACGGGGTGAGCCAGGCGGAATCAGGCCAAATGCAAAAATGAACACCGCCATGAGATTCGGGGAGGAATGTAAGGGCCAGGAGTGCTTTTGCATGCTCGATTTGGGACGGCACAATTTTTGGCCCAGAAATCAAAAAATTCCTGACCCCGGGTCAGGAAAACCTCACGGGGTGAGCCAGGCGGAATCAGGCCGAATGCAAAAATGAACACCGCCATGAGTTTCGGGGTGGAATGTAAGGGCTAGGAGTGCTTTTGCAAGCTCGATTTGGGACAGCAAAATTTTTGGCCCAGAAATCAAAAAATTCTTGACCCCGGGGTCAGGAAAACCTCACGGGGTGAGCCAGGCGGAATCAGGCCGAATGCAAAAATGAACACCGCCATGAGATTCGGGGTGGAATGTAAGGGCTAGGAGTGCTTTTGCATGCTCGATTTCGGACGGATCAATTTTGGGCCCAGAAATCAAAAAATTCCTGACCCCGGGGTCAGGAAAACCTCACGGGGTGAGCCAGGCGGAATCAGGCCGAATGCAAAAATGAACACCGCCATGAGATTCGGGGTGGAATGTAAGGGCCAGGAGTGCTTTTGCATGCTCGATTTGGGACGGCAAAATTTTTGGCCCAGAAATCAAAAAATTCCTGACCCCGGGGTCAGGAAAACCTCACGGGGTGAGCCAGGCGGAATCAGGCCGAATGCAAAAATGAACGCCGCCATGAGATTCGGGGTGGAATGTAAGGGCTAGGAGTGCTTTTGCAAGCTCGATTTGGGACAGCAAAATTTTTGGCCCAGAAAACAAAAAATTCCTGACCCCGGGGTCAGGAAAACCTCACGGGGTGAGCCAGGCGGAATCAGGCCGAATGCAAAAATGAACGCCGCCATGAGATTCGGGGTGGAATGTAAGGGCTAGGAGTGCTTTTGCAAGCTCGATTTGGGACAGCAAAATTTTTGGCCCAGGAAAACAAAAAATTCCTGACCCCGGGGTCAGGAAAACCTCACGGGGTGAGCCAGGCGGAATCAGGCCGAATGCAAAAATGAACACCGCCATGAGATTCGGGGTGGAATGTAAGGGCTAGGAGTGCTTTTGCATGCTCGATTTGGAACGGCACAATTTTTGGCCCAGAAATCAAAAAATTCCTGACCCCGGGGTCAGGAAAACCTCACGGGGTGAGCCAGGCGGTATCAGGCCGAATGCAAAAATGAACACCGCCATCAGATTCGGGGTGGAATGTAAGGGCTAGGAGTGCTTTTGCAAGCTCGATTTGGAACGGCACAATTTTTGGCCCAGAAATCAAGAAATTCCTGACCCCGGGGTCAGGAAAACCTCACAGGGTGAGCCAGGCGGTATCAGGGGGAATGCAAAAATGAACACCGCTATGAGATTCGGGGTGGAATGTAAGGGCTAGGAGTGCTTTTGCATGCTCGATTTGGGACGGCACAATTTTTGGCCCAGAAATCAAAAATTCCTCACCCCGGGGTCAGGAAAACCTCACGGGGTGAGCCAGGCGGAATCAGGCCGAATGCAAAAATGAACACCGCCATGAGATTCGGGGTGGAATGTAAGGGCCAGGAGTGCTTTTGCATGCTCGATTTGGGACGGCACAATTTTTGGCCCAGAAATCAAAAAATTCCTGACCCCGGGGTCAGGAAAACCTCACGGGGTGAGCCAGGCGGAATCAGGCCGAATGCAAAAATGAACGCCGCCATGAGATTCGGGGTGGAATGTAAGGGCTAGGAGTGCTTTTGCAAGCTCGATTTGGGACAGCAAAATTTTTGGCCAAGAAAACAAAAAATTCCTGACCCCGGGGTCAGGAAAACCTCACGGGGTGAGCCAGGCGGAATCAGGCCAAATGCAAAAATGAACACCGCCATGAGATTCGGGGTGGAATGTAAGGGCTAGGAGTGCTTTTGCATGCTCGATTTGGAACGGCACAATTTTGGCCCAGAAATCAAAAAATTCCTGACCCCGGGGTCAGGAAAACCTCACGGGGTGAGCCAGGGCGGTATCAGGCGAATGCAAAAATGAACACCGCCATCAGATTCGGGGGTGGAATGTAAGGGCTAGGAGTGCTTTTGCAAGCTCGATTTGGAACGGCACAATTTTTGGCCCAGAAATCAAAAAATTCCTGACCCCGGGGTCAGGAAAACCTCACAGGGTGAGGCCAGGCGGTATCAGGCCGAATGCAAAAATGAAACACCGCCATGAGATTCGGGGTGGAATGTAAGGGCTAGGAGTGCTTTTGCATGCTCGATTTGGGACGGCACAATTTTTGGCCCAGAAATCAAAAAATTCCTGACCCCGGGGTCAGGAAAACCTCACGGGGTGAGCCAGGCGGAATCAGGCCCGAATGCAAAAATGAACACCGCCATGAGATTTGGGGTGGAATGTAAGGGCTAGGAGTGTTTTTGCATGCTCGATTTCGGACGGAACAATTTTTGGGCCCAGAAATCAAAAAAATTCCTGACCCCGGGGTCAGGAAAACCTCACGGGGTGAGCCAGGCGGAATCAGGCCAAATGCAAAAATGAACACCGCCATGAGATTCGGGGTGGAATGTAAGGGCTAGGAGTGCTTTGCATGCTCGATTTCGGACGGCACAATTTTTGGCCCAGAAATCAAAAAATTCCTGACCCCGGGGTCAGGAAAACCTCACGGGGGTGAGCCAGGCGATATCAGGCCGAATGCAGAAATGAACACCGCCATGAGATTCGGGGTGGAATGTAAGGGCTAGGAGTGCTTTTTCATGCTCGATTTGGGACGGCACAATTTTTGGCCCAGAAAATCAAAAAATTCCTCACCCCGGGGTCAGGAAAACCTCACGGGGTGAGCCAGGCGGAATCAGGCCAAATGCAAAAATGAACACCGCCATGAGATTCGGGGTGGAATGTACGGGCTAGGAGTGCTTTTGCAAGCTCGATTTGGGACGGCAAAATTTTTGGCCCAGAAATCAAAAAATTCCTGACCCCGGGGTCAGGAAAACCTCACGGGGTGAGCCAGGCGGAATCAGGCCGAATGCAAAAATGAACACCGCCATGAGATTCGGGGTGGAATGTAAGGGCCAGGAGTGCTTTTGCATGCTCGATTTGGGACGGCACAATTTTTGGCCCAGAAATCAAAAAATTCCTGACCTCACGGGGTGAGCCAGGCGGAATCAGGCCGAATGCAAAAATGAACACAACCATGAGATTCGGGGTGGAATGTAAGGGGCTAGGGAGTGCTTTTGCAAGCTCGATTTGGGACGGCACAATTTTTGGCCCAGAAATCAAAAAATTCCTGACCCCGGGGTCAGGAAAACCTCACGGGGGTGAGCCAGGCGGAATCAGGCCGAATGCAAAAATGAACACCGCCATGAGATTCGGGGTGGAATGTAAGGGCCAGGAGTGCTTTTGCATGCTCGATTTGGGACGGCACAATTTTTGGCCCAGAAATCAAAAAATTCCTGACCTCACGGGGGTGAGCCAGGCGGAATCAGGCCGAATGCAAAAATGAACACAACCATGAGATTCGGGGGTGGAATGTAAGGGCTAGGAGTGCTTTTGCAAGCTCGATTTGGGACGGCACAATTTTTGGCCCAGAAATCAAAAAATTCCTGACCCCGGGGTCAGGAAAACCTCACGGGGTGAGCCAGGCGGAATCAGGCTGAATGCAAAAATGAACACCGCCATGAGATTTGGGGTGGAATGTAAGGGCTAGGAGTGTTTTTGCATGCTCGATTTCGGACGGAACAATTTTGGGCCCAGAAATCAAAAAATTCCTGACCCCGGGGTCAGGAAAACCTCACGGGGTGAGCCAGGCGGAATCAGGCCAAATGCAAAAATGACACCGCCATGAGATTCGGGGTGGAATGTAAGGGCTAGGAGTGCTTTTGCATGCTCGATTTCGGACGGCACAATTTTTGGCCCAGAAATCAAAAAATTCCTGACCCCGGGGTCAGGAAAACCTCACGGGGGTGAGCCAGGCGGAATCAGGCCGAATGCAAAAAATGAACACCGCCATGAGATCGGGGGTGGAATGTAAGGGCTAGGAGTGCTTTTGCAATCTCGATTTGGGACGGCACAATTTTTGGCCCAGAAATCAAAAAATTCCTGACCCGGGGTCAGGAAAACCTCACGGGGGTGAGCCAGGCGGAATCAGGCCGAATGCAAAAATGAACACCGCCATGAGATTCGGGGTGGAATGTAAGGGCTAGGAGTGCTTTTGCATGCTCGATTTCGGACGGAACAATTTTGGGCCCAGAAATCAAAAAATTCCTGACTCCGGGGTCAGGGAAAACCTCACGGGGTGAGCCAGGCGGAATCAGGCCGAATGCAAAAAATGAACACCGCCATGAGATTCGGGGTGGAATGTAAGGGCTTAGGAGTGCTTTTGCAAGCTCGATTTGGGACAGGCAAAATTTTTGGCCCAGAAATCAAAAAATTCCTGACCCCGCGGTCAGGAAAACCTCACGGGGGTGAGCCAGGCGGAATCAGGCCGAATGCAAAAATGAACACCGCCATGAGATTCGGGGTGGAATGTAAGGGCTAGGAGTGCTTTTGCATGCTCGATTTCGGACGGAACAATTTTGGGCCCAGAAATCAAAAAATTCCTGACCCCGGGGTCAGGAAAACCTCACGGGGTGAGCCAGGCGGAATCAGGCCGAATGCAAAAATGAACACCGCCATGAGATTCGGGGTGGAATGTAAGGGCTAGGAGTGCTTTTGCAAGCTCGATTTGGGACAGCAAAATTTTTTGGCCCAGAAATCAAAAAATTCCTGACCCCGGGGTCAGGAAAACCTCACGGGGTGAGCCAGGCGGAATCAGGCCGAATGCAAAAATGAACACCGCCGTGAGATTCGGGGTGGAATGTAAGGGCCAGGAGTGCTTTTGCATGCTCGATTTCGGACGGAACAATTTTGGGGCCCCAGAAATCAAAAAATTCCTGACCCCGGGGTCAGGAAAACCTCACAGGGTGAGCCAGGCGGAATCAGGGCCGAATGCAAAAATGAACACCGCCATGAGATTCGGGGTGGAATGTAAGGGGCTAGGAGTGCTTTTGCATGCTCGATTTCGGACGGAACAATTTTGGGCCCAGAAATCAAAAAATTCCTGACTCCGGGGTCAGGAAAACCTCACGGGGTGAGCCAGGCGGAATCAGGCCGAATGCAAAATGAACACCGCCATGAGATTCGGGGTGGAATGTAAGGGCTAGGAGTGCTTTTTCAAGCTCGATTTGGGACAGCAAAATTTTTGGCCCAGAAATCAAAAAATTCCTGACCCCGGGGTCAGGAAAACCTCACGGGGTGAGCCAGGCGGAATCAGGCCGAATGCAAAAATGAACACCGCCATGAGATTCGGGGTGGAATGTAAGGCTAGGAGTTCTTTTGCATGCTCGATTTCGGACGGAACAATTTTGGGCCCAGAAATCAAAAAATTCCTGACCCCGGGGTCAGGAAAACCTCACGGGGTGAGCCAGGCGGAATCAGGCCGAATGCAAAAATGAACACCGCCATGAGATTCGGGGTGGAATGTAAGGGCTAGGAGTGCTTTTGCAAGCTCGATTTGGGACAGCAAAATTTTTGGCCCAGAAATCAAAAAATTCCTGACCCCGGGGTCAGGAAAACCTCACGGGGTGAGCCAGGCGGAATCAGGTCAAATGCAAAAATGAACACCGCCATGAGATTCGGGGTGGAATGTAAGGGCTAGGAGTGCTTTTGCAAGCTCGATTTGGGACGGCACAATATTTGGCCCAGAAATCAAAATATTCCTGACCCCGGGGTCAGGAAAACCTCACGGGGTGAGCCAGGCAGAATCAGGCCGAATGCAAAAATGAACACCGCCGTGAGATTCGGGGTGGAATGTAAGGGCTAGGAGTGCTTTTGCATGCTCGATTTCGGACGGAACAATATTTGGCCCAGAAATCAAAAAATTCCTGACCCCGGGGTCAGGAAAACCTCACGGGGTGAGCCAGGCGGAATCAGGCCGAATGCAAAAATGAACACCGCCGTGTGATTCGGGGTGGAATGTAAGGGCTAGGAGTGCTTTTGCATGCTCGATTTCGGACGGAACAATTTTGGGCCCAGAAATCAAAAAATTCCTGACCCCGGGGTCAGGAAAACCTCACGGGGTGAGCCAGGCGGAATCAGGCCAAATGCAAAAATGAACACCGCCATGAGATTCGGGGTGGAATGTAAGGGCCAGGAGTGCTTTTGCATGCTCGATTTGGGACAGCAAAATTTTTGGCCCAGAAATCAAAAAATTCCTGACCCCGGGGTCAGGAAAACCTCACGGGGTGAGCCAGGCGGAATCAGGCCGAATGCAAAAATGAACACCGCCATGAGATTCGGGGTGGAATGTAAGAGGTAGGAGTGCTTTTGCATGCTCTATTTCGGACGGAACAATTTTTGGCCCAGAAATCAAAAAATTCCTGACCCCGGGGTCAGGAAAACCTCACGGGGTGAGCCAGGCGGAATCAGGCCAAATGCAAAAATGAACACCGCCATGAGATTCGGGGTGGAATGTAAGGGCTAGGAGTGCTTTTGCATGCTCGATTTGGGACGGCAAAATTTTTGGCCCAGAAATCAAAAAACTCCTGACCCCGGGGTCAGGATAACCTCACGGGGTGAGCCAGGCGGAATCAGGCCAAATGCAAAAATGAACACCGCCATGAGATTCGGGGTGGAATGTAAGGGCCAGGAGTGCTTTTGCATGCTCGATTTCGGACGGAACAATTTTGGGCCCAGAAATCAAAAAATTCCTGACCCCGGGGTCAGGAAAACCTCACGGGGTGAGCCAGGCGGAATCAGGCCGAATGCAAAAATGAACACCGCCATGAGATTCGGGGTGGCATGTAAGGGCTAGGAGTGCTTTTGCATGCTCGATTTCGGATGGCACAATTTTTGGCCCAGAAATCAAAAAATTCCTGACCCCGGGGTCAGGAAAACCTCACGGGGTGAGCCAGGCGATATCAGGCCGAATGCAGAAATGAACACCGCCATGAGATTCGGGGTGGAATGTAAGGGCTAGGAGTGCTTTTTCATGCTCGATTTGGGACGGCACAATTTTTGGCCCAGAAATCAAAAAATTCCTCACCCCGGGGTCAGGAAAACCTCACGGGGTGAGCCAGGCGGAATCAGGCGAAATGCAAAAATGAACACCGCCATGAGATTCGGGGTGGAATGTACGGGCTAGGAGTGCTTTTGCAAGCTCGATTTGGGACGGGAAAATTTTTGGCCCAGAAATCAAAAAATTCCTGACCCCGGGGTCAGGAAAACCTCACGGGGTGAGCCGGGCGGAATCAGGCCGAATGCAAAAATGAACACCGCCATGAGATTCGGGGTGGAATGTAAGGGCTAGGAGTGCTTTTGCAAGCTCGATTTGGGACAGCAAAATTTTTGGCCCAGAAATCAAAAAATTCCTGACCCCGGGGTCAGGAAAACCTCACGGGGTGAGCCAGGCGGAATCAGGCCGAATGCAAAAATGAACACCGCCATGAGATTCGGGGTGGAATGTAAGGGCTAGGAGTGCTTTTGCAATCTCGATTTGGGACGGCACAATTTTTGGCCCAGAAATCAAAAAATTCCTGACCCCGGGGTCAGGAAAACCTCACGGGGTGAGCCAGGCGGAATCAGGCCGAATGCAAAAATGAACACCGCCATGAGATTCGGGGTGGAATGTAAGGGCTAGGAGTGCTTTTGCATGCTCGATTTCGGACGGAACAATTTTGGGCCCAGAAATCAAAAAATTCCTGACTCCGGGGTCAGGAAAACCTCACGGGGTGAGCCAGGCGGAATCAGGCCGAATGCAAAAATGAACACCGCCATGAGATTCGGGGTGGAATGTAAGGGCTAGGAGTGCTTTTGCAAGCTCGATTTGGGACAGCAAAATTTTTGGCCCAGAAATCAAAAAACTCCTGACCCCGGGGTCAGGATAACCTCACGGGGTGAGCCAGGCGGAATCAGGCCGAATGCAAAAATGAACACCGCCATGAGATTCGGGGTGGAATGTAAGGGCTAGGAGTGCTTTTGCATGCTCGATTTCGGACGGCACAATTTTTGGCCCAGAAATCAAAAAATTCCTGACCCCGGGGTCAGGAAAACCTCACGGGGTGAGCCAGGCGATATCAGGCCGAATGCAGAAATGAACACCGCCATGAGATTCGGGGTGGAATGTAAGGGCTAGGAGTGCTTTTTCATGCTCGATTTGGGACGGCACAATTTTTGGCCCAGAAATCAAAAAATTCCTCACCCCGGGGTCAGGAAAACCTCACGGGGTGAGCCAGGCGGAATCAGGCCAAATGCAAAAATGAACACCGCCATGAGATTCGGGGTGGAATGTACGGGCTAGGAGTGCTTTTGCAAGCTCGATTTGGGACGGCAAAATTTTTGGCCCAGAAATCAAAAAATTCCTGACCCCGGGGTCAGGAAAACCTCACGGGGTGAGCCGGGCGGAATCAGGCTGAATGCAAAAATGAACACCGCCATGAGATTCGGGGTGGAATGTAAGGGCTAGGAGTGCTTTTGCAAGCTCGATTTGGGACAGCAAAATTTTTGGCCCAGAAATCAAAAAATTCCTGACCCCGGGGTCAGGAAAACCTCATGGGGTGAGCCAGGCGGAATCAGGCCGAATGCAAAAATGAACACCGCCATGAGATTCGGGGTGGAATGTAAGGGCTAGGAGTGCTTTTGCATGCTCGATTTCGGACGGAACAATTTTGGGCCCAGAAATCAAAAAATTCCTGACTCCGGGGTCAGGAAAACCTCACGGGGTGAGCCAGGCGGAATCAGGCCGAATGCAAAAATGAACACCGCCATGAGATTCGGGGTGGAATGTAAGGGCTAGGAGTGCTTTTGCATGCTCGATTTGGGACGGCAAAATTTTTGGCCCAGAAATCAAAAAACTCCTGACCCCGGGGTCAGGATAACCTCACGGGGTGAGCCAGGCGGAATCAGGCCAAATGCAAAAATGAACACCGCCATGAGATTCGGGGTGGAATGTAAGGGCCAGGAGTGCTTTTGCATGCTCGATTTCGGACGGAACAATTTTTGGCCCAGAAATCAAAAAATTCCTGACCCCGGGGTCAGGAAAACCTCACGGGGTGAACCAGGCGGAATCAGGCTGAATGCAAAAATGAACACCGCCATGAGATTTGGGGTGGAATGTAAGGGCTAGGAGTGCTTTTGCAAGCTCGATTTGGGACAGCAAAATTTTTGGCCCAGAAATCAAAAAATTCCTGACCCCGGGGTCAGGAAAACCTCACGGGGTGAGCCAGGCGGAATCAGGCCGAATGCAAAAATGAACACCGCCATGAGATTCGGGGTGGAATGTAAGGGCTAGGAGTGCTTTTGCATGCTCGATTTGGGACGGCAAAATTTTTGGCCCAGAAATCAAAAAATTCCTGACCCCGGGGTCAGGAAAACCTCACGGGGTGAGCCAGGCGGAATCAGGCCGAATGCAAAAATGAACACCGCCATGAGATTCGGGGTGGAATGTAAGGGCTAGGAGTGCTTTTTCATGCTCGATTTGGGACGGCACAATTTTTGGCCCAGAAATCAAAAAATTCCTCACCCCGGGGTCAGGAAAACCTCACGGGGTGAGCCAGGCGGAATCAGGCGAAATGCAAAAATGAACACCGCCATGAGATTCGGGGTGGAATGTACGGGCTAGGAGTGCTTTTGCAAGCTCGATTTGGGACGGGAAAATTTTTGGCCCAGAAATCAAAAAATTCCTGACCCCGGGGTCAGGAAAACCTCACGGGGTGAGCCGGGCGGAATCAGGCCGAATGCAAAAATGAACACCGCCATGAGATTCGGGGTGGAATGTAAGGGCTAGGAGTGCTTTTGCAAGCTCGATTTGGGACAGCAAAATTTTTGGGCCCAGAAATCAAAAAATTCCTGACCCCGGGGTCAGGAAAACCTCACGGGGTGAGCCAGGCGGAATCAGGCCGAATGCAAAAATGAACACCGCCATGAGATTCGGGGTGGAATGTAAGGGCTAGGAGTGCTTTTGCAATCTCGATTTGGGACGGCACAATTTTTGGCCAGAAATCAAAAAATTCCTGACCCCGGGGTCAGGAAAACCTCACGGGGTGAGCCAGGCGGAATCAGGCCGAATGCAAAAATGAACACCGCCATGAGATTCGGGGTGGAATGTAAGGGCTAGGAGTGCTTTTGCATGCTCGATTTCGGACGGAACAATTTTGGGCCCAGAAATCAAAAAATTCCTGACTCCGGGGTCAGGAAAACCTCACGGGGTGAGCCAGGCGGAATCAGGCCGAATGCAAAAATGAACACCGCCATGAGATTCGGGGTGGAATGTAAGGGCTAGGAGTGCTTTTTGCAAGCTCGATTTGGGACAGCAAAATTTTTGGCCCAGAAATCAAAAAACTCCTGACCCCGGGGTCAGGATAACCTCACGGGGTGAGCCAGGCGGAATCAGGCCGAATGCAAAAATGAACACCGCCATGAGATTCGGGGTGGAATGTAAGGGCTAGGAGTGCTTTTGCATGCTCGATTTCGGACGGCACAATTTTTGGCCCAGAAATCAAAAAATTCCTGACCCCGGGTCAGGAAAACCTCACGGGGTGAGCCAGGCGATATCAGGCCGAATGCAGAAATGAACACCGCCATGAGATTCGGGGTGGAATGTAAGGGCTAGGAGTGCTTTTTCATGCTCGATTTGGGACGGCACAATTTTTGGCCCAGAAATCAAAAAATTCCTCACCCCGGGGTCAGGAAAACCTCACGGGGTGAGCCAGGCGGAATCAGGCCAAATGCAAAAATGAACACCGCCATGAGATTCGGGGTGGAATGTACGGGCTAGGAGTGCTTTTGCAAGCTCGATTTGGGACGGCAAAATTTTTGGCCCAGAAATCAAAAAATTCCTGACCCCGGGGTCAGGAAAACCCTCACGGGGTGAGCCGGGCGGAATCAGGCCAAATGCAAAAATGAACACCGCCATGAGATTCGGGGTGGAATGTACGGGCTAGGAGTGCTTTTGCAAGCTCGATTTGGGACGGCAAAATTTTTGGCCCAGAAATCAAAAAATTCCTGACCCCGGGGTCAGGAAAACCTCACGGGGTGAGCCGGGCGGAATCAGGCCAAATGCAAAAATGAACACCGCCATGAGATTCGGGGTGGAATGTAAGGGCCAGGAGTGCTTTTGCATGCTCGATTTCGGACGGAACAATTTTGGGCCCAGAAATCAAAAAATTCCTGACCCCGGGGTCAGGAAAACCTCACGGGGTGAGCCAGGCGGAATCAGGCCGAATGCAAAAATGAACACAACCATGAGATTCGGGTGGAATGTAAGGGCTAGGAGTGCTTTTGCAAGCTCGATTTGGGACGGCAAAATTTTTGGCCCAGAAATCAAAAAATTCCTGACCCCGGGGTCAGGAAAACCTCACGGGGTGAGCCAGGCGGAATCAGGCTGAATGCAAAAATGAACACCGCCATGAGATTCGGGGTGGAATGTAAGGGCTAGGAGTGCTTTTGCATGCTCGATTTCGGATGGCACAATTTTTGGCCCAGAAATCAAAAAATTCCTGACCCCGGGGTCAGGAAAACCTCACGGGGTGAGCCAGGCGATATCAGGCCGAATGCAGAAATGAACACCGCCATGAGATTCGGGGTGGAATGTAAGGGCTAGGAGTGCTTTTTCATGCTCGATTTGGGACGGCACAATTTTTGGCCCAGAAATCAAAAAATTCCTCACCCCGGGGTCAGGAAAACCTCACGGGGTGAGCCAGGCGGAATCAGGCGAAATGCAAAAATGAACACCGCCATGAGATTCGGGGTGGAATGTACGGGCTAGGAGTGCTTTTGCAAGCTCGATTTGGGACGGGAAAATTTTGGCCCAGAAATCAAAAAATTCCTGACCCCGGGGTCAGGAAAACCTCACGGGGTGAGCCGGGCGGAATCAGGCCGAATGCAAAAATGAACACCGCCATGAGATTCGGGGTGGAATGTAAGGGCTAGGAGTGCTTTTGCAAGCTCGATTTGGGACAGCAAAATTTTTGGCCCAGAAATCAAAAAATTCCTGACCCCGGGGTCAGGAAAACCTCACGGGGTGAGCCAGGCGGAATCAGGCCGAATGCAAAAATGAACACCGCCATGAGATTCGGGGTGGAATGTAAGGGCTAGGAGTGCTTTTGCAATCTCGATTTGGGACGGCACAATTTTTGGCCCAGAAATCAAAAAATTCCTGACCCCGGGGTCAGGAAAACCTCACGGGGTGAGCCAGGCGGAATCAGGTCGAATGCAAAAATGAACACCGCCATGAGATTCGGGGTGGAATGTAAGGGCTAGGAGTGCTTTTGCATGCTCGATTTCGGACGGAACAATTTTGGGCCCAGAAATCAAAAAATTCCTGACTCCGGGGTCAGGAAAACCTCACGGGGTGAGCCAGGCGGAATCAGGCCGAATGCAAAAATGAACACCGCCATGAGATTCGGGGTGGAATGTAAGGGCTAGGAGTGCTTTTGCAAGCTCGATTTGGGACAGCAAAATTTTTGGCCCAGAAATCAAAAAACTCCTGACCCCGGGGTCAGGATAACCTCACGGGGTGAGCCAGGCGGAATCAGGCCGAATGCAAAAATGAACACCGCCATGAGATTCGGGGTGGAATGTAAGGGCTAGGAGTGCTTTTGCATGCTCGATTTCGGACGGCACAATTTTTGGCCCAGAGATCAAAAAATTCCTGACCCCGGGGTCAGGAAAACCTCACGGGGTGAGCCAGGCGATATCAGGCCGAATGCAGAAATGAACACCGCCATGAGATTCGGGGTGGAATGTAAGGGCTAGGAGTGCTTTTTCATGCTCGATTTGGGACGGCACAATTTTTGGCCCAGAAATCAAAAAATTCCTCACCCCGGGGTCAGGAAAACCTCACGGGGTGAGCCAGGCGGAATCAGGCCAAATGCAAAAATGAACACCGCCATGAGATTCGGGGTGGAATGTACGGGCTAGGAGTGCTTTTGCAAGCTCGATTTGGGACGGCAAAATTTTTGGCCCAGAAATCAAAAAATTCCTGACCCCGCGGTCAGGAAAACCTCACGGGGTGAGCCGGGCGGAATCAGGCCGAATGCAAAAATGAACACCGCCATGAGATTCGGGGTGGAATGTAAGGGCTAGGAGTGCTTTTGCAAGCTCGATTTGGGACAGCAAAATTTTTGGCCCAGAAATCAAAAAATTCCTGACCCCGGGGTCAGGAAAACCTCATGGGGTGAGCCAGGCGGAATCAGGCCGAATGCAAAAATGAACACCGCCATGAGATTCGGGGTGGAATGTAAGGGCTAGGAGTGCTTTTGCATGCTCGATTTCGGACGGAACAATTTTGGGCCCAGAAATCAAAAAATTCCTGACTCCGGGGTCAGGAAAACCTCACGGGGTGAGCCAGGCGGAATCAGGCCGAATGCAAAAATGAACACCGCCATGAGATTCGGGGTGGAATGTAAGGGCTAGGAGTGCTTTTGCATGCTCGATTTGGGACGGCAAAATTTTTGGCCCAGAAATCAAAAAACTCCTGACCCCGGGGTCAGGATAACCTCACGGGGTGAGCCAGGCGGAATCAGGCCAAATGCAAAAATGAACACCGCCATGAGATTCGGGGTGGAATGTAAGGGCCAGGAGTGCTTTTGCATGCTCGATTTCGGACGGAACAATTTTTGGCCCAGAAATCAAAAAATTCCTGACCCCGGGGTCAGGAAAACCTCACGGGGTGAACCAGGCGGAATCAGGCTGAATGCAAAAATGAACACCGCCATGAGATTTGGGGTGGAATGTAAGGGCTAGGAGTGCTTTTGCAAGCTCGATTTGGGACAGCAAAATTTTTGGCCCAGAAATCAAAAAATTCCTGACCCCGGGGTCAGGAAAACCTCACGGGGTGAGCCAGGCGGAATCAGGCCGAATGCAAAAATGAACACCGCCATGAGATTCGGGGTGGAATGTAAGGGCTAGGAGTGCTTTTGCATGCTCGATTTGGGACGGCAAAATTTTTGGCCCAGAAATCAAAAAATTCCTGACCCCGGGGTCAGGAAAACCTCACGGGGTGAGCCAGGCGGAATCAGGCCGAATGCAAAAATGAACACCGCCATGAGATTCGGGGTGGAATGTAAGGGCCAGGAGTGCTTTTGCATGCTCGATTTGGGACGGCACAATTTTTGGCCCAGAAATCAAAAAATTCCTGACCCCGGGGTCAGGAAAACCTCACGGGGTGAGCCAGGCGGAATCAGGCCGAATGCAAAAATGAACACCGCCATGAGATTCGGGGTGGAATGTAAGAGCTAGGAGTGCTTTTGCATGCTCTATTTCGGACGGAACAATTTTTGGCCCAGAAATCAAAAAATTCCTGACCCCGGGGTCAGGAAAACCTCACGGGGTGAGCCAGGCGGAATCAGGCCAAATGCAAAAATGAACACCGCCATGAGATTCGGGGTGGAATGTAAGGGCTAGGAGTGCTTTTGCATGCTCGATTTGGGACGGCAAAATTTTTGGCCCAGAAATCAAAAAACTCCTGACCCCGGGGTCAGGATAACCTCACGGGGTGAGCCAGGCGGAATCAGGCCAAATGCAAAAATGAACACCGCCATGAGATTCGGGGTGGAATGTAAGGGCCAGGAGTGCTTTTGCATGCTCGATTTCGGACGGAACAATTTTGGGCCCAGAAATCAAAAAATTCCTGACCCCGGGGTCAGGAAAACCTCACGGGGTGAGCCAGGCGGAATCAGGCCGAATGCAAAAATGAACACAACCATGAGATTCGGGGTGGAATGTAAGGGCTAGGAGTGCTTTTGCAATCTCGATTTGGGACGGCACAATTTTTGGCCCAGAAATCAAAAAATTCCTGACCCCGGGGTCAGGAAAACCTCACGGGGTGAGCCAGGCGGAATCAGGCTGAATGCAAAAATGAACACCGCCATGAGATTCGGGGTGGAATGTAAGGGCTAGGAGTGCTTTTGCATGCTCGATTTCGGACGGCACAATTTTTGGCCCAGAAATCAAAAAATTCCTGACCCCGGGGTCAGGAAAACCTCACGGGGTGAGCCAGGCGATATCAGGCCGAATGCAGAAATGAACACCGCCATGAGATTCGGGGTGGAATGTAAGGGCTAGGAGTGCTTTTTCATGCTCGATTTGGGACGGCACAATTTTTGGCCCAGAAATCAAAAAATTCCTCACCCCGGGGTCAGGAAAACCTCACGGGGTGAGCCAGGCGGAATCAGGCCAAATGCAAAAATGAACACCGCCATGAGATTCGGGGTGGAATGTACGGGCTAGGAGTGCTTTTGCAAGCTCGATTTGGGACGGGAAAATTTTTGGCCCAGAAATCAAAAAATTCCTGACCCCGGGGTCAGGAAAACCTCACGGGGTGAGCCGGGCGGAATCAGGCCGAATGCAAAAATGAACACCGCCATGAGATTCGGGGTGGAATGTAAGGGCTAGGAGTGCTTTTGCAAGCTCGATTTGGGACAGCAAAATTTTTGGCCCAGAAATCAAAAAATTCCTGACCCCGGGGTCAGGAAAACCTCACGGGGTGAGCCAGGCGGAATCAGGCCGAATGCAAAAATGAACACCGCCATGAGATTCGGGGTGGAATGTAAGGGCTAGGAGTGCTTTTGCAATCTCGATTTGGGACGGCACAATTTTTGGCCCAGAAATCAAAAAATTCCTGACCCCGGGGTCAGGAAAACCTCACGGGGTGAGCCAGGCGGAATCAGGCCGAATGCAAAAATGAACACCGCCATGAGATTCGGGGTGGAATGTAAGGGCTAGGAGTGCTTTTGCATGCTCGATTTCGGACGGAACAATTTTGGGCCCAGAAATCAAAAAATTCCTGACTCCGGGGTCAGGAAAACCTCACGGGGTGAGCCAGGCGGAATCAGGCCGAATGCAAAAATGAACACCGCCATGAGATTCGGGGTGGAATGTAAGGGCTAGGAGTGCTTTTGCAAGCTCGATTTGGGACAGCAAAATTTTTGGCCCAGAAATCAAAAAACTCCTGACCCCGGGGTCAGGATAACCTCACGGGGTGAGCCAGGCGGAATCAGGCCGAATGCAAAAATGAACACCGCCATGAGATTCGGGGTGGAATGTAAGGGCTAGGAGTGCTTTTGCATGCTCGATTTCGGACGGCACAATTTTTGGCCCAGAAATCAAAAAATTCCTGACCCCGGGGTCAGGAAAACCTCACGGGGTGAGCCAGGCGATATCAGGCCGAATGCAGAAATGAACACCGCCATGAGATTCGGGGTGGAATGTAAGGGCTAGGAGTGCTTTTTCATGCTCGATTTGGGACGGCACAATTTTTGGCCCAGAAATCAAAAAATTCCTCACCCCGGGGTCAGGAAAACCTCACGGGGTGAGCCAGGCGGAATCAGGCCAAATGCAAAAATGAACACCGCCATGAGATTCGGGGTGGAATGTACGGGCTAGGAGTGCTTTTGCAAGCTCGATTTGGGACGGCAAAATTTTTGGCCCAGAAATCAAAAAATTCCTGACCCCGGGGTCAGGAAAACCTCACGGGGTGAGCCGGGCGGAATCAGGCCGAATGCAAAAATGAACACCGCCATGAGATTCGGGGTGGAATGTAAGGGCTAGGAGTGCTTTTGCAAGCTCGATTTGGGACAGCAAAATTTTTGGCCCAGAAATCAAAAAATTCCTGACCCCGGGGTCAGGAAAACCTCACGGGGTGAGCCAGGCGGAATCAGGCCGAATGCAAAAATGAACACCGCCATGAGATTCGGGGTGGAATGTAAGGGCTAGGAGTGCTTTTGCAATCTCGATTTGGGACGGCACAATTTTTGGCCCAGAAATCAAAAAATTCCTGACCCCGGGGTCAGGAAAACCTCATGGGGTGAGCCAGGCGGAATCAGGCCGAATGCAAAAATGAACACCGCCATGAGATTCGGGGTGGAATGTAAGGGCTAGGAGTGCTTTTGCATGCTCGATTTCGGACGGAACAATTTTGGGCCCAGAAATCAAAAAATTCCTGACTCCGGGGTCAGGAAAACCTCACGGGGTGAGCCAGGCGGAATCAGGCCGAATGCAAAAATGAACACCGCCATGAGATTCGGGGTGGAATGTAAGGGCTAGGAGTGCTTTTGCATGCTCGATTTGGGACGGCAAAATTTTTGGCCCAGAAATCAAAAAACTCCTGACCCCGGGGTCAGGATAACCTCACGGGGTGAGCCAGGCGGAATCAGGCCAAATGCAAAAATGAACACCGCCATGAGATTCGGGGTGGAATGTAAGGGCCAGGAGTGCTTTTGCATGCTCGATTTCGGACGGAACAATTTTTGGCCCAGAAATCAAAAAATTCCTGACCCCGGGGTCAGGAAAACCTCACGGGGTGAACCAGGCGGAATCAGGCTGAATGCAAAAATGAACACCGCCATGAGATTTGGGGTGGAATGTAAGGGCTAGGAGTGCTTTTGCAAGTTCGATTTGGGACAGCAAAATTTTTGGCCCAGAAATCAAAAAATTCCTGACCCCGGGGTCAGGAAAACCTCACGGGGTGAGCCAGGCGGAATCAGGCCGAATGCAAAAATGAACACCGCCATGAGATTCGGGGTGGAATGTAAGGGCTAGGAGTGCTTTTGCATGCTCGATTTCGGACGGAACAATTTTGGGCCCAGAAATCAAAAAATTCCTGACCCCGGGGTCAGGAAAACCTCATGGGGTGAGCCAGGCGGAATCAGGCCGAATGCAAAAATGAACACCGCCATGAGATTCGGGGTGGAATGTAAGAGCTAGGAGTGCTTTTGCATGCTCTATTTCGGACGGAACAATTTTTGGCCCAGAAATCAAAAAATTCCTGACCCCGGGGTCAGGAAAACCTCACGGGGTGAGCCAGGCGGAATCAGGCCAAATACAAAAATGAACACCGCCATGAGATTCGGGGTGGAATGTAAGGGCTAGGAGTGCTTTTGCATGCTCGATTTGGGACGGCAAAATTTTTGGCCCAGAAATCAAAAAACTCCTGACCCCGGGGTCAGGATAACCTCACGGGGTGAGCCAGGCGGAATCAGGCCAAATGCAAAAATGAACACCGCCATGAGATTCGGGGTGGAATGTAAGGGCCAGGAGTGCTTTTGCATGCTCGATTTGGGACGGCACAATTTTTGGCCCAGAAATCAAAAAATTCCTGACCCCGGGGTCAGGAAAACCTCACGGGGTGAGCCAGGCGGAATCAGGCCAAATGCAAAAATGAACACCGCCATGAGATTCGGGGTGGAATGTACGGGCTAGGAGTGCTTTTGCAAGCTCGATTTGGGACGGCAAAATTTTGGCCCAGAAATCAAAAAATTCCTGACCCCGGGGTCAGGAAAACCTCACGGGGTGAGCCGGGCGGAATCAGGCCGAATGCAAAAATGAACACCGCCATGAGATTCGGGGTGGAATGTAAGGGCTAGGAGTGCTTTTGCAAGCTCGATTTGGGACAGCAAAATTTTTGGCCCAGAAATCAAAAAATTCCTGACCCCGGGGTCAGGAAAACCTCACGGGGTGAGCCAGGCGGAATCAGGCCGAATGCAAAAATGAACACCGCCATGAGATTCGGGGTGGAATGTAAGGGCTAGGAGTGCTTTTGCAATCTCGATTTGGGACGGCACAATTTTTGGCCCAGAAATCAAAAAATTCCTGACCCCGGGGTCAGGAAAACCTCACGGGGTGAGCCAGGCGGAATCAGGCCGAATGCAAAAATGAACACCGCCATGAGATTCGGGGTGGAATGTAAGGGCTAGGAGTGCTTTTGCATGCTCGATTTCGGACGGAACAATTTTGGGCCCAGAAATCAAAAAATTCCTGACTCCGGGGTCAGGAAAACCTCACGGGGTGAGCCAGGCGGAATCAGGCCGAATGCAAAAATGAACACCGCCATGAGATTCGGGGTGGAATGTAAGGGCTAGGAGTGCTTTTGCATGCTCGATTTGGGACGGCAAAATTTTTGGCCCAGAAATCAAAAAACTCCTGACCCCGGGGTCAGGATAACCTCACGGGGTGAGCCAGGCGGAATCAGGCCAAATGCAAAAATGAACACCGCCATGAGATTCGGGGTGGAATGTAAGGGCCAGGAGTGCTTTTGCATGCTCGATTTCGGACGGAACAATTTTTGGCCCAGAAATCAAAAAATTCCTGACCCCGGGGTCAGGAAAACCTCACGGGGTGAGCCAGGCGGAATCAGGCCGAATGCAAAAATGAACACAACCATGAGATTCGGGGTGGAATGTAAGGGCTAGGAGTGCTTTTGCAAGCTCGATTTGGGACGGCACAATTTTTGGCCCAGAAATCAAAAAATTCCTGACCCCGGGGTCAGGAAAACCTCACGGGGTGAGCCAGGCGGAATCAGGCTGAATGCAAAAATGAACACCGCCATGAGATTTGGGGTGGAATGTAAGGGCTAGGAGTGCTTTTGCATGCTCGATTTCGGACGGAACAATTTTGGGCCCAGAAATCAAAAAATTCCTGACTCCGGGGTCAGGAAAACTTCACGGGGTGAGCCAGGCGGAATCAGGCCGAATGCAAAAATGAACACCGCCATCAGATTCGGGGTGGAATGTAAGGGCTAGGAGTGCTTTTGCAAGCTCGATTTGGGACAGCAAAATTTTTGGCCCAGAAATCAAAAAATTCCTGACCCCGGGGTCAGGAAAACCTCACGGGGTGAGCCAGGCGGAATCAGGCCGAATGCAAAAATGAACACCGCCATGAGATTCGGGGTGGAATGTAAGGGCTAGGAGTGCTTTTGCAATCTCGATTTGGGACGGCACAATTTTTGGCCCAGAAATCAAAAAATTCCTGACCCCGGGGTCAGGAAAACCTCACGGGGTGAGCCAGGCGGAATCAGGCCGAATGCAAAAATGAACACCGCCATGAGATTCGGGGTGGAATGTAAGGGCTAGGAGTGCTTTTGCATGCTCGATTTCGGACGGAACAATTTTGGGCCCAGAAATCAAAAAATTCCTGACTCCGGGGTCAGGAAAACCTCACGGGGTGAGCCAGGCGGAATCAGGCCGAATGCAAAAATGAACACCGCCATGAGATTCGGGGTGGAATGTAAGGGCTAGGAGTGCTTTTGCATGCTCGATTTGGGACGGCAAAATTTTTGGCCCAGAAATCAAAAAACTCCTGACCCCGGGGTCAGGATAACCTCACGGGGTGAGCCAGGCGGAATCAGGCCAAATGCAAAAATGAACACCGCCATGAGATTCGGGGTGGAATGTAAGGGCCAGGAGTGCTTTTGCATGCTCGATTTCGGACGGAACAATTTTTGGCCCAGAAATCAAAAAATTCCTGACCCCGGGGTCAGGAAAACCTCACGGGGTGAGCCAGGCGGAATCAGGCCGAATGCAAAAATGAACACAACCATGAGATTCGGGGTGGAATGTAAGGGCTAGGAGTGCTTTTGCAAGCTCGATTTGGGACGGCACAATTTTTGGCCCAGAAATCAAAAAATTCCTGACCCCGGGGTCAGGAAAACCTCACGGGGTGAGCCAGGCGGAATCAGGCTGAATGCAAAAATGAACACCGCCATGAGATTTGGGGTGGAATGTAAGGGCTAGGAGTGCTTTTGCATGCTCGATTTCGGACGGAACAATTTTGGGCCCAGAAATCAAAAAATTCCTGACTCCGGGGTCAGGAAAACCTCACGGGGTGAGCCAGGCGGAATCAGGCCGAATGCAAAAATGAACACCGCCATGAGATTCGGGGTGGAATGTAAGGGCTAGGAGTGCTTTTGCAAGCTCGATTTGGGACAGCAAAATTTTTGGCCCAGAAATCAAAAAATTCCTGACCCCGGGGTCAGGAAAACCTCACGGGGTGAGCCGGGCGGAATCAGGCCGAATGCAAAAATGAACACCGCCATGAGATTCGGGGTGGAATGTAAGGGCTAGGAGTGCTTTTGCAAGCTCGATTTGGGACAGCAAAATTTTTGGCCCAGAAATCAAAAAATTCCTGACCCCGGGGTCAGGAAAACCTCACGGGGTGAGCCAGGCGGAATCAGGCCGAATGCAAAAATGAACACCGCCATGAAATTCGGGGTGGAATGTAAGGGCTAGGAGTGCTTTTGCATGCTCGATTTCGGACGGAACAATTTTGGGCCCAGAAATCAAAAAATTCCTGACCCCGGGGTCAGGAAAACCTCACGGGGTGAGCCAGGCGGAATCAGGCCGAATGCAAAAATGAACACCGCCATGAGATTCGGGGTGGAATGTAAGAGCTAGGAGTGCTTTTGCATGCTCTATTTCGGACGGAACAATTTTTGGCCCAGAAATCAAAAAATTCCTGACCCCGGGGTCAGGAAAACCTCACGGGGTGAGCCAGGCGGAATCAGGCCAAATGCAAAAATGAACACCGCCATGAGATTCGGGGTGGAATGTAAGGGCTAGGAGTGCTTTTGCATGCTCGATTTGGGACGGCAAAATTTTTGGCCCAGAAATCAAAAAACTCCTGACCCCGGGGTCAGGATAACCTCACGGGGTGAGCCAGGCGGAATCAGGCCAAATGCAAAAATGAACACCGCCATGAGATTCGGGGTGGAATGTAAGGGCCAGGAGTGCTTTTGCATGCTCGATTTGGGACGGCACAATTTTTGGCCCAGAAATCAAAAAATTCCTGACCCCGGGGTCAGGAAAACCTCACGGGGTGAGCCAGGCGGAATCAGGCCGAATGCAAAAATGAACACAACCATGAGATTCGGGGTGGAATGTAAGGGCTAGGAGTGCTTTTGCAAGCTCGATTTGGGACGGCACAATTTTTGGCCCAGAAATCAAAAAATTCCTGACCCCGGGGTCAGGAAAACCTCACGGGGTGAGCCAGGCGGAATCAGGCTGAATGCAAAAATGAACACCGCCATGAGATTTGGGGTGGAATGTAAGGGCTAGGAGTGCTTTTGCATGCTCGATTTCGGACGGCACAATTTTTGGCCCAGAAATCAAAAAATTCCTGACCCCGGGGTCAGGAAAACCTCACGGGGTGAGCCAGGCGATATCAGGCCGAATGCAGAAATGAACACCGCCATGAGATTCGGGGTGGAATGTAAGGGCTAGGAGTGCTTTTTCATGCTCGATTTGGGACGGCACAATTTTTGGCCCAGAAATCAAAAAATTCCTCACCCCGGGGTCAGGAAAACCTCACGGGGTGAGCCAGGCGGAATCAGGCCAAATGCAAAAATGAACACCGCCATGAGATTCGGGGTGGAATGTATGGGCTAGGAGTGCTTTTGCAAGCTCGATTTGGGACGGCAAAATTTTTGGCCCAGAAATCAAAAAATTCCTGACCCCGGGGTCAGGAAAACCTCACGGGGTGAGCCGGGCGGAATCAGGCCGAATGCAAAAATGAACACCGCCATGAGATTCGGGGTGGAATGTAAGGGCTAGGAGTGCTTTTGCAATCTCGATTTGGGACGGCACAATTTTTGGCCCAGAAATCAAAAAATTCCTGACCCCGGGGTCAGGAAAACCTCACGGGGTGAGCCAGGCGGAATCAGGCCGAATGCAAAAATGAACACCGCCATGAGATTCGGGGTGGAATGTAAGGGCTAGGAGTGCTTTTGCATGCTCGATTTCGGACGGAACAATTTTGGGCCCAGAAATCAAAAAATTCCTGACTCCGGGGTCAGGAAAACCTCACGGGGTGAGCCAGGCGGAATCAGGCCGAATGCAAAAATGAACACCGCCATGAGATTCGGGGTGGAATGTAAGGGCTAGGAGTGCTTTTGCAAGCTCGATTTGGGACAGCAAAATTTTTGGCCCAGAAATCAAAAAATTCCTGACCCCGGGGTCAGGAAAACCTCACGGGGTGAGCCAGGCGGAATCAGGCCGAATGCAAAAATGAACACCGCCATGAGATTCGGGGTGGAATGTAAGGGCTGGGAGTGCTTTTGCATGCTCGATTTCGGACGGAACAATTTTGGGCCCAGAAATCAAAAAATTCCTGACCCCGGGGTCAGGAAAACCTCACGGGGTGAGCCAGGCGGAATCAGGCCGAATGCAAAAATGAACACCGCCATGAGATTCGGGGTGGAATGTAAGAGCTAGGAGTGCTTTTGCATGCTCTATTTCGGACGGAACAATTTTTGGCCCAGAAATCAAAAAATTCCTGACCCCGGGGTCAGGAAAACCTCACGGGGTGAGCCAGGCGGAATCAGGCCAAATGCAAAAATGAACACCGCCATGAGATTCGGGGTGGAATGTAAGGGCTAGGAGTGCTTTTGCATGCTCGATTTGGGACGGCAAAATTTTTGGCCCAGAAATCAAAAAACTCCTGACCCCGGGGTCAGGATAACCTCACGGGGTGAGCCAGGCGGAATCAGGCCAAATGCAAAAATGAACACCGCCATGAGATTCGGGGTGGAATGTAAGGGCCAGGAGTGCTTTTGCATGCTCGATTTGGGACGGCACAATTTTTGGCCCAGAAATCAAAAAATTCCTGACCCCGGGGTCAGGAAAACCTCACGGGGTGAGCCAGGCGGAATCAGGCCGAATGCAAAAATGAACACAACCATGAGATTCGGGGTGGAATGTAAGGGCTAGGAGTGCTTTTGCATGCTCGATTTGGGACGGCACAATTTTTGGCCCAGAAATCAAAAAATTCCTGACCCCGGGGTCAGGAAAACCTCACGGGGTGAGCCAGGCGGAATCAGGCCGAATGCAAAAATGAACACCGCCATGAGATTCGGGGTGGAATGTAAGGGCTAGGAGTGCTTTTGCATGCTCTATTTCGGACGGAACAATTTTTGGCCCAGAAATCAAAAAATTCCTGACCCCGGGGTCAGGAAAACCTCACGGGGTGAGCCAGGCGGAATCAGGCCAAATGCAAAAATGAACACCGCCATGAGATTCGGGGTGGAATGTAAGGGCTAGGAGTGCTTTTGCATGCTCGATTTGGGACGGCAAAATTTTTGGCCCAGAAATCAAAAAATTCCTGACCCCGGGGTCAGGAAAACCTCACGGGGTGAGCCAGGCGGAATCAGGCCGAATGCAAAAATGAACACCGCCATGAGATTCGGGGTGGAATGTAAGGGCCAGGAGTGCTTTTGCATGCTCGATTTGGGACGGCACAATTTTTGGCCCAGAAATCAAAAAATTCCTGACCCCGGGGTCAGGAAAACCTCACGGGGTGAGCCAGGCGGAATCAGGCCAAATGCAAAAATGAACACCGCCATGAGATTCGGGGTGGAATGTAAGGGCTAGGAGTGCTTTTGCATGCTCGATTTGGGACGGCAAAATTTTTGGCCCAGAAATCAAAAAACTCCTGACCCCGGGGTCAGGATAACCTCACGGGGTGAGCCAGGCGGAATCAGGCCAAATGCAAAAATGAACACCGCCATGAGATTCGGGGTGGAATGTAAGGGCCAGGAGTGCTTTTGCATGCTCGATTTCGGACGGAACAATTTTGGGCCCAGAAATCAAAAAATTCCTGACCCCGGGGTCAGGAAAACCTCACGGGGTGAGCCAGGCGGAATCAGGCCGAATGCAGAAATGAACACCGCCATGAGATTCGGGGTGGAATGTAAGGGCTAGGAGTGCTTTTGCATGCTCGATTTGGGACGGCAAAATTTTTGGCCCAGAAATCAAAAAATTCCTGACCCCGGGGTCAGGAAAACCTCACGGGGTGAGCCAGGCGGAATCAGGCCGAATGCAAAAATGAACACCGCCATGAGATTCGGGGTGGAATGTAAGGGCCAGGAGTGCTTTTGCATGCTCGATTTGGGACGGCACAATTTTTGGCCCAGAAATCAAAAAATTCCTGACCCCGGGGTCAGGAAAACCTCACGGGGTGAGCCAGGCGGAATCAGGCCAAATGCAAAAATGAACACCGCCATGAGATTCGGGGTGGAATGTAAGGGCTAGGAGTGCTTTTGCATGCTCGATTTGGGACGGCAAAATTTTTGGCCCAGAAATCAAAAAATTCCTGACCCCGGGGTCAGGATAACCTCACGGGTTGAGCCTGGCGGAATCAGGCCAAATGCAAAAATGAACACCGCCATGAGATTCGGGGTGGAATGTAAGGGCCAGGAGTGCTTTTGCAAGCTCGATTTGTGACGAAACAATTTTTGGCCCAGAAATCAAAAACTTCCTGACCCCGGGGTCAGGAAAACCTCACGGGGTGAGACAGGCGGTATCAGGCCGAATGCAAAAATGAACACCGCCATGATATTCGGGGTGGAATGTAAGGTTTAGGAGTGCTTTTGCATGCTCGATTTGGGACGGCACAATTTTTGGCCCAGAAATCAAAAAATTCCTGACCCGAGGGTGAGGAAAACCTCAAGGGGTGAGCCAGGCGGTATCAGGCCGAATGCAAAAATGAACACCGCCATGAGATTCGGGGTGGAATGTAAGGGCTAGGAGTGCTTTTGCAAGCTCGATTTGGGACGGCAAAATTTTTGGCCCAGAAATCAAAAAATTCCTGACCCCGGGGTCAGGAAAACCTCACGGGGTGAGCCAGGCGGAATCAGGCCGAATGCAAAAATGAACACCGCCATGAGATTCGGGGTGGAATGTAAGGGCTAGGAGTCCTTTTGCATGCTCGATTTGGGACGGAACAATTTTGGGCCCAGAAATCAAAAAATTCCTGACCCCGGGGTCAGGAAAACCTCACGGGGTGAGACAGGCGGTATCAGGCCGAAGGCATAAAAAAACACCGCCATGAGATTCGGGGTGGAATGTAATTGTTAGGAGTGCTTTTGCATGCTCGATTTGGGACGGCACAATTTTTGGCCCAGAAATCAAAAAATTCCTGACCCCGGGGTCAGGAAAACCTCACGGGGTGAGCCAGGCGGTATCAGGCCGAAGGCAAAAATAAACACCGCCATGAGATTCGGGGTGGAATGTAAGGTTTAGGAGTGCTTTTGCAAGCTCGATTTGGGACGGCAAAATTTTTGGCCCAGAAATCAAAAAATTCCTGACCCCGGGGTCAGGAAAACCTCACAGGGTGAGCCAGGCGGTATCAGGCCGAATGCAAAAATGAACACCGCCATGAGATTCGGGGTGGAATGTAAGGGCTAGGAGTGCTTTTGCAAGCTCGATTTGGGACGGCAAAATTTTTGGCCCAGAAATCAAAAAATTCCTGACCCCGGGGTCAGGAAAACCTCACGGGGTGAGCCAGGCGGAATCAGGCCGAATGCAAAAATGAACACCGCCATGATATTCGGGGTGGAATGTAAGGGCTAGGAGTGCTTTTGCAAGCTCGATTTGGGACGGCAAAGTTTTTGGCCCAGAAATCAAAAAATTCCTGACCCCGGGGTCAGGAAAACCTCACGGGGTGAGACAGGCGGTATCAGGCCGAATGCAAAAATGAACACCGCCATGATATTCGGGGTGGAATGTAAGGTTTAGGAGTGCTTTTGTATGCTCGATTTGGGACGGCACAATTTTTGGCCCAGAAATCAAAAAATTCCTGACCCCAGGGTGAGGAAAACCTCAAGGGGTGAGCCAGGCGGTATCAGGCCGAATGCAAAAATGAACACCGCCATGAGATTCGGGGTGGAATGTAAGGGCTAGGAGTGCTTTTGCAAGCTCGATTTGGGACGGCAAAATTTTTGGCCCAGAAATCAAAAAATTCCTGACCCCGGGGTCAGGAAAACCTCACGGGGTGAGCCAGGCGGAATCAGGCCGAATGCAAAAATGAACACCGCCATGAGATTCGGGGTGGAATGTAAGGGCTAGGAGTGCTTTTGCATGCTCGATTTGGGACGGGACAATTTTTGGCCCAGAAATCAAAAAATTCCTGACCCCGGGGTCAGGAAAACCTCACGGGGTGAGCCAGGCGGTATCAGGCCGAAGGCAAAAATGAACACCGCCATGAGATTCAGGGTGGAATGTAAGGGTTAGGAGTGCTTTTGCATGCTCGATTTGGGACGGCACAATTTTTGGCCCAGAAATCAAAAAATTCCTGACCCCGGGGTCAGGAAAACCTCACGGGGTGAGCCAGGCGGTATCAGGCCGAAGGCAAAAATGAACACCGCCATGAGATTCGGGGTGGAATGTAAGGGCTAGGAGTGCTTTTGCATGTTCGATTTGGGACGGCACAATTTTTGGCCCAGAAATCAAAAAATTCCTGACCCCAGGGTGAGGAAAACCTCAAGGGGTGAGCCAGGCGGTATCAGGCCGAATGCAAAAATGAACACCGCCCTGAGATTCGGGGTGGAATGTACGGGCTAGGAGTGCTTTTGCATGTTCGATTTGGGACGGCACAATTTTTGGCCCAGAAATCAAAAAATTCCTGACCCCGGGGTCAGGAAAACCTCACGGGGTGGGCCAGGCGGTATCAGGCCGAATGCAAAAATGAACACCGCCATGAGATTCGGGGTGGAATGTAAGGGCTAGGAGTGCTTTTGCAAGCTCGATTTGGGACGGCAAAATTTTTGGCCCAGAAATCAAAAAATTCCTGACCCCGGGGTCAGGAAAACCTCACGGGGTGAGCCAGGCGGAATCAGGCCAAATGCAAAAATGAACACCGCCATGAATTTCGGGGTGGAATGTAAGGGCTAAGTGTGCTTTTGCATGCTCGATTTGGGACGGCACAAATTTTGGCCCAGAAATCAAAAAATTCCTGACCCCGGGATCAGGAAAACCTCACGGGGTGAGCCAGGCGGAATCAGGCCGAATGCAAAAATGAACACCGCCATGAGATTCGGGGTGGAATGTAAGGGCTAGGAGTGCTTTTGCAAGCTCGATTTGGGACGGCAAAATTTTTGGCCCAGAAATCAAAAAATTCCTGACCCCGGGGTCAGGAAAACCTCACGGGGTGAGCCAGGCGGAATCAGGCCGAATGCAAAAATGAACACCGCCATGAATTTCGCGGTGGAATGTAAGGGCTAGGAGTGCTTTTGCATGCTCGATTTGGGACGGCACAATTTTTGGCCCAGAAATCAAAAAATTCCTGACCCCGGGGTCAGGAAAACCTCACGGGGTGAGCCAGGCGGAATCAGGCCGAATGCAAAAATGAACACCGCCATGAGATTCGGGGTGGAATGTAAGGGCTAGGAGTGCTTTTGCAAGCTCGATTTGGGACGGCAAAATTTTTGGCCCAGAAATCAAAAAATTCCTGACCCCGGGGTCAGGAAAACCTCACGGGGTGAGCCAGGCGGAATCAGGCCAAATGCAAAAATGAACACCGCCATGAGATTCGGGGTGGAATGTAAGGGCTAGGAGTGCTTTTGCAAGCTCGATTTGGGACGGCAAAATTTTTGGCCCAGAAATCAAAAAAATCCTGACCCCGGGGTCAGGAAAACCTCACGGGGTGAGCCAGGCGGAATCAGGCCAAATGCAAAAATGAACACCGCCATGAGATTCGGGGTGGAATGTACGGGCTAGGAGTGCTTTTGCATGTTCGATTTGGGACGGCACAATTTTTGGCCCAGAAATCAAAAAATTCCTGACCCCGGGGTCAGGAAAACCTCACGGGGTGAGCCAGGCGGTATCAGGCCGAATGCAAAAATGAACACCGCCATGAGATTCGGGGTGGAATGTAAGGGCTAGGAGTGCTTTTGCAAGCTCGATTTGGGACGGCAAAATTTTTGGCCCAGAAATCAAAAAATTCCTGACCCCGGGGTCAGGAAAACCTCACGGGGTGAGCCAGGCGGAATCAGGCCGAATGCAAAAATGAACACCGCCATGAATTTCGGGGTGGAATGTAAGGGCTAAGTGTGCTTTTGCATGCTCGATTTGGGACGGCACAAATTTTGGCCCAGAAATCAAAAAATTCCTGACCCCGGGGTCAGGAAAACCTCACGGGGTGAGCCAGGCGGAATCAGGCCAAATGCAAAAATGAACACCGCCATGAGATTCGGGGTGGAATGTAAGGGCTAGGAGTCCTTTTGCAAGCTCGATTTGGGACGGCAAAATTTTTGGCCCAGAAATCAAAAAATTCCTGACCCCGGGGTCAGGAAAACCTCACGGGGTGAGCCAGGCGGAATCAGGCCGAATGCAAAAATGAACACCGCCATGAATTTCGGGGTGGAATGTAAGGGCTAAGTGTGCTTTTGCATGCTCGATTTGGCACGGCACAATTTTTGGCCCAGAAATCAAAAAATTCCTGACCCCGGGGTCAGGAAAACCTCACGGGGTGAGCCAGGCGGAATCAGGCCAAATGCAAAAATGAACACCGCCATGAGATTCGGGGTGGAATGTACGGGCTAGGAGTGCTTTTGCATGTTCGATTTGGGACGGCACAATTTTTGGCCCAGAAATCAAAAAATTCCTGACCCCGGGGTCAGGAAAACCTCACGGGGTGAGCCAGGCGGTATCAGGCCGAATGCAAAAATGAACACCGCCATGAGATTCGGGGTGGAATGTAAGGGTTAGGAGTGCTTTTGCAAGCTCGATTTGGGACGGCAAAATTTTTGGCACAGAAATCAAAAAATTCCTGACCCCGGGGTCAGGAAAACCTCACGGGGTGAGCCAGGCGGTATCAGGCCGAATGCAAAAATGAACACCGCCATGAGATTCGGGGTGGAATGTAAGGGCTAGGAGTGCTTTTGCAAGCTCGATTTGGGACGGCAAAATTTTTGGCCCAGAAATCAAAAAATTCCTGACCCCGGGGTCAGGAAAACCTCACGGGGTGAGCCAGGTGGAATCAGGCCGAATGCAAAAATAAACACCGCCATGAGATTCGGGGTGGAATGTAAGGGCTAGGAGTGCTTTTGCATGCTCGATTTGGGATGGCACAATTTTTGGCCCAGAAATCAAAAAATACCTGACCCCGGGGTCAGGAAAACCTCACGGGGTGAGCCAGGCGGTATCAGGCCGAATGCAAAAATGAACACCGCCATGAGATTCGGGGTGGAATGTAAGGGTTAGGAGTGCTTTTGCAAGCTCGATTTGGGACGGCAAAATTTTTGGCCCAGAAATCAAAAAATTCCTGACCCCGGGGTCAGGAAAACCTCACGGGGTGAGCCAGGTGGAATCAGGCCGAATGCAAAAATGAACACCGCCATGAGATTCGGGGTGGAATGTAAGGGCTAGGAGTGCTTTTGCATGCTCGATTTGGGACGGCACAATTTTTGGCCCAGAAATCAAAAAATTCCTGACCCCGGGGTCAGGAAAACCTCACGGGGTGAGCCAGGCGGAATCAGGCCAAATGCAAAAATGAACACCGCCATGAGATTCGGGGTGGAATGTACGGGCTAGGAGTGCTTTTGCATGTTCGATTTGGGACGGCACAATTTTTGGCCCAGAAATCAAAGAATTCCTGACCCCGGGGTCAGGAAAACCTCACGGGGTGAGCCAGGCGGTATCAGGCCGAATGCAAAAATGAACACCGCCATGAGATTCGGGGTGGAATGTAAGGGCTAGGAGTGCTTTTGCAAGCTCAATTTGGGACGGCAAAATTTTTGGCCCAGAAATCAAAAAATTCCTGACCCCGGGGTCAGGAAAACCTCACGGGGTGAGCCAGGTGGAATCAGGCCGAATGCAAAAATGAACACCGCCATGAGATTCGGGGTGGAATGTAAGGGCTAGGAGTGCTTTTGCATGCTCGATTTGGGACGGCACAATTTTTGGCCCAGAAATCAAAAAATTCCTGACCCCGGGGTCAGGAAAACCTCACGGGGTGAGCCAGGTGGAATCAGGCCGAATGCAAAAATGAACACCGCCATGAGATTCGGGGTGGAATGTAAGGGCTAGGAGTGCTTTTGCATGCTCGATTTGGGACGGCACAATTTTTGGCCCAGAAATCAAAAAATTCCTGACCCCGGGGTCAGGAAAACCTCACGGGGTGAGCCAGGCGGAATCAGGCCAAATGCAAAAATGAACACCGCCATGAGATTCGGGGTGGAATGTACGGGCTAGGAGTGCTTTTGCATATTCGATTTGGGACGGCACAATTTTTGGCCCAGAAATCAAAAAATTCCTGACCCCGGGGTCAGGAAAACCTCACGGGGTGAGCCAGGCGGTATCAGGCCGAATGCAAAAATGAACACCGCCATGAGATTCGGGGTGGAATGTAAGGGTTAGGAGTGCTTTTGCAAGCTCGATTTGGGACGGCAAAATTTTTGGCCCAGAAATCAAAAAATTCCTGACCCCGGGGTCAGGAAAACCTCACGGGGTGAGCCAGGCGGTATCAGGCCGAATGCAAAAATGAACACCGCCATGAGATTCGGGGTGGAATGTAAGGGCTAGGAGTGCTTTTGCAAGCTCGATTTGGGACGGCAAAATTTTTGGCCCAGAAATCAAAAAATTCCTGACCCCGGGGTCAGGAAAACCTCACGGGGTGAGCCAGGTGGAATCAGGCCGAATGCAAAAATGAACACCGCCATGAGATTCGGGGTGGAATGTAAGGGCTAGGAGTGCTTTTGCATGCTCGATTTGGGATGGCACAATTTTTGGCCCAGAAATCAAAAAATTCCTGACCCCGGGGTCAGGAAAACCTCACGGGGTGAGCCAGGCGGAATCAGGCCAAATGCAAAAATGAACACCGCCATGAGATTCGGGGTGGAATGTACGGGCTAGGAGTGCTTTTGCATATTCGATTTGGGACGGCACAATTTTTGGCCCAGAAATCAAAAAATTCCTGACCCCGGGGTCAGGAAAACCTCACGGGGTGAGCCAGGCGGTATCAGGCCGAATGCAAAAATGAACACCGCCATGAGATTCGGGGTGGAATGTAAGGGTTAGGAGTGCTTTTGCAAGCTCGATTTGGGACGGCAAAATTTTTGGCCCAGAAATCAAAAAATTCCTGACCCCGGGGTCAGGAAAACCTCACGGGGTGAGCCAGGCGGTATCAGGCCGAATGCAAAAATGAACACCGCCATGAGATTCGGGGTGGAATGTAAGGGCTAGGAGTGCTTTTGCAAGCTCGATTTGGGACGGCAAAATTTTTGGCCCAGAAATCAAAAAATTCCTGACCCCGGGGTCAGGAAAACCTCACGGGGTGAGCCAGGTGGAATCAGGCCGAATGCAAAAATGAACACCGCCATGAGATTCGGGGTGGAATGTAAGGGCTAGGAGTGCTTTTGCATGCTCGATTTGGGATGGCACAATTTTTGGCCCAGAAATCAAAAAATACCTGACCCCGGGGTCAGGAAAACCTCACGGGGTGAGCCAGGCGGTATCAGGCCGAATGCAAAAATGAACACCGCCATGAGATTCGGGGTGGAATGTAAGGGCTAGGAGTGCTTTTGCAAGCTCGATTTGGGACGGCAAAATTTTTGGCCCAGAAATCAAAAAATTCCTGACCCCGGGGTCAGGAAAACCTCACGGGGTGAGCCAGGCGGAATCAGGCCGAATGCAAAAATGAACACCGCCATGATTTTCGGGGTGGAATATAAGGGCTAAGTGTGCTTTTGCATGCTCGATTTGGCACGGCACAATTTTTGGCCCAGAAATCAAAAAATTCCTGACCCCGGGGTCAGGAAAACCTCACGGGGTGAGCCAGGCGGAATCAGGCCAAATGCAAAAATGAACACCGCGATGAGATTCGGGGTGGAATGTACGGGCTAGGAGTGCTTTTGCATGTTCGATTTGGGACGGCACAATTTTTGGCCCAGAAATCAAAAAATTCCTGACCCCGGGGTCAGGAAAACCTCACGGGGTGAGCCAGGCGGTATCAGGCCGAATGCAAAAATGAACACCGCCATGAGATTCGGGGTGGAATGTAAGGGTTAGGAGTGCTTTTGCAAGCTCGATTTGGGACGGCAAAATTTTTGGCACAGAAATCAAAAAATTCCTGACCCCGGGGTCAGGAAAACCTCACGGGGTGAGCCAGGCGGTATCAGGCCGAATGCAAAAATGAACACCGCCATGAGATTCGGGGTGGAATGTAAGGGCTAGGAGTGCTTTTGCAAGCTCGATTTGGGACGGCAAAATTTTTGGCCCAGAAATCAAAAAATTCCTGACCCCGGGGTCAGGAAAACCTCACGGGGTGAGCCAGGTGGAATCAGGCCGAATGCAAAAATGAACACCGCCATGAGATTCGGGGTGGAATGTAAGGGCTAGGAGTGCTTTTGCATGCTCGATTTGGGATGGCACAATTTTTGGCCCAGAAATCAAAAAATACCTGACCCCGGGGTCAGGAAAACCTCACGGGGTGAGCCAGGCGGTATCAGGCCGAATGCAAAAATGAACACCGCCATGAGATTCGGGGTGGAATGTAAGGGTTAGGAGTGCTTTTGCAAGCTCGATTTGGGACGGCAAAATTTTTGGCCCAGAAATCAAAAAATTCCTGACCCCGGGGTCAGGAAAACCTCACGGGGTGAGCCAGGTGGAATCAGGCCGAATGCAAAAATGAACACCGCCATGAGATTCGGGGTGGAATGTAAGGGCTAGGAGTGCTTTTGCATGTTCGATTTGGGACGGCAAAATTTTTGGCCCAGAAATCAAAAAATTCCTGACCCCGGGGTCAGGAAAACCTCACGGGGTGAGCCAGGCGGAATCAGGCCGAATGCAAAAATGAACACCGCCATGAATTTCGGGGTGGAATGTAAGGGCTAAGTGTGCTTTTGCATGCTCGATTTGGGACGGCACAATTTTTGGCCCAGAAATCAAAAAATTCCTGACCCCGGGGTCAGGAAAACCTCACGGGGTGAGCCAGGCGGAATCAGGCCGAATGCAAAAATGAACACCGCCCTGAGATTCGGGGTGGAATGTAAGGGCTAGGAGTGCTTTTGCATGTTCGATTTGGGACGGCACAATTTTTGGCCCAGAAATCAAAAAATTCCTGACCCCGGGGTCAGGAAAACCTCACGGGGTGAGCCAGGCGGTATCAGGCCGAATGCAAAAATGAACACCGCCATGAGATTCGGGGTGGAATGTAAGGGCTAGGAGTGCTTTTGCAAGCTCGATTTGGGACGGCAAAATTTTTGGCCCAGAAATCAAAAAATTCCTGACCCCGGGGTCAGGAAAACCTCACGGGGTGAGCCAGGCGGTATCAGGCCGAATGCAAAAATGAACACCGCCATGAGATTCGGGGTGGAATGTAAGGGCTAGGAGTGCTTTTGCAAGCTCGATTTGGGACGGCAAAATTTTTGGCCCAGAAATCAAAAAATTCCTGACCCCGGGGTCAGGAAAACCTCACAGGGTGAGCCAGGCGGAATCAGGCCGAATGCAAAAATGAACACCGCCATGAATTTCGGGGTGGAATGTAAGGGCTAAGTGTGCTTTTGCATGCTCGATTTGGGACGGCACAATTTTTGGCCCAGAAATCAAAAAATTCCTGACCCCGGGGTCAGGAAAACCTCACGGGGTGAGCCAGGCGGAATCAGGCCAAATGCAAAAATGAACACCGCCATGAGATTCGGGGTGGAATGTAAGGGCTAGGAGTGCTTTTGCATGCTCGATTTGGGACGGCACAATTTTTGGCCCAGAAATCAAAAAATTCCTGACCCCGGGATCAGGAAAACCTCACGGGGTGAGCCAGGCGGTATCAGGCCGAATGCAAAAATGAACACCGCCATGAATTTCGGGGTGGAATGTAAGGGCTAAGTGTGCTTTTGCATGCTCGATTTGGGACGGCACAAATTTTGGCCCAGAAATCAAAAAATTCCTGACCCCGGGATCAGGAAAACCTCACGGGGTGAGCCAGGCGGAATGAGGCCGAATGCAAAAATGAACACCGCCATGAGATTCGGGGTGGAATGTAAGGGCTAGGAGTGCTTTTGCAAGCTCGATTTGGGACGGCAAAATTTTTGGCCCAGAAATCAAACAATTCCTGACCCCGGGGTCAGGAAAACCTCACGGGGTGAGCCAGGCGGAATCAGGCCGAATGCAAAAATGAACACCGCCATGAATTTCGGGGTGGAATGTAAGGGCTAAGTGTGCTTTTGCATGCTCGATTTGGGACGGCACAATTTTTGGCCCAGAAATCAAAAAATTCCTGACCCCGGGGTCAGGAAAACCTCACGGGGTGAGCCAGGCGGAATCAGGCCAAATGCAAAAATGAACACCGCCATGAGATTCGGGGTGGAATGTACGGGCTAGGAGTGCTTTTGCATATTCGATTTGGGACGGCACAATTTTTGGCCCAGAAATCAAAAAATTCCTGACCCCGGGGTCAGGAAAACCTCACGGGGTGAGCCAGGCGGTATCAGACCGAATGCAAAAATGAACACCGCCATGAGATTCGGGGTGGAATGTAAGGGTTAGGAGTGCTTTTGCAAGCTCGATTTGGGACGGCAAAATTTTTGGCCCAGAAATCAAAAAATTCCTGACCCCGGGGTCAGGAAAACCTCACGGGGTGAGCCAGGCGGTATCAGGCCGAATGCAAAAATGAACACTGCCATGAGATTCGGGGTGGAATGTAAGGGCTAGGAGTGCTTTTGACAGCTCGATTTGGGACGGCAAAATTTTTGGCCCAGAAATCAAAAAATTCCTGACCCCGGGGTCAGGAAAACCTCACGGGGTGAGCCAGGTGGAATCAGGCCGAATGCAAAAATGAACACCGCCATGAGATTCGGGGTGGAATGTAAGGGCTAGGAGTGCTTTTGCATGCTCGATTTGGGATGGCACAATTTTTGGCCCAGAAATCAAAAAATACCTGACCCCGGGGTCAGGAAAACCTCACGGGGTGAGCCAGGCGGTATCAGGCCGAATGCAAAAATGAACACCGCCATGAGATTCGGGGTGGAATGTAAGGGCTAGGAGTGCTTTTGCAAGCTCGATTTGGGACGGCAAAATTTTTGGCCCAGAAATCAAAAAATTCCTGACCCCGGGGTCAGGAAAACCTCACGGGGTGAGCCAGGCGGAATCAGGCCGAATGCAAAAATGAACACCGCCATGAATTTCGGGGTGGAATATAAGGGCTAAGTGTGCTTTTCCATGCTCGATTTGGGACGGCACAATTTTTGGCCCAGAAATCAAAAAATTCCTGACCCCGGGGTCAGGAAAACCTCACGGGGTGAGCCAGGCGGTATCAGGCCGAATGCAAAAATGAACACCGCCATGAGATTCGGGGTGGAATGTAAGGGCTAGGAGTGCTTTTGCATGCTCGATTTGGGACGGCACAATTTTTGGCCCAGAAATCAAAAAATTCCTGACCCCGGGATCAGGAAAACCTCACGGGGTGAGCCAGGCGGTATCAGGCCGAATGCAAAAATGAACACCGCCATGAATTTCAGGGTGGAATGTAAGGGCTAAGTGTGCTTTTGCATGCTCGATTTGGGACGGCACAAATTTTGGCCCAGAAATCAAAAAATTCCTGACCCCGGTATCAGGAAAACCTCATGGGGTGAGCCAGGCGGAATCAGGCCGAATGCAAAAATGAACACCGCCATGAGATTCGGGGTGGAATGTAAGGGCTAGGAGTGCTTTTGCAAGCTCGATTTGGGACGGCAAAATTTTTGGCCCAGAAATCAAACAATTCCTGACCCCGGGGTCAGGAAAACCTCACGGGGTGAGCCAGGCGGAATCAGGCCGAATGCAAAAATGAACACCGCCATGAATTTCGGGGTGGAATGTAAGGGCTAAGTGTGCTTTTGCATGCTCGATTTGGGACGGCACAATTTTTGGCCCAGAAATCAAAAAATTCCTGACCCCGGGGTCAGGAAAACCTCACGGGGTGAGCCAGGCGGAATCAGGCCAAATGCAAAAATGAACACCGCCATGAGATTCGGGGTGGAATGTACGGGCTAGGAGTGCTTTTGCATATTCGATTTGGGACGGCACAATTTTTGGCCCAGAAATCAAAAAATTCCTGACCCCGGGGTCA
Source organism: Candoia aspera (assembly GCF_035149785.1). Lineage (NCBI taxonomy): Eukaryota > Metazoa > Chordata > Lepidosauria > Squamata > Candoiidae > Candoia > Candoia aspera. The sequence continues at coordinate 16,550,924 of NC_086163.1, read as the reverse complement.
GGAAAACCTCACGGGGTGAGCCAGGCGGTATCAGGCCGAATGCAAAAATGAACACCGCCATGAGATTCGGGGTGGAATGTAAGGGTTAGGAGTGCTTTTGCAAGCTCGATTTGGGACGGCAAAATTTTTGGCCCAGAAATCAAAAAATTCCTGACCCCGGGGTCAGGAAAACCTCACGGGGTGAGCCAGGCGGAATCAGGCCGAATGCAAAAATGAACACCGCCATGAATTTCGGGGTGGAATGTAAGGGCTAAGTGTGCTTTTGCATGCTCGATTTGGGACGGCACAATTTTTGGCCCAGAAATCAAAAAATTCCTGACCCCGGGGTCAGGAAAACCTCACGGGGTGAGCCAGGCGGAATCAGGCCAAATCTAAAAATGAACACCGCCATGAGATTCGGCGTGGAATGTACGGGCTAGGAGTGCTTTTGCATGTTCGATTTGGGACGGCACAATTTTTGGCCCAGAAATCAAAAAATTCCTGACCCCGGGGTCAGGAAAACCTCACGGGGTGAGCCAGGCGGTATCAGGCCGAATGCAAAAATGAACACCGCCATGAGATTCGGGGTGGAATGTAAGGGCTAGGAGTGCTTTTGCAAGCTCGATTTGGGACGGCAAAATTTTTGGCCCAGAAATCAAAAAATTCCTGACCCCGGTGTCAGGAAAACCTCACGGGGTGAGCCAGGCGGTATCAGGCCGAATGCAAAAATGAACACCGCCATGAGATTCGGGGTGGAATGTAAGGGCTAGGAGTGCTTTGCAAGCTCGATTTGGGACGGCAAAATTTTTGGCCCAGAAATCAAAAAATTCCTGACCCCGGGGTCAGGAAAACCTCACGGGGTGAGCCAGGTGGAATCAGGCCGAATGCAAAAATGAACACCGCCATGAGATTCGGGGTGGAATGTAAGGGCTAGGAGTGCTTTTGCATGCTCGATTTGGGATGGCACAATTTTTGGCCCAGAAATCAAAAAATACCTGACCCCGGGGTCAGGAAAACCTCACGGGGTGAGCCAGGCGGTATCAGGCCGAATGCAAAAATGAACACCGCCATGAGATTCGGGGTGGAATGTAAGGGCTAGGAGTGCTTTTGCAAGCTCGATTTGGGACGGCAAAATTTTTGGCCCAGAAATCAAAAAATTCCTGACCCCGGGGTCAGGAAAACCTCACGGGGTGAGCCAGGCGGAATCAGGCCGAATGCAAAAATGAACACTGCCATGAGATTCGGGGTGGAATGTAAGGGCTAGGAGTGCTTTTGCAAGCTCGATTTGGGACGGCAAAATTTTTGGCCCAGAAATCAAAAAATTCCTGACCCCGGGGTCAGGAAAACCTCACGGGGTGAGCCAGGCGGAATCAGGCCAAATGCAAAAATGAACACCGCCATGAGATTCGGGGTGGAATGTACGGGCTAGGAGTGCTTTTGCATGTTCGATTTGGGACGGCACAATTTTTGGCCCAGAAATCAAAAAATTCCTGACCCCGGGGTCAGGAAAACCTCACGGGGTGAGCCAGGCGGTATCAGGCCGAATGCAAAAATGAACACCGCCATGAGATTCGGGGTGGAATGTAAGGGCTAGGAGTGCTTTTGCAAGCTCGATTTGGGACGGCAAAATTTTTGGCCCAGAAATCAAAAAATTCCTGACCCCGGGGTCAGGAAAACCTCACGGGGTGAGCCAGGCGGTATCAGGCCGAATGCAAAAATGAACACCGCCATGAGATTCGGGGTGGAATGTAAGGGCTAGGAGTGCTTTTGCAAGCTCGATTTGGGACGGCAAAATTTTTGGCCCAGAAATCAAAAAATTCCTGACCCCGGGGTCAGGAAAACCTCACAGGGTGAGCCAGGTGGAATCAGGCCGAATGCAAAAATGAACACCGCCATGAGATTCGGGGTGGAATGTAAGGGCTAGGAGTGCTTTTGCATGCTCGATTTGGGATGGCACAATTTTTGGCCCAGAAATCAAAAAATTCCTGACCCCGGGGTCAGGAAAACCTCACGGGGTGAGCCAGGCGGAATCAGGCCGAATGCAAAAATGAACACTGCCATGAGATTCGGGGTGGAATGTAAGGGCTAGGAGTGCTTTTGCATGCTCGATTTGGGACGGCACAATTTTTGGCCCAGAAATCAAAAAATTCCTGACCCCGGGGTCAGGAAAACCTCACGGGGTGAGCCAGGCGGTATCAGGCCGAATGCAAAAATGAACACCGCCATGAGATTCGGGGTGGAATGTAAGGGTTAGGAGTGCTTTTGCATGCTCGATTTGGGACGGCACAATTTTTGGCCCAGAAATCTAAAAATTCCTGACCCCGGGGTCAGGAAAACCTCACGGGGTGAGCAGGCGGAATCAGGCCGAATGCAAAAATGAACACCGCCATGAGATTCGGGGTGGAATGTAAGGGCTAGGAGTGCTTTTGCAAGCTCGATTTGGGACGGCAAAATTTTTGGCCCAGAAATCAAAAAATTCCTGACCCCGGGGTCAGGAAACCTCACGGGGTGAGCCAGGCGGAATCAGGCCGAATGCAAAATGAACACCGCCATGAGATTCGGGGTGGAATGTAAGGGCTAGGAGTGCTTTTGCAAGCTCGATTTGGGACGGCAAAATTTTTGGCCAGAAATCAAAAAATTCCTGACCCCGGGGTCAGGAAAACCTCACGGGGTGAGCCAGGCGGAATCAGGCCAAATGCAAAAATGAACACCGCCATGAGATTCGGCGTGGAATGTAAGGGCTAGGAGTGCTTTGCAAGCTCGATTTGGGGCGGCAAAATTTTTGGCCCAGAAATCAAAAAATTCCTGACCCCGGGGTCAGGAAAACCTCACGGGGTGAGCCAGGCGGAATCAGGCCAAATGCAAAAATGAACACCGCCATGAGATTCGGGGTGGAATGTAAGGGCTAGGAGTGCTTTTGCATGCTCGATTTGGGACGGCACAATTTTTGGCCCAGAAATCAAAAAATTCCTGACCCCGGGATCAGGAAAACCTCACGGGGTGAGCCAGGCGGTATCAGGCCGAATGCAAAAATGAACACCGCCCTGAGATTCGGGGTGGAATGTACGGGCTAGGAGTGCTTTTGCATGTTCGATTTCGGACGGCACAATTTTTGGCCCAGACATGAAAAAATTCCTGACCCCGGGGTCAGGAAAACCTCACGGGGTGAGCCAGGCGGTATCAGGCCGAATGCAAAAATGAACACCGCCATGAGATTCGGGGTGGAATGTAAGGGCTAGGAGTGCTTTTGCAAGCTCGATTTGGGATGGCAAAATTTTTGGCCCAGATTTCAAAAAATTCCTGACCCCGGGGTCAGGAAAACCTCACAGGGTGAGCCAGGCGGAATCAGGCCGAATGCAAAAATGAACACCGCCATGAGATTCGGGGTGGAATGTAAGGGCTAGGAGTGCTTTTGCAAGCTCGATTTGGGACGGCAAAATTTTTGGCCCAGAAATCAAAAAATTCCTGACCCCGGGGTCAGGAAAACCTCACAGGGTGAGCCAGGTGGAATCAGGCCGAATGCAAAAATGAACACCGCCATGAGATTCGGGGTGGAATGTAAGGGCTAGGAGTGCTTTTGCATGCTCGATTTGGGATGGCACAATTTTTGGCCCAGAAATCAAAAAATTCCTGACCCCGGGGTCAGGAAAACCTCACGGGGTGAGCCAGGCGGAATCAGGCCGAATGCAAAAATGAACACTGCCATGAGATTCGGGGTGGAATGTAAGGGCTAGGAGTGCTTTTGCATGCTCGATTTGGGACGGCACAATTTTTGGCCCAGAAATCAAAAAATTCCTGACCCCGGGGTCAGGAAAACCTCACGGGGTGAGCCAGGCGGTATCAGGCCGAATGCAAAAATGAACACCGCCATGAGATTCGGGGTGGAATGTAAGGGTTAGGAGTGCTTTTGCATGCTCGATTTGGGACGGCACAATTTTTGGCCCAGAAATCTAAAAATTCCTGACCCCGGGGTCAGGAAAACCTCACGGGGTGAGCCAGGCGGAATCAGGCCGAATGCAAAAATGAACACCGCCATGAGATTCGGGGTGGAATGTAAGGGCTAGGAGTGCTTTTGCAAGCTCGATTTGGGACGGCAAAATTTTTGGCCCAGAAATCAAAAAATTCCTGACCCCGGGGTCAGGAAAACCTCACGGGGTGAGCCAGGAGGAATCAGGCCGAATGCAAAAATGAACACCGCCATGAGATTCGGGGTGGAATGTAAGGGCTAGGAGTGCTTTTGCAAGCTCGATTTGGGACGGCAAAATTTTTGGCCCAGAAATCAAAAAATTCCTGACCCCGGGGTCAGGAAAACCTCACGGGGTGAGCCAGGCGGAATCAGGCCAAATGCAAAAATGAACACCGCCATGAGATTCGGCGTGGAATGTAAGGGCTAGGAGTGCTTTTGCAAGCTCGATTTGGGGCGGCAAAATTTTTGGCCCAGAAATCAAAAAATTCCTGACCCCGGGGTCAGGAAAACCTCACGGGGTGAGCCAGGCGGAATCAGGCCAAATGCAAAAATGAACACCGCCATGAGATTCGGGGTGGAATGTAAGGGCTAGGAGTGCTTTTGCATGCTCGATTTGGGACGGCACAATTTTTGGCCCAGAAATCAAAAAATTCCTGACCCCGGGATCAGGAAAACCTCACGGGGTGAGCCAGGCGGTATCAGGCCGAATGCAAAAATGAACACCGCCCTGAGATTCGGGGTGGAATGTACGGGCTAGGAGTGCTTTTGCATGTTCGATTTCGGACGGCACAATTTTTGGCCCAGACATGAAAAAATTCCTGACCCCGGGGTCAGGAAAACCTCACGGGGTGAGCCAGGCGGTATCAGGCCGAATGCAAAAATGAACACCGCCATGAGATTCGGGGTGGAATGTAAGGGCTAGGAGTGCTTTTGCAAGCTCGATTTGGGATGGCAAAATTTTTGGCCCAGAAATCAAAAAATTCCTGACCCCGGGGTCAGGAAAACCTCACAGGGTGAGCCAGGCGGAATCAGGCCGAATGCAAAAATGAACACCGCCATGAATTTCGGGGTGGAATGTAAGGGCTAAGTGTGCTTTTGCATGCTCGATTTGGGACGGCACAAATTTTGGCCCAGAAATCAAAAAATTCCTGACCCCGGGATCAGGAAAACCTCACGGGGTGAGCCAGGCGGAATCAGGCCGAATGCAAAAATGAACACCGCCATGAGATTCGGGGTGGAATGTAAGGGCTAGGAGTGCTTTTGGAAGCTCGATTTGGGACGGCACAATTTTTGGCCCAGAAATCAAAAAATTCCTGACCCCGGGGTCAGGAAAACCTCACGGGGTGAGCCAGGCGGAATCAGGCCAAATGTAAAAATGAACACCGCCATGAGATTCGGGGTGGAATGTACGGGCTAGGAGTGCTTTTGCATGTTCGATTTGGGACGGCACAATTTTTGGCCCAGAAATCAAAAAATTCCTGACCCCGGGGTCAGGAAAACCTCACGGGGTGAGCCAGGCGGTATCAGGCCGAATGCAAAAATGAACACCGCCATGAGATTCGGGGTGGAATGTAAGGGCTAGGAGTGCTTTTGCAAGCTCGATTTGGGACGGCAAAATTTTTGGCCCAGAAATCAAAAAATTCCTGACCCCGGGGTCAGGAAAACCTCACGGGGTGAGCCAGGCGGTATCAGGCCGAATGCAAAAATGAACACCGCCATGAGATTCGGGGTGGAATGTAAGGGCTAGGAGTGCTTTTGCAAGCTCGATTTGGGACGGCAAAATTTTTGGCCCAGAAATCAAAAAATTCCTGACCCCGGGGTCAGGAAAACCTCACAGGGTGAGCCAGGTGGAATCAGGCCGAATGCAAAAATGAACACCGCCATGAGATTCGGGGTGGAATGTAAGGGCTAGGAGTGCTTTTGCATGCTCGATTTGGGATGGCACAATTTTTGGCCCAGAAATCAAAAAATACCTGACCCCGGGGTCAGGAAAACCTCACGGGGTGAGCCAGGCGGTATCAGGCCGAATGCAAAAATGAACACCGCCATGAGATTCGGGGTGGAATGTAAGGGCTAGGAGTGCTTTTGCAAGCTCGATTTGGGACGGCAAAATTTTTGGCCCAGAAATCAAAAAATTCCTGACCCCGGGGTCAGGAAAACCTCACGGGGTGAGCCAGGCGGAATCAGGCCGAATGCAAAAATGAACACTGCCATGAGATTCGGGGTGGAATGTAAGGGCTAGGAGTGCTTTTGCAAGCTCGATTTGGGACGGCAAAATTTTTGGCCCAGAAATCAAAAAATTCCTGACCCCGGGGTCAGGAAAACCTCACGGGGTGAGCCAGGCGGAATCAGGCCAAATGCAAAAATGAACACCGCCATGAGATTCGGCGTGGAATGTAAGGGCTAGGAGTGCTTTTGCAAGCTCGATTTGGGGCGGCAAAATTTTTGGCCCAGAAATCAAAAAATTCCTGACCCCGGGGTCAGGAAAACCTCACGGGGTGAGCCAGGCGGAATCAGGCCAAATGCAAAAATGAACACCGCCATGAGATTCGGGGTGGAATGTAAGGGCTAGGAGTGCTTTTGCATGCTCGATTTGGGACGGCACAATTTTTGGCCCAGAATTCAAAAAATTCCTGACCCCGGGATCAGGAAAACCTCACGGGGTGAGCCAGGCGGTATCAGGCCGAATGCAAAAATGAACACCGCCCTGAGATTCGGGGTGGAATGTACGGGCTAGGAGTGCTTTTGCATGTTCGATTTCGGACGGCACAATTTTTGGCCCAGACATCAAAAAATTCCTGACCCCGGGGTCAGGAAAACCTCACGGGGTGAGCCAGGCGGTATCAGGCCGAATGCAAAAATGAACACCGCCATGAGATTCGGGGTGGAATGTAAGGGCTAGGAGTGCTTTTGCAAGCTCGATTTGGGATGGCAAAATTTTTGGCCCAGAAATCAAAAAATTCCTGACCCCGGGGTCAGGAAAACCTCACAGGGTGAGCCAGGCGGAATCAGGCCGAATGCAAAAATGAACACCGCCATGAATTTCGGGGTGGAATGTAAGGGCTAAGTGTGCTTTTGCATGCTCGATTTGGGACGGCACAAATTTTGGCCCAGAAATCAAAAAATTCCTGACCCCGGGATCAGGAAAACCTCACGGGGTGAGCCAGGCGGAATCAGGCCGAATGCAAAAATGAACACCGCCATGAGATTCGGGGTGGAATGTAAGGGCTAGGAGTGCTTTTGCAAGCTCGATTTGGGACGGCAAAATTTTTGTCCCAGAAATCAAAAAATTCCTGACCCCGGGGTCAGGAAAACCTCACAGGGTGAGCCAGGTGGAATCAGGCCGAATGCAAAAATGAACACCGCGATGAGATTCGGGGTGGAATGTAAGGGCTAGGAGTGCTTTTGCATGCTCGATTTGGGATGGCACAATTTTTGGCCCAGAAATCAAAAAATACCTGACCCCGGGGTCAGGAAAACCTCACGGGGTGATCCAGGCGGTATCAGGCCGAATGCAAAAATGAACACCGCCATGAGATTCGGGGTGGAATGTAAGGGCTAGGAGTGCTTTTGCAAGCTCGATTTGGGACGGCAAAATTTTTGGCCCAGAAATCAAAAAATCCCTGACCCCGGGGTCAGGAAAACCTCACGGGGTGAGCCAGGCGGAATCAGGCCGAATGCAAAAATGAACACTGCCATGAGATTCGGGGTGGAATGTAAGGGCTAGGAGTGCTTTTGCAAGCTCGATTTGGGACGGCAAAATTTTTGGCCCAGAAATCAAAAAATTCCTGACCCCGGGGTCAGGAAAACCTCACGGGGTGAGCCAGGCGGAATCAGGCCAAATGCAAAAATGAACACCGCCATGAGATTCGGGGTGGAATGTAAGGGCTAGGAGTGCTTTTGCATGCTCGATTTGGGACGGCAAAATTTTTGGCCCAGAAATCAAAAAATTCTTGACCCCGGGGTCAGGAAAACCTCACGGGGTGAGCCAGGCGCAATCAGGCCGAAGGCAAAAATGAACACCGCCATGAGATTCGGGGTGGAATGTAAGGGCTAGGAGTGCTTTTGCAAGCTCGATTTGGGGCGGCAAAATTTTTGGCCCAGAAATCAAAAAATTCCTGACCCCGGGGTCAGGAAAACCTCACGGGGTGAGCCAGGCGGAATCAGGCCAAATGCAAAAATGAACACCGCCATGAGATTCGGGGTGGAATGTAAGGGCTAAGAGTGCTTTTGCATGCTCGATTTGGGGCGGCACAATTTTTGGCCCAGAAATCAAAAAATTCCTGACCCCGGGGTCAGGAAAACCTCACGGGGTGAGCCAGGCGGTATCAGGCCGAATGCAAAAATGAACACCGCCATGAGATTCGGGGTGGAATGTAAGGGTTAGGAGTGCTTTTGCATGCTCGATTTGGGACGGCACAATTTTTGGCCCAGAAATCTAAAATTCCTGACCCCGGAGTCAGGAAAACCTCACGGGGTGAGCCAGGCGGAATCTGGCCGAATGCAAAAATGAACACCGCCATGAGATTCGGGGTGGAATGTAAGGGCTAGGAGTGCTTTTGCAAGCTCGATTTGGGACGGCAAAATTTTTGGCCCAGAAATCAAAAAATTCCTGACCCCGGGGTCAGGAAAACCTCACGGGGTGAGCCAGGCGGAATCAGGCCGAATGCAAAAATGAACACCGCCATGAGATTCGGGGTGGAATGTAAGGGCTAGGAGTGCTTTTGCAAGCTCGATTTGGGACGGCACAATTTTTGGCCCAGAAATCTAAAAATTCCTGACCCCGGGGTCAGGAAAACCTCACGGGGTGAGCCAGGCGGAATCAGGCCGAATGCAAAAATGAACACCGCCATGAGATTCGGGGTGGAATGTAAGGGCTAGGAGTGCTTTTGCAAGCTCGATTTGGGACGGCAAAATTTTTGGCCCAGAAATCAAAAAATTCCTGACCCCGGGGTCAGGAAAACCTCACGGGGTGAGCCAGGCGGAATCAGGCCGAATGCAAAAATGAACACCGCCATGAGATTCGGGGTGGAATGTAAGGGCTAGGAGTGCTTTTGCAAGCTCGACTTGGGACGGCAAAATTTTTGGCCCAGAAATAAAAAAATTCCTGACCCCGGGGTCAGGAAAACCTCACGGGGTGAGCCAGGCGGAATCAGGCCAAATGCAAAAATGAACACCGCCATGAGATTCGGGGTGGAATGTAAGGGCTAGGAGTGCTTTTGCATGCTCGATTTGGGACGGCACAATATTTGGCCCAGAAATCAAAAAATTCCTGACCGCGGGGTCAGGAAAACCTCACGGGGTGAGCCAGGCGGTATCAGGCCGAATGCAAAAATGAACACCGCCATGAGATTCGGGGTGGAATGTAAGGGCTAGGAGTGCTTTTGCAAGCTCGATTTGGGACGGCAAAATTTTTGGCCCAGAAATCAAAAAATTCCTGACCCCGGGGTCAGGAAAACCTCACGGGGTGAGCCAGGCGGAATCAGGCCGAATGCAAAAATGAACACTGCCATGAGATTCGGGGTGGAATGTAAGGGCTAGGAGTGCTTTTGCAAGCTCGATTTGGGACGGCAAAATTTTTGGCCCAGAAATCAAAAAATTCCTGACCCCGGGGTCAGGAAAACCTCACGGGGTGAGCCAGGCGGAATCAGGCCAAATGCAAAAATGAACACCGCCATGAGATTCGGGGTGGAATGTAAGGGCTAGGAGTGCTTTTGCATGCTCGATTTGGGACGGCAAAATTTTTGGCCCAGAAATCAAAAAATTCCTGACCCCGGGGTCAGGAAAACCTCACGGGGTGAGCCAGGCGGTATCAGGCCGAAGGCAAAAATGAACACCGCCATGAGATTCGGGGTGGAATGTAAAGGTTAGGAGTGCTTTTGCATGCTCGATTTGGGACGGCACAATTTTTGGCCCAGAAATCAAAAAATTCCTGACCCCGGGGTCAGGAAAACCTCACGGGGTGAGCCAGGCGGAATCAGGCCGAATGCAAAAATGAACACCGCCATGAGATTCGGCGTGGAATGTAAGGGCTAGGAGTGCTTTTGCAAGCTCGATTTGGGGCGGCAAAATTTTTGGCCCAGAAATCAGAAATTTCCTGACCCCGGGGTCAGGAAAACCTCACGGGGTGAGCCAGGCGGTATCAGGCCGAATGCAAAAATGAACACCGCCATGAGATTCGGGGTGGAATGTAAGGGCTAGGAGTGCTTTTGCAAGCTCGATTTGGGACGGCAAAATTTTTGGCCCAGAAATCAAAAAATTCCTGACCCCGGGGTCAGGAAAACCTCACGGGGTGAGCCAGGCGGAATCAGGCCAAATGCAAAAATGAACACCGCCATGAGATTCGGGGTGGAATGTAAGGGCTAGGAGTGCTTTTGCATGCTCGATTTGGGACGGCACAATATTTGGCCCAGAAATCAAAAAATTCCTGACCGCGGGGTCAGGAAAACCTCACGGGGTGAGCCAGGCGGTATCAGGCCGAATGCAAAAATGAACACCGCCATGAGATTCGGGGTGGAATGTAAGGGCTAGGAGTGCTTTTGCAAGCTCGATTTGGGACGGCAAAATTTTTGGCCCAGAAATCAAAAAATTCCTGACCCCGGGGTCAGGAAAACCTCACGGGGTGAGCCAGGCGGAATCAGGCCGAATGCAAAAATGAACACTGCCATGAGATTCGGGGTGGAATGTAAGGGCTAGGAGTGCTTTTGCAAGCTCGATTTGGGACGGCAAAATTTTTGGCCCAGAAATCAAAAAATTCCTGACCCCGGGGTCAGGAAAACCTCACGGGGTGAGCCAGGCGGAATCAGGCCAAATGCAAAAATGAACACCGCCATGAGATTCGGGGTGGAATGTAAGGGCTAGGAGTGCTTTTGCATGCTCGATTTGGGACGGCAAAATTTTTGGCCCAGAAATCAAAAAATTCCTGACCCCGGGGTCAGGAAAACCTCACGGGGTGAGCCAGGCGGTATCAGGCCGAAGGCAAAAATGAACACCGCCATGAGATTCGGGGTGGAATGTAAAGGTTAGGAGTGCTTTTGCATGCTCGATTTGGGACGGCACAATTTTTGGCCCAGAAATCAAAAAATTCCTGACCCCGGGGTCAGGAAAACCTCACGGGGTGAGCCAGGCGGAATCAGGCCGAATGCAAAAATGAACACCGCCATGAGATTCGGCGTGGAATGTAAGGGCTAGGAGTGCTTTTGCAAGCTCGATTTGGGGCGGCAAAATTTTTGGCCCAGAAATCAAAAATTTCCTGACCCCGGGGTCAGGAAAACCTCACGGGGTGAGCCAGGCGGTATCAGGCCGAATGCAAAAATGAACACCGCCATGAGATTCGGGGTGGAATGTAAGGGCTAGGAGTGCTTTTGCAAGCTCGATTTGGGACGGCAAAATTTTTGGCCCAGAAATCAAAAAATTCCTGACCCCGGGGTCAGGAAAACCTCACGGGGTGAGCCAGGCGGAATCAGGCCGAATGCAAAAATGAACACCGCCATGAGATTCGGGGTGGAATGTAAGGGCTAGGAGTGCTTTTGCAAGCTCGATTTGGGACGGCAAAATTTTTGTCCCAGAAATCAAAAAATTCCTGACCCCGGGGTCAGGAAAACCTCACGGGGTGAGCCAGGCGGAATCAGGCCAAATGCAAAAATGAACACCGCCATGAGATTCGGGGTGGAATGTACGGGCTAGGAGTGCTTTTGCATGTTCGATTTGGGACGGCACAATATTTGGCCCAGAAATCAAAAAATTCCTGACCACGGGGTCAGGAAAACCTCACGGGGTGAGCCAGGCGGTATCAGGCCGAATGCAAAAATGAACACCGCCATGAGATTCGGGGTGGAATGTAAAGGCTAGGAGTGCTTTTGCAAGTTTGATTTGGGACGGCACAATATTTGGCCCAGAAATCAAAAAATTCCTGACCCCGGGGTCAGGAAAACCTCACGGGGTGAGCCAGGCGGAATCAGGCCGAATGCAAAAATGAACACCGCCATGAGATTCGGGGTGGAATGTAAGGGTTAGGAGTCCTTTTGCAAGCTCGATTTGGGACGGCACAATTTTTGTCCCAGATATCAAAAAATTCCTGACCCCGGGGTCAGGAAAACCTCACAGGGTGAGCCAGGCGGAATCAGGCCGAATGCAAAAATGAACACCGCCATGAGATTCGGGGTGGAATGTAAGGGTTAGGAGTTCTTTTGCATGCTCGATTAGGGACGGCACAATTTTTGGACCAGAAATCAAAAAATTCAGGAAAACCTCACGGGGTGAGCCAGGCGGAATCAGGCCGAATGCAAAAATGAACACCGCCATGAGATTCGGGGTGGAATGTAAGGCTTAGGAGTGCATTTGCATGTTCGATTTGGGACGGCACAATATTTGGCCGAGAAATCAAAAAATTCCTGACCCCGGGGTCAGGAAAACCTCACGGGGTGAGCCAGGCGGAATCAGGCCGAATGCAAAAATGAACACCGCCATGAGATTCGGGGTGGAATGTAAGGGTTAGGAGTTCTTTTGCATGCTCGATTAGGGACGGCACAATTTTTGGCCCAGAAATCAAAAAATTCCTGACCCCGGGGTCAGGAAAACCTCACGGGTTGTGCCAGGCAGAATCTGGCCGAATGCAAAAATGAACACCGCCATGAGATTCGGGGTGGAATGTAAGGGCTAGAAGTGCTTTTGCAAGCTCGATTTGGGACGGCAAAATTTTTGGCCCAGAAATCAAAAAATTCCTGACCCCGGGGTCAGGAAAACCTCACGGTGTGAGCCAGGCGGAATCAGGCCGAATGCAAAAATGAACACCGCCATGAGATTCGGGGTGGAATGTAAGGGCTAGGAGTGCTTTAGCAAGCTCGATTTGGGACGGCAAAATTTTTGGCCCAGAAATCAAAAAATTCCTGACCCCGGGGTCAGGAAAACCTCATGGGGTGAGCCAGGCGGAATCAGGCCGAATGCAAAAATGAACACCGCCATGAGATTCGGGATGGAATGAAAGGGTTAGGAGTGCTTTTGCATGCTCGAATTGGGACGGCACAATTTTTGTCCCAGAAATCAAATCTTCCTGACCCCGGGGTCAGGAAAACCTCACGGGGGGAGCCAGGCGGAATCAGGCCGAATGCAAAAATGAACACCGCCATGAGATTCGGGGTGGAATGTAAGGGCTAGGAGTGCTTTTGCATGCTCGATTTGGGACGGCACAAATTTTGGCCCAGAAATCAAAAAATTCCTGACCCCGTGGTCAGGAAAACCTCACGGGGTGAGCCAGGCGGAATCAGGCCGAATGCAAAAATGAACACCGCCATGAGATTCGGGGTGGAATGTAAGGGCTAGGAGTGCTTTTGCAAGCTCGATTTGGGACGGCAAAATTTTTGGCCCAGAAATCAAAAAATTCCTGACCCCGGTGTCAGGAAAACCTCACGGGGTGAGCCAGGCGGTATCAGGCCGAATGCAAAAATGAACACCGCCATGAATTTCGGGGTGGAATGTAAGGGCTAAGTGTGCTTTTGTATGCTCGATTTGGGACGGCACAAATTTTGGCCCAGAAATCAAAAAATTCCTGACCCCGGGGTCAGGAAAACCTCACGGGGTGAGCCAGGCGGAATCAGGCCGAATGCAAAAATGAACACCGCCATGAGATTCGGGGTGGAATGTAAGGGCTAGGAGTGCTTTTGCAAGCTCGATTTGGGACGGCAAAATTTTTGGCCCAGAAATCAAAAAATTCCTGACCCCGGGGTCAGGAAAACCTCACGGGGTGAGCCAGGCGGAATCAGGCCGAATGCAAAAATGAACACCGCCATGAATTTCGGGGTGGAATGTAAGGGCTAAGTGTGCTTTTGCAAGCTCGATTTGGGACGGCAAAATTTTTGGCCCAGAAATCAAAAAATTCCTGACCCCGGGGTCAGGAAAACCTCACGGGGTGAGCCAGGCGGAATCAGGCCGAATGCAAAAATGAACACCGCCATGAGATTCGGGGTGGAATGTAAGGGCTAGGAGTGCTTTTGCAAGCTCGATTTGGGACGGCAAAATTTTTGGCCCAGAAATCAAAAAATTCCTGACCCCGGGGTCAGGAAAACCTCACGGGGTGAGCCAGGCGGAATCAGGCCGAATGCAAAAATGAACACCGCCATGAATTTCGGGGTGGAATGTAAGGGCTAAGTGTGCTTTTGCAAGCTCGATTTGGGACGGCAAAATTTTTGGCCCAGAAATCAAAAAATTCCTGACCCCGGGGTCAGGAAAACCTCACGGGGTGAGCCAGGCGGAATCAGGCCGAATGCAAAAATGAACACCGCCATGAGATTCGGGGTGGAATGTAAGGGCTAGGAGTGCTTTTGCAAGCTCGATTTGGGACGGCAAAATTTTTGGCCCAGAAATCAAAAAATTCCTGACCCCGGGGTCAGGAAAACCTCACGGGGTGAGCCAGGCGGAATCAGGCCGAATGCAAAAATGAACACCGCCATGAATTTCGGGGTGGAATGTAAGGGCTAAGTGTGCTTTTGCATGCTCGATTTGGGACGGCACAAATTTTGGCCCAGAAATCAAAAAATTCCTGACCCCGGGATCAGGAAAACCTCACGGGGTGAGCCAGGCGGAATCAGGCCGAATGCAAAAATGAACACTGCCATGAGATTCGGGGTGGAATGTAAGGGCTAGGAGTGCTTTTGCAAGCTCGATTTGGGACGGCAAAATTTTTGGCCCAGAAATCAAAAAATTCCTGACCCCGGGGTCAGGAAAACCTCACGGGGTGAGCCAGGCGGAATCAGGCCGAATGCAAAAATGAACACCGCCATGAATTTCGGGGTGGAATGTAAGGGCTAAGTGTGCTTTTGCATGCTCGATTTGGGACGGCACAATTTTTGGCCCAGAAATCAAAAAATTCCTGACCCCGGGGTCAGGAAAACCTCACGGGGTGAGCCAGGCGGTATCAGGCCGAATGCAAAAATGAACACCGCCATGAGATTCGGGGTGGAATGTAAGGGTTAGGAGTGCTTTTGCATGCTCGAATTGGGACGGCACAATTTTTGTCCCAGAAATCAAAAAATTCCTGACCCCGGGGTCAGGAAAACCTCACGGGGTGAGCCAGGCGGAATCAGGCCGAATGCAAAAATGAACACCGCCATGAGATTCGGGGTGGAATGTTAAGGCTAGGAGTGCTTTTGCAAGCTCGAAATGGGACGGCACAATTTTTATCCCAGAAATCAAAACTTCCTGACCCCGGGGTCAGGAAAACCTCACGGGCGGACCCAGGCGGAATTAGGCCGAATGCAAAAATGACCACCGCCATGAGATTCGGGGTGGAATGTAAGGGTTAGTAGTGCTTTTGCAAGCTCGATTTCTGACGAAACAATATTTGGCCCAGAAATCAAAAAATTCCTGACCCCGGGGTCAGGAAAACCTCACGGGTTGTGCCAGGCAGAATCTGGCCGAATGCAAAAATGAACACCGCCATGAGATTCGGGGTGGAATGTAAGGGCTAGAAGTGCTTTTGCAAGCTCGATTTGGGACGGCAAAATTTTTGGCCCAGAAATCAAAAAATTCCTGACCCCGGGGTCAGGAAAACCTCACGGTGTGAGCCAGGCGGAATCAGGCCGAATGCAAAAATGAACACCGCCATGAGATTCGGGGTGGAATGTAAGGGTTAGGAGTGCTTTTGCAAGCTCGATTTCTGACGAAACAATTTTTGTCCCAGAAATCAAATCTTCCTGACCCCGGGGTCAGGAAAACCTCACGGGGGGAGCCAGGCGGAATCAGGCCGAATGCAAAAATGAACACCTCCATGAATTTCGGGGTGGAATGTAAGGGCTAGGAGTGCTTTTGCAAGCTCGATTTCGGACGGCTCAATTTTGACCCAGAAATCAAAATTTTCCTGACCCCGGGGTCAGGAAAACCTCACGGGGTGAGCCAGGCGGAATCAGGCCGAATGTAAAAATGAACACTGCCATGAGATGCGGGGTGGAATGTAAGGGCTAGGAGTGCTTTTGCAAGCTCGATTTGGGACGGCAAAATTTTTGGCCCAGAAATCAAAAAATTCCTGACCCCGGGGTCAGGAAAACCTCACGGTGTGAGCCAGGCGGAATCAGGCCGAATGCAAAAATGAACACCGCCATGAGATTCGGGGTGGAATGTAAGGGCTAGGAGTGCTTTTGCAAGCTCGATTTGGGACGACAAAATTTTTGGCCCAGAAATCAAAAAATTCCTGACCCCGGGGTCAGGAAAACCTCACGGTGTGAGCCAGGCGGAATCAGGCCGAATGCAAAAATGAACACCGCCATGAGATTCGGGGTGGAATGTAAGGGCTAGGAGTGCTTTTGCATGCTCGATTTGGGACGGCACAAATTTTGGCCCAGAAATCAAAAAATTCCTGACCCCGGGGTCAGGAAAACATCACGGGGTGAGCCAGGCGGTATCAGGCCGAATGCAAAAATGAACACCGCCATGAGATTCGGGGTGGAATGTAAGGGCTAGGAGTGCTTTTTCATGCTCGATTTGGGACGGCACAATATTTGGCCCAGAAATCAAAAAATTCCTGACCCCGGGGTCAGGAAAACCTCACGGGGTGAGCCAGGCGGAATCAGGCCGAATGCAAAAATGAACACCGCCATGTGATTCGGGGTGGAATGTTAAGGCTAGGAGTGCTTTTGCATGCTCGAAATGGGACGGCACAATTTTTGTCCCAGAAATCAAAACATCCTGACCCCGGGGTCAGGAAAACCTCACGGGGGGACCCAGGCGGAATTAGGCCGAATGCAAAAATGACCACCGCCATGAGATTCGGGGTGGAATGTAAGGGTTAGGAGTGCTTTTGCAAGCTCGATTTCTGACGAAACAATTTTTGGCCCAGAAATCAAAAAATTCCTGACCCCGGGGTCAGGAAAACCTCACGGGTTGTGCCAGGCGGAATCAGGCCGAATGCAAAAATGAACACCGCCATGAGATTCGGGGTGGAATGTAAGGGCTAGGAGTGCTTTTGCAAGCTCGATTTGGGACGACAAAATTTTTGGCCCAGAAATCAAAAAATTCCTGACCCCGGGGTCAGGAAAACCTCACGGTGTGAGCCAGGCGGAATCAGGCCGAATGCAAAAATGAACACCGCCATGAGATTCGGGGTGGAATGTAAGGGCTAGGAGTGCTTTTGCATGCTCGATTTGGGACGGCACAAATTTTGGCCCAGAAATCAAAAAATTCCTGACCCCGGGGTCAGGAAAACATCACGGGGTGAGCCAGGCGGTATCAGGCCGAATGCAAAAATGAACACCGCCATGAGATTTGGGGTGGAATGTAAGGGTTAGGAGTGCTTTTTCATGCTCGATTTGGGACGGCACAATATTTGGCCCAGAAATCAAAAAATTCCTGACCCCGGGGTCAGGAAAACCTCACGGGGTGAGCCAGGCGGAATCAGGCCGAATGCAAAAATGAACACCGCCATGTGATTCGGGGTGGAATGTTAAGGCTAGGAGTGCTTTTGCATGCTCGAAATGGGACGGCACAATTTTTGTCCCAGAAATCAAAACTTCCTGACCCCGGGGTCAGGAAAACCTCACGGGGGGACCCAGGCGGAATTAGGCCGAATGCAAAAATGACCACCGCCATGAGATTCGGGGTGGAATGTAAGGGTTAGGAGTGCTTTTGCAAGCTCGATTTCTGACGAAACAATTTTTGGCCCAGAAATCAAAAAATTCCTTTCCCCGGGGTCAGGAAAACCTCACGGGTTGTGCCAGGCAGAATCTGGCCGAATGCAAAAATGAACACCGCCATGAGATTCGGGGTGGAATGTAAGGGCTAGAAGTGCTTTTGCAAGCTCGATTTGGGACGGCAAAATTTTTGGCCCAGAAATCAAAAAATTCCTGACCCCGGGGTCAGGAAAACCTCACGGTGTGAGCCAGGCGGAATCAGGCCGAATGCAAAAATGAACACCGCCATGAGATTCGGGGTGGAATGTAAGGGCTAGGAGTGCTTTTGCAAGCTCGATTTGGGACGGCACAATTTTTGGCCCAGAAATCAAAAAATTCCTGACCCCGGGGTCAGGAAAACCTCACGGGGTGAGCCAGGCGGAATCAGGCCGAATGCAAAAATGAACACCGCCATGAGATTCGGGGTGGAATGTAAGGGTTAGGAGTGCTTTTGCAAGCTCGATTACGGACGGCACAATTTTGGCCCAGAAATCAAAATTTTCCTGACCCCGGGGTCAGGAAAACCTCACGGGGTGAGCCAGGCGGAATCAGGCCGAATGTAAAAATGAACACTGCCATGAGATGCGGGGTGGAATGTAAGGGCTAGGAGTGCTTTTGCAAGCTCGATTTGGGATGGCGCAATTTTTGGCCCAGAAATCAAAAAATTCCTGACCCCGGGGTCAGGAAAACCTCACGGGGTGAGCCAGGCGGAATCAGGCCGAATGCAAAAATAAACACCGCCATGAGATTCGGGGTGGAATGTAAGGGCTAGGTGTGCTTTTGCATGCTCGATTTGGGACGGCACAATTTTTGGCCCAGAAATCAAAAAATTCCTGACCCCGGGGTCAGGAAAACCTCACGGGGTGAGCCAGGCAGAATCAGGCCGAATGCAAAAATGAACACCGCCATGAGATGCGGGGTGGAATGTAAGGGTTAGGTGTGCTTTTGCATGTTCGATTTGGGACGGCACAATTTTTGGCCCAGAAATAAAAAAATTCCTGAGCCCGGGGTCAGGAAAACCTCACGGGGTGAGCCAGGCAGAATCAGGCCGAATGCAAAAATGAACACCGCCATGAGATGCGGGGTGGAATGTAAGGGTTAGGAGTGCTTTTGCAAGCTCGATTTCGGACGGAACAATTTTGGCCCAGAAATCAAAATTTTCCTGACCCCGGGGTCAGGAAAACCTCACAGGGTGAGCCAGGCGGAATCAGGCCGAATGTAAAAATGAACACTGCCATGAGATGCGGGGTGGAATGTAAGGGCTAGGAGTGCTTTTGCAAGCTCGATTTCGGACGGCACAATTTTGGCCCAGAAATCAGAATTTTCCTGACCCCGGGGTCAGGAAAACCTCACGGGGTGAGCCAGGCGGAATCAGGCCGAATGTAAAAATGAACACTGCCCTGAGATGCGGGGTGGAATGTAAGGGCTAGGAGTGCTTTTGCAAGCTCGATTTGGGATGGCACAATTTTTGGCCCAGAAATCAAAAAATTCCTGACCCCGGGGTCAGGAAAACCTCACGGGGTGAGCCAGGCGGAATCAGGCCGAATGCAAAAATGAACACCGCCATGAATTTCGGGGTGGAATGTAAGGGCTAAGTGTGCTTTTGCATGCTTGATTTGGGACGGCACAATTTTGGGCCCAGAAATCAAAAAATTCCTGACCCCGGGGTCAGGAAAACCTCACGGGGTGAGCCAGGCGGTATCAGGCCGAATGCAAAAATGAACACCGCCATGAGATTCGGGGTGGAATGTAAGGGTTAGGAGTGCTTTTGCATGCTCGAATTGGGACGGCACAATTTTTGTCCCAGAAATCAAAACTTCCTGACCCCGGGGTCAGGAAAACCTCATGGGGGGAGCCAGGCGGAATCAGGCCAAATGCAAAAATGAACACCGCCATGAGATTCGGGGTGGAATGTAAGGGCTAGGAGTGCTTTTGCAAGCTCGATTTGGGACGGCAAAATATTTGGCCCAGAAATCAAAAAATTCCTGACCCCGGGGTCAGGAAAACCTCACGGGGTGAGCCAGGCGGAATCAGGCCGAATGCAAAAATGAACACCGCCATGAGATTCGGGGTGGAATGTAAGGGTTAGGAGTGCTTTTGCAAGCTCGATTACGGACGGCACAATTTTGGCCCAGAAATCAGAATTTTCCTGACCCCGGGGTCAGGAAAACCTCACGGGGTGAGCCAGGCGGAATCAGGCCGAATGCAAAAATGAACACCTCCATGAATTTCGGGGTGGAATGTAAGGGCTAGGAGTGCTTTTGCAAGCTCGATTTCGGACGGCACAATTTTGGCCCAGAAATCAAAATTTTCCTGACCCCGGGGTCAGGAAAACCTCACGGGGAGAGCCAGGCGGAATCAGGCCGAATGTAAAAATGAACACTGCCATGAGATGCGGGGTGGAATGTAAGGGCTAGGAGTGCTTTTGCAAGCTCGATTTGGGACGGCAAAATTTTTGACCCAGAAATCAAATCTTCCTGACTCCGGGGTCAGGAAAACCTTACGGGGTGAGCCAGGCGGAATCAGGCCGAATGCAAAAATGAACACCGCCATGAATTTCGGGGTGGAATGTAAGGGCTAAGTGTGCTTTTGCATGCTTGATTTGGGACGGCACAATTTTGGGCCCAGAAATCAAAAAATTCCTGACCCCGGGGTCAGGAAAACCTCACGGGGTGAGCCAGGCGGTATCAGGCCGAATGCAAAAATGAACACCGCCATGAGATTCGGGGTGGAATGTAAGGGTTAGGAGTGCTTTTGCATGCTCGAATTGGGACGGCACAATTTTTGTCCCAGAAATCAAAACTTCCTGACCCCGGGGTCAGGAAAACCTCATGGGGGGAGCCAGGCGGAATCAGGCCAAATGCAAAAATGAACACCGCCATGAGATTCGGGGTGGAATGTAAGGGCTAGGAGTGCTTTTGCAAGCTCGATTTGGGACGGCAAAATATTTGGCCCAGAAATCAAAAAATTCCTGACCCCGGGGTCAGGAAAACCTCACGGGGTGAGCCAGGCGGAATCAGGCCGAATGCAAAAATGAACACCGCCATGAGATTCGGGGTGGAATGTAAGGGTTAGGAGTGCTTTTGCAAGCTCGATTACGGACGGCACAATTTTGGCCCAGAAATCAGAATTTTCCTGACCCCGGGGTCAGGAAAACCTCACGGGGTGAGCCAGGCGGAATCAGGCTGAATGTAAAAATGAACACTGCCCTGAGATGCAGGGTGGAATGTAAGGGCAAGGAGTGCTTTTGCAAGCTCGATTTGGGATGGCACAATTTTTGGCCCAGAAATCAAAAAATTCCTGACCCCCGGTGTCTGGAAAACCTCACGGGGTGAGCCAGGCGGAATCAGGCCGAATGTAAAAATCAACACCTCCATGAGATTCGGGGTGGAATGTAACGGTTAGGAGTGCTTTTGCATGCTCGATTTGGGACGGCACAATTTTTGGCCCAGAAATCAAAAAATTCCTGACCCCTGGGTCAGGAAAACCTCATGGGGTGAGCCAGGCGGAATCAGGCCGAAAGCAAAAATGAACACTGCCATGAGATTCTGGGTGGAATGTAAGGGTTAGGAGAGCTTTTGCATGCTCGATTTCGGACGGCACAATTTTTGGCTAGGAAATCAAAAAATTCCTGACCCCGGGGTCAGGAAGACCTCACGGGGTGAGCCAGGCGGAATCAGGCCGAATGCAAAAATGAACACCGCCCTGAGATTCGGGGTGGAATGTAAGCGTTAGGAGTGCTTTTGCAAGCTCGATTTCGGACGGCACAATTTTTGGCCCAGAAATCAAAAAATTCCTTTCCCCGGGGTCAGGAAAACCTCACGGGGTGAGCCAGTCGGAATCAGGCCGAATGTAAAAATGAACACCGCCGTGAGATGCGGGGTGGAATGTAAGGGTTAGGAGAGCTTTTGCATGCTCGATTTGGGACGGCACAATTTCTGGCCCAGAAATAAAAAAATTCCTGACCCCGGGGTCAGGAAAACCTCACGGGGTGAGCCAGGCAGAATCAGGCCGAATGCAAAAATGAACACCGCCATGAGATGCGGGGTGGAATGTAAGGGTTAGGAGTGCTTTTGCATGCTCGATTTGGGACGGCACAATTTTTGGCCCAGAAATCAAAACATTCCTAACCCCGGGGTCAGGAAAACCTCACGGGGTGAGCCAGGCAAAATCAGTACGAATTCAAAAATGAACACCGCCATGAGATTCGGGGTGGAATGTAAGGGTTAGGAGTGCTTTTGAAAGCTCGATTTCGGACGGCACAATTTTGGCCCAGAAATCAAAATTTTCCTGACCCCGGGGTCAGGAAAACCTCACGGGGTGAGCCAGGCGGAATCAGGCCGAATGTAAAAATGAACACTGCCATGAGATGCGGGGTGGAATGTAAGGGCTAGGAGTGCTTTTGCAAGCTCGATTTGGGATGGCGCAATTTTTGGCCCAGAAATCAAAAAATTCCTGACCCCGGGGTCAGGAAAACCTCACGGGGTGAGCCAGGCGGAATCAGGCCGAATGCAAAAATAAACACCGCCATGAGATTCGGGGTGGAATGTAAGGGCTAGGTGTGCTTTTGCATGCTCGATTTGGGACGGCACAATTTTTGGCCCAGAAATCAAAAAATTCCTGACCCCGGGGTCAGGAAAACCTCACGGGGTGAGCCAGGCAGAATCAGGCCGAATGCAAAAATGAACACCGCCATGAGATGCGGGGTGGAATGTAAGGGTTAGGTGTGCTTTTGCATGTTCGATTTGGGACGGCACAATTTTTGGCCCAGAAATAAAAAAATTCCTGAGCCCGGGGTCAGGAAAACCTCACGGGGTGAGCCAGGCAGAATCAGGCCGAATGCAAAAATGAACACCGCCATGAGATGCGGGGTGGAATGTAAGGGTTAGGAGTGCTTTTGCAAGCTCGATTTCGGACGGAACAATTTTGGCCCAGAAATCAAAATTTTCCTGACCCCGGGGTCAGGAAAACCTCACAGGGTGAGCCAGGCGGAATCAGGCCGAATGTAAAAATGAACACTGCCATGAGATGCGGGGTGGAATGTAAGGGCTAGGAGTGCTTTTGCAAGCTCGATTTCGGACGGCACAATTTTGGCCCAGAAATCAGAATTTTCCTGACCCCGGGGTCAGGAAAACCTCACGGGGTGAGCCAGGCGGAATCAGGCCGAATGTAAAAATGAACACTGCCCTGAGATGCGGGGTGGAATGTAAGGGCTAGGAGTGCTTTTGCAAGCTCGATTTGGGATGGCACAATTTTTGGCCCAGAAATCAAAAAATTCCTGACCCCGGGGTCAGGAAAACCTCACGGGGTGAGCCAGGCGGAATCAGGCCGAATGTAAAAATCAATACCGCCATGAGATTCGGGGTGGAATGTAACGGTTAGGAGTGCTTTTGCATGCTCGATTTGGGACGGCACAATTTTTGGCCCAGAAATCAAAAAATTCCTGACCCCTGGGTCAGGAAAACCTCATGGGGTGAGCCAGGCGGAATCAGGCCGAATGCAAAAAGGAACACCGCCTTGAGATTCCGGGTGGAATGTAAGGGTTAGGAGGGCTTTTGCATGTCCGATTTGGGACGGCACAATTTTTGGCCCAGAAATCAAAAAATTCCTGACTCCGGGGTCAGGAAAACCTCACGGGGTGAGCCAGTCGGAATCAGGCCGAACGCAAAAATGAACACCGCCATGAGATTCGGGTTGGAATGTAAGGGTTAGGAGTGCTTTTTCATGCTTGATTTGGGACGGCACAATTTTTGGCCCAGAAATCAAAACATTCCTGACCCCGGGGTCAGGAAAACCTCACGGGGTGAGCCAGTCGGAATCAGGCCGAACGCAAAAATGAACACCGCCATGAGATTCGTGGTGGAATGTAAGGGTTAGGAGTGCTTTTTCATGCTCGATTTGGGACGGCACAATTTTTGGCCCAGAAATCAAAACATTCCTGACCCCGGGGTCAGGAAAACCTCACGGGGTGAGCCAGTCGGAATCAGGCCGAACGCAAAAATGAACACCGCCATGAGATTCCGGGTGGAATGTAAGGGTTAGGAGTGCTTTTTCATGCTCGATTTGGGACGGCACAATTTTTGGCTAGGAAATCAAAACATTCCTGACCCCGGGGTCAGGAAAACCTCTCGGGGTGAGCCAGGCGGTATCAGGCCGAATGCAAAAATGGGCCAAAAATTGTGCCGTCCCAAATCGGGCATGCAAAAGCACTCCTAACCCTTACATTCCACCCCGAATCTCATGGCGGTGTTCATTTTTGCATTCGGCCTGATTTCGCCTGGCTCACCCCGTGAGGTTTTCCTGACCCCGGGGTCAGGAATTTTTTGATTTCTGGGCCAAAAATTGTGCCGTCCCAAATCGGGCAAGCAAAAGCACTCCTAACCCTTACATTCCACCCCGGATCTCATGGCAGTGTTCATTTTTCCATTTGGCCTGTTTCTGCCCAGCCCACCCCATGAGGTTTTTCTGACCTCACGGTCAAGAATTTTTTGATTTCTGGGCTAAATATTGTGCCGTCCCAAATCGAGCATCCAAAAGCACACCCAACCCTTACATTCCATCCCGAATCTCATGGTGGTGTTCATTTTTGCCTTTGGCCTGTTTCTGCCTTGCTGAACCTGTGACCCCGCGGTGAAGAATTTTTTTATTTCCTTAGCCAGAAATTGTCCCGTTTCAAATTGAGCATCCAAAAGGACACCTATCCCTTAAATTTCACCCCGAATCTCATGGCAGTGTTTATTTTTGCATTCGGCTGTTTCCGCTCTGCTCACCCCGTGAGGTTTTCCTGACCCCGGGGTCAAGAATTTTTTGATTTCTGTGCCAAAAATTGTGCCATCCCAAATCGAGCATGTAAAAGCACACCTAACCCTTAAATTCCATGCCGAATTTCATGGCAGTGTTCATTTTTGCCTTTGTCCTTTTTCTGCCCGGCCCACCCTATGATGTTTTCCTGACCCCGCAGTCAAGAATTTTTTTTTTTCTGGGCTAAATATTGTGCCGTCCCAAATCGAGCATCCAAAAGCACACCCAAGCCTTACATTCCACCCCGAATCTCATGGTGGTGTTCATTTTTCCTTTGGCCTGTTTCTGCCTGGCTGACCCTGTGACCCCTTGGTGAAGAATTTTTTGATTTCTGGGCCAGAAATTGTGCCGTTTCAAATTGAGCATCCAAAAGGACACCTAACCCTTAAATTCCACCCCGATCCTCATGTCGGTGTTCATTTTTGCATTTGGCCTGTTTCCCCCCAGCTCACCCCGCGAGGTTTTCCTGACCTGGCGGTCAAGAATTATTTGATTTCTGGGCCCGATATTGTGCCATCCGAAATCGAGCATGCAAAAGCACACCTAACCCTTAAATTCCACCCCGAATGTCATGGCGGTGTTCATTTTTGCATTCAGCCTGATTCCGCCCGGCTCCCCGCGCAAGGTTTCACTGACCCCGCGGTCAAGAATTTTTTGATTTCTGGGCAAAAATGGTGCCGTTTAAAATTGAGGAACCAAAAGCACCCCTAACCCTGAAATTCCAGCCTGAATCTCATGGCGCTCTTCATTTTTGCATTCAGGAATATTCCACCCGGCTCATCCCGGGAGGTCGCAATATTCAGTAGCATTGACCTCATCTTTGCTTTTTAGCAGGAAAGTAGAACTCCTAATGAGTGTAATGAACATGACAATGAGAGACAAAGTTGCCATAGGAAGTGGTGGAAGTTGGTTATAGTTAGGTAAGGTCCCTCATGCATTGCCTAAAACTAGAGATATATTACCCCCAAAGAATGAGGAAGTAGTATAGAGTACCAAGAAAAAGAAGGGGCTGGAGATAAAATATTTGCATGATTTGTGCAATTTACATGAGCAGAACCATATGCTGACCTAAGAGTGGGTATTTAGAATCCACTTCCCTATGCAGTACAGGAATCCAAATCAAACTATTCCTAGTGAATGTGGTGTCAACATTTGTCTTGCAATTTTTCATAGTTTACTTCCACTGTGAAAGGGGCTTCTGTTTTTCAATCTTATTCTCAGGGTTCTCAAGAATTTATGTCAAAATATTGAAGTAGTGAGCGAGAGGGTGCTATAGGTGGTGTTCTGTTACACATCTTTCGATCACTTTGAAGTCTTCCAAGTGCCCATACTCTCCAACATGGAAAAGGCTTCATGGGATGAATTCAATCATGGTTAAACCCTTTGGGCTTTAATAGAAGTTTAATAGAGGGCTTGGAGGCTACAGACAACCCAAAAAAGATGTACAGTGAAAGACAGGACATTCATATGGACTCCTTGGTCCACGCATCACTAAATAAAGCAAATAATAAGAATATAAAATCCAGCTAGAAGGTCAAAAGATTTCCCTTCTCTTTTGAAAGAAATTTGGAAAATAAATTATTTCATCATATTGAATGAAAGTAGTAGAATAACATTTACCTTCCATGGACTCCAGAATAAATATTCTGGCAACCTCCCCACGCCCACCCCCCCACCCCCCAGGCTGTGATTTGGATATCCTTTCTTTCTTTCTAAGACTGCAAAATCAGGATCTCTTCTTTTAATCATTGATATATTGCTTTCTTTAGGACAGATTACATTACAAATTATGTTTTTCCCCATGACTATAATTTCTTTTTAGTGGAAGTACTCCCAGAGAGAAGTTGTCATTATTTTAAGTCAAAAGCTGTTCCTCCAAGGAAACATTTCTATACACATCTCATGAATCTCTCTCTTTTGCTCTTTATTTATACCCCACTTCATTTAAATACACATTATTTGGGCAAATATAGTTGTTAGTCACCTCTTGTCAGCCCCATTAGGTAGACCAGGCCATGAAATCAACTCTACAAGAAGGCTAAAACTACTGTTATTGAGATTGGCTAAAATAATAGAATCTTGCAAGTCTGATTGTGCTGTACCTCCTCCTCCTCCTCCTCCTTATAGTTCAGTGAATTAGGAAAGTGTCTATCTGGGCCACTTCTGGATGTTATCTGGAAGTTCTGGGCTTAAAAAAAAATTACCCTTGTTTCCTTGGCAACACAGCTGGCCTGTCTCCATCAAGATCATCTTCCTCACTCTCTACATCCCTTCTCTTCTACCACAAAGCCTTCAGAGCAAGCCTCCCAATGGAATTATATAAGCTTTACCAAGTGCTACTGAGACAAAATAAGAATATATCCACCAATGACATCAAAAACAAAAGGCATACGTATATGTAGAAAAGACACACTTTGATCACATCCATCACATCCATTATTTATTTCCTTTATATAACCCTGACTTCTAAAGTATTTTGGTGGCTGTAACTATTTTGCTAGAATGAGGACTGCATTGTAGCCTATAGGTGGCTATTCATTTCTCATCCTCTAATGCAGCCTTTCTCAACTTTTTGACCTGGAGGAACCCTTGAAATATTTTTCAGACCTCAGGAAACCCCTGCACATTCGGGCTCAAATATAGGCTAGAAGTTACAAAATTATTATATACTGTACGTTTCCTGAGTAGGCCTGTATATATGTCTTAATAGAGTTCTTAAACTAAAAATAAAGAAGGAGACTTACCTCTTTAAAGTGAAGTTGTCCAAATTTGAAATAATTTTTAAAAATAAATCATGATCTCCAGGGAACCCCTAGTGGCCTCTCACGGAGCCCTAGGGTGTCACGGAACCCTGGTTGAGAAACCCTGCTCTAATGAAATACAAACTTTCCATCTCTGAACATGTTCCACTTTGCTTAAAACCTTCTTAAAATGTGATGGTTTTCCCCCTCCTTAGATTAATGGTGGCATGACTGAGATCCCAAGATCAGAGATCTGGCTGTGGTCCCCAGAGTCTTCCAACTAAGCTGTAAGTTTTAATGTCATAGTTGGGAGAAAGTATTAAATACATGGGGAATAAATTATGACTGTGTTTAATTTAATTTAAAACAAATTAACCCAAATTTAGTCCCACCCATCTCTTGTCCTGACTCACCCACCCTATTTTTGACTCTTCAGCACTGAGTTTCCTGTGATGGTCTGTCTCAGAAGGAATATCTGTGGCTTCCATTAAAAAACATTCCAATGGGGAAAGATTTTGTACTGCAAATCTCCTCCTCCTCCTATTTAAGCCCATCTATCGAAGGTAACGGTTCTGCAATCAAACAAACGGAAAGAGTTGGAATTTTCACAAAACTGATGAAAAGTTAATGTAATATTTAATTAGAAATGCCCCAAAGAAATATTGAAAGGAGAGTATGTGTTTGAATGAAGCTGTAATGAAATGAGTTAAAATTGTCTCTGCAAAGTATCTGCAGAGACAGGAACATAATCATAACCTAAATGGCAAAACTGATGTATACAAAATCTGTCCAGGACTGTGGAAGAGCTTTCTAAATTATCCAGGCTTGCTGCAAGCAGACAGCCTTGATCTTATGAACAAAGTCTTCTCTTTGTCTCTCAAGGGTTTCATGTGACGCCAGAACAAATCACAGAATGCTCAAAACAGACTGGCTGAATAGTGATCCAGCACTTAATATTCATTCCACACGCTCTTATTTTCCAACTTCCCTTTTCTTTCTGCTCCCATCTCCCAGTTCACGATAGTCCCAACTGATGGATCAGAGAAACAGGCTCTGGCAAGAAGAAGGCCACAATATTTTTTAGTTAACTTGCAGCTTCAACTTCCTACTTTCTTTATCTTGGCATTTGATAGGCCCCTCTAGTCTGTGGAAAAAGTGGGAGGGAGGAGTGTGGGTTTTCATCTTCCAGATACCCCTCTGATACTGGCAAGAAAAAAAAAATCCAGACAATATGGCACTGAGAAAATCTTGCTCATTTCAAAAAGGTCGCCTTTAGGTTTCCCTCACCAGTTCTCTGGTGGATCAACCCTTTTCACTAGAAAGACTTAGTATTCTTTGGTTGTTTGTGCTTTAGATAAAAAAAGAGAACAACGAAGAAATTGAAGGGGACAAGGGAAGGCAGAATTTGGAGGGGAGGAAAAGACAAGGAACAGGTTTGGTCAAAGAACCAAGGAAGAGTAGCACTGGGGCTTGCCTTGAGCTGCTGCAGAGTTAAAGGCTTAAGATAAGCTCTTATATCAATACCCCATGTCTGACAGTTGGTACAAACCAAAGCAAGAACTGTTTTCTTATTGAGGGTTTGGGTGAAACCTACCAAGGGTGGGTATGGCTAGAGCCCCAAGTAGGTGAAACTACAGAAGTTATGAAATCAGTATCTGTATCCAGGCATTTTCCTTTCCTAACTGCTACAAGTTACCCTTCCCTTTCCACTCTGTATTTGTAGGACAAATCAGGATAGAATGCTGTATGGCATATTTTGTATTTTTCTAATATCCAGCCCATTGTGACACATTAAATATAAAATAGGCTCTATCTTCTCTTAGGAAACTAAGAAGCTATCTTAAAATGGACCCTGTTTAGGTCAGCATGGCCATCTTGATGTATCTCTTCAAGATTTCATGCAGATTTTTTTCCAGTCCTAGCTGGACATGCTGAAGATTGAAGCTGGCCAGAACTTCCTGCAACCACAGCATCTGCTTCTTCTGTTGGGATGCAGACTTATAAAATAAATAATAACAACATGGATCCAGACATGTGATTTTCCCAATTTACATGGTATATGTTTCAATTTTTATTTTGTCAGATCATTACCCTTGGGAAATTAATTGCCACCAGACAGTCATGGAAACTGGAATTAAAAAGTTTGGGAGCATCTGCCACAGAACACACAGTATGAACATGGTCAGATATTTGAACAAGAGGGCAAGGTTTCCATTAAAGTATGAAGGATAAAGTCTTCCAGGCTGTTAGCATGGTGAAGAAAAACCAGTCAATCTTAAATTAAATCTGATAGAGCCTGCACTTTAACAGCAGCAGTTAAATGTAGGTTTCTAATGTTTTGTTAGACTGAGTGTCAAAGATAAGCTCCATTTGCAGTGACAATAAATAGGTAGATGTTTTGGTTAGCTGGGAAACAGACTGAGTTTTGTCCTTGGGCATAAACAACATTTTCTGGATACAATGGAGAGAATGAGAGGAAAAAAAAATACAGTAATGGACACTGGAGAAAATGGTGTTAAATAAATGCATTCCTATTGTTAATGGCAATCAGAGATGGAGGTTAAATCACCAGAAGAAAAGATGCTGAGAACTGAGTCTGCTGGAAAGCAATATTTTCAGCTCTAAATGCTCCATCCCTAATCCCCAGAGATCTTTCATAGGGCTGTGTTGTGCTTCAAATTCAATCTCAAAAGTTGGTTTGCCACATGGGGAAGTGTGAACTTAATCCTGAGAAATGATGCAGTTGCTTCAAAAAGTTGCAGACTGGGGCTGTGTTCATGCCCTTGCATGCTCTGAAATCCTCTTTGGAAATTGAATCCAACATCTCTAATCTCTTGTTGGCAAAGGGGTGGGGGAACCAGTATTCCCTAGTTTGCAAGTGATCCTGAGCCATCGTTTAGCATCTTGAAAACCCACTTCAAACACAGGGGTATATTTCAGTGTTGCAATTGGTAAAAGATATGTATCAGCCTTCCCAAGTAGACCAGACAGGAAACATGACCAGATGAGCTAATTCTATTTTATTGTAAGGCTACATTCACAGAATCTTGCAAGTCTGAAAGTACAAATCTCCCGCCGTCTCCTTTACAGCCTGAGAAGTTAGGGAGGGTCCCTTCTGAGCCTCTTGCCCCACCCATTATGCAGCTGCAGGCTACGCCATCTCTTACCTGCCCATTCCCTAGGCAGCATCTCGTCACCCTGTTTCTCAAGGTCTTTCTCAGATATCATTACAATATGGCAAATTTGAGGTTTTAAAATATACTGCAGCTCTAGTGTCTTCAATATGTTTTTTTTTTTAAATTGCAATGTCATTATCTTCTAATCCTAATCTGTAGGTAGGTAGGACAGACATTTCTTAGTGCAGTTTCCTGTAATTCTGAAGTTTGAAAAACATAGAAACTGCAATATAAGACCTAAATCAGGCTAAATACCATTTAAAGAGAGAAAAAACCATTTTCCAAAAATTCCTTTCATGCCCTAAATGGGATACTCTTGCCACTTATAGCCACAGTTACCAAGATCCCAAAACCCTCTCCCAAGAATTTAAATGTAATCACCCCAAAGTCTCTCATCTCTAATCTCAGATGAAAGATGTTCCATATACTTAATTTGCCTTTTCCCTTTACATTTTCTCAAAAACAAGTTATTTGTCTCTTGGAACAAATGTCTCCTTGTTTAAATATTTATTAAACATAAACGCTTCTTCATTTTAAATCTCAAATCAAATTGGTTTATTACAGCCATAAGGCCAGATACAGTAAAATATCCAATAATAGAACTGTTACATACATCTATTTACAGTATATAACAGAAAGATAATGAGTATAAAAAGATCTAAAGATAAATAAGAACATAAGAACATAAGAACATAACATAATTTTAAAGAGGAAAAAAAATAATGCTGCACAGAATTGCTCCCTTTTCACCACATTTCTGTGATGGAAAGTGCGGAAATAGGGCTGAAAAATATATTCATTGCACCTTTGTTTAATAGAAAAAAACCTTTTTTGGGTGGTGTTAATAGCACAGATCCTCTTTATGCAGTGAAGCTACCACCATTCCTGGTGTCATTCCATGGGAGAAGAAGTCTAAGAATAAAAGCTCAGTAGCCATTTAAATTCATAGCCTTCCAAATGATGCTATTATGGGATCCCTTTCCTCCAGATTTGTAATATCTAAAAAAAAAAAAAAACCACCTAAGACCAAAGACCAATTGTTGGGTGAATGAATGGATACCAACTGATTGGTTTAATGCTCCGTCAGGAGAAATGTTCCTAAAAGAAATGAAAGGAGAGCCAGCACAATTAACATAAAAGCCATACTCATATCAAAATAGCAAAAGACTGCAACTGGATCCAGAGATGCAAGAAAAGGTAATGTTGTCAATAGAAAAAAGCTCTGGTGAAGGATGAGAAGGAATAGGCTTGAAAAGCACAAAGAATAGTAGGTGAGTCCAAGCGTGTGGAGGAAAATCTATGAGAATAATGAAAAGAAATAGAGATGAAGGTGCCTCTTAATTCACTTGGGCAAGGATTTCAGTTGGGGAGGTTTTTCAAAAAGCACGCTGGGGTGGCCAAAGAAGATCAAGAACAGGGGAGAAAAGGAAGGACTGAAAAAGGAACAATGGTCATTGGATTGCTCACTTATGACATCCGAGAGTGGAAATGGAACTCAACTTGACCATTAGTGTGTTTCAAAAGGTCTTTGAATCAAGTTCTGAAATGAGAGTCCAGGAACAATTCAGCCATTTCCTATCACGATGGAGTTTCTTGTTTTAATTATTAAATTCTTGTCATGAAGTCCCATCAGGTTTTTGAATATTTCTTTTAAAGAGGGCTTGTCAACGCCGGCTGGGTCTTTTGATCATTTTTTTTTTTTGCTTTTCAAGAACCTTCTTTATGCTCTGTAATCTTTGCTTATTGTTTAATCAATACAAAAATCCATATTTTTATTATTTAAAATCCTCTTTCTACTGTGTGCATATTGTCTCTCCATATTGGGTTGAGAAACTTCACAAAAAATGCTGCAATCCAGAATATGGAGCCTAGTCTCACTTTAATAGAAGGATGATCTCAAAATGAATACCATTGGTTTGGATTTCTCTCTAGATTTTAACTTTTTAAGTAATTGGCCTTGTTCCAAAGTAGAGACAGCTCATTAAGAATCCCTCAGTTTTTGAATGTCTATACCAGAGTTTCTCAACCAGGGTTCCATGGAGTCCTAGGATTTCCTGAGAGGTCCCTAGGGGTTCCCTGGGAGATCACGATTTATTTTAAAAATTATTTCAAATTCAGGCAACTTCACTTTAAAGAGATAAGTTTCATTCTTTAGTTTTAGTTTAAGAACGCAGGCCTACCCATGAAATGAATATAATAATTTTGTAACTCCTGGCCTATATTTGAGCCTGGATGTGCAGGGGTTCCCCAAGGCCTGAAAAATATTTCAAGGGTTCCTTCAGGGTCCAAAGGTTGAGAAAAGCTCATACATTGTTCAGTGTAGTATGAGTTTACAGCTTTGTGTGTAACTTTGCCATTCCTCTCTATCATTTCCCTGCTCCATGGGTGTCTGGGTGGGACAAGGGGGCAAATGAAAATGTGCACAATGGCATTTTCATGCAAATGCCCTGACTTTTGTACTTGCCGAAGATGTTTGTAATATCTTGACTTGCCATTTCAGTGCCGTTGTGGTCTTCTGTGGATGCCACTGTTTACCCTCTTTGTTCTCACCAATGTTTTAGTGCATGTTAATCTGTATGGTTCCTTTGGTTTCTATACACATGGATACCATGAGCTGAAATTTCACAGGAAGCATTTTTTAAAAGGTCTACTTCTTTTCCTTCCTCTTTCCCTACCTAAAAGTCCCATTAAATTGTAGAATTTAGTCCTCACTACACAATTTTCCCCCCTCTGTATTTCATAACTATCTTTAAAGGAGAACACTGCAGAAAATGCAAAATGATGACCAGGCTACACAGTTGCTGAAGTGACATGCAAACTTTGATAAAACACTATACAAAAAGAATCTTGGTATAAATATGCATACAATTGCTTCAGGATTGGTTGAGGTGTTTTTCTCCCTAGGGTTTTTTTTTTTGGTAGTGTTTTATCATTGATAAACACAGGGGGTAGGAACAAACTGAAAGCTATCCAACAGCTCTAATTTCATCATGAAGGAATAGGGGCATACCTTTTTTCTCCAATCCAAACTGGACTTTTAAACCTTTCAAAAGTGTAACCATTTTTACCAGCTTGGAGACCATTGTCATTCACAAATGTGTTTAAACAAATGTTAAAAATAGATAAAATAAAAACAATCATGGAAGTTCAGTTGTGAATCTCAGAAAGCAGGTCTCTTGGCCCTCAGTAAGCCACTCTACAGAAAACTCAATTATCTTACAAGCCAAAACAAGATAACTGGAACTCTCCTGGGCTCTTGGCCATCATCCTTTATGTCTCATCTAACACTTGCCTGCAGTACCCCAAGCTCTATAATGGTTTTCATGTAGCTACCTCCAACACCATTACTCTGGTCAAATTGTCTTATATACTATAATCTGTGGGTTAGCTATTATTGGGACATGGATCCCAAACAGGGCTTAATAGTGGATCATAAAATATTTAGACCTTGATACATGGTTTTAAAAATACTTAGGAATGTAAAACTTTATTTTCTCCCCCTTCCTGTTCACTTGCTGACACATAGACATGCATGGGCACACACAATAGGGGAAAAATCTTTCCCTTTCCCATTAAGGTTGTGATTTAATAGTGTTTTCATTACAGCGGATTTACTCTGTGATAATCAATTACCTCCTGAGAATTAAAATATAAATTAGGTTGTCTGGGGGAGGGG
This sequence comes from Candoia aspera, assembly GCF_035149785.1. Taxonomy (NCBI): domain Eukaryota; kingdom Metazoa; phylum Chordata; class Lepidosauria; order Squamata; family Candoiidae; genus Candoia; species Candoia aspera. The sequence continues at coordinate 16,516,926 of NC_086163.1, read as the reverse complement.
GAAATGGAAACTCTAAATCACTTGATTCTAGCTAAGCATAAATACAGAGTTTATACTTTCTATTCTCTGAATGCCAAGTGAGCTTCAAACATTGTGCTAGAAGTTGAATAGCATGGGCCTCTGTTTCTTAGGTAACCTCTCACCTTTGACTTCTACCTTTGCCCTAACCTTACTTTGCTAGGAAACTTCCCTCCCTCCCTCCCTCCCTCCCTCCCTTCCTTCCTTGAAAGATACATCTATGAAAAACACACGGTGTTTAGACAGGGACCATGCAAATCTTGTTCCTGACTCATTCAGCACTCTGGCTGTTCTACAAATTTCTTGATATATATATATATACTCTCACATATTTTTCGGAAAGGTATTTCTTAAGGAAATAGATCAATAATGTAAGAAGCATGAAATGGGGAAAGAGGAGAAGAAAAGAAAACTATTTTGCTGGCAGAGGGATAGGTTACAACTACAGTATGTCCTGTGGCGGGCTGGCAAAGCAATTGAATAGAAACTAAAGTAAACCTAAACCTAAACCTAAACCTAAACCTAAACCTAAACCTAAACCTAAACCTAAACCCGGTGCTATGTTCACAGTGTTTAACCAGATTAGAAAAAAATAATAAAACATGCTTTTACGCACCATTCTTAGCTTGGTTAGTGTTAAACTTGTCGTTATTTGTGGCTTACCCTATTCAACAAAACCTGTTTCTCAATGTAGCATCTGTTACATCCTGGTACCACACTGTATATTGGTAGCCAGTGCAGCAGTCTCAAAATGGGAATAATTCTGTAGTGATGGGTCTTACTAACTCACAGTCTAGCTGCTGCATTTTGCATCAGTTGAAGCTTCTGACTCAGTCCCACAGAAGCTTTTTGGTGATGTGAGTCATGGTCTCCAGGGCATCACCTGCTGTTTAAACAGGAGCTGTGATTCCCAGAGGACTCCCAAGACAAGAATTAGTTATTTCTGGAGCAATGTGACTCCATTGAGAGCAGCTACTAGGACCAATGGTGCTGGCCAGCCCTGATTTCTGCTTTGCCCAATGACTCTGTCAGGCTTGTCAGACAACTAAGACCACCCCTGTAACAAGGATGAGTATGTAGAAACCTCTCTGCCTAATTAATGATCCAGCAAAATGGAAAGGCTCCTTGTCTGTTCCTTCATATACTAATGATGGTGCACAGCATCTGAGCCAAGCCAGGCTGCTTTCTGTTGCCACAAGTTCCTTCTGCTAAGCAGAGCATCTGTAAAAGACATCCAGGCATGGTGGGATTTGAAATTCCAACACAACACCCTCTAGCTGGGTTGGATGGCAAAACTCTTAACCCCTAACCAGCCCTCTGAATGAGGGTGTGTCATGCGCTGCCTACCTCCGAGTAACACACAGACACTGATTCCGTTGAAGCAGGCTCTGGTTTATTCGTGGTGTAGATACAGTGGTAGAAAAAAGCTGAGAGTGACAGGAGCGCGCCGGTGCGGGGTTTAAATACCCCGCGCCGGTCAGCGCCCCCTCACTCGCGGTTACATCACCCCCCCTTTGTCCAACATGCTGTCTTGCCGGTAGGTGAGGGGTTGCGAGGCCCCGCTGGCGCTCCGGGATCGCCCATCATCGGTTTCCCTATTCCTCCGGTGATTGCTGTCAGCTGGGCGATCTCCGTTGCGCTAGCGCTAACAGCTTGGGTGTGCCTCGCGATCCGCTTAGCCATTGTATCTTGTTCTTTAGTCTTTGTAAGTTGATGGCTACTTATCTTGAGCCCCTTCCCCTGTTTCCTCGTTATTGTCATGTGTGCCATTGCGCTGATGTCTTCAGCTCAACGGCACTCATGACAGGGTGTAGACAGGAGAGAAAGCCAATTCTCCCCCTTCCTCATATCACAATAAAAATCTGTAATACTTAATGGAAAAGCTATTAGTGAACATTTAGCCAGGATATTACGCCCTGCTATTCATCTATGTAAATAGTGAAATGTAAACAATGAAATACACTGCCCATTGACTGCTATAAATCAAAACTATGGTCTTAGTCTACTGTAACATTACACAAAGCAAATACACTAAAGGCAAAATGAAAAGAATCTATAAGCCTGACAGTGATGAAGTATCAAGTGCCACTGTTCTCTACTCCAAAGCTTCAGTATAGGATCTATTATTTAAATGTACAGTGAGCACTAAAGTAATCAATACTTTGCAAGTCTTGAGTTCTAAGAGTCTTCGATTCTAACCAGAGGCTCGAGAATGACAGTTTGTGATGAATATTGCAGTTATTCTTACTGTTATTTTCAATATTTTGACCATGCAATTAAACCTCAGATGCTGCCATTTTGCAAACAATAAGGACCCCCAGAACCCAATACTTTATAGAGAGAAGCAAGTAGCCTGCACTTACCCTGTTTTGTAACAGTTAATAAGAACCGGTGAACTGAAATTTCAGCTCAAAATGAAGCAGAGGTTATGTAATATATTACTATAAGTATTGACTGATTGTTCCCTTTCTTTGAGAGATTGCTAACTGATAGTGCATAATTGCTTCTTCCCTGACAGCTAATGGATAGGAAATAATTGAGAATCCCTGGGTAGGTTTAAATAAGATACCTATCAGTACTGGGGCAAAATGAAAGGCCTTTTTTTGATAAAAGTAGGAGACACGTGCATGTAAGAAAGAAGAGTAGTTGCAGTTTGATAGAACAGGAGAAGACGGAGACAGCAAGAAAGAATAGACAGCAACATAACAGCAGGGACTTCAGCAGATTCATTTCAGTAGCGGGGTGCAAGTAGTTACGGGTGTATCTCTTGCGCCATCTGACACCTACTTCATGAGCTGCAAAGTCAGATTGGCTTCCACGTGCAATTCAAGATAATGCCCCTATAAAACCCTTCATTGTTTGGAACCTGGATACCTATGGGCTCACCTTTCTCTATTATTTTGGCCCCTACTGAAAGAGATGGGAAGGTTGGCATGCTGTGGGTCTCACCAGAACAGCAATGCCCTCTTGTGGAACCCTGGGAATGGATGACTCTGCCCTTTGGAACAGTATTCCCCCCCAGTGCCCATCTGACCCCAACACTTTAGCAAAACGTGAAGAGGAGGTGTTTCCAAAAGGCCTTGGAAGAGGGAGATTTATGGATTGCTGCTTCCTCAACATGGGTGGTTATATTTGCCTAATTTTGTCTGGGTTTCTCCTGTTTTACACTGTTCTTTGATCTTTGTATGCCACCCAGAGCTGTTTTGGCAATTTTCAACTAATGAAAGCTGGCTGGGTGACCTTGGGTTGGTCCCTCTCTCTCAGCCCAAGAGCCAATCAGGCGTGGTATGAGAGTTCTAGTCCCGCCTTAGGCATGAAAGCCGGCTGGGTGACCCTGGGCCAGTCCCTCTCTCTCAGCCGAATCCACTTCACAGGGTTGTTGTTGTTGGGAAAACAGGAGGAGGAAGGAGTATTAGGTATGTTCGCTGCCTTGAGTTATTTATAAAAACAATAAAGGCGAGATAGAAAATAAATATAAAGAAATACATAATGGATTGATGGAAAAAATGCACAAGAAGCTTTCACTTGGGGACCCTGATGTGAAGTACCAGATACCCTTTCTAACTGAAGCATTTGCTTTTGCTTCTATTTCTCTTCCAGTTGCATGTTTATAAATAAAGCAAATTATTTTTAAATTATTACAAAGACAACATTTTCCTTGCCGACCAAGTGTATTGTCATCTGAGGGAATTAAACCGAATGACTGGGCTTTCTTTAAAGATCTGCATCTTTAAAAGACAATTGGGAAGACACCAGCTTTGCTTTAAAGCAGGGCAACCAGATCATTGCTGCCAAAAAAAAAAAAATCAAATCAGATGACAGAAAAGAGATATAGAAAATGAGCTATCTGCAGCCACCTAGTACTGGTCCCAATTTTTGTAGCTTGATTTGTAGTCCTATTTACAGTCATTAGACTATTTGGGGTGGGGAGTACTGGCAAATTGGTTTCACAAGAATCAGAGATCGGCAACAGGAAGGAGATGTAAATGAGAGGATCTTATCTAAGCCAAATCCAACTGATTTCTTCTGAGCAGTGTGGAATCTACACCTACCTCCACAGCCACTGTGAAGATTTTGAATGTTTCTTTCTACAATTTATATATGCTTTACCTAATCAATTAGCTTCATGTCAAGGTCCATGTTGCATTACATCTTATTTACCCAGTTATTGGCCATTTTCTCCTTAGTGATTTATACCCACTTTTAGCATCATCCAGCTATAGCTGTGCTGATATATTAGTGACGAAGGCAGGCTTTATATTGCCCCAGCTGGGGCTGGGTGATGCTATAAGATGCTATAAATCACGAACAAGGAAATAGCCATTTACACTTCCCTTCTAAACAACTTTCCCCAATCAATACTCTCATCTCTGTAACTTTCTGCAAGAAGCTTTTTTTTTTTTTACAGTACCTAAAACATACCCAAAGGCTGGAAGCTTATAAAACATACTTTCCTTAAAAATACATATTTTTGACATAAGTCCCCCATTTTTAATGCCTCCCATTCAGGATCTTGGTCATGGGGGGGCCTTTCTTGCAGATGTCTGGAACCTGTGACCGCTGACAATATTGCTAAATTGCACCTCCTTGCATTCTTCATCGCTACCTGCTTCCCAGCAGTGCCTGGTAAGCTATGGAGAGCTACAGGCTCTCCATCCACCAGGGTCTGCAGGGGAAGAGTCAAAACAGGCTAAGTTGGGCTTGGCAGTGTAATTTAAGCCCCACTCCTTTGTGTATATGACATTGATGTAGGTACCAAAGGGGTGTGGCTTGGATCACAATGCCACAACTGTTTTGATATCCCATTGCTTTCTTCTCATGACTCCTTGGCTTTGTTTCCTTGAAGTTTCCTTTTCTCATGTGAGATATGAATGATAATGCACACTATTAATCAGCCTTTCCCAACCAGTTGCCTTCCAGATGTGTCCGACTCCCAGCTATGCTGATATTTAAGTCACATAAGGCACACCCCAGGGACGCGGTGGCTCTGCGGGTTAAACCGCTGAGCTGCTGAGCTTGCCAATCGGAAGGTCGGCGGTTCGAATCCATGTGACGGGGTGAGCTCCCGTTGCTAGTCCCAGCTCCTGCCAACCTAGCAGTTCGAAAACATGCAAATGTGAGTAGATCAATAGGTACCGCTTCAGCGGGCAGGTAACGGCGTTCCGTGTAGTCATGCCGGCCACATGACCACGGAAGTGTCTACGGACAAACGCCAGTTCTTCGGCTTTGAAACGGAGATGAGCACCGCCCCCTAGAGTCGGACACGACTGGACTTAATGTCAAGGGAAACCTTTACCTTTTTAAGGCACACCCCATTGATGTATGAGCAGGTTTGTTTTAAAATGGTCCAAGCAGACCAAAAAACAGGACCTCGGCCTTCTCTCTGAGCATATGAGTGCTCTGAGTGTTCCTTCTCTGCTATAAAGGGTAACAGTAAAAGCAGATCTGGCCTCTAAAGTGGAGTTCAGAATGATAGGAAATGATCAGAGGACTCTATATTTTTAAGGATGTTTAAATCTTTCAGTACCTACTTCACATTTTCCTGGCTGCAGCTCTTTCAAACTTGTGAGTCACTTCAATAATTCTTAAATCACAGTACAGTATATATTACAGGGTAAGGACTCCTATTTCTTCCTTATTGGATTGCTTATAAAATATGAACTGCTGTCATAAGCTTTAATATGGTGAAGGCGCACACAGGAAGGATATGTGGGAAGCACAGGCTCCCTCCTGTATCTCCTATATTATTAGGCCAAGCTTGGTTGAAGTATGGCAATTAAAATGGCGTATAAGAAGTGGATGGTGGCAGTGGATTGACCTTGACTGAGACCTGAAGCTAAGCCGCATCTGGCTTGGTTAGAACTTGGTTGGAAGGCTCACTGAGAACTAAAAAAAAATATTCAAAAGAAGGCAATGCCAAACTACTATTTTGGGCAACCCCTCCTCCAATGTACATAGTTACTAAGACTCATGTTCAAGGGCATCTTTGTCTTTTTTATCTGGTCCACCTACTTACTTTGCTTCCAATAAGTACTATCCAGATGTCTCTGTCTTGTAAGTCCACACTACTGCTCTTTCTATTCCTTAATCCCTCAAATGCAGTTTGAAGTCAAACTTTCTCTCTCTCTGTGAATTTCTGGGAACTCAGATGAGGCAAGAGTTTCCATCAATATGAGAAAGGACTGACCGCAAACTCTGTAGAGCAAACCACAGCATGAAAAGATCAGATTTGCTGTGATTTCAGAATCATCATAACTGAGCCAGGATAGGAAGAATATTGACACCTTTGAAATTTGGTGTTGGAGAAAACTCCTGAAAATATAGTAGACAGCCAAGAAAACAAACCAATGGATCATCAAAAAAATAAACTGAGTTCTCACTTGAGGCACAAATGACCACGGTCAAATTATCCTTCTATCCTGAGAAGACCCAGCTGTCTGGAAAAGGCTCTAATGATGGGAAAGGTAGAAGGAAAGACAAGAGGATGATCAGCAGCAAGTTGAATTCAGTTACAGTGGTGATGAGTTCACCATTGGGAGACTTGAAAAGTTAGGGATAGATTGTCATGGAGAAAATCTATCTATGTGGTCACTAGGAGTCGAAAACAACTTGATGGCACATAATCAATCAATCAATCACTGAGCCAGCAGTAATTGACTCAGATCCTAGAGACAGCTGATGGTTGAACTTGGACAAACTCTGAGAGCAGATTGTGAGCTGGTGCAAAACTCCTGTTTGGGAGCATCGTCTCTGGTAACCCGTATTCTTGGTATGTGCTATGCTCTCATGGGAAGAAACTGACTGAGCTTGGAATCTGTAAAATTTAAAGCCACAAGGACTTTTATTCCTTGTACAAAGTTCATAGCTATCCACTAGGGATAGGTACATTTGTCCACTTCGATTTATGCAATTTCAAGTAGTCCCCAGAGCACAGCTGTTACCAGGAATATCTGCAGGTGGAGCAAAAAAAAAAAAAACTAAGATGGCAACCACACTATGTGATCAACCCCCACCCCCTTTTCCCCATGCTTCCCTGGTTTTGGCAGAGTAATAACATGGATCTTCTCATGCCCTTCCCTCTGCCATTTGCTTCTTTGGTTGCTGGTGTGTGTGTGTGTTGCAAATTGCATTGCAAAATTCTGAAAAGAGCAGTTTGAGCATTAGTTTGGAGATGCAGATATAGCACATTTTTGTAGAACTTGAATGCTCATTCATTCATCCCCTCTAATTGCTGTTTGCTCCCAGCTTTGAAAGATTCCTGAAATGCCTCCCCAATTTTCACAATCCACAAATGTGGCTGTATCAAAGGCAGGGCATTTTAACCCAATCATCTATCTTCCCACAAATACCTGATAATCTGAACAGCAACAACATTTTTTCCCACCACCAAGATTGGAATTATTATTATGAAATTGTATTTTAATGTTTCCTTATGAGGATGATGCTCCAAAAAGTTATTTTTTAAGTCTGTTGCTCTAGCTTTTTCCCCAGTCTTACAGTATGCATCACTTCATGCATATGATAGACAGAAAAATAAATCACATCATATCCAACTGGGCTTTACTTTTTGCCAGAAGTTATGTCTGTTCTACTTTTTTGCTTCTTATTCTTTAGATTAAGAAAGCTCTTGGCATTTGAAACCTATAAACTCTGGAAATATAACTCTGTCTTGAGGATGCCTTTAATTAAGGCCAGCTCCTAAAAAGCTGAATTGCTTTTTAGACAGAACTTCTCATTGCAAGCAAGGTAATTTTGCCAGGCATTGGCTGAGACATTCAGATGGCTACCAATGAAATGAAAGTCACTTTGGTATAGTGGTTAAGGCACCAGGCTAGAAACTGGGAGGCCATGAGTTCTAGTCTCTCCTTAGGCCCAAAGCCATTTGGGTGAACTTGGGCCAGTCCCTCCCTCTTTCTCAGCCCTAGGAAGCAGGCAATGGCAAACCACTTCTGAAATCTTGCCAATTAAACTGCAGCGACTCATCTAGGCAGGTGACAGGAGTCAACACTGACTCAGAGGGACCAAAAAAGAAGAAGAAATACTTAAAACCAAACTTTCCCAACTTGGAATAAAATTCATAACCTGTTCAGGGTCCTATGAGGCATGTCTTGTTTATAGGATGAGTGTTAGCCATAGGACTATCTGCCACGCCTTTTCATCAACTAAGAATGAAAAACTGAATGCTTCTGAATATGTGCTGAATTCAGGCAGGCACTTCATCTACAGCCCATTTCTAGCACATAAGATTTAGATACTGTTTGTTAGACTAGGGTGGCTGTTACAACCTGCCCCTGAAGAAATGTATAAATGAAGTAAGAATATAAAACATATCCACATAACCTCTGAATATACTAATGGATTTGCATCAGTGCACATTTAGAAATCATCATGACAGAATAAAATGGATACCCAGCATGGACATTTTCATCAGTTGGATAGTAAGGAACACTGTAACCTGATTTCTCTAGTAGTTCCTGGACTGGAAGCAACCAAGTAAGAGACATGAGCTGCAATTCATAAGATGCATTGAGGAAGTTAACATAACAGTGCAAGAATTCTGACAAGTATATTTGCTTCCAAAAGTAAAACCTATATGTAGGCAATTAAAACCTGTTAGATATTTATTTTCTTTCTTGTGTGGCTTCAGGGAAGAGGGTAAGAGGCCTCTCTTTTGAGAAGACAGGCAGCCTGCATCTGGATGTTATTTACTCAATAATTACTATCCTCTTTATGAGAGTGGGAATCTGCCTTCTCACTTTCCATGCTTGTTCTGTTGCTCAGGGATAAATGGGATCCTCTCAGTTCCAGATGTTTGGTACACTTCTGCACTTGATAGGGCCCTATTTTCATGTCTGCAGACTGTTCCATCCTCCATCTATGATTGCACCTGGGAGGAGACACATTTACTTCACCCCATTCCCCCCTGGATTTTTAACCATTTTGGAAACTCAAAAGCTTGTGTGACCTTTTCTAACACTTCAGTGAGAAAGTTGCAGAGAATTTCTGATTGAGAAATGAAGATGCATTCCATATTTTTAATGAGGAATACCTGCTGGGGACAGGGTGGGGTATAGGATATCCAGCATCAGAAGTGTGGGAAATGTTTTGCCCTCCCCAGAAAATAATAGTACTTTTCCTATAAACCTAAAGAGCAAGTGCTTCCTCAAAAATGGGAGAATATAACAAGATGTTCATGTTTTATCGGTACTGCTAAGCCAGGGGGGAATCCTCCCCACCTACACTCACTTTGATCCAATTCTACATATTGAAACTCCCAAATTCAGATATTGGTTGCATGGCAGCATGGCAGAATGTTGGCAGAAGGAAGTGGAATGTGGAAGAATAAAATCTCAAGTTGGTAAAGGGAGTTGTTTGTAATGCTGGGTAGCAACTTTTAGAAGTATAGCTGTGTTTCAGCACATAGAGGTTGAGTAGCCAGCCAGTCATAATTACCTTCAGGTGCAAAATAAAATGCTCACAGTGCTTACTATTTTGCTTTCTACAGAACCAAAGTAAATGGAAGCAATTTATTATTGAAAGACCTGGCAACGTTGCAAGTTCACTGGGTAATGCTTTGACATTTGAGTATAGTAGCAGATATAATGAGCTAAAACAAGGGTGGTAATTCCAATGCTTTTGTGAACGATTTTGCGCATTTGGCAGAATGCTTATAGCTTGGCCAACTTGTCTGTATCAAAGCACAAAAAGAAGAGAAGGCAATGACAATTGATTCTGATATTTCCTTTCCCTTTTTTAAAAGAAAAGGTTTAAAGATGTATTCATGGAAGCGTAGAGTCTTTGCAACTGAACTGTGGGAGATGAATATCTGAAGTGCTTTTTTGTTTTACAAAAAAAAAAAAAAAAACGAGGAGAGGAGAGAGCATTTTCAGCTTTCCTAAGAAATAAAAACAGCATGTGTCAGGTTTGGTGTGGTAGTTCTCATGAATATTTATTGATTGGCTTGTCAATATCAAGCTGAAGTTGCTCAATCAATGCGTATATCACATTTCTCTTTGCCTGCATTCATCCAGTGGTTTGAAGGCAAGGGCTTGAAGTGAAGGTGGCACCTGAATTCTATTCAGGACCTCATCATGGAATTATTGTGTGGCAGGAGGCAAATTATAAACCTGGCTCCTTGGTTTAGCAAAGTAAAATAAGGACTTCTTGAATGAGTCTTTCAGGAGTAATATAAAAAGACATTTCCAAGTATTTTTACTGATTCATTGACAGAGAGCTTTCTTCATCTCATCTTCATTCTGTCAGCTTTTTCAGCCTGTAATTGCAACTACAACTACAAGTAACCCCCTTCACCTATTAAGACTCTAAAAGCCTCAGAAAAACTTTATTGTATGAAGTTAAATAAGCAGGAATAGGTCCACATCTTTGCTGGTAGTGTTGTGTGAAAACCTTCCTGCAATTTCCTAGTGGAAATTTCCTAACAGTGCAAATTAAGATGGGACAGTTGATTCACATACCTCCATAATTCTATTCATTTTCAACATCAGGACCAAATGAAAAGATATTAATATTTTAAAGTTGATAAAAAGAGGACTTTAAAAACAACGAGAGTTCATTGGAGGCACTACAGGTAGTCCTCATTTAGTGACTGCCTCATTTAGTGATGGTTCACAGTTACAACAGTGATGAAAAAGTAAATGTATAACCAGTCCTTGCATTTATGACCTTTGCAGATCTGTATAGCAAGGGAAAGCTGAAGTAAGATCATAAGCACAGTTGTGATTTCACTTAGTGACCACTTCACTTAATGACCAAGTAGCCAGTCCCAATTGTGGTCACTAAACAAAGACTATCTGTAATAAAGAAGCCAAAACTTGCATGTTTGGGGCACATAATGAGGAAACAAGAGTGAAGGAGACCCTGATGCTTGAAAACATCAAAGACAATAGAAGAAGAGGCTGACAGAAGGCAAGGTTACCAATTACTATCACTGATGACATGAGTGTGAGCCTACAAGAACGCAAAGTAGCAGTTATTGGCAGACAGTACTGGTGGAATGATGTCCACTGGGTAAGGAAGAATCAAAAACAGAACAACAAGAATAGTGAAACCAAGAACATAACAAGGTGTCATAGCCCTGTTGGTACATGTAAAGAAATCCATGTTCTATAATTGAGTAATACCTTTATTATGGCCAACTAGTAAAATAAAGTTCACCTTTGAACTGAGTTCAGTGCCTCGTGACTTATATGGCCATGAGGTGTTTCTGATAATAATGCTGAAGGACTCTTCTGCTGCCTTCCTCTGGGATTTTTTTATTTTCCCAGTTTAACCACCCATCCTGGACTTTCCAAATGCTTCCCTATCCAGATACTAACCAGGACTGACCCTACCGATCTTAAGATTAGCCAGACCTGTGTGCCAAGGCCAACTAAACTGGCACCTAAAAGTATGTGAGGTGGAGAGTTATTCCTGATGTTGATAAGGGGAATAGCAGTTACCAAAGCAATCAGTAAATGGAGAGCTTCACTCTTACAAAATGGTCTTGCCAACATCTGAGCCAAATGTTTCAGTCGATTGCAGTTCAAAGTCAATCACAAAATAAAAAATGTGGGCTAAATATAATCTTGATGGTCAAGATTATAGCTAGGATTTAAAGTAAACAGTTGCTGTGAAAACACGACATCCTCAATCCAAGGGTGCTGTGGGTGAAGTTTACCAGCTCCTACCTGGCAAAAAAGCAGAGTTAAAGTATAGTAATATTACAATCTTTATAATTGCAGAACTGGAAAGTAATTTCGGGTTAGTTAAGCAATCCCAAATACATTTGTGGCCACTAAAGGTACTAAAAGACATGGGGGGGGGAACCCTTAATGGTCATTCCATTTTCTTTACATATTTAACAATTGAGCTAATGTTTATGCCCCTAGATCAGGGTTTCTCAACAGGGTTCTGCGAGAGGTCACAAGGGTTCCCTGGGAGATCATGATTTATTTAAAATATTATCTCAAATTTAGGCAACTTCACATGAAGGGGGTAAGTTTCATTCCTTATTCTGAGTTCAAGAACACTGTTAATGCATATCTACAGGCCTACACATGAAACAAATATAATAATTTGGTAACTTCTGGCCTATATTTGAGCCTGAGGCCTGGAAAATATTTCAAGGGTTCCTCTAGGGTCAAAAGGTTGAGAAAGGCTGCCCTAGATGCTATATCACAGAATTACAGTTTCTCTCTCTTCTTTTTCTCTCTTTTTAATGTTAAACTAAAACCAGGATTTGTAATATTCAGACTGAAAAGAGAGAAAAAATTCACTGGATGCAGCTCATCTCTGGTGTGACCTGCACAACCAAATCTTTTTGAAAAGGTGTTACTGCTTAAAGGAAGCCATGGGTAAAAGCTATATTTTCTCTCTGCATGACCTCCTTTTGGCTTCAATGACACTGATCTGCTAACATAATATTTAATACTAGCTAAGGTGTTTTTATAAAGGTTCTGGCAAGGTTGCTTGTGGCTATCAAGAATAAAATAGGAAAAGAAAGAACATATTTGTCAAATAGTAGAAAATAGTGGGATGCATTGATTTTTCCTCCTCCTAAAAGAAGTGTAGTAACTTCAGCTGTGGATTAAAAAAAAAGTGAGAACAAGCTCATTCAGCCTGAGTTTCAAAGGAAACCTTATACTTTCAGGATGGGAATATTCTTCTTAAATCAGAAATTCTATGGCATAGCCTGGTTCACACATAGTGCTAAGCTATAATGTGACTTGTTTTTCAGCTTAGCATGATGTGCAAGCCCATTTCCTGATGACTTAGAAGCACATGCAGACCAGACCCCTATGGCATGTTTAACAAACAGTGGTAAAAATAAATCCTGGTTTAGCAAGATGTGTGAACTCAACCAGTGTAGCTATACGTAATGCATAGGTGGGTACATGATCAGCCATACCAGTATTAATTGTCCTTGGAGGTAGTTGATTTGTTTACATCATTTTTATAGCCATTCCTCCCACACAAGTGACTCTGAGTGGCTTACAAGATTAAAACAACCCCTCCCGCAAATTGCCCAGGAATAAACTGTTAACCCCACTCACCATCAATAGAACAGAGCAGGGGCGTGGTGACTCAGTGGTTAAGATGCCAGGCTTGTCGACTGGAAGGTTGCAAGTTCAGCGGTTCAAGACCCGAGCACCACGTGATGGAGTGAGCTCCCACACTCACCCCAGCTCTTGCCAACCTAGCAATTCAAAAGCATGCAAATGCAAGTAGATAAATAGGTACCACTTCGGCATGAAGGTAACAGCATTCCATGACTGTCATGCTGGCCACCTGACCGCGGAAGTGTCTTCGGACAACGCCAGCTCTTTGGCCATGAAACAGAGATGAACACTGCCCCCTAGTGTTGGACAACTAAATGGGAACCTTTACCTTTACCCATCTATCCCCTGACCAAATGCCTGGGGGAACAGCCAGGTCTTCAATGCCTTGAGAAAGGCTAAGAGGGTTGGGGCCATCCAAATCTCCAGGGGATGCTGTTCCACAGGGCAGTTCCACTGAGAAGGCATGACTCCAGAGCCCAACAAGATGACACTGTTTAGTGGAAGGGACCTGAGCATTCCTTCTTTACTAGATCTGGTGGGGTGGGCAGAAACAATGGGAGAGAGGCAGTCCCACAATTTGCATCAAGTGACCTCTGCTTATAAGTCAGACCTCTGACTGACTACTGTTGAGGATGCTGGGTGGGTTCATTCTTCAGCCTAGACAATAATGTGGTTTGTTTGATTTTGACTTAATACATTGTCTGTCCCCAGCCATTCTTATTTGCAAACCATGGTTTATGACTTAGTACAATGGGTGAACCATGGACTACTGTAATGTGTGAATCCAGCTTATTTATTTATTAAAATTTTACTCACCTGACTTCCAGCCACTCTGGGTGGTTCACAGATAAAACCACACAGAATAAAATAATCCAATGATAAAAGCAAAGATCAAAAGATGGCAGAAGCTAGACAACTATAACAAGTCTACATTACGCCGAAGTTCTGATTCACATACTGAAACTTATGTCCCTCACAAGAATAAGGTTAATTGAATGGATCTTCTTAACCAAGTGGATGAGTCTTTCAATTGATCATTCCTCTACTTTCCAGTCAGAAACTGATCAATTGAGATAGATCATTTCACAGACTTATCTAGTTTGAATTTGATCATTTACTCTGTTGCTTATTTATCCCATTGATAACACTTACTCCTTCAACAAGTTCAAAATGATGAACTTATTTCTCTCCTCATCTCAAGCTTCTCTCCACAATGGGCTAATTAGGGTAAGGATATAGTGATAGTCTTAGGTATTCTTCTGTCCAGCTACCCATGGCTAGAAATCTTGGCTTTCCAGACATTGACTCTTTATTCAGGAACCAGCCTGCTCAATAAAAGGATCACAGATGCAAGTTGACTCGCTTTGTTTCTTTACTGCAGATAAAATGAAGCTACATCCATACAAAAGATATGTCTACTGAACCATACATGAGTCAAAACCTATATATACAGTAGGTCTATGCTCCAGTGTTTATCATTACGGCTTCTTCTTCCCACCTTTCCAAGTCAACAGATATTTGCCCATTCTTTTGCTAGCACCTTATTGATGTTAAGTTAGCAGTTCTCCCTAACCTTAACTACTGATTCCTGCCTCAGCTTCATTCCTTATACTTACCAAGCTTTATCTGTGAAAGGGTATTTGAATTTAACCCCTTCGTATTCAAAGCAATGCACAACACTGATCACAATACCAATGTAATGATTGCCTATTCCAATAAAAGGAGTCTCATCAGTAGTTACTAGAGAAAACTAATTTATTGAATGAATAGTATGCAAAGTACGAAGAAAGCTGAGAATGAGCAAAAGTGCGCCAATTACAAACTTAAAAAGCCTTGCTCCCGTTGCGAACCCTCCCCTCAGGCTAGCATAGCAACCACCCACCCCAGATGCTAGCAACCGTTAGAATCGGCCTGAGAAAGTAACCTTGAACAGCAGAGATAACCCAAACATACATTCCAGAAGATCACAAGTCAGCACAAAGGAAATTTACCAGCGTGGCCAGGCAGGCACGCAACTGCAGATATGACATGTGAAACGTTACGAGGAACCATAAACATCGGAACGGGAACATGACAACCAAGTGGATTTCACACCACTAAGCTTTGATGGGACCAAGTTATGAGCTAGATTGCAGTTGTGGAAAACTATGTGCATTCTCTCCCCTGAAATAAATTGTCATTTTGGCTAACATAATCATCACATCTTTGGCTTATAACACAACTCTAAAAAAGGGGCACAAAGCTTGAATATCACTTATCATGCCTTGCACTACATGGCAAGCAAAACTTTATCATTTCTGACAACCAGATAGCTGCACTGCACCACCCCTTCACAAAACTTCAGAGTTTCTTGTAACCATTAGCAATTACCAAGCAAAATTCAGTAATATTGATGGCATTCCCTCAAACCACTTCCGTGGGCAGAAAGTTTCACTTAATGTTTGGCATAGTGCATTAGGCACTCTCATGATTCATCTTGCTAAGTTGATTTTAATCATCTTTGTCCTTAAAAATGTAGCATATACTTTCTAATGCACTAGACCATGATTTACTGTGACACCTGTATTTATAGAAATTAAATTTATTGGTAGTTTAAAAGCCAACACAACTGACTTAAAACAATAAAGTCCCCTCTTTGAAAGTTTAATAAGGCAATCTTCTTATCAATTTCAGTTGTAAATCTCAAAGACACAGGAAGAAATGCTTGCTGATTGAAGCACATGCATGTGACAGTAGGAATATTCAAGGTGACTTACCCTTGGAAAGGACAAAATGGTCAGGAACTAGATAAGTGGAGTAGTAGAAGTATCCCCTCAAAGATCTATTTGGATGTGATGGATTTGTTGCATGGAAGACAAATGCAGTTAAAATATCAGAAAGCAGACTTAGCCATAAACTTGATTTACAATCATTCCATTGTTCCAAGAAAGTTACTGTTCACCAGCAAGTCCTTTAATAAACAGACTGGTTTTCAAACAAAATCTAGCAGTGTTACCTGAGTGAAGAAATTTCCATGGATTAATAGTATGAATTTTGGTCATTAGTTAATTGTACATAAACTGGATGAAGGTTGAACAATAATTCTTGGAGCAAGAAGAATAGTTTTTGTGCACAAGGCATACACATGTCTTAGAAACCAACATTTCAGAAGAGGTATCCCCACCAGTGAGAGACAAAAAAGCAAGATTAACTCTTACCTGATGCTTCTTGCCATCTGCAGTGTTTATAAGCTCATGCAACTAGGGATCTGTGAATATTTATTTGAAGAATAAATCTGAAAGTGATTTGATTGAATAATGGCTTCAAACAGAGTCTTTAAACAGAATTGTTAAATCAGTTGGGTATGTTGTATTGAATTAATGCCTTTGAATAAATTTGGAAAGACTTGGACCCAATTCACCGGTCTGTCAGATGTTTGCATGTATACAGTTCCTTTTTTAACTGATTCAAAAGTGAACATCAAAGGCAATAATCTGATACTCCAAATTGTTATTTTGACTTTTATATCAAATCACAAGTTCATGAAAAAAAAGGTGAGGTTTTGATAACATGGTTACAGCCATCTTCCTGACTTTTTAAAAAATCCTCCTGCAGATGCCTCTGAATTAAACTTAACCATAAACTCTCCTTTTGACAATGAACTTTTAGCTTTCATTCTGACTTAAAGAAAAATATGAGCAGAGCATTCCAAGCAAGTGGGGTACTCACCAGGAGTCACAGCACAAAGGCAATTGCAGTATCTTATCTAATAAAATATGAAACTATACTGGAACTGCTTTAACTAGAAAAAGCAACTAGAATTATGAACAGTGTTTTATGATTAACATTGGACTAATTTTATCACCATGGCACATAAAGCTGAGAAGCAGTGACAGTGTGCCAAGTGTGATGCTTGAAAGTGTATGGGTGTACGGAGAGGGGAAGAACAGAAGAAAAATTGACAAGATGTGAAATTTCAGGGCTGATTTTAGTGGCAAAGCTAGAAAAAAGAAATGGAAAAAGGAACAGCCATTTCATTAAATATCCTTGTGTTGTGAGGTTGGCCAAGATTCATTAGTGCTGGAAACCTTTAGAATAGAATGAGTTGCTTTAATGATGAAGAATGGCCTTCCTTTCCCTTCCCTTCCCTTGTGATGGCTGCAGTCGTGCAGTGCAACGTCCTGCAATGGTGACATTGATTCACAACAGGAGGCTAGTCCCAAAGGTCTGGTCCTTGGGGGAGGGGATATTGAGAAGGTTAAGGCCAAACAGGAGCAGGAAGCTGAGTTGAGGTTTAACACAGTTATTTTCATTCTTCTTGTAACACACTCAGAATAATCAAAACAACCTGCACCAACAATGCTATAGTTAGCATTTTGCCAGTTTTTCAGCAGAGGTTTTAGAGGGTTTTGAGAATAATGAGAGACCAGGGAAAGCATAGCTAGAATGTGGGTGGGTGGGTTAAAGGTACTTAAGGTTGTAATGGCCAGGAAGGACTGTACCACCTGCCTTTTTCTGCAAGTTGGAATGCAGCTTTGTTTTAAGTCTGGCTATTTCCCACTGTTTTGCTTTCCCAACTGGCAATGGAGAGTGCTTGAAGCAGAGATTTGCCTGCTACATTCATTACTCCCAGAGCCTTTCCTTGGTGGAGGTGGGGAATAAACTAGGAATAGGAATAAACCTGGGAGAGTCTGCATGACAAACAGATGCGTTACTATTAGAGTTGGGCTTGCCATTAGTTGAAGCACAGAAGCAAACCCCCTCCTTCCTGAAGCCTACCCAAATTACAGCTTGGTTTCATCCCACCATTCCCCAGTGCACCAGAGCTGATTTCTCTAATCCCTTTCCAACCTAACAAAGGGAAATTTAAGTCTGCCAGATTATTGTGCTTGCGTTTTGAGGAGGACCTGCTTCCAGTCAAATTGGTTACAGCACTTCAGTTTTAATTTTCTTGATCTTTCACCACTAGACAATGAGAAATTGAAGAAGTCCTGGACAGAGCACAGACTGCTCCTGAATCTATTAACCAAATGTCTGTGTGAGCAATATTTAACAGAGAAGGAACGGAGTCGCTATTCTAATATTTATTAACCCTTGACTTTTCTCTCCAGAAGAAGAGGTCTTTGAGTCCATTTACAAAGATATATTGTGATTAGAAACTTGCAATGATCCTTAGAGTTGGGGGAGAAAGCAAAAAATAATAAAAATAAAAATCTGCCCTTAAAGATGTGTGGCCCTATTGCTGCCTTCCCCATTATCTCTTGTCTTTTTTATTTTCCTTCCTTTCATCTTATGTTCCACACTAACTTGTTAGAACTAAGATTGAGTCTTGTGGTTTTATTTCCAGTCCAAATGTTTGTGCTTCAGATTGACTGATTATGTGTTATCAAGTCAGTGTTGACTGTTAGCAGCCACATAAATAGATTTTCTCCGTGACAATCTCTGCCTAACCTGGTCCTTCAAGTCTTCCAATGGCCAGCAGCAAGACGGATGGACTCAGTTACAGTGCCACTGTAACTGAGTCCATCCTCCTTGCTGCTGGTCATCCTCTTCTTCTCTTTCATTCCACCTTTCCCAGCATCAGAGCCTTCTCCAGAGAGCTGGGTCTTTGTATAACGTGTCCAAAGTAGGATAATTTGAGCCTCGTCATTTGTACCTCAAGTGAGAACTCTGGGTTTATTTTTTGATGATCCATTGGTTTGTTTTCTTGGCTGTCCATGGTATTCTAACACCATAGTTCAAAAGTTTCAATATTCTCTCTATCCTGCTTCTGTGTTTCTAAGGGAACTCAAATCCTTTTGGCTTTACTTACTCCCACCCTAGCTTCATTTTCTATCACTGTTTCCCTAGACTGTTGTATCTTCAGAGCCAATTTTCTAAAAAAAACACACATGAAGAATCCTGCAGGAAGGGACCAAAGCTCTAACTATTCCAGCATTCTGTTCCACAGGATGATTGCTGAAGATAGTAGAAGCAATGCGAAGCCAACAGGGCGAGGAGCCTTGTCCTCTGATGAATTTGTCTAATCGTCTTTTCAAGCTGTTCTCCTCTGATCTCTCTTTCTTGGAACTGATCCCAGCCTATCAGGGATCCCATAGTGACCATTATGATTTAACTGGGAGCAAAAATAGCTGAGTTAGAATAAGGCTGCTGTTTCCTGGAGAATTCCAATGCACATCTGTAAATGGGCAAACTGCTTACAAACTATCAAGAAGGGAACAAGGGGGAAAGGTTGTGCTACAGGCCTAGTGTGAATTGCTTCCTTCAATGCGGCAACCCCAAAGCTCCTCTTTTTCTTTGTTTGTTCACTGGGCTGGGAACAGAATCACACTGAGAACTCTTCTCTCTTAGCCAGTAATAGTTTTCTTCAAATAATTTGGTGGCACTGACAAATTTTACCCAGGTCCCTTAGGTACTTTCATATGGTACAAACATTGTTTCTTGTAACACATATGGAGGACTCACTCAAATCTCTCCCATATGGGAGGAAATCAACAACAGAAACCCCGCTATTACTTACCATGGTAACACTTTCCTCCCAAAGTTGTGGTGGGGCTTAAACCCTAATTAAACTTGGTACTCTTTCCCTTCCACAAATGAAGAACAAATCAAGGCTGAAGGGTTTGCCATGAGCCTCAGATAAAGCAAGAAACAAGATAGAGGGACAGAAAGGTTCCTTAAGAAAGATGCAACTGCAACACACACACACACAAACACCCCTATACACATACATACATACCCACACATAAAAAAATGTACACGTACCTTCTTTCTGAGAAGAATCAAATGATCAGCATGGAGTCACTCTTGGACTTCCTGGTAGTTTTCTGAGAAGACTGTCACCCCCAGTTCAGTTACACACTACGTGGGGCAGCCACAGACAATGCCAGAACTCCTGCCATTTCCACTGCACACGATGAGAAAACAAGTCTGCTCCTCTCCACAACACTTCCCTCTTCAGCTGCAAAGGAACAGGATGGATTTGCTTTATGGATCATGCCAAGAGATGAAATGCAGGGATTGGTGTTGAGATCTAAGGCTGCCTAGGAGAAGTGCCTTCAGCAGCTTCCCAAATGGAACTTAAGCTGTGGGAATACTTAGTAAACAAAGAAGTTTAAGCTACTTCAAACAGGATGAAGCAGCCATCCCACCATGTTAACCTCCTTCACCTGAACGTCCATGAGGTTTCCTTCTTTTTTTAAACATGCAGATGTGGTATGCTTTGTGGACAGTGAAATAACTCTCCTTTATCAGCCCTATATATTTAACTCAGCTTTCCTTTAAAACAACATTGTCATCATTCCTCCCAGTTTGCCAAAAGTCATATTGTCTCTGTGAGCAGGATGAAAATTGATCTCATTTGTTTGTGTGCAAGCAGCTGAATCAAAGTCTATTTGTGTATCTGTTCTAATAAAGGCTAGATATTCAATTCCATTACAGATAAGCACACTGGCAGTCTTCTTCATTTCATTACCAGGAGTGTGAAAGGCGGGGGGAAGGGAGGGAAGAGAGAGACAGACAGACACAGAGAGAGGCTGACATGAAGGCTTGGCAAAGCTGTTGTTTCATCAAACCCATGGATGGTTCATTAAAATGCTCAGCATTCTAAAAAAATGGGTGTGGAAGAAAGAATGGAAATACCTTTTCCTCTAAATTGATACAATTAATTATTGCACAACCAGAAAGAGGAGAGTCAAACTGATAATCCTCCAGGCTGTCAAAAGACAAGGCTGCTTAAAAAAAAAATCCTCCCGTAAGCTAAATTTGATACTGATTTCTGGGCTTGAGCTTTATTCGTGCCTACATACATTTCACTTGAACTTTTGTTGCATTAATTCAAATTTGGGACAATGGCTTTGTATGCAGAAGGTCTTGGTTTCAATCCAAGCATTTTCAGAATCAGGTAATAGATGAAAAATTATATTGGCTGGAATCCTGGCTCACTGCTATTAGTAGAGAGCTGTTTTTCCACCTGTTATAAAGTACATTTCCGTGTTCCTCATACATGCCTGGTCATAACATGATGTTTAACTGATCATCTGATTTACCACTGTTTGCTGTTTGGTGTGTTTTGCACTGGGAAGAAACAGTTCCGTGCTCTTTTTTTCCTTTGTTCAATTTGATGGAGGAGAATTGGCTCTGAAATTTCTTTCAGTGGAGAAGAGTGGGTGGTTTGTGCTCTTCTTTCCCTATTTTAGTGACTAATGTATATATGGTGAGAGTCGCCTGTCTGTCACTGTGAGAACATCTCTTTTTCTTACTTTCCCATTCTTTAATTAAATCCCAAGGAAAGAAACCATGATACAGAATAAAGGCAAGTAGACACATTACACCAAGTCAGTTATTTTCCCAGAATGCCTCTGAACCTCACTATGTTACAGCCCAGAGGAATTCTGGGAAAAGAAGATGGGTGGCTACTTCTGTAGTAATATTTAAGAAAGGAAATGGATCACTGCCACCTGAACCTTACTAAATTTACTGGATGAAGCTACCAGAGTAGCTTGTAGTCTTCTGAAACTTGGTCCCCATTTTCTTTCCAGAGGTTATTGATTCAACCTACTATTGCTTCCTCTAATTTCTGCTTCTATAATTAATGTCACTACTAATTTGTATTTATAGGAATTTAAACCATGTTTTAGTACAGTTGTAATATAGGCCATATCATTTTTCATCCCTTCTTAATACGTTTTCTTAATTGCCCTGATGATATTTGGTTACAAGCTGAGCAATGTTTGATATAACAACATTATTATTAGCAATATAAATATTAATACTCACTGCATTCATGATATTGAATACTAATATTATTAGATAGAATAATCTAATAGCTTGAAAATGTTTTGCAGCTTGTCATTGATCACCAGCTCTCAAGACCACATGGATTCCTATAGACAGCTTCTGGGTTGTTTATACAACCACAACAGTAATCTTCTTAATTAGAGAAATATAATGCTGAAGTTGTGTTGTTCACACAAGGTGGTCACAAAGTGGAGTTAATGGAATGATGTCTGGATTTAGCACATGATGGACATTTGGCAGTGTGTGATCAATCTTATTTTGACTGAAAATAATGGGAAAAGGTATCTTCCAAAATAAACATCAAACAATGACTAACTGGGTCACTGGTTGGAAGATGTGCCAGATAAAAGGGAGTCTAGATAAGAATTTTGGGCTTGACTTCTAAAGTTAAGGAGAAGAATAACTTTGAACAATACTGCAAGCTGTAGTATATAGCTCAGCCTATGTACTATGCAGTGATGCTGTATCAAGAGTATTATGGGAGATTCATATGAGAGCTAGACCCAGCCACCAAACACTGCTTCTTATGCTGAATACATTTTAACAGAGTGGTTGAATTCAAGCCTCTGAAATGTGTTCTTGCATGTATAAGAATGTCTCATGCTAAGTAGGCCAGGTACTCTGTGATAACCCAAAGTACAATGTTCTCAAGGAAGTCATTGAGAAAAGTTCATAACGAAAAGGCATTATTAAATGCAGTTGTTCAGGTCACATATGGAAAAAAGCCAGGTAGTTAAATTTACCCTTTAGGCATGCTGTATGTCTGCTACTTGCCTTACAAGGCAAGAAACAGTGATATCTTGCTTCAGAAGGCAAAGGATATTAATAACAAGGGACAGCTTTTCACAACAATGGTTAATGCATTTGCCAAGAACTTCTGATGAATGATTTGCATGTCTTTTTCAAGAGGCATTGATCTCATTCCAGAGTGGATGGAAACTGACTTTCTTCAGGACTAGTGTTATAATTCAACAGAACTATCTTGAACTTCTTAGGGTTTATTCAGTGATTTTAAAACTTCTGACCTCCAGGAAATCATTTTCCCTATTAATATGTTAATCAAAGGAATCCATCCCAGTTCCCACATCATGCATTTGCTATAGACCCCTTGACTCCTAAACAAGACAAATGGGGTATGAAATGAGAAAATATAACCAAGGTTCTGTTTGGTTTACAAGGGATGGAATTATTTGGCCCACATTTTTTTACAAACTTACCTAATTTCCATGTGCAGAATGCATGCTTGGCTCAAAGCATATCTGCACATAAAAATATGTACCTTTTAGAATTTTGCAAAGCAATTAGCAACTCAAAAGACGCACAGATGAAATACAAATATGAAGGAATAATTGAGGACTGAAAAGAGAATATTAGGGGAAAATATATACCCCAAGATGCAATATAGATCAAGGAAAAGTCATTTGTGATACAGTGTGCATATTAGGAAAGGGTATACTAATATGCATATATTAGATTTTCACACTTTTTAAAAGCAATTTGGCAAACTGAATTTGGATTGTGCTGAAATGAATTTATTCTTAGGAAAACAACATCTGAGCTCTTTCAGACTAAACGTGAATATTGAGCCAGTAGAGAGAATGACATCATGATCAGGGGTGACATCCTGTTCCCATCTCACGCACATGGTATTCAAATGTCCATAAATAAATCTTCTATCCACATGAGATCAGTTGGCTTTAGATCTCCCTCCATTTCTTTATTATCTGAACTACTTTTCGCATTATATAAGATCACAGGTACAAGTCAAGGAACACCATTTTTTTTAAACACAGTTCTTTTTTTTTAAGTAAAACACTTCCTTGTCATACCTAGGACTTTCCTAAAATGCACAGAACCCACTCTTTTATTTCTGAATGGCCTCTTTTATTTCCCAGTTGACAGATATGCAAAATTCTGGAGCTCCTTACTTGCAATAATGATTCTCAAGCATTTGCTAGTCTAGCAGATTGGATATTAGAATGGTCTTGCATGACCTAAAATGTGTTCAAAATGCTCTCTTTTTTTCTTAACTGCATATTACAAGAAAAGATGAGTACTGATTTGCACATTACGCTTGAGAGAAGCCTATCTGGCAGCTTCCAGTAACCTACACTACTTGAAACCTATCTTGAAAAATGCTGATTTAGCCCATGATTTCAGATGTCTTGTGATGTAACTTGTAACTTCTACTCAACCAGTCCAGTTTACCACTTTACCTTGTCTGGCTATAAGGGGTAGTCCAAATTATTAGCTGTTTATTCACTGTTACGGTCCAGACCTTTGTCCTCAATGATGTCTCATTATGATCTTGCTGGACTGTCCTCAGTCCCATAATATATTATGTATCTGCTTTAAAGTGTCCTCTAGAATTGTATCCCTCTGGAGATTTATGTATGGCTTCCATTCTGATGACATTCTAGAAGATATTGAAAACATGGTTATTCTCTGAGGCCTTGGGGTAAAATGATGGTGAACCCTTGTAAGTTTTGGTTTTGTTTGGCATGTTATTTTTTCCTCTTTAGATGTACATCTCTTTGTTCTTTTATTTTCTTGTTCTAGCTTCTTATAGTGTAAAGCACCCAGAAATGCTGGGAGTCTGGTGCTTTTTAAATCCAGGTTAAATAAATAAATGTGAAAGCCAGGGTTGGCCTTAAAACTAAATGAGCCCTAGGCAAGGATTATTTAAAACGAGTCTGGAATATTTTTTTCTTTTTTTAATGCATTTGCAAGAGCCAGTACATGGATGATAGACAAGTTCCATAGTTGATTAGCTGTTCCCTTGAAGATATGAGAAGGTAAACTTTGGGAGGTGAAGGGACTTGGAGCTTCTGTCCCAGCAAATCACTCAAGGAGCTTCACTCAGGAGCTCAAGGCATAATACAGTACACAGGTAGGATCCTGATGAAGACTGATTTTGATTTAACTTACCTTTATGTTTAAATGGAATGAAAATGCGATTAAAGACTGTTGATGTAATTGCACTGCATGTACTTTCATAGGGCTGTGCGTGCTTTGCAAGTAATGAGTAAAGAGTGCTTTAGAACTTACAAAAACTCAGCACTTCCATGCTATTCATTAGCAGAGCTGGGTGTATTTTAGGCTTCTGCATGATCCTAAAAATAGAATAGAACAGAACAGAACAGAACAGAACAGAACAATAAAACCAAATGCCAAAATCAAAAAGCAGAGAGAAAGAGAGGCTGCTGCTTTAATAAATACACTCATTAAAGATAGATTAGGTAATCAACTCATTCAAGACTCTTGCATTAATTCAGAGTTCATGTCCTGAACTTTGGTAGCAATTGTGGCAGTGTCATATACATTAGAGATTCACTGCTTTGATTTCCCATAAATCTCCTAGGATCAAATTATTCTGCAGCCTTGTGAGTCACTGAAATTGTTCTCATCCTGCAGTGCAAGATTTCTGGGGAAACCCTCAAGGGATATGTTGCTGAGAGTTCCTTCAAACATGGAACATAGCGCAAGTTACGTACATTTCACCACATTTTAAAGTGCAGTCCTTGGTGCTCTCTGAGCCTTGTTGTTTTCTTGCAGACATTTCCTTGCCAGACTAGGCAACATCTTCAGAGCAAACTGAAGATGTTGCCTAGTCTGGCAAGGAAACGTCTGCAAGAAAACAACAAGGCTCAGAGAGCACCAAGGACTCCACAGTTCAACCCTGAGCTACAAATATTCGCTTCGATTGGTACATTTTAAAGTAAATATATTCTATAGCTCAGTGCTGGCACCCTTTCAGGATGTCCTATGCATTTCAGATGCAGGGTGGAGATATTCCTCCTTTTTCCCAATGTGACAACATGGCAGAGCCAGTATGATGTAGCAGTTAAAGCAGCCTTTCTTAACCTTTTGACCCTGAAGGAACCCATGAAATATTTTTCAGGCCTTGGGGAACCCCTGCATGTTCAGTCTCAAATATAGGCCAGAAGTCACAAAATTATTAGATTTGTTTCATTTGTAGGCCTGTATATATGCATTAACAGTGTTCTTAAACTAAAAATAAAGAATGAAAATTACCTCTTTAATGTGAAGTAGCCCAAATTTGATATAATTTTTTAAATAAATCATGATCTCCCAGGGAACCCCTAGGGACCTATCACAGAACCCAAGGGTGGCACAGAATTCTGGTTGAGAACCCTGAGTTAAAGTGTTGAACTGGCACCAGGGAGATCCAGGTTCTAGACCTAGATCTATGTGACTATAGCTCAGTCACTCTAAGCTTGAAAAATTGGAGGAAAAGCACTTCATTCTGCATTGAGCTCCTGAACAAGAAGTAGGCTATAAATCTAACAGATCAATACATCTTGCAGATGACTTGCTGGCTAGGAATTCTGGAAGTTGGGGAAATGGCCAAGTTTGAGAGTGATGGGAAAGATAGCAACATTCTTTTCAACCTGTTCCAAATTCCTAATTGGCCTCTTCTAAATCAGAACTAGAAAGAACTACCTTGCTACTATTCATTTCATTTGGAACGAGTCCAGAACAAAGGAGATTAGCTCCACTTTGGACAATGCAGAGGTGTGTTTTCCTTTTGTTACCATGCAGAGTTGCTTTTAGTCTTTCTTTTAATTTATTTATTTGCAACGTTGGAATTCCCCTTCTCACTGTAAAAATCCCCAGATGAGTTATAATAGCAAAACTCAATATTGTAAAATATATAATATAGCAATCTTTTTTTTAAAAAACCCATTTGTTAAAGAAACAAGTATTTGGGTATATAAATATATATTTTCTCCAACCTCAGGCCAGAATATGCAGAGGATGCTGCTGTCTCCTCACAGTCCCAGATCAACCTGCAAAGGAGCCTGTGCACATTAGCATCATATTGCAAATATGAAAAATTGGAAATTATTCTTTCCAAAAGAAGGTGGTTACGTTCACCAAGTTCTACATTAACAACCCTTATCATGGGAAAATCAGCGATAATTAAATTGTGCAAGTCAAGTCCTTTAAAGATCTAGGCATTCACTCCCAAGCTTCCACCATCTACAAATATCATATTTATGACCACCCAGTACAGGTACAAAAGGCTACTAATAGTATAATCAATTTGCCAGCCACAAGGGTAATAATTGTATCCTGCCAGCAGGGGTTAAACTATTCAAAGCCAAGGTGATTAGCCTTCTCTTGAACAATGTGCAGATTGTCTGTATTAGAAGCAATCCAGCCCAGGCTTCTGAGATCTATGCTGCCTGCCCCTCCATCAATGGCAAAAATCTTTCTCCAGTTAAAGTTTAGCTGTGCCTCACTAGAGACCTGAATGAGACTTTTCCAGGTGAAATATTGGCTGAAAGTATCATTTGAGGATGAATTCTTAGCCCATCTCACCCTGGCTGATAAATTCTCCTCTTTTTGGAAGAAATGAATCACTGCTGATTTGGCTTATTGCAGACTCTCAACCAACTCCCTATTCATGCTGGACTTTAAAAAAGCCATTAACAAGGTTAAACAGAATAGATTTAGATATACAAAATGAAAGGGCTAAAATATCATATTCACCTATCAGCATGTCTTATGTTATTTCAAAATATTTTTATAATAAACTCCCACACAGAAGGGCATTGACTTTAGTGAAAGTTTTATGTCATTCTTTTGAAGGTAACAGAAGGGAGATCTCACAATATTTATTATTTATTTAAAATACTTATATGGCCACCCATCCTAAGAAACACTACTCTGGGTGGCTCACAACAGTTATGTACATTGCTTACTGAGAACATCTCTAGGTATATTCGGACCAATATTTTGTGTCCTAGGTATCCCAAATTAGTTCATCATTCCTATCTGGTCTTGTGAAGTTTGATATACCTTCTGTTATTACAGGTAGCCCTTGGGTTTCAACCACTTGTTCAGTGATCATTCAAAATTATGGTCTTCAGAGTTCCAGCAGTCGCAACATCCCCGTGATCATGTGATTGCAGTCTGGGTGCTTGGTGCCCAGCTTGCAATTAAGATGCACAGCAAGCCGCAGTCACATGATTGCGATTTCTGACATTCCCTTCTGGCTTCCCACAAACAAAGTCAAGCTGGCAGGAGGTTGCAAGTCATTCCCACTCTGACTGCTTTTTTGCCTGCCTGCACTCCATAGCACCTGCCTGCAGTACCACCTCACCTGCCCGTAGCTCTCACCTGCATCTCTCACCCACCAGCCTGCTTGCCTGGGACTCCTGCCTCTTCTCACTTAACAACCCACATAGTCCTGGGATTATGATGGCAACTGGGACTGCCAGGATTGTGGTCACTAAGTGAAGTGGTCACATGACATTTCGCTTTACAACTGCATCATTTAGTGATGGAAATTCCTGTCCCAATTGCCATCGTAACTTAAGGACTACCTGTGTTGTTGTTGTTGTTATCTTTTAGTTTCCTCCTCTTTGCTTTTTATACTCATGCTTATCCTACTGCTATTCATTTTATCCAATTTATGTAAATCCTAATTGGTCTTTTGGTCTATCAAAAAGAAAGAAAGAAAGAAAGAAAGAAAGAAAGAAAGAAAGAAAGAAAGAAAGAAAGAAAAAGAACGAACTATCCTTTATAGAGTTTTTTATTGAGGAATCTGTGTAATTTGGCTTTCCTTTATGCCAACCTTGGTTTGCAATTAATGCAGCCAAGCAGCGTGCTCCATCAAACACAGAGCCTTTATTCATACGGCACATGGAAAAACCGCTAGAGTGATTTCATTCCATTTGAACTACGTACATCCATAGCTGACTTCACCACAAAGCATCCATAAACAGCATGCCAAGATTTGCTCGTTCCTGATCACAGTTTAACCTCCACTGAAATCTCCTGCACGCTTGGTGTTCATTTACCCTTAATCCCTTCCATGAGTGAGTTAGGGTCCACCCATTGCCCTCGCACAGCTGAGATCAAGTTTTTTTGTACTGTAACATGTAAGTCTACTGAAGGGCCTTTGAAAGGCTTGAAATAATAATAAAATAATGCTGTAATTAGGATTGGCCACTTGATTTGCAGGCACAGTGGGACAAACATGCACTGCAAATAATGTGCTATTTTATCAGTAAGAAGAGAAATGTAGCACCACTTAATGGAAATGCAAACAAAACAGCGAAGAATTCTCAAGCCGTGTCTGGGCAGGAGTGAATGACTGGCACGAAAGTGAATTAAGGTTCTCTGCTGTTAAGGGACAAAGAGCTTCACTGTGCGTTTATCCATATTTAGGCACCTGCCAAAATATATTTTCATTTGTGTTTACCAGGAGCACAGCATTAAGAAGGAAGGTGATAGAAATTCGCTTGACTCTGAAAATATCCCAAATCACAGCTACTAGTTCTCAGGTACAGAATTGTGGTGCTCTGTGGTTTCACCAAAGCACAGGACTGTGGTCGCTATCCAAAGCTCCAAAGGGTTCAGCTGTGTGTGTGAACTGTTGTGCCATCAGAGGTAGGGGGTGGGCATGGCACCCTAGCTTTGATCACAGATCATGCCCACCATCTTAACTTTCTTAACCCTCCCCTGTGGATGCCTTTGCTCTAGGGGATTACAAAACAGGGGCTGCTGGACTACCTTTTTTGCACTCCTGGTTTATGCTATAAAGGCAGCTGTTGTGCACATGTGTGGAAAGTAATAGGACAATGCAACTACAGATCCCTCCTCTGCGTGGGTCTATTGTGTGGGTCTCTCTCTGTGCACAGTTTGATACTCTTAACTGCCCTATGCACTAGAGTAAACTGGATGAAAGACATTCAGGCTGCCTCCCTAATCTTAACCCTGATCCTTGATACACTTAATCTAACATGCCATGTCAGCTGTGTCTCTGCTGTCTCTTCAACAAAGAAGTGACATATACTGTACATTGCACCATCTTCATGCATAGTGTATAATATTCCATTGTTTTAAAGCACACTCATAATTTATACATCTAAGAACTGAGGGCTGTTTATTAGAAAGTGTTTATACTGACTCCATTCTGCTCCATTGAACAAAAATTTTATCATTCTTTAAAGGAAGAAAATCCATGTTTTTTAAAAAAAAGCTATTAAAAATAGACTTAATTTTAGTACCAACAAAGTCAACAGAGAAAATAAATAGACATTAAAAGAAATGATTCCAACTTTACATCACTGTAATATGTATTTCAGTGTTCCAAAAAAGAACTTCAATATTTTCATCAAAATGCTAATATTTCCACAAGAACATTCTGATTAAACCCTCTATTGCAACACATTGCAGACTGATTCCAATTATCATAATAAGTCCTTATCTTGTTTAATCTCTCTTTTCCTTTCTGAATTCTTACCAAATGCATACATTTAGCCATATACAAAGGGGAAATATGTATTTATGAATGAAATAGAGTAAAACTAAGATAACCAAGTACGAAAGACCTCAGATATTTCATATGGTAAAATCCCAAGCAGGCTGTGAATTATATAAAACTGTCAATAACAAGGCATCAAAAATTCAGTGGATTGGATTCAGACTTAGACATACTTAAGTCCAATGTGATAGATGGGACCATATTTCAATAGCTCAGCTTTTACTATCACTAAAATAATTCCAAACCTTCCTCTTGGAGCATTCATTGACTTGCTATGCTGATACTCTTTAGCTTCCCCATACAATGATTCCCTGCTTCCTTTAAGAAGAAAAGAAAGAGAAATTTAAACACCTCTCTCAAACCAGTTCATATCACAACAAATGCAATTAAGAATGATCCATGCAGAAGAAATTGCAGGTAACTATGCCTTGAGGGGAAAAATGGACTTAATTATAAAAAGAAATGAAATTCTCATGAGATCAATTGAGACTGGACTGATCTGGTAACCTCAATGGACTTGGCACAGTACACTGGGACAGTCTCTCAAGCTTGTATTTAGGCTACTTGGGGCCTTAACAAGTCACCGTCCTTTTCAGTATCTTGATAAGTTCTTCTGACCCATCAATCCATTCCCTCAAAGCCTATTGTTATGCAATGCCTCTAACCATTAGAGATGGCATTCTGACATTCTACCGAGAAACCACATGATCCCAGGTTATTGTTTGATACAGCTTTGGATGTAATCAGCTTAGCTCCAGAACATATGCCAGAGCTGGTGAATATTCAATGTTTCATGGAGACAAAAAATAGATCTGTGTGAAATGATTGTGACCCATCACCTTGATCTGGACCAGTGATCCAATTTGACTTGGAAAATCGAGTCTCTCCACCTTCCCATCTCAAACTCAAGTGTCAAAGTGGGCTGACATGACATGACTCAGTTGGCCACCAAATCTGGTGGAAAGACCTCTGTGCATGAATGACACGGTTCAGATCTAAGTGAGAAGGCGGTTCCAAGCCAACATTTTGAAGGAGAGAAGCTTGAAAGCACCAATGAATTAAAGCCTTTTCAAAGCCTTTTCAAAGCTCTCCAGATCTGGGTGGTCAAAGTGTGGCGCATCTTACAAATATCAAAACAAAACTTAGCCATGTTCATAGAAATAAAATCACATTGATCAGACAGTAACAAATGAAAATCAAATGGATTCAGGTGGCCTTGAAAACTGACTAGATAGGTAGTTATAAGCTGCAACTGGGGATCTTTATATAAGGGTAATATAAAAAAGTATATTCATGTTCAGAAACATTTTCACCACAGGGACAAAGTCCTTGTTGAATGGGATACCCCATGTATTTCCCTCAAAATAGTTGGAAGGGCATTAAATCTTGCCAGAGTCAGGGCTCTTTTGAATTTGTGAACTGTTACTTGGCTTAAATATCTGGCTGACTTGAAAAAAGGTGAGTGACTATCCAAGAACACACCTTTGGGTATGGCAGCCAGGTTTGATTGGGCTTGGCACACTGTTTAAGGACTGCCACAATGCACTCATATCCCATCATCAGAATTGCATTGGGTGAGAAGCCAAAATAGCATTTCATTTTCTCATGCAACATCTTACTCCAAGAGAAAACAAAGTAATCAACAGTCTGCATGCAACTCAGAAATAATGAATGCAATCTGAACTGGAAATTCAAGATATTTTCTCATCATAGTGGGATGACTGTGACAAGGTAATCTGGGCACCAGTTCAGAAGCCATCCAAATGTTAACCACTGATTCTTTTTCTTTCTAAAGTTTTTTTTAATATTTAAATTGGAGTTGGACTGAACAGTCCTTCATCCTGATGTTACCTTCCTATTAAGAATTAATCACTGGCAGCTCCAGAAATAGAGGACTCCCCTTTGAAAAATAGGACATATGAACCACTCTATTTCCACCCCACTCTGCAGGACTCCTGCTTTGAAGCTGAACTGCAATTAAGAGATGTTGTGCCTTGGTTTTCATCTCTCCACTTACTCTCATTGCTGGGTTTCAAACTATATCCTAAGAACCTCTTCTTTGCCACTGGAAGTTGAGTCCCAGTTCCTAACCCAAGTGGAGGAACTGGAAAGAATGTGCTATGTTCTGTCATTGAAATTGTAGAATATGAGCACTATATTGTAATAGTGCTCTCTGCAGTCTTGAGCGCCAATTTCTTCTTACTGAAATGTTCAGGGTGTTTGGCCGGAGAAGCCAAAAAAACTTACTTCAGCATTCTAGATTGCCTACTCTGGAAATCTAAGCTTGATTGGGCTCAATGGTTTACTCAACACAGCTTAGCAAGCTTCATCTCCAAAGTGGACGTAGACCCATTTCCAATGTCTAAAGACACTGGATAGCTTTCTTTTCTCTGTGACTTTGCTAAAAACATTTGTGACATTATTTTTTCCCCTTATCCTTCAAGAAAAAAAGGAATGGGCAGCACAAATTCTTTCCTTGATTGTTGTTGTGGGGAAAAGAGGAGGAGAAAGGAGTATTAGCTATGATGGCCACCTTGAGGTATTTATAAAAATAATAAAGGCAGGATAGAAAACAAATACATAAATACATAAATGTTCCTCTTCAGTTTCTTCTTCAGTATGTCCCATGGAGATAGCTATCCCTAGCACAGTAAATTGCAACAAGGTAGTGAAGGATGCAAACGTGAGATTTTTAAAAATAATAATAACAATAAGCAAAGAAGAAAGCTGTGCTCTGTTGGAAAATCTCATCTTGAACATATTCTGCTCAGAGCTGTATAAAGATGAGCGTTATCCACCTTTAAGACTTAGGGCACAGTGGGGCCAAGGAAAAGGGCCTTCTCCATGGTGGCTCCCTCCCTTTGGAACATCGTTCCCCCAGAGATAAGGTTGGCCCCCTCCTTGCTCCTTTTCCAGAAGGCTCTGAAGTTGTGGTTTAGTCAGTGGGTCTGGGGACCCCAGGTCACTTCAGAGCCAATCAAGTGGTTGATATGAATGTGTCTGCTGCTGCTGTGGGGTTTGTAATGTGTTTTTACGGTTTTTAATTCTGTAAGCTGCCCGGAGTCACCGTGTGTGAGTTGGGCAGGCTGATAAATTTGTTTAGTAAATAAAAATAAATAATAAATAAGACTTTTCTGTTTAAAAAGTAGGGTGAAGAACTTGAAGGTCAGAACTTTTTTGCTTTAATTAATTATTCAAACTCTTAGGTCTCTATCTACATTTGAAGGGAATAGAGAATCTGGGAGCTGGCATTTATTTGTTTAATTTACAGTATTTGGGTGCTGTTTGTATTGCTCACAACCATTAAGATATTAAATGACAATTCAATCATTTATGTATTAATTTCCTTTTCTTTGCATTAAAAGTGACAATTTGGTATCAACTGGGATTGCTGGTGATTAGTTTGCTTGTCTGGGAGTCTGACCATGGTTAAAAGGAAACATGGTTAGTTAAATACACAAAGACAAATGTATCACTATCATTATCAAATCTCTCAGTAACTATTTCTGCTTTACTTTTCCCCAAGTGGGCATACAGTGCTGTCCAAAACAAAGACATAACCTTGTTAGAAATACATATGCAGTGGATGATGGAAAACCAGTTAACTTTAAAACATGCATTTATTTTATCTTTGGTGGGGGGAAGTAATATTAATTAGCTTGCAATCTTTACAAGTTAAAGTTCAAATTGTGCTTGAATTTCATTACTTTGAATCTTAGCAGTGAAGGTCATTGTCTGGGAAATTATAGGCTTTAAGCCATTTCAACACACATACACCAGAAGGAAGGCAATGAGGAAATGTAAAGTACCGGGTAATGATGCAGAAGAGTCAAATGTCACCCAAAAACATTTGAAGAAAAGTTGCTGTAGTGACTTTTTCTACTTTAGCTGATGAAAAAGTGCCTGACACTTGCCCCATTGGAAACCCTCAGAAATGGCTAGAATGTTTTAAAAAATGCATCAATTATTATAACATAATTAATAATAATATAATATAATATAATATCGATTAGATTAGATTAGATTAGATTAGATTTCCAAATGGGCAGATACCATCCCTTCCAAAATAAATAGAAAGATGTTAAAATGAAATCCTTCATTAAGAAGTCTCCTGTTACTTTTTACTTTCTTCTCCAGGAACATAGTAGTAATGTTGACTGTAACGAATGATTTATAACAGATGGCTTTCACCTTTCTCTCTTGAAACTAAAGCTGTGCCCAGAAGTCTATAAGTCTTTATCCTAAAGAAGACTAACTTGAGAAGAGAAATTCTCCATCCATTTGTCAGGTGGCCAGCTCACAATTTCGTCCTTCTTGTCTACAATAGCAGCAATATTGGTGGGAGGGAGATGGGCAGTGATAAAGTCTGATAAATAAAATAAATAAAACATGGGCAGCTGCAGCAGGATCCAAATCTGCAGATTGCCAGTGTGGCCTTGTGTTCAAAACTCTGTCCTTTTTGTCTGCACAGGCAAAAGTGGTGGGACTTTGATTGTGATACAATGCCCACTATCTTCAAGAATGTGACACCTCCCCCCCCATGGACACCCTAAAGTGGCCCCATTGGTGGGTAAAAAGGGAAGAGATAATACATTTTCCAGTTTCAAAAATGCACAGATGAGGAGAACCTGCATCCAAAACCGGCATTATCATTGATAAATCAGCTATCAACCCCCCCCCCCAAATGAAACTAAACAGAAACCAAGCATATCTTTGGAGAAATTTGCATAAAAATGCCTATGAATTCATGCTTTTTTTTAACATTGCAGGCTTATTTATTTGGAATGAAATGCATTTAATCAGAAAAATGAGAGATTCACAGAAAATGAACCTTTGATTTTCTCAAGTCCAGAAGGAGCACATCAGATGTTCCCCTTAGCAGAAATAAAACAACAAAACACCAATTTTTTTAAGTTAGTGCCTCCATTATCTGGTATCTGAAGGGAAACTGCTTTGAAAACCTTTGACTATGCTTCATGGGCCTTTACTCATGACCTAACAACATTTATTTCTGTAGGCTTTCAAAGCATCAACCTAATACTTTCAGAAACATATATTATGAGATTGTATAGCATAGTTAAAGCAATGGTATTCCCAGTAGTAACATATGGCTGCGAGAGCTGGACCATAAGGAAGGCTGAGTGAAGGAAGATAGATGCTTTGGAACTGTGGTGTTGGAGGAAAAATCTGAGAGTACCTTGGACTGCAAGAAGATCAAGCCAGTCCATACTCCAGGAAATAAAGCCAGACTGCTCACTTGAGGGAATGATATTAAAGGCAAAACTGAAATACTTTGGCCACATAATGAGAAGATGGGACACCCTGGAGAAGATGCTGATGCTAGGGAGAGTGGAAGGCAAAAGGAAGAAGGGCCGACCAAGGGCAAGATGGATGGATGATATTCTAGAGGTGACGGACTCATCCCTGGGGGAGCTGGGGGTGTTGATGACCAACAGGAAGCTCTGGCGTGGGCTGGTCCATGAAGTCACAAAGAGTCGGAAGCGACTGAACAAATAAACAACAAAATAGCATTAAAGCTTGAATGTCCATCTAAACATTACCATGAAGGATATTGGCAGGGTTCTTTTTCCATCTCTACAAAGCTTGAAATGCACAGGGGAATTTTGTTCTTTCAAGCTGCTGTCATGCGCTGCCTACCTCTGAATAATGCTCAGACACTGACTCGGTGGAACAGGCTCTGGTTTATTCATAGCGTAGGTACAGCATCGGGAAAAAAGCTGAGAGTGACAGGAGTGCGCCGGTGCGGGGTTTAAATACCCCGCGCCGGTCAGCGCCCCCTCACTCGCGGTCACGTCACCCTCCTTTGTCCAATACGTTGCCCTGCCGGTGGGTGAGGGGTTGCGAGGCCCCGCTGGCGTTCCGGGATCGCCCATCATCGGTTTCTCTATTCCTCCGGTGATTGCTTTCAGCTGGGCGATCTCCGTTGTATTAGCGCTGATGGCTTGGGTGTGTTCCGTGATCCGTTTAGCTATTGTTTCTTGACCGTTAGTCATTATGGGTTGATGGCTACTTATCTTGAGCCCCTTCCCCTGTTTCCTTGCTATTGTCATGTGTGCCATTGCGCTGATGACTTCAGCTCAACGGCACACATGACAGCTGCCTTGTTTAGATATGATGATGGCATTATACACATACATTGACTTTCAAGCCATTGAAATTGCACATATGAGCTGCCTTATATAGGGTCTAAACAGAGTTGATACAGAACAAAATCCTGTATCCATATGTGTACAGTAGACAAAGAGCTTTCTGCTCAGTTAGTCTTCTGCTCAGAATAATCTTTGGCCAAGAACTGAAAAAAGGCATCACACATGGCCTCAGGCAGAGTGATTTCTTCCCAACACCTATTATATTTGATCATTCTTTTAATCATTCTCTTTCACTCTGTTGTGATTCTTGGGAAAAAAGATATGGCATGGAGGAAAGTTGTAGCACTTTTTGTTCAAGAAGTATCAAATGGAGGAGTGGGTGGACTTCTCTTGACGTTGCCAGAAATCACATTCTTTAGCACAGTTGTGAGCTATGGATAGCTTCTCTCACAGTTAGAGCAGTTTTGGGCTCCAGCTGAAGCTGCTTCTCTTTCATTCTGCTCCCAGCTGTTTTTTTTTTTAAAGTAAACTTCAGAAATTCTCCTCTGGATTGCAGTGTGTTGGCAAAGGGATGGGCTGATGCTCAGTCCAGACTATGGTCATCACCAGACCTCATTGGTCATTACCCAGCTTCTCGTCCTGTCTGGCTCCAGTGTGGATCAGTATATCAGTGCTTTTCCTCTTAGGAAAGTTTCCCTTCTTGCTAATTTCCATGCCTTTCCTTTGCTTTCACCGCATGTCCTCACCTCCCCTTCCTAAAGATCACCTTTGACACTAAATTAGACCCTTTATTTTTTCCCTCTTATGGCACCATCATTGCTCTGATGCTATAATAATCAAAGCAACAATGAGCAGGTTGTTCTTTGATTCCTACCTTCCTCTGCAGTCCATGGAAACTTCCTTTGTTTCATAGTTCCATTTCATAGAAATGAGGCAGCAATATTCCTACACTGCACATTAAAGATATTAAAAACAAAAAGAGAAAGGAAGGGAAGCTTTGAGGTAGTATGGTCCATCAGTGGGAAAGCAAGAAGAGCGTGCTTCACACAGCCCAGGTAGAAATTGAAAGGGTGCCCTCTGGGACATGTAAGGATTGAATGGACCATGTCCTTCTAGGGTTGTTCATTGACAGCCACAAGATCATTAAAACAACAACAACTGCCAACCAACAGAGAATATAACTGCCTCGCAGCTCAGGAGGAAAAGGTTGCACAGGGCAGTGGCCAGCTGCTGGAGCAGTGGGGGCATGCCAGGTACTACAGCCAAGCACAGCTGGGGCTGCTACTAGAATGAGCAAAGCCCTGGAGATCATCCACTCTAAAGGTAGCTCAGGACATAAAACAGCAATTTTGAATCAAAGCTGGAAGACACAGCATGGGTGCATTGTGGAATGGGCCACTGCTAACTGTTCCTGCACTCAGAAAGTGATGTGTGGCCCACCCTGATGATGGGCCAAGCAGGAAATGTGGGTCTGCCCTTAGAGTACTTCAGGAACCTCAAAAGTGCCCTGTGAAATGAAACCAAGGTCCATTTTGTATCATAGAGGTAACAACCAGATGCATCAAGGAAGCTTGCAAACCAGACAAAAGCGTGACAGCTTTCTTCTACTGTTGCTTCCCAACAGCTAGTATTTAAACTATGCCACCTGAGATTCAAGAGTTAGCAGATAGCCATAAAGAAGGTAACATTGTGTGACTGCTCTCTGTAGATGACCATCACCATATCTGATAGCAACAAATGTTATGGTTAAATTACGCTGTGTGTGCAGAAGCACTTCCTCTGATTAGTCCTGAATGTCCCACATGTAGCTTCAATCCATGCTCAAGTTCAAGCACTGTGGCTGATTGCCATCCACATTTTCCATGTCCCAAAATTGTATATGCTTCTGTTAATTTTCCCCCTTATTTGCTTTTATTCTCAGATAAAGAAAGAAAGAAAAGAATGACAAATATTCCAGCTCAAAAATAATTGTAGAAGGTTTCCAGATGCTCCCATCCCTGTTTGAAGGGCTGTTTAGTCCAAGTCCAGTTTAAAGTTAAAGTACCATAAGATGGGAGAGTTTGGATTCAATCCAAGAAGGCTCTTTTTATATTAAACTGTGACTGTTTGGGATCTTTTTATTTCCTGAGAGAATATTCTTTGCTTAATGTCAGCTTAAATCAACCACAACACCAACAATGTGGATGAAATCAGTACTGCAACAGTACAGACTTGATTTTCAGCTATAGTGGTATCAAATGGTTGGTAGGTTTTTTCCCAATACAAAATCTTAAAAATGAGGAAAGATAAATAAGGCAGGTGGCAGAGGGAAGAATGTAATAATCTAAGAAAAAAGGAAGAATGGGAAAGCTTGACGTTCTAAATCAAGGCTGACCTTTGAAAGAGAGGCTAATACCAATGGTTTGGCAAGAAAGTGCAAGATGGTCTTCCTTGAAAGCTTCATCACGCAAATGAGACTGAAATCTTTCCACTTGCTCTGCTTCTAGCTAAGTAATCAAAGATGCTTTGGAGTGTCACATCCAATCAACCAACTTGTGGGTTTTATGCAAAAGCAGTTGCAGCAATGGTTGGATCATTGTCACATGTAATTAGGGTCTATGGGCCACTACTGCAACAGAACAGACAAATATTTATTTACTTATCTGAAGAGATTTTCATCCCACTTTGCCATGCTTGAGGCGGTTCACAGCACATCTTTGAAAACTAGAAAGTTTCCCTGAAATGTATGGAA
Organism: Candoia aspera; assembly: GCF_035149785.1. Lineage (NCBI taxonomy): Eukaryota > Metazoa > Chordata > Lepidosauria > Squamata > Candoiidae > Candoia > Candoia aspera. The sequence continues at coordinate 16,477,932 of NC_086163.1, read as the reverse complement.
AAGATAAACACAAATCAAGGCACCCTCAGCAGCTGCAACCATGGATACAGATGGCCCCCAAGTACAAATCCTCCAAAAATATTTGGGAGGCCAGGTCATCCAAAAGATTTATACAGGCCAGCCTGGGTTTTATGACCCTGTTCCCTACCCACCAAAGAGAACTGTTAGATTGACCCGAAGTTCATTTGGACTTGCAAAGAATGAATCCCTTAAGATACCCTTTGTTGAGCAGATGATTTCTCCTCACAGAAACCAGGGGTGGACAACCTGTAGACTGCTGTGACATCCCCATCCCTTATTTGTTTGTTTGTTTGTTTGTTTGTTTATCAAATTTGTCACTGCCCATCTCCTTCGACCGGAGGGACTCTGGGTGGTTTACAATACGGAACAATAAATATACAATAAAATTCTAATAAATATACAATAAAATTCTAATAAAATCCCTCTAAAACAATTTCTTAACCACCCCAGCTCATAAAATCCAGATGGCTGTGATCTTCTTCAGTCATTATGTAGGAGGGGCACTTCAAGGCACTAGCCAACCCCAAGTATGTCGATTCTCCTCCCTGCCCCAAGCCCGGTGGCAGAGCCAGGTCTTCAAATTCCTCTGGAAGGCTAGGAGTGATGGGGCTAATCTCACCTCTGGGGGCAAGATGTTCCAAAGGGTGGGCACTACTGCCAAGGAGGCCCACCTCCTGGACCCTGCCAGATGGAATTCTATTATTGACGGGGTCCGTAGCATGCCCTCTCTGCATGATCGGGTGGGACGGGCTGATGATACGGGGAAGAGGCAGTCCCTCAGGTAACCCAGTCCCATGCCATGTAGGGCTTTAAAGGTGATAACCAACACCTTGAATTGGACCCGAAAGCAAACTGGTATCCAATGCAGCTCATGTAGCAAGGGTGTTATGTGTGCCCTTCTAGGGGCACCAAAAATAGCCCACATGGCTGCATTATGGACCAGCTGAAGCTTCCAGATACTCTTCAAGGGTAGCCCCATGTAGAGCATTGCAGTAGTCTATATGGGAGATAACAAGGGCATGAGTGACTGTCCGAAGGGCTTCCCGATCCAGAAAAGGGTGTAACTGGTGCACAACACAAAGCTGTGCAAAGGGCCTTCCAGCCATGGCTGCCACCTACTCTTCGAGCAGGAGCCGTGAGCCCATGAGGACCCCCAGATTATGCACCAGGTCTGTCTGGGGCAGTGCAACCCCATCCAGAACTAAAGATGACAAAGTCCTGGATACAGAGGAACCCTTAACCCACAGCCACTCCGTCTTACCAGGGTTCAGCCGAAGCCTGTTGTTCCCCATCCAGACCCCTACAGCCCCCAGGCACCAAGAGAGGGCAGTCACAGCATCACTTACCTCACCTGGGATGGAGATATACAATTGAGTATCATCAGCATATTGATGATACCTCATCCAGTGGTGACGGATGATCTCGCCCAGCGATTTCATGTAGATGTTGAATAGGAGAGGAGAGAGAACCGAACCCTGCAGCACCCCACAAAGGAGAGGTCGAGGATCAGATCTCTCCCCCCACCCCCATCACCACCGACTGGGACCAGCCCTGGAGGAAGGAGGTGAACCAGCGCAAAACTATGCCACCCACTCCCAACTCCCTGAAAGGATACCATGGTTGATGGCATCGAAAGCCACTGAGAGGTCAAGAAGAGCGAGGATGGATGCACTAGCCCCATCCTACTCCCACCAGAGATCATCCATAAGTGTGACCAATGCCGTTTCTGTCCCATATCTGGGCCTGAAACCTGACTGAAAGGGGTCTAGATAATCCGTTTCCTCCAGAATCCTTTGGAGTTGTAATGCCACCACTTTCTCAACCACTTTCCCGAAAAAGGGGAGGTGGGAGACTGGACAAAAATTATCCAGTACAGTAGGGTCCAGCGATGGTTTCTTGAGGAGGGGTTGTACCAGCGCTTCTTTAAAGGCAGCTGGAAACATCCCCTCCCTCAAGGATATATTGACCATCGCCTGGACCCAACCACATGTCACCTCCCGAGCTGCTTTCACCAGCCAGGAGGGACATGGATCTAATTGGCAAGTGATGGCATTTACTGTTCAGAGGATCCTGTCCTGTGGCATTTACTGTCCAGAGGATCCTGTTGACAACCTGTAGACCACTGTGACATCCCCATCCCTTTTTTACTTTACATGTACTTTCAGATGAGCAAAATTGATGTCAGCCTTGGGAGGGAGTCCAGATAAGAAGCACACCCAGAAGTACTACTAGCTCTAACTTTACTGTTGTTTTTTTTAAATTATTAAATCATGTCAGATTCTCAGAGAATGTGTCCTAACAGCCAGGAACCATGCTGAGACAAGGAATAGGTCTCTAGTGTTTATTACTGCTATATTAGACAGAAAATCCTAACAAACTGAAGAAGTGTGGGAAAAACCCAGACAGATAAACCCCAAAAGTTAAGGCGGGTCTGATCTGTGTCTCTTTGAATGGCTGCTTAACTCCTCAGTACTACACATGTATTTTCCCCCCTGGATAGGGCCCCCTCCTGCTCACCATCAATACTCATGACAGAATGCCTGGACAAGTCCTTGCAGTTTTCTTGGCAAGTTTTCCAGAAGTGGTTTGCCCTTGCCTCCTTCCTAGAGCTGAGAGAAAGTGACTGGCCCAAGGTCACCCAGTTGGCTTTATGCCTAAGGTGGGACTAGAACACACGGTCATCCGGTTTCTAATCTGGTGCCTTTAACCATCACACCAAACTGGCTCTCACAACTTTATTGTAAGGTTACATTAACAGAAACTTGCAAGCCTGAAAGTACATCTCTCTCCTCCACCCTCGCCTACACTGTCCAAGAAACTAGGGAGGGTCCCTTCTGAGGTGTGTGCCACACCCCCATTGCTTTTGCAGATTCAGCTGCCACTTGTCTGACTGTTGTCTAGTCTGCGGCTCTTCCTCCTGTCTCCTAAGGTCATTCCCACATACCATTACAGCTATCCTAGGTTCTTCTTCTCTCCAGCAAGCATGGAGACCATTTTTCTTTTCTATAACTGGCCTTCTCAGTTGTTGGAGAGAGAAGAAAAGCCTACAAAAAAGAGATCACCTGATGGGAGGTGGCAGAAGCTACTGGGAGAAAGAGCAACCTCATGGAATACTTTCTCTAAATACCTTCCATGAGCTCACTATTTCTGTTTGAGCCTAATTTTTTTTAAAAAGACAATTTTGGTTGCTGGGGAGGTTTTGTTATCTCTGGCAGCCAAAGCAGAAATGGCTGGGATGGCACAGAGCCCAACAACTGGATGGGAGGCAGTGCCCTGCAATGGGCCAAGGGGAACCCTGGAGGATGCAAATCTCCTTTAGACTGCTCCTCCATGCAAATCACAGTGTTTGCAAGGGAGGTTGAATTGCATTTTCCACTGGAAAGCACTGGATCGCTTTGACCCAGCTTCAGCCTGTCTCATTCAGTCTGGCACCACGATGAAGGCTCCATTGTGAGGATGTGTCTTCAGTAAATGGTTAGCAGCCCATCTGAGCACAGGATAAAATAAAGGACTGTGGATGAAACCTCCATCATGCAAGATAAACCTTGGAATGCTGGAAATAATGCTGGGTATAAACAGTCTGAGGAATTTACCATTTTCCTCCCTTGCAAGAATCTGGCTATTGCCGGAAATTAATTTCTGTATTTCTTTGCCAGATCAGTGTGTTAAGTCCTAAATTCAGAACATTTTTGGACCATGATTCTTTTCAAATTCCTTTCCCTCCTGTGGCTCCCATAAGCAAGATTCTGTCACTCTTCTTTTAGAGAAGCTTCTAGTATTTCTGCATTAACATCCCATCTTATTTTATTTGGCCCCAACAGTTGGTTCTTCGGAAAGAATTATTGTCCTCCTTCATCTTCTTGGCTGCATTACCAAGGAGCCAGGAGGTAGCGCATTTGTCATGTGCTTGATAGCCATTCCATCAAGCACTACCCTTTGGAGATGTTTTGTACATATGTACCAAGCTCTTTGAGTGCTTTTCTTTTCTTGTTATGGCTATAAATAGGGCAGCATGGGAATGGCCAATGAAACAAATTACAGGAGTCTGGAAAGGTCAAAGTAGCCCACTTTACTATCTCCCTTTGGAATATAAGAGGCATTAAAACTCTGACACCTCATTCTCTGGAAATAGGCTTTAATGGCTATAGGAAATGGCTTGCAAGCCACAGGCCCTTCAAACAATCTTTAAAAACTGCAGTGCCTATATCCAGGTGCCTGAGTGAAGCAAAATGTAATAAGGAATGGTTGAAGAGCAGCTGAAAGAATGTGATAAGAAGACATGCCTCTAGAGAAATCTTTGATACAATGAGACTTCAGAGGTTCTCATCACCATTTCTTAGAAGATGTACCACCAATTCAAAAGCCCTGATGTGGTGGGAACATGTAAGCACCAGATTCACAACATCTATTTGCATCATTTGAAAAGCACAGGTGGGGGAAAATGATGGCCTTCCAGATATCACCAACTTCCAGCATCCTTCACCATTGGTTGTAGGGTTTAGAGTTGCAGAGTGTGGTAACTCATCAACATCTGGACAGCCCCAGGGTCCTTGTCACCAGTCAGACTCCAGCACTGTGACATTGGGAATACTGCACATTGGAGCAGCTTAGATTGGCCCTGCCTCTTCTGCATTAAATGATATCTACCTTTTTCAGGCATTCAATGCAGAGATCTGGAAGAGGAAAGCTGTGACATGTATAATTATACATTCATTGGGTTTCTTGTGAGCAAGGTTTTATTCTTCTCTTGCCCTAAACTCTGGGCTCTATTCTTTTTTATTATTATTATTTTCTGTTATTTTAAAAGAAGTATTTTTTAAATCTATCTTTTTGTATTGGCCTACTTTGTGGCATCTTGTGAGATTGTGTGATACGATACTTTATTATCCTGATCCTTTGTGTACTGAAAAACAGGATTCTTACTATATTATATGTGCTGATAAGTACATACCATATTCTATCCAATAGCTTCAAGGAACTCTATATGCACTAACCCCAGCTTCTGCACTGAACAGACATTTCTCCAAAAGTATTTCCCCTAGAACTTTTGATATATTTTCTTTTCCTCCTCCCAATACCTTGAAAAAAGACCATGTTATAAATTCCACACATAGTACTCACTCATTTTTATCCACTGATTCTCTTTTTTCTGAAAACTGAAAGCAACTTTTATAGGAGTGTCCCCTAAATTGATCCCTAGCACAACACCCAAGATACATTGGGTGAAAGAGGGTGATGGGTCTAAAATCACCCAGTGAGTTCAGCACTCACATGGGAACCTGGGACTTCCTCCCCAAATCCAGCATGTTCACCCTGAATTGTTTCTAGTGACTTGCCATTTTTATTATTTGTACGCCGCCCAGAGTCATCATGCGCAAGATGGGCAGTAGAGAAATTTAATAATAAATAGAAATAAAATAAATATTGTCTGTCCAAATATTCCTGTACATGTTTATTTACTTAACTGATATGTTGCTCAATGGGCACACACACTGGAGCAGTTTACAGCTATAGAGCCAGGCACAGCCAATTAAGTTAAACAGTTGGGGTTGGTAAGAGGTCATTCTGTGCTGCAGGAAGCTCCAGCTGTTCTATCTGAGCTGGTGCTGCCTTTTCAAAGAAAATGAGAGACTTCAGCTTCACAATCCATGCCAATAATCTTTGGTGGAGACTGAGAAAGTGCCTGCTTTCCTGGAGATGTGGGGAGGAAGACAGGTTGCATCTAAAGGTTTCCACTTACTGCTATTTCATTTCCCCTTAAAACAGCATTCAGGAAATGGCATTAACAGATAATAAGTTGAGCAAAACTACTGCTCCTTAGCAATGTCAATGAGGATGGGAAGAATTACTCATGCTAAAAAAAAAAGGGGAAGGATCTAAAAATAAAACAGTCAGGGATGCCTCTTGCCATGTATCTACAGGAAGGTGGATTCCACAGCTCTTGCTGATTTCAAACAGGAGAAAATAGTAGACGGTGAGAATTCATGGGCAAGGTCAGGATGCAGTGTTGTGGCCAGAAGCTAAAAGTTCTGGAACTAAAAAGAATTCTTAAAAGCCCTGAGCTTTAATTGCATTAATCTTTGTCTAATGCAGTGAGGATACCATACTCCCAATATTGTGCTTTCAGAAGCCACCAGATGATTTCCATCACTGCTCTGCAGCTGGACATGCAACTACAAAAGCCACTGTTTGTTTGTTTATTTTGCAGAGCATTGTTATAGGGGGATCTATCACAGAATTCTAGAGTTGGAAGGGGCTTTTCAGGCCACTGAATCCAACATCCTTCAGATATCCTGAAATCGAGATACAGAAGAGCAAGCAAATCTCAGAGGAAGAAGGCAGGAAGATTTCAGCTCACCAGTAAGAGTTGTTTAACTAAACAGTACTTGTTTAGCTAGACCAATGACTTAATTCATGCATATCTGCTTTATATCCATTTGTGTGCTATATCCTTAACCCCAGCTTTAGCATCACCCTAAAGTGATGCCATTGACCTTTTGTATCTCTGTCTCTTGCAGCTAAGGTTCATTCATTCCTCCTGACAACAATATTGCCCTGTTCATAGAAGGAAGGAGGCAGAAAAACAATATTCTTTACTTGGGGGAAAAGAACAGATAATCTTTGTAACTGGTTCATTAAGAAGGAAATGGCATAATTGGAGTGGCTTTCAGCTGATTCCAAAACCAGGATGACTTCAGTATTTGGACCTAAACTAAGAGCATGATGTAGACCGCTGGAAGCATGCATACTTTTTTCCTTGCAGTTTCTTTCTTGAAAGTTCTCTGTTCTGAATAGACTGAGTATCTGAATATTCCAAATTCACGGATAGCAATCAGGGATGGAAAACTATTGTAGCTAACCTGCTCCAAGTTACCCAATTAATGCATCTGAACGTTTCATAGTCTGGCATGGTATTCAGTGAAATAGCTGATGTGCTGATTATTCAATTCAGTGTGTGTGTCTGTGTATAAGTCAGTGAGGGAAATGAGTAAACTGAATAAGAAAACCTATTTCCAGTAACCTGTTGCTGCTGGCTTTTTAATAAATCCCAAACTCTCTAATTAGTTAGCATATCACTATCATGTCTGTGTTTACTTTAAACACCTAATTTAGCAGCACTCGGTTGCTATTTTCTGCAAATCTAATTATGCCAGGATACATTGTAGCAATAAATAATTAGATCCTAATTTGAGAAGGCATCATTTGGGGTGATAGCTTGTCATTTGGGATGATGCTTTCAAAGCACAGCTTGAGGGTGAAGTTTGGGATTATGTCTCATCAATGTTTTCTACTTTTCAACACTTTCACTGAAGGCTTTTCACTGAGTTTGCTCCCCCTCCCAACCCAGGCCACCCTGTGGTGTATTTATAATTATATTCTATAACTATGCAACAACCATCTGTATGATTGAAAAAGAATGTGCCTGAAATCATGAGAAGCAAAGAGGTGGCATTGGTCTGGTCCAAATATCTGCTGTGGGTTGGCTCTCAAAGGGCCATCTGTTCTTACAGGGCCTCTGCAGAGGCATCGGTATTGTATGGGTCAACAGCATCTAAATGGTGGGTGCGCCCAGGCAATTGAAACCCTGCCCCTTTTTAACATTAAATTGCACACATGCAAAAAAGGGGAGTGGCTCCAATTTTCCTGTTGCACCTATCATTTTGATGTTGTTGATTCCCCCTTAAGATGCCCCTGGCCACCTGGTATATGTTTTTTTATTATTATAAGAAGTTTGTATCTTAAGAACTATTTCTTTAGGCATTCTAGCTATCTTTGACAGAAGGCCATTATCTTTCTCTCTCTCTCTTTCTCCCCTCCTTTTCTTTTGCCCATTTGTTAATCAGCAGTTTGGCTGTTCAAAGTCTTGTGCATCGAAAATAAGTAATAATTTATTTATTAGAGTCCCCCATTGGGGGAGATGGGCGGTGATATAAATTTAATAAATAATAAATAAATAAAATAAACCCTTGGCTATTTTTGAATTAGCTATGATCCATATTGTTGGAAGGTGTTAATGCCCCCTTTCAGCTATATGTTGATGTAAATAAGTTTTTTGTTTTGGCTTTATTTCAAAGCAGAACCAAAGCTAGAGTGGGGGAAGGTAAAGGTAAAGGTTTCCCTTGACATTAAGTCCAGTCGTGTCCGACTCTAGGGGGTGGTGCTCATCTCCATTTCAAAGCTGAAGAGCCAGCGTTTGTCCGCAGACACTTCCGTGTCCGGAAATAGATGCTCACATTTTGTTCTATTTTTAGCAGGATGTCAAAATAAATAAGATCTCCTTGCAAAATCCAAATATGTGTCATTTCAAAGCAGAACCAAAGATTTATGATCCTTGCTACATTTTTCTTTGTGGGGTTACAGGGGTTTGTGTTCTTTGTGACATTGGAGATTAACAGTATGATCCTATGTACATCTAATTGGAAGCAAGGCAAAATAAATCAAATGAGCCGAATTTGGAGGGATACCTGTTGATACTTTATTGTAATTATCAAACTGGAAATGAGGATGCTCCAGTACTGCAGCATATTTCCCACCAGGGCTTTAGAATGATTATTGTTTTTTTTTTTTTTCATAGGTTGCTTGACTAGGATAGTGAGCTGATGATTAGGAAGACATCTGCATATATCCAGAATTTCTATTGTTTGCAAACTCAGAGAAGGACAACATCTATTTAATTAAAGCAAAGGACCACCATACCTCATTAATTTTAAGCACATCAGATGCCAGAACACACATTATCATCAAGGTCCTTTTGATTCTAAAAGCTGTGAACAACCTTCTGGATCCATAAAACATACTAGTCAAAGTGCTAGGACAGAGACAGGTACTGTACCAATGATTCTATTAAGGGCCACATGCTCTTGGGACCAATCCCTTAAGAGTGTGGCTTAAGCAAGCAAAGGGTGAGATCACCTCTGGATTTTTTTTATTCTTTTTTTTTTACTCACTAACTTTTCTCTCTTTCTCCTTATTTACATAGGAATCTGGGGCAGAGTACTCTTCTCTGAATTATTGGCTTCCAGATGGCTTCTGAACTGAGATCAGCAGCTGCATCAAATTAAGCAGAGGGCTGCATATGGTATTAAGGCTAAACGTTGTCCACTCCACTGCTTGGGTGATGATGCTTGAAAAATATGCATTTCATAGCTAAGATTCTGATTAGCAGATGAGTCAATTCTTTAAAGCAAGTCCGGCTCATTCTGGGGACAGCACACTGTGCCTGAAAAAACAAACTCTGTATGATTCAATAGCACTGATCTCCTTGGATAGTCTTGTGTGGGTAGGGTAGCGTAGGGTAAAGAGAGCTGCTTAAATAAATAAGTAAGTAAGTAAGTAAAAATATTCCTGTTGAAAAGTAGATATCTCAACTTTGAAAGTTGTCTTGACATCTATCATTCCATCTGAAAGTCAAAAATACCCATCTCTTTCCATGAAAGTCTGGTTAGGGCACCTTTCCTCAAAGAAGCTCTCCAAATGTTTTGGGACTACTGTTCTCCACATTACAAAACAGTTTTTGCTGAGGGGGGTCAGGAAATGTTACCATGTAGGATTTGGATAATTGACAATTCTGAGAGTGATGGACCCAAGAGACCAGTAGAGTTCAAGATTGGAGAAGGCAGCTGCATGAGGTTCAGTGGAGGGGGATTTTCTTTATCCAAGGTGCTGACCACCAAGAAGAATATCCATTCAGTTTCTTTTGCTAAATGTTTTGCTTCCCTCCCCTTTTTAATTCAAAAAGAAGCATTCAGAAATGTCTGTAACTACTTCATTTCAAAGTGGCCTGGAAAAAAAAATCAAAAGAAAAATCAAATAATTGCACTGCAAGTGGAGAGAAAAGCTATTTCAACTGACTTCAATATGCATTCCATTTTTGCACTCTGATAGCTGTAATTTCCATCCTCAGCCTCATGTTCCATGAACTCAAAAGATATCTGTCACTATTGATCTTGATAGAAAATCTTAATAAACTTGTGTATTACGTATCTTGCACTTGGATTATCGGATTCAATGGGATTTTTGTTTGATTTGCCACTTTATCAGCCTTACCTCCACAGTCTGGTTACTGAGGGCTTTGTTCTACTTGAAGCTATTCCTTAAACAAAGCTCAGAATTTGGAAAGAAATGAACTCCAGTGACAATCTTGTCCTGAATTTGGTTTATATCTGTCAGAAGCCTGATTCTGGAAGAATAATACTTTAATCTATATAAGTGAGAGTTGGCATTTGTTTGGTTTCTCTTCTCACAGCTGATGTTCAGGAGTATAATGGCTTGGAAAACATAAGTCCAATTTAATTATTAGAACTGCTAACACTAGACCTGTCCTTCATGCGTCTGCTTAAATCCTTCCCTCCCAAGGTGCCAGTTAGAAGACAGACTACATGATCAGCAACCTAATGTGATCAGTTTTGCTCTACTGTGTCTGCTCATATAGGTGTGAGATAGTACTGATAACAAGAAGAAATCTAGGTATGTGTTCATGTTTTAGGTGCTGTAGATAATTATCCTTTCCCCCTGTACATAATGAATCCTTCTAAGCGTATCCCAAATTCAATTCAAAATTCTTTCATTTAAGATGACCTTAAAATATCTTTCCAATTTCAACTCATGCTTTAAAACCCAAGGAAACTGGAATGTAATATATGCATTTTATAATACGTGTCATGTAAGCTATAAAGACTTTGTTCAGTCTCAAGTGTTATGAAGTCTCTAAAAGTATGGATCCATGTATCTAACCTCAGTCTTTCAGATCTATTTTGGGCAGACATTTGACAGACTCAGCTTCCTTGATCACTTGATAGAGATGTTTCTGATGAATGCAGGCCTGATGCTTGTAAATAATAGCAGCTCTCTAAACTTACATTAACTTTAGTAAGTGGTTAGGCAACATTCAACAGGTCTGCAATCAATCCATAATTACATATCATATTTTTATAGACACTTATATTTGATAGAATATTACTCATGATGCAAATTAATAAGGTTGTTTTTAAATTTGATTAAGGGGCTCATTTACATTGTGATCTAAATGTATTTTAACATTTAATTGGAACTTGTAAATTCATATTTAAAATTTGTTTAAATCAGATGGCTCATATTTTAAGGCTAAGGCTAATGTGTATATGTTTATAGAATTGCATCTTGTACTGGTCAGTGACCGTAATAAAATTGAACATACATACATACAGACAGACCAGGGATCTATCTTATACAACATTCTTCTCCCTGGTGCCCAACTGGATCTCCATGGGAAAGCCACATAATTAGTTTCCCCTGTATTTTTCCAAGAAGTCTTTACTGAAATATCCAACGGTTGCTTTTGAGTGTCTATTCTATCTAAATACATACATTCCATTGGTTCATTGGAGTTAAAAGCCATTGACAAACTTCAAACATTATTTCATCTTCTTTCAAACCCATATATGCTCAGGGCAGTGGATCCAAAAAATAAATTATGAGTTATGTGATGGATTGTTTTCTTCTGTTTTGAACTAACATGCCAGTTGTATGTTAAAGCTTGTCCAAGTTGATCTTGGAAATTTATATTTATTCCCTTTCATTTAAGAAGAAGCAGAAAAGATTTTTAAAAATAATATTTCCTTATTTTACTAGAGATGGGTAAGGTGAGGGTGCGAGGTATTTTTAAATTTAAAAGTAGCCATGTCATATTGTGTCCTACAGCCTCCAGGCTCCATACATGTCCCACCAAGAACCAGTGTGATGTAGCATTAAGGTACTGAACTAGGACTAGAGGGATTAGATTCAAGTCCAGTCTGAGACATAGAAGCTCATTGAGTGATTTGGGGCAACCCATTCTCTCTTGCTCCAGCCTTTTTCACAGGGTGGTTGCTGTGAGAAAAAATGGAAGAGGAATGGAATGTTATGTCCTTCACCTTGAGCTACTGGAAAAAAGGCAGGAAATACAGTACATCTTTATAAACAAACAAATCCCTAAGCCTCAGTAGAAAATTAAAAATAGCGGGTGGATATGCTTCAGTGCTTCATTTGGTAAAGTGTCCACCAATCCAGAAAAGAAAAGAGTTCAGCTTAGATGGTAGGAGATATCCTAGGAGGTTAGAAAATATGGTGGGAAATAACCTCACCAAGATCCCTTTGGTACATGGGTGGTTTGTTACTGGCCATGTCTACTGTGGCTGTCATTGGGTAGCTAATAGCTCCTGCCATGCTCATTTAAAGAAAGCATCCACAAGGGGCCTTCAGATGTCTTTCCCTGCTACAGGTTATCCTGGATGGTGGAGTTGATATATCAAAACACAAGACATGCACACATTCCCAGACACACAAGGTAAATGATGGACAATAATGGATTCCATTGATTTTAAAAGTGTTTTGAGTACTGCCAGCAGCATCTCTGGAGGTGGTCAAAACTTCCAAGGTAGAGGGTGTGGCATCACAATCCAAGCCTGTCCCTTTTTGTACATACATAAAAGGGGCAAGGCTTGAATCAAGGCACCATGTCCAACTTCTTGATGATTTTCAATCCCCCCTTCACTGATACCACTGGCCATAGCCCCCAAATACTGTTGGTCACCATTATTATTATTATTTTTATTATTATTGGTGGGGGGAAGGAATATTTTCTGGTAGCCACAGTAATGGTACATCCACAGCATTATGGGGAAAGAGAAAAGATCAGCAGAGAGACCCTTCAGTAGAGTATCCATGAAGTTCAGGCTTCATTTTTAAAAAGCATTAATACATGGAGATCCCCTATGCATAATGCGGCTTACAATGTCATCAAAGGGAATAATACAACAAAATGAAGCCTTTCTGAATTTGCAGCCCCAACCTGTTTAGGCTCAGTGATCCCCCTCACCCCCAGCCCCAATTTCATTAACTTACATTTTCCAGTCAATGTGTTTTTAAAACATTAAGCTCAATGCTAAATGTGCATTTCCCCCCCCTTTCTCTCTGATTCTAATCTTTATGGCCACCGCAGGAGCTTAACAGGTTGATCTCTTCATGCTGACAGAGACAGATATTCCTTGGATTTTGAAAACTGCTGATGCAATTGAAATGGAAAAAAATGAGGGAAATTTGTCTCCTGGATATTAATGGCTGGCATTGCTTCTTAGCCCAGGAGAACCAATGCATCAATGTAGAAAGACAGAGACAAGGAAGAGTCTATGGAGAAGGAGGTGCTAATATCCCAACCTTGAGAAGAAAAATGTCTAATGAGTGGAATGGTTGCATTTGCAACCCAGCAGGAGAAAAAAAATATCTGTGTCATTAAATTGTTACAACATGAAAAAGAACTGACATTTCTTTAAGAGAAGAATTTGCTACTTTTTTAAGCAAATTGTTTAACTGGAAAGCCAATGAAGATTCCCTAATGGCATTTTCTTTCATGCAACATGTATGTGCATCTCTCTTCTGTGGCTTCTAGTATTTGCTCTATCAGACGTGGGATGTTTTTGGTGGCTGGTGTAATGGGCTGTGAGAATAACCTTGAGGAACAGGAGGAAGAGCTGCAGCCAAGGCAACAGTCAGATAAGAGAAAACTGAGTCCAAAGCAGGAATGTAATTTGAGAAAGCATCTCAGACTTGATCCTCCCTAGTTCCCTTTAGGATGAAGGCAGGGAAAGGGGAAGCACATTCAGGTTTGCTGGATTCTCTTACTGTAATCCTATAATAAAAGTAGTTCTAGTATTCAAAACTTTGGTGTCCAAATCTGGTCTACCTCAGAGGGCTGACACTGGAAACCAACTTTCCCCAATAGATGATATGCAAGGCAGTATCCTAATGACCCCACTGCAGGATAGGGGGGAGATCTGGCTAATTTCTTTCATTCTTTGTGGGAAGGGGATTGGGGTTTTAAAAATGTAGACATGCAAAGGTTTATCCCTGGTTTAACAAGCCTGTTCTTTCCCCCACCCCCCAAATTGACAGACAATCCCCAATTGTCAATTGGCTTACTGCCAGAGTCCAATAACATGTCAGGAGTCTCTGAAGACTACAATAGTACTATGAGTGCTACTACTACTTTTTACTACTACTACTACTAAATCCTCAGCCACAGAAGAAGCAATCTGTTACAGATCTCTAAAAGTAAACAAGGCGACTCATTAAAACAGTGGTTCAACTTACATTTGCCATATTTACACAGAAGCAGAGGGCAAGTTTTGAAACGTATCCTTTAAACTCGCTGTCCCACTTTTAATGGAATGTGGGCTATATAACACGGACTGTGTTTTGGCTTTTAAACAAGCATTTACTCTGTGGGCTTTGCACAAAGCAATAGCTTTGGAAAATAGCTAAAAGGGGATCCAAAACTGATAGGATCTTTTCTGGGTTGGCTTTTTTCTCCTAGGAAAGAAAACTCTTTTGGGAAAAAGGGGGTTATAGGGCTAGTTCCCTTTGATGACATTGTAAAACCCACATTATGCCTGTCACCCACAAATCTCACTGGTCGTGTTTAACTGAACAGATAAGTATGGCTCAGCCCACCTCCTGGGTAAGCCGACGTACCAAAGTTATTTTACAGCATGGGTTTTCCACCCAATATTTATTCTCAACTGCCTCCCAGGCAAAGGAAACTTTTAAACAAAGAGTCCTAGATATCATTGCCCAAACAGACATGAAGTTATTGGCAAAAAAATAGATCTTTAAATTGGCTAAGAACAAAACCATTTTCCAAACAGAAAAATACCTGTCAATGAGTTTAACGAAATTTCTAAGAAGGGCCTATTCTAGAGCAAGATTTGAGTAGTTGGATTCCGTGGCCAAATATGGATGCTTCCATCACCTGCCATATCATGAGAAGATACGGCAGCTGATGGATATGTGGATATGTGTACGTGGTGCCCCAGCCATCGAAGATATTGCTCATGTTTTGTTTGACTCTCAACTGTATGTCCCCTTTAGGCTCAGATATTTAACATCCCTACTTGAAAGAACAGCCCACTGGAACCTGAATCACAGATTGTCCTATTTCCTCCTGGGCTCTAACATACACATCGTGACCAGAACTGGCAAGTTTATAGACAAGGCAGTTCAACTAAGAACCCATTATATTCAACAGATCAAGGTATCGTGTAAAGGTGATGCATTTATCTGAATGCTGATTCTTTGTATTTACCATATGTGTAATTTTTTATTGTACTCTTTTACCTATTTTACCCTGGAATTAGACCCTGTATTTTACTTTCTTTGATATGGTTGTAAGACTAATCGATTTATAAACTACTACTGCCACTGGTCATATTAAGTTAAAGTGGGCCAGAAGTTAAATATAGTGGAAGATATAATAGGCCAAACACACGTACTGTATATCACCATCATACAACAGAATTGTAGACTAATTCTGCATAACTTGACATGCAACAAGCCAGCTTTATTTGGCAGCAAAACTAAGGTTCTATTGTTCTCCCTCTGCTGTGGTGCCTAGAAACCCAGTATCTCCCTCATGCATCAGATGACAGCTGCCATGCTTTCTAGAAATCCTGGCCATTGTAGTCCCACCAGACAGGAAGGGTGAAATATTGAGGAAGACTGCTTTAGAAAGCCATTAATTGCACAACCTCCTTATTACTGTCCCTTAAATTTCTGGAAAAATCATAAAACTAACTTGCATTTTCTTAATGCCAGATTTTTAATGGGATCTCCATCTAATTTCGTAACAAGTTTATATGGGACCCTATGAGCGTGGAGAGGAATAGCAATGCAACCCACAGCCCCAGTAATTTCAAATGTAAAAAAAGAAAAAAAGAGCCTTTGGAGGTAAAGGAGCTATAACTGCATGTATTCTTTAATCTGCACCACACTACTGGTATTTTCTTCCCCTGACACACATACATGGACTGGCACTGTAAATAATTAAAAATATTCTTGAACAGAATGAAAACAGCACAATGCCTTTCCAAGAAGAAGAAGGGAGATGAAGAGTGATACAATTACAGATGTTATATATATATATATATATATATATATATATATATATATATATATATAAAGGTACATTTAAAAGACAAATGGTGGAATTGGGAGGGTCAGCAATTAGTCATAATGAATAAATGAACAGCAGCTGCATTAAAGTTTGGCTGGATTTGAAGCTGCAGACATCACCTTAATCAGGTTATAGATAACCCAAGATGCATTGCTATAAAATTAATCTTCCTCAAGTCAAGCTTGTTCTTGTTTTCTTTATAACAGTGTAGAAATATTTTGCTATTAGCTTCTTCCAAGTTTTTTAAAAATCTACTTATCTGTTCAACAGTCTAGACCAGTGTTTCTCAACCCTGGCAACTTCATGCTGTGTGGACTTCAACTCATGGCTGGCTGGGGAATTCTGGGAGTTGAAGTCCACATACCATGAAGTTGCCAAGGTTGAGAAACACTGGTCTAGTTTTTCATGGTCTCCTATCCAAGTGCTATCCAGACCCAACCCCTTTGTCACCCCACTGATGTATAGGTTGCTTTAACGCACTTCACATACAGAAGATTGACGAGTGCAATGTAGGAACATGACTTGTTGAATGATGCTACTCTCTAACAGCTGGCTATTTCTTTTCTTTGCTTGCGGTTTGCAAGACTAGATTTCTTCTTACAGTACATTTTGTTTATACTGTGAGCTATTATTGTTAGAAGTTCCAGACAATGCAATCATTTTCAAGATCAGGAAGTCAACAATTTAGCACAGAAAGCTCATAGCTCTAGCAGTAGTTTTGATAGGTACAATAATTGGCCAGCTGTATCCTGGCCAGTGATAGAGCTGGGAGGAGCAGAAGGACACTATTTCTTGTGGCCTGAAGCTATTGTAACCTCTTGATGGCTTAATGGTTCCTTGACAATACCAGCCATCTTTGAGCACACATCAAACCTGATTGCCAATTCAGCCAAGGTCAGAATCTGAAGAAAAATAAAGTCTCCATTGAGTCCTATGGAGATTTCTTCCTTGGATGTTAAGCGGCTGGATTCTGCCATTTAGCAAAATCAGATGCCTCTTTTTAGGTTAGGTAAACTTCCTTTAAGGAAGATAGATAGATAGATAGATAGATAGATAGATAGATAGATAGATAGATAGATAGATAGATAGATAGATAGATTTTTTCACTACTGAATCTTGGAAAACTCCAAAAAGCTATAGGCTGTCTCAGTAGATGATTTGAAAAAGCCACTCCTTTATAGGACAGCAAACACTACCACAAAGTAAACTCCACAAAATTGGATCCCGGTTTGCAAGCTGAAGAAAGGACAGCCAATAAATGGAAGAATAATAGAACATTGATCAAGCTTTTATCTCAGCAGGATAACTAAGCTGGCTGTCTCCAAGCATGTCATTGCTGAACCATTTGATTAAATACAAGTAATAGGTTGGGATGGATGGAAATGTTTAGCTCCTGTCAGCAACTATGAACAAAGGAAGATAAGGAAACCAATTGAAATTATAAGTCTTGTTCTTAGCTGGGGGGGAAAAAGGAGGAGGAGGAATTACATCTAGGCTCCTTGTTCAGTTTGGTACAGATTTGCACTTAATCTCCCTTGGGTGCAGCATCCTGCATTATTAGTGAGGCAAACAGTTGCAGTCTTTTTTTACATTGGACATGCATTCCAGCTAAACCCTTCAGTGAAGCACTTTTCATAAAGGCAATTACCTTGCTGAAAGACAGTTGTTAACTTAGGCAAATGTTAAGCCATGAACCGTGGTGGCTAGGTTCACACATCCAAACATCAGACAGACCACATTATGGTTTAGGATGCTGTGTTCTGGAATAGTGTTCAAAGCAGAAGTTTGAACACTCAAAATTTAATGTAAAATGTTACATTAAACATTGTAATGAAACACACAAATACAATCTTTTCATATCATGATGTTAATAGAGTTAATATTAACATCAGAGTTAATAGTTAATAATCTATGCAATTTGTAAGTGTTCAGCGTAAATGGAAACACAGGACGTTGTGCTGCCAGAAACAAAGCAGCACCTCTATCCTGCTCTGAATTCAGTGTATGGAAGCCAACTGGACTAAGTTAAATCAGATTTCCAGCAGCAATAATAGAAAGCATCTTCTTCCACACCAGGGCAGGGCCAAGGGGCAGATGTAGATAATTTCTGATAGAGGGAAATGGCAGGGTAATTAAAGAGGAATGCCTCCCACCCTCCTGCAATCTACCACCAAGGCAACAGTCCTTCTTAGCTCATACTGTAAGTAGAGGGAACCTCTATTTCATACATTAATTTAATCATGAGCCATTCTGGTTGACACTTGTCCTACCACATTTAATCCCAACCACAAGAAAGCAGGAGATCAATACATTAAAGGAAGAGAGAATCAACAGTAAGAAGGAATGTCCTCTGTGTCAGGATGGTTGGCTTAAAGAGCAAGCATCACTACGGTAAGAAGTGGTAAATAGTGGTTACAGTGCTGTTAATTACAGTGAACACCATTAGCCATGGCACAGGAGAAAGATGAAGGTCATGAGATCATTTAACTACTCTCCAATGAACCATTTAACCCATTGTGGGAGGAAAGCACTTTCAGTCCAGGGAAAGTCAATCCTTGATCCAAGTTGGACCCTGTAATGACACATGGACTCCTTAAGGGCAGTGTTCTTCAGTGAGGAGTCAGCTGTTGACTTTGGCTCTTCGAATTTAAGGATTTTGCCCAGTGCCACCTCCATACTAACTATCAAATATCACCAAAGATCCAACTATTTAGGCTTTGTAAGTAGTTCAACAGTCTAATAACCCAAGAGGACCATTAGTCAGTTGGGGATCTGGTGGGGGTGTTCAGAGGAAGAAAAAGCAGTGACATTAGAGGAAGTAACAGAGAATGGGATATAAAGCTCATAAATAAATAAATTAATAATGATGAGAGAATATCTAGTGCTTAAGAGAAACTAAACCTTGGGGTTTACCTCTTATGAAACTGCAACCAGAAGCACAGGCATTGCATCCTATAGTAACACGCAAGGTTCTGACTTTCAGATAGCATGGCAGAGTATGCTCCAGGACTGTTTTCCTTTGATACAGCATTGCCTATGACCTTGCTGTAAGTTATTGCCATAGTCCCATTCACATTGCTGGTATCTTTCTAAAAGGACCAGGGACCGTTCATCAAGTAGCTATTAAGGCAAATTTGTTTTCCTTTATTTGAACAGCTGCTATGTAATAAAATTCATTACACTTGGTTGAGCCTCTCTCTCTTTATAGCTAAGTGCTCTGTTTAGAGACTTGGAACACACACACACGGGCGGGGGAAGTGTTAATATGCCTTCTTCCCACATGCAAGCCAAGGATCTCTGTCTGGAGTTGGTTGCAGGGCATGGAAAACCAAAAGGCAATAAAACAGGGTATAAAGTAACTATCTGTGGTGGTCCTCATTTTATAGTATTTGGATTAGTTTTCCAGCATTAAAATTAAATGTGATGTGTGATGTCATATACCTATACCCACACATACATACCAGTGTAGAGTGGTTAAGGATCCGGGAAAGTCAGGTTGTCATTCTCCCCTAGGCACAGAAGCTGGCTAAATACTTTTGAGCCAGTTCCTGTCTCTCAACTCTCTAAGAAGTCAAAAAACATTTATCTACCAAAATGCACGGGAGCAGCATGGTCGATTATAGTTCATAACCTTCAATGAAAAGGCCTTCATCCTGCATTGGAATGATTATATACATATAGTGTGCGTGTGTGAAAGAGTGATACATGTATCAAGTTTCAGCTTCTGAGTGGGAATTCCTAAGTCTTGCTAAGTCAACATCCTTCAAGATTCTTTAGACCAGTGTTTCTCAACCTTGGCCCCTTGAAGATGTGTGGACTTCAGTTCCCAGAATTCCCCAGCCAGCCATGCTGGTTGGGGAGTTCTGGGAGTTGAAGTCCACACATCTTCAAGGGGCCAAGGTTGAGAAACACTGCTTTAGACAAATGCAGACATTATATAATGGCTGACTGGCTAGCCTCTTCTATATGACAGTCCCCTGTGCCTAACTAATATTACTGGTTAACCCACTAGGGTGGAGTACATTTACTCCTCATAGGTGGAGTGTAGTTTGAGTTCACTGATGCCCGTGATGCTCAACATCTGGCCAGTCATCCTGGGTTGGGCTACACAAATCTCATTGTCTGACATTGGTTTGCCTTGTCTACTACTTTATCAAAAGCTTGATCCTGAAGCAAACCAATACAAAAGCATTAAATTTTGACCCCTTCACTTTTTCCTTGTTAACAAGTGCTTATATTCTGAAATGAGATGCAATGCGAGAAGCAGAATGTATAATTTAACTACTTTTGCTATACTCCATCGCAAAGCAATTACATAAAGATTAATTAGAAAGCTCCCCAAACAGTAGTAAGCTGCAAAGTAGTTTAATTAAATGCCATTATCTCTAGAATCAGCAAGTTAATAACACAGTTGCCAGTGGAGAAGGAAAAAAAATGCGGCAACTAAAACATGAAAGGAGGCAACAGAGACAGGACTTTCTAAGCTGCAAGATCTATGAGAATCGGTTAATTAAGTTCTTGTAGTTTTCATCCAAATGTAAAGGGGAGAACTGGCGTCAGCACTGAATGGATCCCTAAGATTATGTAGTTCAATACACTGAAACTCTTTTTTGCCATCAACATTGGAAAATCAAGGAAGTAGCTTACAAGTATTCATAATTAACTATGCAAACAAAGAAGCTTAATATTCAATAGTGTTATGTTTAGTTAGTTTTTGTTGAAAACAATCAGCTTTCAGTCATGTGAAAATATATAAATATGCAGGAAGTATCACCAAAGTTCCATGATAATACTTTGATGATACTAAGGAATAATCTATTTTGGTTCATAATGAAAACTATCAGTTCTACAATGTATGTTTTCTCATAAATCCCATTGAAACCAATAAAAGCAGGATGACCACACTATTGCATTCATTTCCTGATTTTACCTGAGCCTGGACCAAAATGGATAAAATGAAGTGATATTCTGGACTCTTCTGGATCTTCCAGTTACATATGCCTCTGCACCTGGAGAGAATAATTTGAGACAATGATTTATGAACTGGTAATGAGAAAATATCAATACTTTATGGCCATAATTTCACTTCTTGGTTCCAAAAATATTATTTAATGATGCACCCTCTAATATTTCACAACTGAAAACAGTGATGCCCTTTTGAAGTTGGAACACCCTGCTTGCTGTACTTATAAATTCTATAGTATAACCTGCACTGATTTAAAATATATTTATACTTCCTGTTAAGTATATATTCAGGGGAGAGTCTGTGCTGGTTTCATATATGCTATTGTTATCAGAAATTCACAATTTGCCTTATCAGCCATTGCACATGAAGTGAGTGGTTGCAGAAGTTGTATGCTGCATGGCGCATTTACAAGTCCTATCCAAAAAGGTCAGCCAAGCTGAGTTGGCCTAGAGAAGAAAAGATTTAAATAAGAGAGAGAAGATTGCTTCCAAGGTCTGAATGGTTGTCACACAGAAGGTGAGTCAGACATATTTTCTTCTGCTCTAGAGAAGAGGCCTGGAACTAATTGGTGAAAAGTGCAAAAGAGCAGATATTAGGAGAAATGTCCAAACAGCTAGACTTGCTTGATGGAACTCAGTACATAAGTATGCAGGAAAAATTCAGCTGGATCAGACCACAGCCCTTATGTGTCATATAGGACAAATTAATTTAATCAGGAGGGTCACAAAAAAGGACAGAGGACTTCTACTGCCACTCCCCATTCTAATCTGTGATTTAGAAAATATTAGATAAAAAAATGAACTTGTGACTTACGGCTTTGATCATGATAATATTAGATAGGCATCAAGACGCATTGAAAGCATCATCTTCCATGAATATTTTCAGTTCAAAATTGGTGACCATATATTATGGCAACAATTCCAGGATTCAGCTATGCACTAAATAACAAATAAGCAAAAGGGTTGTCAAGAATGTAGCAAGAATCTACTTAAACAAAGGGCTGGGCTGGGTAACTTTTAAAGAATCCATTTTAAAATTCTGTAAATTCTATGTTTATATGTAGTTAAACGTCTGTGCTCTAAATAAGAGATATATCTACTGTACGCCACGTCAGACCAGTTTTGGTGTGATCACAGTTAATTCTGTGTGTTTTAATAACTGAACCAATCCTGTAGCAAGAGAACCGGAGTGCTGGACTGAGATATGCCAGTATCTGTTACAAAATACAGTTTCTTCAGCAGGGAAGAAGTAGCACTGTTGCTGATAATTTGTTGGACTATTGACTGATTTTCAAACAGCTTGGCCAAGAAACCTAATTTTCAGTCTCTGTGGACTTACAATCCCACTGTACAGAGGAAAAGTCTCTTTTTGCCCCTCAGGAAATGCATATATAAATTTAATCAAAAGAACTTGCAGAACCAAAACCAGCGAGAAGACTGATTGAGATGCTGTCATTCCCACCTAGATGGCTTACAGACAAAATGCAAATGTTCTGGCAACAAAGAGCGCACAGTTTGGTAGCAGTAAAAGTAGTACCTAAGCTATTAATATTGTCCCAGATACGTCCTTTCAATGATTTACAAGCACTTTGCTCTAGAATATTGTCAAGAAAGGTTTATGAGAGCCACCTTATTGATTGGAGAAAGATGCACGACCAAGGTTTTATCATTACAGGTCCAGGATGCTTCTACAATTGAAAATCTCCCAATAAAGAAGGTAGATGCATCACTTTTATAAAAAGTCTATAGTCACTTTATAATCTATAATCCATTTATCATTTTAACACCTCACCTGTATACAAATACAGTTTCATTTTTTCCAGGTTTTTCTATTTTCTGTAAAACTTGCAGAAAATCTGCATATAAATGCATAGCCCTTTTTGTATGTTTTCCCCTTTTGCATGGATTTTTCTAATATACACATTTTAAAACCAATTTTCCAGAATACAAAGTGTTTGTGTATGCTAATTTCATTGGCAGATACATATTTATGTCCATACTTGTCCAACAGATGCCATTTAGTGCAGAGTACCACATCATAACATTGGAAAAAGGGCATATTGCATTTCACTTCTGATATTAATTCAGACTTAAGCAAACTATCCTTGTCTGTTAGAACTCAGTAAAATGCTCTAGATTTTTCCTTGGGCAAAAATATACATCAAGAGCCTGCAAAATGGAGAAGGCTGGAGCAAAGCAGATTGCCTACTAATTATGGCAATCAGGACCATGGAGAGCAACACTGACAATACAGGCAGTCCTCGACTTACAACCACAATTGGGACTGGAACTTCCACCACTAAGTAAGGTAGTTGTTAATGAGTCACACCTCATTCTACAACCTTTTTGCTGTGTTCATTAAGCGAATCACCACACCCATTAAGCGAATCATGTGGTCGTTAAACGAATCTGGCTTCCCCTATTCACGTTGCTTGTCAGAAGCTGGCTGGGAAGGTCACAAATGGCAATCATGTGACCCTGCAATGCTGCAACTGTCATAAATACACGCCAGTTTCCAAGCACCTGAAGTTTGATCACGATACCACAGGGATGCTGCAATGGTCATAAGTGTGAAGACTAGTTGTAAGTCACTTTTTCAGAGCTGTTGTAACTTCAAATGGTTGCTAAACAATTACTCGTAAATCAAGGACTACCTGTAATCCTAAACCCTAATACTTGTTTAGTCTACAGCAACTGAAACGTTTTACAACTAAGTCAGGAGAGTCCAGCTAGAAGTCCCCTCATGACCAAGGACTGTAGGTAGTTATAAATAGCCTAGCACCCTTTTCTGTGAGTGGTGTTTTTTTTTGGGGGGGGCAGTGTTTCTCCTAAGGTTTGAGAATGCAAGAGAGAGGTTGATAAATGTTCTTTGGCATTCACTAGAAAAGACTGAGGCCAATTTCTCACTTTTAATGAGCATCAGCACCACTCAGAAATTATGTAATCCAGATGTATCCAGACTATGATGCCTCCACAGACTCCATACCACTGGAGACTTCACTAGTCAAGTAGTCCTGGGGAATAAACTCACAGTACAATCCTAATGAAATAAATAGTTCAGTGTTAGCTGTTAAGGGGATAGTGCACTGAAGATCTCAGACTCAGTGATCATGGTGAGAATGGACTTCTTATCTCTTTCTTCTTGTATCTTATTAGCAGTTACATTATAAGAGCAAAAAGGATTTTTTTTTTTTGTACCTTTGAGTTAGTGTTGACTGCTGGTGATTGCCTGGACAAGTCCCTGCAGTTTTCTTGGGAAGATTTCAAAAGTGGCTTGCCCTTGCATCCTTCCTAGGGCTGAGAGAGAGGCTGGCCCAAGGCCACCCAGCTGGCCTTGAACTCACAGTCTCCCAGTTTCTAGCCTGGTGCCTTAACCACTACACCAAACTGGCTCTTACATTTTACAAGCAAACAAGAATTTGCCTAACAATAATTTTAGCCTTTAGTCCCTCATTCTTAGGGATGGCCATGAAGACACCCAAGCCCAAGAATTCTTGCAAAGAATTGATCAACATATTTGCCTCTTTTGCTTCTTCTGCAGCAGAGATAATAGTTGAAGGAGGTCTGTTTTTTGTAAGCCACTGCTGGTAATAATTTCCAATGAAGGCTCACAGAAGCCTAACAGCCAATTTAAGCCTAATGAAAACATATTATTTCATTTTGATGAAGCCAAGAAAGTGCCCTGAAGGAGAGGAAATATTCATAGAAGCTCTCTGCAATCTATCCCAGCTTGGGTACAAGCACTTTTGACACGTTCAATTTCAATTTTGTACAGTCATTTGCATGCTCCTGAAAGGTGGTCTGTAGTATGTTATATTAGTAACATATGTAGGCCACCCCAATTAAATTTTGCCTAAGCTACTTTATATATTTGTGTAAGGAGGCAAATTTGAGGGAAGAAAGACAACACCTAATTTACAAGATTTTTTACAGATAATTTTGACTCACCTTAGTTTAACACAGATGAAGTAACCCCCCCCCCTCTCTCACAGACACACACTTTAAAAAGTCACACTATTATCCAGAGAATCCTATAGTAAAAGTAATCTATTATATTAAAGATTGTTCCTAGGAAAAATGCTTCTAGGGGCATTTAGTCCTTGCCAACATTTTGCAGATGTGTGCATTTTTATGTGTAATTGTATTAAATATGCATAATTTCCACTAGGAATGAGTTTATTAGTGCATTTTACTTTTTATTAATATACTATAAAACCAAGCTCCTAGTTCTAATGCATTGAAGTCTTGAGTGGTAACCCTTTGTTTTGGCATTATTTACCTCACATACTGATATAAAAGAATCTAGTCATTTTTGTTCCTATGCACCAATGTATTTAAGAGAAAGTTTGGAATCTGAGAATGATTGACCAATACATTTATTCAATATGACCAGTTTACTTCATGCTAGGCATTTATTTGCTGCAAAAAGTTATACCTACAAGGAGGTCAAGAGGCTTTAAATAGAAGATGATAAAAGATGATATATGATTATATTTTTTAAAAAATCCAAATGGCTCTGGAATGGATGGAGCAGACTTCGTGCTCCATCACAAAATCTGACATGAACATTCTGATTGAATGCCTAGAATGTTGCAAACATATTTTCAACCATTTTTCCCCATTGCAACCTTTCTAGACATTGAGGTCTTTCCATTCACACTCTATTTTGACTGTATACTAAAACAATACTGTTTTATGTATGAAATCTGGGATATATGACTCAGTCTGTCACTAGTGTGTGTAGCCACTTTTAGTAAATTGCTTAATGGTGTTATATCAATAAAAGAATCTCACATGAAACGTTCTTTGTAGGCTTGATTTCTTCCATCTTACTTTCATTTAGAGGGTGTGAGGTACTGGCAGAGTTAGAGAAAAAGCAGGAGTAAACTTTTGACAAAAGTTATAGTGTTTTCTAGGCATCATCATCATCATTATCATCTAATGAGAAAGAACTAGAAAAATAGGGAAATACAAAGACCTTCAAATAGAGATTAAGTGAATGTGAAAAAAGAAAGTAGTAGCAAAGCCAATAATGTTGGTGGTCTTGGTGCCATACCAAAAGATCTGGAAAAGCATGTGAACACAATAGGAATAAATCAAATTTCAACTCATTCATTATAAGAAATTGCATTACTTGGGACAGTGAATATATTACAATTATATCTTTACCCCAAATCCTTGGGAAGGGTCTGACAGCCAAAAGTACCAGGTCTGGGATCTGGTAGACTGTATGTAAATAGCAATAACAACAACAGCTACAGTAATAAATAAACAGCAAACAGGTTTTCATAAGTTGAAACAAGTACAGGAATATACATGTCTATGCAAAAGATTTTAGCTGTAATTGAACATCTCCTACAAAGGTAGGAGGTAGTCCTCAAGTTAAGACAGCAATTAGGACCGGAATTTCCATCGCTAAGTGATGTGGTCATAAAGCACAATGTCACATGACCGCATTGCTTAGTGATGGCAATCCTGGCCCTCCATGATGCCATCATTAAGCGAGGATCATGGATCAGTAAGTGAGGATCTCCTTGCAACTTCCTGCTGGCTTCCAACAAGCAAAATCAATGGGGAAACCGGCAGGAAGTCGCAAGTTCCAGGTGAATCACAAGCAGTCTGGTAGTTCTGGGTGGGGGAGGGTGTGTGAGTGGCCAGTGAGGCAGGGCCTGAGTGCAGCAGGGCCAACGACTGCCGGGTGGTGAGGGGTGTGCAAGTGGCTGCCACAGCAGGGGGTGCCATAGCTGGGGTCCTCAGGGGAAAAAGCTGCTGGAGCACAAGCAACTTACCAGAGTGACTTGTGATCTTCCCTGTTGGCTTCCCCGTTGACTTTGCTTGTGGGAAGCCAGCAGGGAAAGTTGCAGATGGTGATCATGTGACACAGGATGCTGCGACTGTCGTAAGTGCAAGCTGGTTGCCAAGCACCCAAATCACAATCATGTGACCGTGGGGGTGCTGGGATGGCTGGAACTTTGAGGATTGGTCATAAGTCCCCCTCATTCAGCGCCATCATAACTTTGAACGGTTGCTGAATGAATGGACGTTAACCAAGGACTACTTGTATGCTAGTGCTCTGACTGGAAACTTCAGTTGTAACTATACAGTCTCATGTTACTGCAGGTACTTACCATATTCCAACTGTGGTCAGCATTCCAAAGCCAGTATTTTTAGCCCTACTTTTAAATGTGCAGCTCTCTGCCAAATAAAGGATTCTTAGAATGGATTGAAAGGGACGCGGTGGCGCTGCGGGTTAAACCGCTGAGCTGTCGATCGGAAGGTCGGCGGTTCGAAACCGCGCGGCGGGGTGAGCTCCCGTTGTTAATCCCAGCTCCTGCTCACCTAGCAGTTCGAAAACATGCAAATGTGAGTAGATCAATAGGTACTGCTTCGGCGGGAAGGTAACGGCATTCCGAGTCGTCATGCTGGCCACATGACCCGGAAGTGTCTATGACAACGCCGGCTCCAAGGCTTAGAAACGGAGATGAGCACCGCCCCCTAGAGTCGGATTCGACTGGACTTTACGTCAAGGGAAACCTTTACCTTTACCTAGAATGGATTGAAGCCACGTTTTATGAAACTCTTTTCCCCTCACTTCTGAAAAATGTCCACAAGCCCTTTTATAACATGAAGTATGTATCTGTATGGTCATAACTCAAGTGTGGATCTTTATTTCAAATGTTTGGATACATCTTTATCATTCCAGTGCTAGCATTCTGATCTCTTGCTTAATTAATGGCCTCTTTGTCAGCCACTGGCAGGAAAAAGTCTTCAGCAGAATTTATTCTTTAAGGTTCCATTCCCAAGTATTAGGTAGTGTTGGTATGATAAAGCTAAATCTTTTTTAAAACAATGGAAGATGGATATTGACAAACAGTAAAAGCTGACTTTGGTTAATAATTCCTATTTAGTTGGCCAAGTACTCATTCTTTTTATTTTCTAATGAGTTATATGCAAGCTACATGAGGCAACTTCCAATGTGTAAGTATGAAGGACTTTTCTCATTAGTCAGAAGTGACGTCTTATCTACAGCTAACCCTGAGGGACATCTAAAACAAATACCTAAGCCAGAACAGATCCATCTTCATTTAGTTATAGATTCAACGGAGTATGTCCTTCCTTTTTTGCATTTGGTATAAAAATCTCAGAATATACCATCTCTACCCCTTACTTAAAGACTCTCCAGGAAGGTCACTTAGAGGCCAATACAAAGAAAATGGTATGACTTAAATTTGAACTGAATAATTGTTCACCCAGAATGCTTGTTCTAGCTGTGTAGACGACTGACTACGTTTCAGCGCTCTCAGAACTGATGTTAAGATTTGTCTGTTAGATAACTCTTAATTCAATTTTTGCTTGGTTTTACTCTCTTCTGCATGGATTGATAAGCCACGTACAATTTTCGAGAAAACTTTGTACCCCTTCCCCTTAAAAAAAAAAGCAATGGATAAATTGAGAAATATTTTGAGAAAACTGTTTATGGATGACACATAGTTTGTGCCATTGTAGATTTTCTTGTGGAGGATCACACTATTTTGCCAACATCTGTGGTAGGTTTCCCTAATACCCCCAGCTCTAAGCCAGAGGTCAGAGCCTTTAACATTACTCTTCAAGGAAGAAGAATAACCTAACAGACTGAAGGAATTGGATCCTTCAGTCCTAATCCTGTTCAAGAAATGGGTTCATTTTTACAATGTGCCAATGGAATGATTTATAGAAATAATGGGATTTTGGTTTAATACAGAGTAAGGGATTGATTGTGGAAATTTTTCTATATCTTTGCTGTTAAAAGTCAGAAGTTGCCTCTTTTTGTAACTTTAAAACATTTTTCTCTTGTGTTTTCACACTTTTTAAGGTTTTTTTCCTTTGTAGTTTTTTTTTTTGTTTTTCTATAGCTTTTATCTTTGCTTGAAACTTAATAAAATTCTTATTAAAAAAAAAAGCAATCTGTAAGAAATCTTCAGGATCAAGACTGATAATCTTTTGATCTGTGTGGTGAGCCATCCTGGTTATAGCCTCTACTTAAACAGTGAAGTATTATCTGGAATAACATAACTACCCTGGACAGCCATTGCATCTTTACAGACAAAAAAATATAATGATGAAAGGTTTTCATGTTCCTGTTGAGTCTTACTGAAGCAGCCTACTCTTCCTGAGGTTTTGTATGTGCTTTGGTTTTTCTTTCATTTCTGGCTGTTGGCTTCTTTCTACCAATCTTCCCTCTTGGGTTGATTCATTAGTTCTGATCTTTGGTTTGATCCATTGACTGTGATGTGTTAATGGGACTCCTAGTTCACCTCCAACCATGGAGTGTGGCTCAGCCTTCTAGCAGCATTTTTAATCCCACTACTACTACCACTATTACTAATATGAATAGTATTATGATAAAAAAGGTAGGTGAGCAGACAATCATCTACAGAAGTCCTTTGTGCCACCTGTTCCTCCACATGTTTGCTTTCTCAGACTATAAACCAGCTTTTAGTGATTGCTGAGACAAGACAAGTGAGATTATGCCATTCCTGAAACAGTTATTCTATACTCCTGCCCAGAAACAAATATCATATGGATGGGAACAATGGAATGACACCATCATCTGATAATCTCGACACAGATTTATGCTAAGCAATCAAGACCTGTGGCAGTTTGTTGGTCAAACAAATGCCTATGAAACAGGATATACTAGGGAACTTGCATTCAAAAATGCATTAACATTAATTTGGGAAGTGTTCTTTAATAAGTTCCTTAACTGCGGAATACTATATTTTAACGGTAAGAGGAAATGTAACATATGACATGGCTTCAGGTTCTGCAATGAAAAAGGATCTGAAGCCAATTTTTTCATTTCATTCCAAAGGACTCCTATGTTCTCATTACATGATTAGATTTTTTCATTCTAGACAGAAGCCTTGGTTGCTGCATTTTTAAAATGAATTGTATCCACAAAACTGACTTTTCTCCCCAAGAATGTGGAAATAAAGATTTATAATAATTAGCACAGTCAGCAATCAGAGCATATTTAAATGTCATTTTGAGATATGATGGTCCACTGAAGAATAATATTCCACACATGGTAACGAGGTTTGCTAATGGTGGTCAGATTGTTTGGAGGGAGAGAGAGAGGAGGGGAAAACACAGAAGTTGGGAGGAAGTAAAAAAGGGATGCTAAAGTAGAAGCTTTTGGCAGTGATATGAATACGTCTACAAGTGACCTCTCTCTTGGCTTTTTAACATTCTCATCCAAATTGATTAACATGAACTTTACTACTTATTTTAAAAAGATGAAATGAATTCCAGCCTCCTCTCCCTTGCCAGCAAATGAACTGTCTAATGTTATACCAATTTTTTTCCTCCACTGTCCCCCAAATTTTATTCTCTTGCAAACAAGATTTTGGTTTTCCTTCCTCATTCTTTAGCATTCTCACAAATAGCACGTTTAGCTTCCTTTTTTTATTTATTTATTTATTTATTATTCAAATTTAATTACCGCCCATCTCCTCCAAAAGAGGGACTCCGGGTGGTTTACAATAAAAAGGTGAATGCTTACACTGTGGTTTTCTTCCTCGCTCGTTAGCCTCCCTGGATTTCCAACTTCCTGGACTGAGAAGACCCTTATGAAAATGAGTTCCACTTGAGAGGATCCTTGTGGGATAACTGAAGTAGCCAGGGAGGCTGGAAAGATGGTGGTGCAAAGTAAGAGTGAACAATTACACATCTCCCTTGTTCACCATGTCACCAAAGTAAGCTCTTGAATCTTGTACCCATACCTATGAGAATTTCATTAAAGTGTTTCTTTCCCTTGGGGCAGGGAAGAATGAGACAGCTTCGTGCTGGTTGAAAAAGGGTTGAAAAGGCATATAGAAAATAATTTTGTTTATACCACTGGAAAAAAAGGCAGTGGCATAGTTGATTATACAGTTGTGCACTCCCCAATATTTGGAAAACCTGACTGGGCAAATTTCCTAATCAGTTGCAAAGGGATGTGCGATGGGCTGTCACCTACCACCACCAGCAGCCATGTACAGATGGTAGGAAATGCATCTGTGGCATTGGACCAGCAAGTGCAACTTCATTATTTTTTCCTTCAGATGAAATACCTGAATAGATCTAAATCTGAAACCCAATGCTTTTAAAAAATAAATATTTCTTGGATGAAACTGCACTTCCTTCCAAAAAACAGAGAAGAAGAATCTGAAAAAAAAAAAAAAAAAGAATCCTTCCCAGGAGTTCAGTGTTCTGTATCTATCCAACCAGCAACTGCCTTCTGCATTATCTGTACTGATACCCGGAAGGCACCAAGATATGAAATGGTCAGTAGTCAGTCCAGGAAGACCAAAAGAGAAGTGAAAAACAGTCCTAGCTAAGAAAATGCACACCTGCTTTCTCATCAGCTGGACATGTTAATTGAGCTGCAGAAAGAACAATGGAATCGGCCCAACTCTGGCTCTCTCTTAAGAAACACAAAGATAATGCCATCTGACAGGTGCTATTTTATTCCAGGCCTTTGTAAACCAGATCAATTTTTTCACATTCCCTTTAGCATCTGCCAGGAATCAACAATCCAATCAAACGTTGTTGTCCTTGTTCTGGATGGGAAGAAAAGAAGGGTAGGAGAAGGAGAGAAAGGGAAGAGAAAAGGTTAAATCCTTATTGCACAGTGTTGGGAAGTGTGTAGAGTGTTTTCTTCCTCATTTTATCAGTACAACACTATGACTTTATGCACAGGAGAAAGGTTCCAAGGAGAGCCTGCAAATTTGATATCCACAATGAGGTGAGTGAAGAGTGGGGAGAAGAAGGAAGGAAGGAAGGAAGGAAGGAAGGAAGGAAGGAAGGAAGGAAGGAAGGAAGGAAGGAAGGAAGGAAGGAAGGAAGGAAGGAAGGAAGGAAGGAAGGAGTCATCTACAACGTACAATGCAAGGACTTTAACAGCCACTATGTAGGACAGACAGGCAGAAGACTAGCAGAACGCTTCTATGAAAACCAGCTAGCAGTCAGAAGACTTGATGAAAACTCAACCTCACAACCCATAGACTGACTCAAGCACAGTTTCAACTGGGGAACTATTAGCATCTAAGAGGTTTCCCTTGACATTAAGTCCAGTTGCGTCCAACTCTAGGGGGCTGTGTTCATCTCCGTTTCAAAGCCGAAGAGCCGGCGTTTGTCCATACACACTTCCGTGGTCATGTGGCCGGCATGACTAAATGGAATGCCGTCACCTGCCCGCCGAAGCGGTACCTATTAATCTACTCACATTTGCGTGTTTTCGAACTGCTAGGTTGGCAGGAGCTGGCACTAGCAACGGGAGCTCACCCTGTCACGCGGATTCGAACCGCCAACCTTCCGATCGGCAAGCTCAGCAGCTCAGCAGTTTAACCCGCAGTGCCACTGCGTCCCATTAGCATCTAAGACCAAGCCAAATCCAAAAATGCTAGGGAATTCCTGGAAGCTTGGCATTCAGACCAATCAGCCATCAATAGACACATAGAGATAAACCACATTTATACGCCATTCAAAAGAGACAGTAAAAAACCTAGGAAGGAAACAAAAAGAATATAACACATCCCCTCCCATTCTACTGATCCACATATGTGTGTCAATAAAACACTGCAAAAATCAAGTGCTATATTACTCAGGTTTATGCTGATTTCACTGTTGGAAGCCTGCTTCTTGCATACTTGCATAACCCAAGACCAACAAAAATAAGGCACTCCCTGGCTTCTGATTTCAGACAAAACATCATGACATACAGTAAAAGAAAAAAGGGATGATGAGGAGAAAGGAAAATAAGAAAATGTAATCACTGATTTATAATTAAATAATTATTTTGATAACAACCAGCAAGAATTCCCTAGGGCTGCAAAGGATCAGATGTTGCTACTTTGCAAGGATGTCCAGTGGGGAGGCCTGATGTGGGTCACAGCTCAATAATATCTGGGGAGCAGTTCCTCACTCAACCCATGGTTACACTGGGACATAAGTATAAACACAAAAATAAATATGTAAACACTATATTCCTTCTATCTGGGTTACAAAAAAGTTAATGTTCATCTCCTCCAATCAGTTTCTCATATACTTTCTCAGGTTGAAAGCAGTGCTAAGAAATTAACTGAGTATAAATGCCACTGAATGAAATTTGGTTTAAAAAGAAGGGTGAAAATTTGATTTTAGACAAGGCCTTCACGTGTTGGCTCATTTATTTTTAAAAGAGGCCAAGTGGAAGGTCAGTTTTACTTGAAGCCTATTGACTGGTTCAGATATGATGCAACCTCTCAGCCTTCATGTCACATTCAATATAACTCCTGTACTGAATTCTTAGCATCAACATTTATCTCTACTGAGCGTTAGTAATTGTCATGAAATATGGGTGCCCTACAGAATACTTGGATTTTTTTTAAAGCCTACAGTCTTCTTCAAACTTCTGGTCCTAAGCTCCATAGCTTATAATTTTAAATGCATTCCCTTTTGTCACTTTTGGCCAATGGTAGGAGACAACATCTTCACGAACTAGGACTGATGCCAATCTTCCATGTTTTAAAACCTAAGACTCAAACAAACCTTTGCAAATTACAACAACAACAAGGCTCCCTCTGGCACTAGCAACTTTGTGATTTATTTATCACAAGCAAAAATAAATGCCAAGAAAGATTTAACCAGTTGAATCTCCCTCTCTCCTTTTTTCCTAGTTCCCTCCTAATTACTCACTCCTCTATAGCTGAAAGTCTACATTCATCTGGTCTTTAAAATGATTTATAAGGTTTGTTTTATGTGGGAGTAAGAGTATTTCTAAGTAAAGAATGTGAGGACATAAATAGCCATACCACATTCAGTACTTCTTATCTTTAAAGTAATTCCAGAATAAAATAATGGGGGGAGGAGCCATGCAAATGACAGGTTCTAAAGGCACAGAGTCACCCCTTTAGAATGGTTATTCCAGACCTTATTCACACATACAGCTCTGCGAGCCATTTATTTAATCACTGCCCTCCAATTCTCCCCCTCAAGAACTACTTTTTGTGATAAATAGATAAAAACTTTTCTAAATTACTAGTCCATCAAGAAATGCAGTCATTGGGAAAAGCACCGTTGAAGAGTTGAGCTAAACATTGGCTACTAGGGAAATTCTAGGATGGTTTGCATCCTAAATAGTAAGAGTATCTTTTTATTATTTTTTTGGATGCAGTAAAGAAATTAAAATGTCTTTATTTCCAAGTTGAGGGAAGATTCCCTTGACAGGATAGGGGATTGGGATGTGAAAGGAAGATGCATCTTCAGGACAGCATATCACACAAGTAGCAGTCTTCCATCTCAGCCAAATTCATGGTGGCAAGTCAATTTCTACCCTCAAACGCTTCTCTCTGTTCAGTAGTAGCTCAGGAGACATAAGGCTGTGTCAAAAGCACTCTCCCTTTATTTAAAGGTCTCTTTTACTTTCTGCTGTGGAATCTTGAGGAGCCAGAAAAGAAAGCTCAAAGGATGACAACAACAACAACAACAATAATATCCTAACAATGCCAATTAATTAATATAGAAGGTAGAATACATTCTGAGATTCTCTTCTGCAAAATGGCTCTTCCCTGGTTGGCATTGTCTGATGATTAGCAGTCAGCCTAGAAGGATCTTAGGTTTTCTTTGTTTGAAATATCACACCAGCTGCTTTCCACCATATTTTGGTGCCCCCATGATGCCTTCTCGTTATAAATAAACTTTGGGTTTCAGAGATTTCTGAAAGTCTTTCATCTAAAGTAAATCCCTTCAAAAAGTCTGTTCTGAACTGCCTGATTTGCCCTGGATGGACCTCAACTTCAAGGAAGAATCTTAAGCGTCAGTGCTCATAGTAAGTGAAGGAAGTGGCAGTGCCAAGCTTTGGCAAAAGCTTTGAGAGCTTGGCATAAAAAATAGATTGGGTTAACTCTCAGTAGAAAGAGCAGTTATTGTACTATCTGCCTGTGCTCAACTGAGGACTTCAAAGGGCAGAAGAGCCAGGAGATCCCTTAGTATCCTCTTTGTATGATGCTGAAACAACATGATTATTCCAGCCCTAAGGCCAGATACAATCAAAATATATAATAGTAACAATCCTACATATATATATATATATATATACATACATACATACATACATACATACATACGTATATAAAACAGACATATGTATATATAATGATATACATATACTCTATCTGTATATAAAACAGAAAAACAATTATGATGCCAAAACTGGATTTAAAGACTCCCCGACCTTTAAGAAAGGCTGAGATACTAATGACTGAGAAACTCAGAGAGTATGGAAATGTCCAAATCTATGCTGTTAAATGTTGGGATGGCTACCTCCATAGACTGGGAAGGCATAAAATGGGGTGTTAATAAGGGTAACCAGAGTTTCATTATATTCTGAATCCTCTTCAGGTTCTTTGCTTTTGATCCCAGCGACATGATGCTGCTCAGCAGGTGATCAACAAGACATCACAGAGAAGAAACAGACAAACCAAAAATCCTGTTGGATTACTTATTGGATTGAAATGCTATTATAGTTCCACTGTCAAAGCATCTTGGTTTAACCAATGGCCTTCTCTGATGTTCCAACAGAAAGGTGCAGTCTACTAAGATTGGGGCCTTATTGACCCTTCTGTATATCAATATGCAGATGCGTTAAAAGTATACAAAGGCTAGTGTAAACGATGCAGAATGTGTAGCAATCTGGTATTATTCCTATGATTGATGGCTGAAGGAATTTTTTTTTCTGACCTCTGATTAATCACCAAGGCATTGGAAAAAAAGCACAAGTAACATATTCTTCATAAAAATATCCAACTGGGTCTTCTTTTCCAGCTTTAAATATATACAATTAAAAGGTCAACATTATATTTATTTTTAAAGCCTCTACATTTCTAACAGTCAACATGCTGCATGGTTAGCTTTGGTTAAATGCATTTCATAAGCTATTCTGCATCATGGCTCGGAGCAGATCTGTCAAATGGGATAACCATACCAGGAAAGCAGAAACCCTCGGCAGTAATTAATAGCATTTTTCTAAAAGCATTCAAAGTCCTCCCAAAGTGAGCCTGAACAGAACTGCATCATGTAAAACAAGAAGACCAACACACTGAACTCCAAAACTGGCCAGAGAAAAATAACGAAACAGAATGTCTGTATATACAAAATGGTTTTTTCAGAAAGCCAGGCAGATATCCAGTCACCCAGTCTTTCTTGTGAATTTGTTGTGTATTCATTGTTAGAACTATATCCTGTTTTTCATTTAAGGCAGTATACTTAGCACTCCTTCCTTCCAGGTTTTCCCACCACCCTGAGAGGTAAGTTGGCCTGAGACAGAGGGACAGCCAGAGTCACCCAGTAAATGTCTATGGCTGAAGGTGGACTAGAACCTAGGTTCAACACCATCACCACCATACTTTGATATGGCCTAATGGCTAATCAATAATAATAAACTAAACTAAACCTTCATCACCACACCAGAGTGGCTTTCATTGTGTCCCTCTTTGCCTTAAGACTCTCAGGGGCTCATGAAATATGAACAATTTTCCTTTCAAAAAGAGAAATTTCCCAGAAACAGATTTTTCTGTGAAGATCTCCAAAATAGACATTGCCCTAGGCCAGTGATAATGAGAGAAACTTTTGTTAGGAAGTCTATAGGCTGTCATACCCTAGTTAGCAAGGACTGCCCCCCCCCCCAGATATGCAGTACGATAGTGAAATCAGACAAACAATAAAGCTTTATTGATTTAGTTAAGCAAAGCTAGTTCCAGACAGACATTGCTACACGCTCTTTCACCTGAACACACTCAACCAGGCTTGGCCAAGGCACTAGTTAGGAACAATGGGAGAAATCTGGTCTGGACACAGAAGCAACTCAACTCCTTTCTTTGCTTCCCTTAGTTTTATACCAAGACTTGTTGCTGGGCAGATTTAGAGACAAGGAGGTTGTCCTACTACATATTACTGAGTGATCTTAGGCACTGGTGAAATTAGTGACTCCCTCCTTGCATTCTGTTGCAGTTACCAAGATCTTCAGCATACCTCACTTGCTTCCCCTTGTGGTTTCCTGGCTCTGCTTCTGCGCTGGCTCTGCTTTGAGCTGATGGCAAATAGTTTACAAGTTCATAAAGACAGTTCTGCCTTTGCCAGGTTTATCATAATGCTGACAATCATTCTGACAAGAACATGCAGCAAACCAGATAACTGGAGTTAGACTTGGATAAAATAGATCGCAGAGCTCCTATCAGCCTTGCAAATGTTAAGCAGGAGACTCAGACTCAGGAGCATGGCCAAGAATGCTGCAGGCTGGAGCATCTGGTGGGGTGGTCTAACTGGAGACCTCCATGAGGCAAACTACTAATATTCCTACCCCTGAATTCATTATTCATCACCATTATTATACATTATTCACTGCCACTGAATGCACCCATAAAATGCTCCCTTTGGGTGCCTGTCTTTTGGCAGGGTGGGGGAGGTTCATGGACTTCTGGTAGGCAAAGTATTACTGTTTTCTTTCCTAATCTCCCCAACCTGAAAACTAAGTCCAAAACTTAGCCATTGAAATCCAACACTCTTACCACCAACCAATATACTCCTGGGATGCAGGAAGCTGCAAATGTGGTGTGTGGGGTTGTATGTGGCCTGTGGTATCTCAGAGGAGTAATAAAAGACAAGATGGTGGCCTTGGCAGAGCAATGGAAGCTCCACCCCTTTGCATGTGCATACACTGCAAATGCATAAGCATCACACTGTCATGACTGCCAGTTTGACTTTCTCCCCCCAACCCCCATTGGATGGGCCTATGTTATGGGAAGCTTGGCAGTGATAGGTACTCAGTACTACCAGTAACAACAAAAAAGACCAGCTGGGAAACAGAGGACTAGTTTTAAGAAACCTTTTGCCTCTTGTTTCCATTTATCCTTCATTTGAACACAGTCCAGTACATATTGTTTATGTGCTACCTTGCCCACTGCAATTACTGAGCCCGTTCAATGAACAATCATTCTAGAAACCTTTCCTACCTGAATCTTGATTTCTGAAGGTTTTCCTCCTTGCAAATGCTAATTTGTTTCACCATGCACACGAAACCAGATAATTTAAACATCTCACTTGTGTAAACACAGGGGGAGGGGTAGTCACAGATCAGCTTCTGGTGCCGCATCTGATGGTATAATTGTACCCTTGAGACGCGGTAATACATTAGTAGGCATTTTTAACAGCCTCTGTATTTACCTGTGGAAAGCAAAAAGTACCAGCTAAGTTATTGACATTTCAACACCTTTCTTCAGTGAAAACAGACATTAACTGTCTGAGGTGCCCCGTTTGCTTGGTAAAAAAGCCATTATTCCATATTAAAGATAATGGGATGGTTAAGGGCAACACCAAATGAGCTTAAGTAAGTACGCAGGTGATTTAATTGTCAGGTAAGTGACCAAGGGTAAAGCCAAGAAAAATGATGGGGGAAGAATTGAAAACGATGATCTGGATGTACCACCTCATGACCAGGCATATATTCCAATTAGGTTAGTCCTTGAGGAATAACCTCACAAGTACAAGCTGAAAAGTAAAGTCTCCTTTGAGTCAAGCTCAACACCTGGGGATTCCATGGCACGTCCATGTAGTTTTCTTAGCAATAGGAATAGTTTACCATTTGCCTTCTTCCATTTATGTATTTATTACTTCCCAGTCTTGCCCGCAGCCCTCGTATTCTGGTTCAGGTGACCTTCCAATCCTGCTTAGCTTTTTGGAGATCAGTCAAGCTCAGTCTAGTGCTACCATCAAGGCACTACGAATCAGGGTGGAGAGGAATATCTCCATAGAAACTACTTTTAGGGTAGCTAAGACGGCCTCTTCACCTCCAAATGTAGTAGTTATGATTTGTATTGGTATACATGCATTAAATTACTCATGAAGTAGTGCATAATTAACCTTGACCTCTAAGTTATTTTAAACTTGGCTTCACCTCTGAATCATCAAAACAAAGAGGAATATTTCTTGACTAAAAGCCTCCTGCTCTACAAGCTCTTGGTCTCCTTCTGTAAGACATCACTTCAGTTAATGGAACGATGCTCTCATATTTGCACTCTTCTGTTCTTCAAAGGTCAATATTTCTAATCTCCTCAATCTCCTCAGAAGTCTCAGTTTCCAGTGCCCTGAGAAATCATCCCATTTCTCTGATTCCTTCACAAAATATGGTGCCTAGAATATGTATGTCCCAAACCTGGGAATAACAAAGCTGGGGATGCATTATTTCATATGGCCCCAAAATGTAATCATCTCACAATTTAATCAGTTTGGTTGCACACACAAGTCAGGGAACAAAAGATTGCAAAGGTGACAGAGAGACATTTCTTTTGAAGAAGGAGACTGGTGGTGCTTTAATGCTGTACATATGCAAAGGTATTGATAATGCATGATCCAGATGCAAGTTTTCAGCCTCCAGATACATCTTTTCAGTGTCCGCACCACTGTCATAGTCTGCTTCTGACCCTAGGACTCTTCTTTTGCAAAAGAGAACTGAAAAAATAAATTATGTAGATCCAGTTCAGAGAAGCTTCCTAAAACAGCCCATTCTTCATTTAATGCTTGATTGGCCAGACATTATCATGGGCCACATTTTAATTATGCTTCTCCTACATTCATTTCTTCTCTGGATGTCTGACAAAATGCAAGATGAGCTACAGACTGCCTCATAATTTCTTTCATTTGCATTGGCGGTTAGTTTAGACCCAGAGGAGCTTAAGCTGTCTCCTGACCTCTGGGTGTGATGCCAAGGAGGAGAGAGAGAGCCACTTTTTAGTTATCAGCACAAGTTAGAGCTGCTCCTTTCTAAGGCATGATATAGAGACCATGGAAAAATAGAACTCTCTTTCTCTCTCTTCCCCTTATCCTCCCCACTAACAGCAAGCTCTGCTGCTTCAGTGTCAACAAGGTTGGTGGCAACCTTGGGAAGTATCAGGATGCTCAAATAATTTTTCTTCAATTCTAAAAGACAAATCGGAGTCTACCAATTCCATTAAAGCTCAAGAAGTGCTGCTTTGTGTCCTCCAGTATTTGCAAAAGCAAATTTTCATTCATCAGATTGAATGGGAACTATAAGGGGAAAAACAATTAGAAGAACTTTTCTGCCTGGCAATAGCTGAAAATGAAAAATGGAAATGTGCAAGCAGGCAGAGATTTAGCGATTTAGATTTATAATCCCTTTTGGCTAGCTGCCTGCCTGGAATGCAAAAAAAGAAGTATTCCGAAGAGGAGAGAAAGTATTTATGTATGTTTGTGTGTATATGTATTTTACAAAGTATTGCTGCAAGGACCCCTTGTAACACTAGAATTCAGAATTACCCAATCAGCGATCACTGTTACATTCAGAATAGGCAGAAAGAGGTATAGACAAAGCCACATACTTCATCAGCAGATGAAACTGTTTGCCAGAAAATGTGGTATGCTGATCTGTTTCATCTACCTGGAGACGTGGGAACTTGGGAGGAGGCAAGTATAGCTGATGAGAAAGGAGATGAGTTATGACCTTTGATTAGACATACTCCTTTGTCCAGGTTCGAAGAGGAGGAGGAGGAGGGGGGGGAGGAGGAAGGCTGTACTGAATTTATTCTCTACAATTCATTTGCTTAGTTACTTACACTAAATATAAGCTCTGGCTATATTAACAAATACAGGGAATTATGGAAAACAATGAGGAATATAATTAAAGCAATGACCCCTGTCTTCTACAAAGTTATTAAGCTGGGCCAAGATTTGTTCTTGCTCCTGTTTAAATTCGTGCTGATCTATGAACAAAAAGGGTGATGGAGAGAACCCATTTGGATTCCTCCTGATTCCCTGGAGAGAACCATAAATGTGTCTTAAATTCCTATTAGAGAAAGGGAGTAAA
Source organism: Candoia aspera (assembly GCF_035149785.1). Taxonomy (NCBI): domain Eukaryota; kingdom Metazoa; phylum Chordata; class Lepidosauria; order Squamata; family Candoiidae; genus Candoia; species Candoia aspera. The sequence continues at coordinate 16,437,106 of NC_086163.1, read as the reverse complement.
TTTATCTTCCTCCAGATGTGAGTGAGAATAAACTAATACTAGCAGAAAATTAGTTTATATTAAGTTGGAAAATCTAAACTTATAATCAACCAAGTCCATTCCAAAAGTTTCCATCTGTAAATACCAAGAGGGAGGTGGGACAATGACACCCCCAAGTAACTGTGTCTCATTGATGCCACTTAGAGTCAACATGTTATTGCTAGAGCAGCTTTTTAGAGATCAGAGTGCCCCAAGCAATATGGTCATTATTGAAACGTTGAAGATATCTGGAGGATGTCTAGTTTGGGGAAAGCTGGGCTAAAGTCATTATTATACAATCTGTGTACAGATAAATGTTCAGTATGGTTTCTGATGACCTAAAATGGTAACACAAATAGCCACAAGCGCTATCGAATTGAGATAACAATCCAGTTGTGTTATCTCTTGCAAAACTTTAGCAATATATACAGGAATTACTGTAGAAGCAGAGCATAGCAACATCTAAGTTTGGTCACTGATGCTGGTTCCAATTCTCTCTTAATGGATCTTCCAAAAATTGATGGAAGGAGGTAAAATCACAGTGATATGCTGAACCATACATGATGAGGTAGCATCAAGATGCTCTGGAACAAAATGGTTTACTTCCTACACCCTCCCTCAGAATATGGATTATATCTTCTGGAGCAAGAGACGATTCTCTGTTTGGTCATTGGATCTGCAACTTGGATAGATTGTGAACAATATTCTTCATTTTAGTTATTTCCATTTTCCTCTCCACCTTATTTCCTCATGCTCCTTCATTGTCCAGGACTGTATTTGCTTGTTTATTAGAACGAATTAAAAAATTCCTGAAAATGAGGTTGAATGAAAGTTAATCAGCTGGAGCAGAGTTCTTGAAAGCCTGCATTCTCTCAGATTACAGCCTTTCTTTTGGCAACAGCAGACAAATACATTTTATTCAGATAAACTTGGAGCATTTAAACTACTTGCTGATGGAATATGCTTTCATCTAGTGGATGTTGATACCTACATCCCTAACTACAGATGTGGCATGTTTTCATGTGATATTGTAATCACTGTTTTAATATTGTGACGATTTACTATTAAAATGTGTTTTACTGCCCTCTGCCTTGCTGAGCACTCTTTTAGCAAGAAATAAGGAAGGTTTCACTTACTTCATTTGCCAGATGTATATCTTATCTTTTCTCTAGGAGTTCATGGCAGTGGACTACGCAGTCCATCAACCCTGGCAGCTAGAATCAACTGTTGCTCTATGGTTAACTCTGAGTCTCTCCAGTCCCACTCTAACACCCAATCCATTTCTCCACACTGGTTCTTAGATAATAAATAATTTAGAGAAAATGGGGCTATCTCTGCTTACCTGCGCAGTGATTTTGGACAGTAGCTCTTAACCTACTGTATGCTTAATGGCATGCAGCTAGAACAGCCTTTGTAGATGAAGGGTAGATTAAGGAATCCCATTCTTTCCAGGTAACGAGATAGCAAAATACGCCTTCCAGTCCTTATTCTGGCTGTGCCTAGCTGTCTTCCTGATTGCTTTCCAATATCCCCGTTATTTGGGAAGACTCATTTCTTTTCTTCTTTCAAGCAGAAGACCTGTCTTCCAGCCACAATGTAATTGCCTGGAATGGCTCTGAAGCTTTCCTAATGTCAGCAAATGCCTTTAAAATGGGTTTTTGCCATTACCTACAAAACCTCTGAACCCTTTTCTTTTAAATCTGGTCGATAATGCACAGGACACGGTTGCTGATATATAACTCCTTGGTCTTGTGGCGCCCCCTTGGAGTCTGCTCAGAGCAAGAGAACTGGGGGGAATTTATAGCATCTATAAACAATTAGAATAAATCAAATAGATTCTCTTTTTGGATTGGTCTAGATTACTTTATAATTAACAAATGTGCTACACTGGAACTGGTTTTATGTTATCCTAATGGCAGCATAATGAGATCCCTAACTTAATGACTGCATAACCACAGGGAATGTTAATGAACTTTGAAAAAAAAAATGAGGCTGCTTTGCCTCCAGCTAAAAATTGGTGGTGATTCAAATATCCCAAGATATTGAAGTGTTAATTAATAAAGATTCCACAGAAATATTGAGCAAGCCTGGAAAAGACCAAGAACATGTAAATAATTTTAAATACCTACAAGTAAATATTTTTTATTCTTTCATTGATACAAATGTCAGGCATGAAGGATTTCTTGGGTTCTTTTCCCCAAGAGTTTTAATATACGCCACAAAGCTCTATAACTCATCTAAATTCAATAGAGCATTTCAGGCTGGCTTATAGTTACAAGCCTCTGAATGTTACAGACGGTTTGGTATTAGAGATGGGCAAACATATAGCAGAACCAGTGGGACTTCTCTCATGACACGTTAGCAGTAGATAGAGCCAATAAGGTGAGGACGGTCCCTTCGCTCTCTCTCTTCTTTTTCTACTCTCCTACCTGGTAGCTTAGACGTCCACGAAGGGGAACAAATTATGAAACATGCTTTGCGTGCTGTAACACAAATGACATGTCAGATGTACCAACATCAGTACTCAAGAAGGAAATAACACACATTCCCCCCTCCCCATTGTGATTTGTAGGTGGCAAAAATGTAGAATTGGTGGCCTTTCAGATGCTGGTTCCCATTGGCCATTCATGAAGAATGCTGCATTGTGGTTTAGCAACATCTGGAGCCCTATAGGTTCTTCGTTAAAATCTAAATTGATACCATGCAAAAAGCCTTTAAAAGACCATGTGACATTATTGCTCCAAGTTGCCTGCACTGATCATTCAATAACACACCTCTGGAATTCCTGCCAATGGGGAAAAAAACCTTTGGAAGCTAGTTTATTCTTTGATAGAAATCTATGCCTATTTTCTCCACACCTTTTTTTACATCTGATGGGCACAACCCAGGAACCACTATGTAAGGTATCTATATTAGAATCCACTCTATAAAAAGTTGCTTGAGGATCCTTACATATGGAATGTAGCTAAGTTCACACAACACATTAAGGCATAACCATAATTTGCAGAAGCTGGGTTCAAACTTCACATTAAGCCAGATTTTTTAAAAAACACATTATAATTTAATGTGGGCAAAGACTCAACCGGTCTCTCTTACATGCTCCCTGTAGTGTTAGAGTTATCTAACTATACTGAGCATTTAAACAATATTGGCAAAATGCAAACTTAAGGAAATATTTTGTTTTGGATTTTTTAAAGTCCTTCAATAATTAACTTTCACTAATGATTTCTAGTATGGCCTTTGATATATATCATTTCCTCTCCCTTTCCAAGATAATTTATTCATAATCAAGTAATTACATTTTCCATACCATCCCTTCTTTGAACACACCATATTATGGCAGTGTTCCTTAAGTTTGGTTCATGTAATTTTAATTAATCATGCAAGACACAATGGCCTGTTGTTATTTACGGTGATGTAGCAAGCTGAGGTCACTGAAAGCTTTGGACCATTTGCTGGTAATGTGGTGTTCTAATACCAGATAGATGGTATTCAGGTGGTTCCCTTCCTCCCTCACCTAAAATGAGAATTTGACAGCTTTGCACTGAAGTTACTTTTTCTGCTGATGAAAGGTGATAGGATCCACTGAAACTGCTTAAGAAACTTCAACATCTCCAATGATATCAACTGCAACAAAAGACATCTCAATCTGATTTATGTTTGTAACTTGTTTTGCTCAGGGGTAGGCACCTTGTAATCCTAATTTTGTGAATGAACTACAGCTCTCATCAAACCAACCATTATGTGCGTGGGAAGGGTGGTTGTGGGTGGTTTCTAGTTCCACTTGAAATTCCACTTGACTCCACTTGAAAAACCCAACATTGCTTGTTACACTCTTAAAAATGAAGATCAAGTAAACCACCATGGGCGGTCATTCTAATAGGCAGAAATGAAAGAGACAAATTAGGATACTCTGGAATTGGGTTTTACTCTGCTTCCCAACTAGTGTTGGTTGTAGGGTTTGGACAGTCCTTCTGGAAGGACCTCCAGAAGTATGGCTCCAGAGGACAGGAGCCATCACTGAGAAGGCATGCTTCCTGGTTATTGTAAGATGACATTGCTTCATCAGTGACATTGCACAATCTAATTGGCCTCACCAGAAGGCCTGAAACATATGGAGAGAGGAGGTCCCTCAGGTAGCCAGGCCTATGCCATGAAAGCTTTATAAATAATAAGCAGCACCCTGAATTGCACCCAGAAGCCAACTGGCAACCAGTGTTCATGAAGAAGCAGAAACACGTGTGGATACCATGACATGGCCATCACTGCTCATGTTGCTGCATCCTGGACCAGTTATAGTTTCTGAGTGGTCTTCAAGGGCAGCCCCATATACAGCACAAATCCAGTAGTCTAATCAAGAAGTGACCAGGGCAGGAATGACTGCCTGAAGGACTTCCCAGTCCAGGACCAGGTGCAACTGGTTCACCAGATGTACCTATGTAAAGGCCCTCCTGGCCACATCTGTCACCTACTTTTCAAGCAGGAGCTGTGAGTCCAGGAGGACCCTCAGATTGTACACCAGTCTCACATGAGAAAGCGCAATCCCATTAAAGTCCAAAGACATCAATTTGCCATACTGCAGTATGGTGGCTCCCTTCTCTAAGCAGTCCTTTGAAGATGTACTTCAGCTACAGATGTGGCCATGTGGGAAGATATGCATGTTCCTCTTCACAGTTCCAGACCAGTAGAGGGATTAGGACCATCACCCTTTGGATTTGCATTTCTCCAGATTTTATGATATAGTCCTTAACATGAAAAAAAGATTACCAGAATGCCTTAAGATAAAAGGTATGTTGAGATAAAATGCACTCCCAAACAAAAAGCAGTTTAAATATGTGTGTTTCATTTGTAGCTTGAAGAGGTACAAGGCCAAATAAAAAACAGCTGGGAATGCTTTCATCCAAAGATCAGAGATGAGAGAGAGAGAGAGAACAGTTGAAGAGAAAGAATACTTGAATTAAAAGAGAAAGAATGGAGGAAAAAAAAAAGAAGAAGAACCAGATAGGAATAGCTTACCTTTTAACCTTTCTCTTGGAAACTAATTTGTATGCCAACATTGTTCAGGAAGTCTCTTCACCGCAGGACTTTGGGAGAATGCATGCTCATTGCAGGCTTTATAGTACTCCCTCCATAGAAGAGCTTCTATCATGTTGGACCCCAAGGAAGACTGATTGAATGGTTGTCTCTGTTTCAATAGAGGAATCTCAGCATGAGCTTTCATTTCAAGCGCTTATGCATCTGGACACCCAGGTGTTAAGAAACAATTCACATGTTGGAAAAAAAAGAGAGATTAATCCCTGACCTCATGATTTCACTCTATAAATAGGGGAAAAAAGAATGACCAAAGAGGATATGAGAATTGCTATAAGGAATATCTTTGTTTGGTTCTTGGTTTAAAAATAGCCCAGCTTACACAAAAAACCCACAGTGTGTGTTCATTCAGAAACCAACCCTGCTGTAAGCTAAGGATCAGTATAAATCTGGAACATTTTACTGTCCATGAGAGTAAGGCAGTACTTCAGCTGGTCATTTTATTTAAATAGCCCTTTTTTCCCCTTCAAGACCAGGTAAAAAAGTCCACATCCATTTGACATCTGTAACTTTCCCCATATGGAAATCTTCTGGATGCAAACCTCACAGCATTCATTTTTCTTGCCAAAACAGAGCAAGACTATAAACAACTGGGATTGGCCCCTTTAATACAAGGTATATTCTGTGTTAAAGAACATATTCAACTGAGAACTTCACATTGCTTTGAATGTAATTTTCTCTGACATGACTTCTATTTAAATAGACTTCCCTGATGTTTAATTCCAAAAGTTTCAAGGACTATTGACTGAATGTTTTGGGTTTTTTTTGGTTGCTTTTCTTGCTATTACACCTTTCCAAAGAGAACACAGGAGAAATCTGCAGTGGTACTGTATATCTCCCCAAATTTATCCAATAACTATTAGCTTGTGAGGTATGAGGGTCTGAGAGCGAGTGATTGGCTCTGTGGTGGAATAGGGTTCAAACCTGGTCTTCCCGGTCTAAATCCAGCACATATTAATTTTATGTGTTACTGTATGTCAGATGGTCTGATAGGTCTTTTCCTAAAATTGGAAGTCTACCAACTGGAGCCCAATATATTATAGTGGCAGAACAAAGCAATATATTATTGGAATTAAAGTGATAGATGGAGAGGGAGAGTGTGTTTCAGCCTCTACCCAAGCCATAAGCACTCCCCACACAACCCCAAAAGTCAATTGAATTGATATAAATTACTCCAACATGATTCAGGGGTATACAATTTGAGTAGATGCTTAAAAATAGACTCAACATTTCAATTTGATGATACTTTTGAATTGCCACTGACATTTTACATCTAAGCTTTGCACAGTTCTAATCACTGAATATTGTGCTAAGCTACTGTATGTGTTATTTACCTATAGCAGACAGCAGCAACTAGCTGATCAGATCCTGGCTGATCTCAAAAAGCTAAGCAAGAACTGATGTGGTTACTGTTTGAATTCCAGGGCTGTAGGCTAGACTGAGAAGTAAAAAATAAAGTAAGCTAAAGTAAAACCCTGGAAGAATGGAATGGCAAACTGTAAGAACATATCAAGAATTCTCTAGGGTGTGGGTTTGATTCAAGGGAGACTTTATTGGCTCACAGTTTCTTAAAGAAGCCACAATTATCTGACTTCACACCAAATGCTAACCCCAAAACCATGGCTTATATGTCACAGGGGCCAAATTCACACGGTTTGTTTCTTTATTGGGTTTATTACTGGCCACAGTCTTGAGATTCTCAGTGGCTTATGTGATGAATAAAAAATGAGGACATCCACAGTAAAAATTAGAATTAAATAATTCTAAAATTATTAAATCAAAAGCACATAGTACAGTCATTCATCCTAGGTATCTTGCATCACTGTAGACTCTCCGGAATATCTCTGTTTTAATAGTTTATGAAGGCTAAAACTATAAGGGCCAACCTCAATTCAAATGGAGACTACTGCTCTACTGTAGGGAGTAGCATCTCAGAGCCTCTGTAGTATGTACCACACAGAAATGGAAGTCTATCAGCAGTTTTTCTTGGGTCAAATGAATCAGGTGAGTCAGTTCAGGTTTGAGAAAGTGATCCTGAAGATTTGGTGCCAAGCCATATAGCAACTTCAGTTGTCCTTGGAAGCTAATTGGAAGCCAGGTCAGGTCTCAGAGTTCAGGCGTAACATGTTCCTGGTGGCAAGTGCCAATCACTAAATAAACCCCTGCATGCTGGGCTCATGGAAGCTTCCATATGGACTTCAGTGATATCCCCATATAGAGTACATTGCAGTAATGCAGCCACTTGATGATGAGGGCATGAGTACCTGTTGCAAAATCCAGATACTTTAAGCATGAATAAGGCAGAATTCATACAATAGAAAATGCATTCTGTGCAGAAAGGAAACTTGCTATACGTTAAGCAAAAATATTGCTTCTCAGCTAATGTCATCATCTTTTCAGTGTTTCACATTCAAGAGAATCATGGGCTTTGCATAAATGCCCTAACAGTGTTTATCCAATGTGTCATGACAAGATTGCCTTCTGCAGGCTTAATTCTTTACATCAGGGCCCATATACATGCAGCTCTCCAGATGACAGCCAACTATAACTCCAGTCTGCTTCTGACTGCATGGTCAATGACAGAAGTGAGGTCCCACTTTGGAATTCTGACAACATGCTGTGGATGTTATCGCTGCCATGGGTAGTGGCTTACCCATGCACAAAGTGGCAGCCATGGCTATATGATCAGTCAAATAACAAACAATGACCAGGCATGGAGCTTGATGATCACGAAGGGAATGATCTGCAAGAAAATTAGTTGTGGGACCCATGTGTTAGGATGATGGCTGCTGTACTCTAAATGTATTTTCTGGAGGAAAATAGATTCTATGGCTCTGCCAAAAATGAATCTGCAGTCTAATATACATTTGAACATGATGCTTCTCAAACAGCTTCAACTTGTACAGAAAAGTATTCATAGGATATTGGGTTTCTATCTGTGTTTCAATGTGGTGTACTATGCACATCCCCAACGATTGCCTTAGCTGTCCATTCATTGTTGCATGGAGATCTACTAGGATCAGATGAGTCGTCTGCCCAACATTTTCTTAGAAACCTTGGCATGATTAATTAAATCTCACAAATGCTCCATTGTGATTATGGCCTTTCCTTCCCACAAGAAACCATATGCATGATGGAAATGTCTGAATTTTATCCAGAAACAAAGCAATAATTTCACCTGCCCTAGAAAGACTTCCAATTAAGAATTACAAGCAAAATTGATACTACTACAAATGATGGCAGCAGATGCTTGAGAACAAAGTTACCGAGGTCCTGGCCTCCAATTAGATTAAATAGCAATATGGGGAAGGAAGACCACAAGGACTGTCAGGATTTAGTAAAAAGAAACTGTTACAGTAACAAAACTAGCAGTACTAAATGAAAATAACTGGATTCTGCGAGTTTGTCTTTGCCTTTGCTCCTGTCAAATCTGCAGCTTCCAGAAGAATCTCAAAATTAGGTAATACTGGGTAACACTTTATTTACCCCCTTCTAGCACAGCAGAATGTGCCTATTAGGCTTCCAGAACAGCAGAACCCAATTTTCCAATTCTCTCTTTTTTTACTATGCCTTTTCAACTACCTGCCAAATGAAACTGGTCTCCAGAGCTTTACAGATATCTCAGCGTTGATCTGCTGTCAAGGATTCAAGACTTGCTTTTTTTTTCCTGCCTCCACATGTGTGTGTGTGACAGAGTATATTAATGTGTGTTTATACACACACACACACACACACACACACACCGCTTACTTTAACAAACTAACACATTCTGTTCTATGAAGGTGAGACATTAATCTGCTGTGTTAAGCATACTATATTTATTATCATGGCTGAGGGAGGATTTAGCACTCAAAATCAGAGAAATAAACTGCAGATAGCTTGCTGAACTGCAGAGTAACTGAGTAAAGATTCAGATAAAACCATGGCAATTTGTTTGGACTCTTTAGCTTCATCATAAACATCTTTAAAATAGTATCAAAATCACCTTCATGTCTGGATAACATGAAACCTTCATGGTGAAATGAATATGATTATAAAATCAATTTCGCTATGACAAAGGCTAGGAAATCAGCACAAGGGGGCACACCGTGTGGGATTTGTGGATGAAATAAAGAAATGTGCCTTTCTGCTCAAAAACGCATGCCTTTTCAAACATTCAGTTTTAAAATATTGATAGTACACAGTATAAAAGAAGGAGCATTATAGACTTTAGTGGAAAGAAATGTAAACGCTGCCTTTGGAGAGATGATTCATGGATGGAAAATGCTTTCAAAGATTTGTTGGCAAAAAGAAAAAAATTGAAACCATGTTCAAGAGAAAGATGAGTTGGGCAGTTCATTTCTCTCTGGAAAATTCACTTTCCTTCTCTGCAGAATTTTTCTTTCTTGTTGCATCACATAAAAAGGCAACTTGTGGAGAAACTGAACATGCCTACTCAGCAGCATAGAGAGCGCAGAAGGAAAAGAGGTCGTGCATGGGAAAGAGAAGGTGCAGAGGGAAAACAAAGTCCTGTATGATCCTGATCTGATTTGAGGGTTATCACTCCACCCCCAGGATTTGAATGTTAGTCAAGAAAATCTGTTTTCATCCAAGAACAGAATTTCTCCTAGAGGCTGCATATCAGTAGTAAGTGGGACCAAGCCCCCATGGTGTGTTGTGAGAGTTTGGTCTCAAGAGAAGATAGCAATTCAAATAAAAGAAACCATCCAAAATAAAGGATTGTATCACAAACTGTATGAAAGCAAGCAGCAGCACCTAGATGGCTTTGCCTGATCTCAGGAAAACTAATCTGGATCAGACCTGGTTAGTACTTGGCATGGGAGGCCACCAAGAAACCCCAGGGCTGTAAGCTAGACTAAGAAGTCCAAACAATATCTTGGAAGAAGGCAACAGAAGCCACTTCCATATTCTTACCAAGAACATTAGTGGAGATGTTTGTACAGTCACTTTGAGTTGAGGATAAGGATAACTCCAGTCTTTATTTCACAAACCACTCGGTTTTGCTTCTAGGATGAAAAGTTAAGTCCTGTAAGAAGAAGCCCCTGAAATACTGGAACACAGTCCAGTATTTTCTTCATGTGTTTTCTTCAATATGTAGCTTCTTACCAACACCAGTCATGACAATTTATCTGAACAGATTAATGGATGTGAATGTCAGACTCATGAAAGACTGAAATTAATCATGGTCTAACTTTATTTAAAGAAACATCAGACCAAGGAAACTCACCTAAGTAAGAGTTCTTCTGCACATTCTCAAGCTACTCTTTCAAATCTGAAAGAGTCATTAGTAGAAAATAATCTTTGGAATCTGATTCTCAAATTGGATAGGCCATATCAGGTTTCAGCTCAGTGGCTATTAACTACATGCTCTGAATTAACTAGAAAATATTACTGTTCAAATTACTCTTTAAAAAATACAGATTTGAAGTAGAGATCAGGGATGCTCAACCACTGCAGTGAAACTCTTTCATTTCATTCATTTTGAAGTGGAACATTTTTTTTTCTGTTGATATCAGATTACTTCCTAGTGTTGCTAGTATGAAATATATCTCTTTCATATCCAATCTCATCCAAATATCTTGGTTCAGGAATTCTTAGAAGGGTATTTTGGATACTCTTAAACAGTTACATTTTGTATATACAGGTAGTCCTCACTTAACAACCATTTGTTTAGTGATGGATCAGACTTACAACAGTGTTGAAAAAAACAACTTATAACCAGTTCTCACACTTATGACCATCACAGCATCTCCATGGTCATGTGAACATGACTTGGGCACTTGGCAATCAGTTTGTGTTTATCCTGTGGTCACATGAGCACCATTTTTGACTTTCTTGGTTGGCTTCTGGAAAGCCAAATCAATGGGGAACCACGTGATTCACTTAACAACCACGTGATTTGCCTTAACACCTGTGGTGATTTGCTTAATGACTGCTACAAAAAAGGTCGTTAAATTGGGTTGGATTCGCTTAATGACCACTTAGCTTAGCAACTGAAATTCTGGTCCCAATTGTGGTAGTTAAATGAGGACTACCTGTAGATCTTTTTTCTTGCATAAATGGACTACCTAGTTTAGCATCTTCTTTGCTTTAGTTTACTTTTCAGGTTCTTCCATGTTATATCTATCCTTAAGTTGAAATCGTATTGGGAAGTAGACTTGGAAATAGAAATCAAGGCTGCCACTAAGGAACTGCAATAGGAAAAATTGTGACTTGCTGTTAGGGCAGATACATTAATTTTAAATGTTAGCTTTAACATCTTAAATATGTTTCACTTCACTATTCTCAAATGGGGCTCTGGATTTTTAGTCCCCAAGCTACAGTTTCTATATGCCAATTAGTGAGCCAATATTTTACTGACAAACTGACATAGCATGCATAACAAAGCCAACTTGAGAATAGTAAGATAATGAAACTAAAGATTTAGTTTGCTGTATACCTTTTGGCCTTGCTGATGGAGAATAATCTCACTGTTCCAGCAGAAAATAAGTTGAAACAAGACAAGACTGATTCACCTCTATTATCTTCCCTGGAACGTGATCCTTCCATTAAATAATTCCTTTAAATGTAATTCCCCAGGCTTTGACATTTAAAGAGATGGCAAGACCTTAGGGACAAATCATATACACCCTCCGTTCCAATTTAACTTCTTTTTCCCCGATTTGACAGATTTTTTTTTAATTACACCAGTAAGTAATAAATCAAATGGCATGCGCTTACCCCCTGTCTCCTGTCTTCCTTGAATCTCATACCTTTGCCTGCCAATGGTACCTAGGGATCCTTTCTCCCTGCTTTTGGTGAAAAGTCTCTTAATAAGCCCCACTGTTTGATATTTATATCGTCATTAGCAAGTTTTGGCTAAAACAGGATATCTTTCCCTTAGAAGCTTAAATCCTTCCTTATCATTTCAGTGTTCTTTTGAACTATAAGGCTTCTTATATGGATGTGCATCCATCACTTTTTATGTAAATGGCCTGCCATGTCTGTCAGTTGGACTCAGCCATTTGCTATTGAACAGATATTGTTTCCTTTTTCACTTTTTCCTGTAAGATTCATTATTCTTACATCAATCTCCATGGTGAATTCTAAGTAGATTTCCCTACTCCTTTATTTTCTTCTGTTCAAAGAACACATCTTGTACAAAAAAGAAAGCTATGCAGATACAGCCATGAGGTTTTGTTGGCCAGAAGATGGCAGTGATTTGCCACTTCCCAACCCCCTCCCTTCCCGGTGTAGCCTACACCCTGGTGTAGCCAACAGCCCTTTCTTGACCCTGCTAACTTCTGAGCCAACAATGTTGGTCAGGTGCCACCACTTGCTGAGATAACTTACACCCACCCACACTTATTTATTTATTTTTCAAATGTATATAGCTGCCCATCTCACAAACAAGCAACTCTGGGTGGTATACAAAGTGCTAAAACCAATCAATAAATACACTAAAAATGTTAAAACCCAACTAAAACAAAGAATAAAAGATGAAGGGATGTTAAGAATAAGGGAGCCACCTCACCAGTTCACCTGTCCCCTGGGATCCCCAGGCCTGCTGGCATAACCAAGTCTTGAGGGACCTCTGGAAGCTCAGCAGTGATGAGGTCAACCTCACCTCACAGGGGAGAAGATTCCACAATGCAGGGACCACAGCAGAAAAAGCCTGCCCCCTAGGGCTCGCCAAATGTAGCAACATATACAGTAAGACCTATGAGAAAAACTGAAAGGACTGTTTTAAGCCTTTCTGAAGACCACTAGCTGGAGGAGGAGGAATTTTGTTGGAATGAGGTATGTCTGCCTGAGAACATTCTATAACCCCAACATGTGTTAATATTAGTTTTACCCTCCCCTCCAAGAAGATTAAGGAGATATATAAAGCCCTGTACCCCCATTTTATGCTCACAGTAACCTTGTGACCTTTAAATGTATTGCCATTCCCCAAAATGCCTCAGAATAGTATCAGATGATAGGTTTATTGTATTGCTTATCTTCCTGTGGTGGACTACGGTAATGCAGCTAGTTCTCAGGAAGAAGGGAGGACATTCCAAGGAGGGGGAGAGATAAAGGACAGCACAGCCCGAGGGAAGGGAAGAGATTCAGAATAGCCACTCCCTAGAATCTCCCAGGTGCATCTATTAGATTAGAGTACTACAGGTTTAGTCTGGCAAGATTCTGTCTATACAGCGTAAGCAAATAAAGAACTGAACTTTGGCTGGATTGCTTCTGTGTTGTTCTTGGACTAGGCCTGACACTTCCCCACAATTTCCATCACTTGTTCTACTTGTTTCAACAGAGAACTAGGGTTTTCTATTCTATTTTCTGTTCATCTCCTCTTCTCTGGGCTAACCATAGCCATTGTTCCTCAAAGATCCTGGCTTCTAGACCATGCCCTTCCCATCATCCTAGTGGTGATTGGAAAAATATTCTTGTAACACTCTCCCCCACCCCGCCCCCAGTTTTCATTAAATTGGAAGAAAGAAAATTGAAAACCAGAAGAGAATTTTAGACGTAGATGTTCTTTTATTTAGTTAGTTGTGAGATCTTTGGGAAGTTGTCGACCACCTTTCTGGCTTCCTTTTTTCTTGTAAAATCCCAGGCAAAATCATCAGGAGTGAACTCTTCCCATGAAGCTTTTTGCAGTAGTGATGCTACTGGGAGAATCCTTCCCTTGAGAATTTATCCTTCCCCTGCAGAAATTTGAAAAAACTGCCCACCCGCTTCTCTGTCCACAAACCGGGTAGAGAATTTCAAGATGTCTTTTGTGCTTCAGCTCTATCCTGGACACACTAATCATTTCCAATGTTACCTTTGTGCTTTTCAGTTTAAATATGAGAAGGGGAAAAAGAAGAACCTGAAATCTGCACATAATGGAATACATTTTAGAGTTCTCTTCATTAAACAGGTATTCACCAAGAATGGAATAGGGACAATCATTTCACTCATAAACCCTATTTATGATCCCAACTGAAAGGAGCTGCATTACTTCAAAGAGATAATAAAATGGCAATAATTCAGAACCTAATCATTCCACTAATAAATTATCTGAATCAGAGAATGTATTCTCTTACCCTCCTGCCTTATTTTTAAGAGTGAAATCTGGAGCTTCAAAGCTCTACAGAATTTCTCACATACGCAGACACACGATTTAATTTAAAAGTCAGAGGGTTGGATTAACATTATGTTCAAAAACACAAGTGTGTTCCTCATTTAGAGCTTGTTTGTACAGAATTATTGTAGGTTGCCTTTGACCTAATTGGACTGATAAACAACATTTGTTAGACAGTCTGCAAATTGGGGGAAATAAAGCACATTTTAGACTGAAATTGAAATTATTGAGTTGTTTATAGAAGTTTACAAATAAGACTATGTGCCCCTAGGATGCTCTGCTTGACTGGTCTAGATAAAAACAAGCATATATGCTAATTGTGATTGAATATTTGACTGAATTTTGATTTTTTTCCCTCCCCATTTCTCCTTTCCCTAAAGGCAAAACAAAATACTAGATGAAATGCTATTGGCAGGGTAATATACAAGAAACTCTAAGCAAGAATAGCAGTATGACAGAAAAAAAGAGATTAAAAGGTATTCATGTATTCAGATGCCTCAGTACAATTAGAGATGAGTCAAAATTTCTCAGAAACCATTTTTTAGATAAAACAAAAAGCTATTTTTTCTTTCTTTCCAACCCCTGCTTCTTCCAGAATAAAGAAGGATATCCTCCAGAATTTTCTCCAAATATGCTCCAAGTTATTTATCCCTGCAATTGTTCCAAAACAGCACTAGATCTAATTGTTAATGGAGAATTCAAAAGAGGTGGCCTTTGCCATCTGCAGCAACAGCAAGAAGGAAAGAAACAAAGAGAATGGGAGGGAGGCAGGGAAGAAAATCTGTACTACAGTCACTCCTAATGATGAAGCCCTACCTGGAAGCAGCTCTGGAGTACAGTATGTGTAATTGGTAGAGCCCTAAAAGAAATACCATTGCACCAAGACTTTTTGTGTGCAGAGTTTTACTGAAATGCAATGTCCCTGTTTCATGTTGGTAAAACACAACACCAAAGGGAATCTTAATGCCACCATATACATTCACCACATCAAATTCCTTTCTATTTTATGTATGCATGCAAATCTTGTCCTTAGGGCAATATATACGAGATCTGAAAACCGACCTAGTCCCTCCTCAAAGCAGAATCACTCTAAATATGGTCTGTGTCCATGTATTTATTTATTTAGATATTCCCTTGATTTTTCTACAAATTATTTTAGAAGGAAGTGTACATACATGTGCATACACACACACATACACACATACAATTCTGAAAATTATTCAGAAGAGGGGGTTTAGGCAGTGTGGGTGCCTAAACTTTGTATTGAAAATGTACAAAACTCCCAGAAAAAAATTAGAGCAATATCAAATAAACATCTAATCCTTATTTGTTCTACTGCTTTGGAAATTAATTCAGTGAATTCAAGCATCTTAAGATCAGGGGAATCTCGGGAAGGGAAGGGAAGGGAAGGGGGACTTTCTTCTTTCACATCAGATTATTTATCCCAGAGGCTCAGCACAATGTCTTCTAATAATAACTCTTTATGATCTTGAGCAGAAGACTTCCTTGTCACTTTCCACCTATTATTTTTAATTGGGGATCCTGAGGATTGAAGATGCATCAGCACTATCACTGAGCAAAGACCTACTTGGGCTTCAGCTGGGAGTTCTTAACATGGAAAGAATCCAGGTTCTTTCCTTTGCCTGAGATCTCTGACAAATATGCATGGATTTGCAGCAGAAGAGCTTACTGCAGATACTTTGTAGGCTTTTGTGGCATTGTGTAAATTCTTGGAATCATAGTCCTCAGCACAACAGATCTGTCAGCAACACAGTGATGTGTTGTTATTCCCAGAGCTCCATTTTTTTTATTATGTCCCAATCATAACCCATGTACAAAAGCATAGTGACTCTTGTTTGATTTTACACATGCATGCACACCTATGTCACATCTGAAGAGTGAAGCTGAAATGCTTCCTTCGAAGTAAGATTTATTTCTGTTCTGATGCTCTAAGTGAAGAATTGGATCCCTACACCCTTTGAGAGATGTTGCATTTGAGTCACTGTAAAATGATGGTGGCCGGCGGGATCCCATTTTCAGGGATTTGTTGGGAGAAATTTTTGAAGCAACTTGGTTATGCTTGGCTTGGAAAAGCCAAGCTATTCTTTGTGGCCAACCACTTTAAAGAAGGATTAGGAACTAGCTGGAAGAAGGAAATGCTGTACTATTACGTTGCACACCACAACAATATTACAGTATATCAGCCAAGATCTCTTCATTGATACAACTATAAAACTGAAGAAGCTCTACTGTTAAAACGATGGCATGCTTTGCATTGTTTTCAGGAGTCAGTTCATTAAAGCAGCCATATTTTTCATGCAGCTCTTTAAAGCAGCTGTACCTATTTTCAGATTACACACTCCCACACTGCCTAAACCCCCTCTTCTGAATAATTTTCAGAATTGTATGTGTGTATGTGTGTGTGTATGCACATGTATGTACACTTCCTTTTAAAATAATTTGTAGAAGAATCAAGGGAATATCTAAATAAATAAATACATGGACACAGACCATATTTAGAGTGATTCTGCTTTGAGGAGGGACTAGGTCGGTTGGCTCAGTGGGCATCTAAGGCTTAGCCACAGATTTGAGTTTGGTTCAGTACAATTGACTTTGGCCTTGTGCAATTGGCCCTACCTAATTACATGTTCACTCTGCCTTTTAGTCAAAGTCTTATTTATTTAATGGTAAAGTTCAAGTCTCCCTCAAATTGAGCTCATTGTCCAATGATGACATGGGCACATCCATGAACTTTTCTTGGCAGTAATATGGAAGTGTTTGGGCATTGCTTTCTTCCAGGATTTTTTTAATAGTCCCCAGTCTAGCATATATCCCTGGGATATCTTCCACATCTAAACAGATTGTCGAGATCTCAGCAACCCATATCCACTGAAAATAAGTTTATTTGACAAGATTTATTGAAAGGGAATGGAATAACTTTATCTCTTTATTATTCTATTTATCCAAATGAATATCACAAGCTGAGCTGTGTTGACTCCAATTCCAATGATGATGATTATCTTCTCTATAAACTGGCAAGGTACTGTAACTGTTCAGTGGCCAAAGTTTTCCCAGCTGACATTGGAATGGGTATCAAGCTCTAAATATCATTACACAGATCCACTGGAGCTTTATTTTTTATTTTTATTTTTTTTAGATCAACCAAAATTATTATATTCTCAAAAGAAGTTACAGATTAATTTGACTTTGAGACAGGGTTTAATATTTATGGACATCCATATTCTACATATCTACTATCTAGAAATGTATGAGTGGATAATGAATTCTCCACCCCCTTTTATTGCTAAAAGACTTGTCCTTCAACATTAGAAATAGAAATTTATGTCTCCAATTATTCAATGAATTGAAGACCTGATGTTACTTGTACCTTATAAATGAGTTGCTTACGGTTACAGTATAGATTATGTCTGGATGATTGTATTGAAATATGGTAATCCTTTAGTGAAACTGTTGTGAAAGATTTTATATACATATGCACATGAATGAAAAACCCTCATACATACATATGCATTTTCGTTGTCTCTCCTTCCTTTTTCTTTCCTTTTTTAGTGTTTTTTTCCCTGTTCTGTTTAATTAAATACAGGCAAAAACAAAAATAATCAGCAGAGATTAGGTGTTGCCACTTAGCTTTTACTTATTCATTTGTTAGATTGATGCATCCTACCTTTTCTTCAGAACTCAAAGTAGTTTATATGGGAATCTCTATCTTATCTCCACTACAACAACACTGAGACCAAGAGGGATTGGCTAGACCAAAGTCAATCTCTGAGTTTCCATGGTTGCTTGTTAACTTGAATCAGTGTCTCCCCAGTCCTAATCCAACACCTTAACTGCACTCAATTGCTTCTACTATAATGGATCGTATTTAGCTGATATACAGTATGCCTCAGTAGAGCTGGATGCAAATTACCTTTTGAAATCCTCCACCATTTGGGAGGTACTGAAATTGGATTGACAATTTCTCTCCAGGGGAAAAAGAAATTCTTCAACAAATGGTGGTGACAGTAGCATCATCACTGAAACTGTCCCATGGGACAAGTTTCCTAATATTTTTTTCCAATGGGATATAATGGAAATGGGAGAGGCCAGGAAGGCTATGAATCACCCGAGAAAACAGGGAACCATGAAAGGCAAGGAGTTTACTGACCCCAAACCTAAAACCTTGTCCTAAAGCTGGGCAAAACCATCACACACTCCACCCATGAGAACATATCCCAACTTGTGTTGTCTTCTGAATTCTAAAGCACATTGGCTTTTATCAAACTGAATGAGAACTAGCAGGAAAAGAAATGCAGGATAATTTCTCTGCTTAGTGCTAGGTCTGAATGTACCTCTGCATAATCCTTGCAATTCCTTGGACCCTGTTTCCTGGCATTTTGCTCCTTTTGCATAAAAAATAAATGCTTCAGTGTCAACATTTCATCACCAAGGAACATTTCAAAAGATGAATTTTCCCAGAATGACTGGTGTTTTATTTTACTTTACTATGATTAGTGTTTAGTCGTGTGCATATTAGCTTAAACTTTTGGACCTCATTTGCTTTTGAAAATGATGGTGCTTCGTACTAAGCTCCCCCGATGTCCTCTTTCTTAATTAATTCATGCAACCTTTGCTGCAGTTTTAAAAGCAAATTCTATTATCACCATTCAAACCTGAAAGAAGAATCATAATGGATCTCAATTGCGTATTCAGATTAATCTTATTATGAGCTGTAATTAACATTCCTGACAAACTTAATTTGGTGCCCTCCCCAACTAAATTTGCTACTAAGTAGATAATTTAATTGCTCTATAGATGTACTGATCAATATCGTTGCAAGGTAAAAATGATGACACAAGAATAGATTTCTCCTATTGATTTTCTTGCCCACCAGTCACCTGGTTTTCATGTGTATTTGTAAAAAAATTAAAGAAGCAGATTTTTTTTTTCTGGAGGACACTTTTACGTAAAATGTTGTGGATTAGAAAGAAATATTAATGGGTGGAAAATGACTTCCTTGCAGCCTTGAAGCAGAGTTTAAGTAATGTCTTGCTGTTAGTTATCCAGAAATTCCACCATTTGTTTAAAAGGATGGGATAGTTTTACAAAGATGAGAATACACCTTTCCCCTTGAAGTTCAGCAAGCCCCCAACCTTTTAGTCTTCCGAAAAGCACTTAAGGACTGGCTTTTCCCCCAAGCACTGGGATAGGCTGAGAATGATGAGATGACTTTATGGTGGACTGCATGTGAAAGTTTAACTATAGGGCCAGGTTTTAATATTTGTGGTTTTATTTTTTTTTTATTGTACATTGATGCTGTTCTAACTGTTGGTTGTGAGCCACACCGAGTTCAGTACAAGATGGGTGGCTATGAAAGAAAGAAAGAAAGAAAGAAAGAAAGAAAGAAAGAAAGAAAGAAAGGTCAGCCATCCCACTGCATTGCAATACATGACAAAATCAACTTGCGTGTATGTATTGATTCTCATGGGCAAGTCATTTTAACCTGTAAGTTGTAATGGCCAAGTTTTGACCTAATGCAAAACTAGGGGTCTTAATCAAATTGGGATAAGACTAAAGGCCTAATTTTGCATTGAGGGGATAGTTGGGCATTTCAAGGGGTACTGTGGGTCCATTTATTCCTGTAGTTTGGCTCAAAGATGGGTTTTGGCGGTATGATGGAAGGTACTCTGGGGACCAGAAAAATGGGGCAAGGCTACATGCTTCTATGGGTTGTGGATTGTCCAGTCTTGTTGGTAATCCATACTGGGTGGATTTAAACATTACAATAGACCAAAAACATCATAGCCTGCATTCATGCAAAACTGGTCACTGAATTAATCAATTTTCTGGCTTCACACAATACACTGAATCATAATGTCACCAAAAGGGCTGGGTATAGAAAAGAGTCTGTGACATAGACACTCTCAAACACATACACACACATACTAAAGAAGATAAACAGTAACCATTGTTGCAAATATTGCTGTTAGGTCTATCTCCAAACTGGTTAAGGATGTTGGATGTTGGATGAGCAAACACAGATGTGGAAGAAGCCACTGAATCCAACTCCTGCTTGGTGCAGTATCAAAATTATAGCATCTCTGATGGAGAGCAACCCAGCCTCTCCTTAAGCACTTTGTAGCCTAGCATTCTGTGTTTTGTGTAAATGATGTAAAGCTGAGCTGAAACATCTAATCACTCCAACATTTTCCTGTGAAAAAGAAGTAGGATGAAAAAGTGCATGGAAATGGGCAATATTTTGGGGGAGGAGGGCAAAATCTAGCTGTAGGAGATTAAGGCACTTTTTAAAATAAGGTAAAATAAAGTTTTCCATTCTTAAATTTAAACATAATAGTTTGCTATCAATTTGCTTTTTGTGTGTGTGCATACCATACATCGGCTCAACTGGAATGATGCTGCACCAACAAATAGCAGAACATGCAGCTGCACTGTTAGAAGGAGAGGGGATCTACTGCCTTAAGTGAGCCTGTTGGGATCTCATTTAGTTCTGGGTTCATCCTGCCAGGACATTACTGAACCATGTTCCATGAGAATTTATTTTAGTGGAAACCATATTAAATGATATTAAATACAACCTAATGTGTGATATTCTTTACAATATTGACTGATCTTTACAGCAACTTAATGAGTTCCTTTAAGGATGCACAGTGAAGATGTGGCAGGTAAGTGACTTGAGTCCAGACCTAGGCTGAGCCAAACAGAACCATAGTGATTGCAGCCTGGTTTGTAAGCAATGGGAAGGGATTCTAGTTTTGATGCTGGTACTGGTGGAGTGTGTGTGTGTGTGTGTGAGAGAGAGAGAGAGAGAGAGAGAGGTCTGTTCAGTTCGCACAATATTTCATCAATAACTGCACCGACTTTCCTTTTCTACCTAATACATTCCCATGTTCTCCGTTTCAATGTTCTGTTAACATCGTAACGTTTCACATGTCAAACTGTTTTTCCGTGTATTCCTGACTTGCTCATTGCTGGTATTTTCCATTCGTGATCTCTTCTTTGTTTTGGGACTTCGGAATGTGTGTTTGGGTTTGCAGTCCTATTCAAGGTTACTTTCCCAGGCGCGTGTAACGGTTGCTAGCACCTGGGAGGGGGTGCTTGCTGACGGGTGCTTGGGGCGGGACTGGATTGAAGGCAAGGCTTTTAAGTTTGTATTTGGCGCGCTTTTGCTCATTCTCAGCTTTCTCTGTATTTGCATACTATTCCTTCAATAAATCAGTTATCTTTAAGCCCGAGCTTGTGAGACTGAGTATTTGGGATTAGGCAACCATTACATTCTCCCCCCCCTCCACCCCATGAAACACACCTCTCTTTTTAAGTGGCTATATTTTGTCCTCAGTGATGTCACACTATTTTAAAACAAACAACAACAACAACAACATACCAGGATCCCAGATTAGCTAGGATTCCATTGTAAAGGTTGCAAAACTAAGAGCAAAGCAGTTGCCAAGGAAGCAAAGGACAAGTTCTTTATATTGGCTCTCAGCCTTAAAGTTGAAACTCTGATGGTCAAAGTTCCTACTTCATTGTGGAACTTTTAATCACTGCATCCCTTTTCCTGAGACAAATCTCAAGCTATTCAACAACATTGAAATATGATGCATTGTAGCTCTACATACAGCTGAATGCTGTAGGGAATATTAAAATACGATTAGAATTTTAAGTAATTTATTGCCCTGGGTGGCAAACCTGGAGAATTCACTTGAGAGGAGACAAGAATAATTAAGAACCCAGATAAACATCTATGCAAACCAGTCTCCCTTAATTTAAATACATGGTAGGTCATTCTTACATTTTCAACTTATCTTAAGTGTAAAAGGCTATAGAAAAGCCTAATTTCCTTGCTGCTGGAAAACATGATTAAGATTACTCTGGTTCAGGAGTTTGTTTTCAGAAACTTTACAGCAGCATGTTTCTGGGGGAATGAAAACATTATACCATCTATGGCATGCTAGCAAATATATCACCAGCTGGCCTCTTGCCCTCAATTTTAAAGTGTTTCCTTCTTATTCTCATAGTCCATTGGTTCAAATACATATTAAGGCAATCATTAGATATTGGAATGACTCATTTTATTGGGGATTTATAGGGAAATGGACATATGCTGTCAGTTTCTTCTTATTTAAACTATATGCTGTGAAAACTGAAAAGGTATTAGCTTGTGCTTATTTTAGAGGGTCTTACAAATCTGGGATTGTACTGACCTTGGTGAGATAAGACAGCAGCATGGAACTGCAACTGCACCAAAGCCTTTGTTCTGCAGAAGCTCTGTTGGAATGATGGGAATTGCAAAATAATGAGTTAATTACTAAGATTATGCTTAAGCCATAATATATGGTGTATTTGTTTTTTCCTAGTATGAGACTACGGACTTCAGCTGGTGAACCATGGTTAGCATGTTTTATGAATCCATCCACTTGTGGGTTATTTAATAAACCATGGTTAAATAAACCATGGAGCTGCACAATGTGTGAATCCAGCCATTGAATACACTCAGGAGGAGGAGCCTGAGATACCAGCCCCGTAGCACCCATTTTCACAGCTCTCTCCCTAGTTTAATTATATTAATAGATTTTTAACGATTTTTGGACTCTTTTTAATCTAAATTATGTTGAATATACTAAGTGCTTGGGTCACAACATCTGATGTTATGGAGATTGCAGGCAAGGAAGGAGGGGGCGCCTTCCAGGGGGAAAAGCACACACACAGTGTGGAAGACCTTGGGTGCCTGGCTAAGAAGTTCAGGCAGGACTCATCTTAGAGTTTCTGGAGTTTTTCCTTTAGAACCTACTAGTTTTGCTCAGTTTGACAAGATTCTGTTTGTATGGTAGAACCAATAAAGACTAGAGCTTCATTACTGGCTCAGCGTAGTTTCTTCACCTAAACCTTGACCTCTGAAATGAATTTCCAGTGGTCAGGAGCTTGAGGAACTGTGACAGTCTGGAAGATCCTGTGCACTGAATCTCTCCCATTGCATAGAACAGCCAATCAGAGAGTGCTCTGACCAAACATCTTGGCCAAAGTAGATAAAGCTGGTCCAAATGGAAAACAGCCTGATGCCTGCTCTCTTTAAAGGCTTGCTTTCCAGATTGCTTTGTGCATCTGCTGATACATTTTGCAAAAGAATTCTGAGCTGAGTTTTGGCTACTTTGGCAAAGCACGCTGGGATAATTGTGATTCTTTTTGTGATACTTCTATATTTCAAGTTGCAAATTCAAAAAGCCATTCTAGCAGCTGATTGCTTGTTTTTTGTAAGAAGTCTGTTTTGTTCAGGCAGCAACCTTCAGAGTAGCAGTCCTTATGAGCTAAACATGGACTTCAGAGTGTCCCATCTATCTTGGCTTGTCAGCGCGGTCACTCAAATGATCCACGGCAAAGAAAACAAGATGTGAAGTACAGCTGTCTGCCTTAAGAAAAATTCATTCGCAGATGCCTACTGTTATAAAAGGTGTACTTACGCTTACCTTCATGGCTGAAAGCTTGCAAGATAAATTTTGACATAAAAACCTGAGCATGCTTTGGGAATACTAACATTCAGGAAAGTATGCTATTGTCCAATCATTATCTGTAAAGAGAACGTATAAATTCAGCACTGTGAGAAAGTCATACCTATCCCACTTGTAGTCCGCCAAGCCAAATGCAATCCTCTAAATGTGAATTATGCTTTCTCCTATATTTAGCAAATCCAGTTTCTGGACTCCCAGTTCATCAATAAAAATATGGTTTGCCAAGATCCAGGGGCCATCTGAAAGAATTGATGTGTAAGATGTGTTAGATTTAGTGCAAAGGAATAAAAAGCTTCAGCCATCTTGTTCTGGGTTCTTGGGTTTACAAAATGTCTGCTTTTTAGTTTTTGGTTGTCCAGATTTTTGTAGCTCAGATCCAAGAGCTCTAGTTTTGGAATTTGTTCAGACTGGTAGAAGAAAAGTTCAGCCTTGGAGTCTATCTGGAATTTAAGAGGAAATGAGATAAAAAGAGATGTTTGGCCTAAGAATGTGGCAAATAAAAATAAATAAAATTTTAAGCAGAACTCCAGTCTTCTAACTGGCTCAAAGAATAGAAAAAGTTATAAAAATACCATGTAGAAGAAGCAAGCAGTTTTACCTTAGGGGTAATTGTCAGAAAAAAAGAATTGGAGACAGCTAGAACTGAAATCAAAACATGCTTGCAGAGAGAAGACAAAATGGAGGCATGCAATTAATCTAAATGGAAGACGGTGAAGTGTGAGAAGCAGCAGCTACTGCTCTGATGAATTGAAAATAAAAACTGCCAAATTTTATCATATGATTAACTGTTCTAAAATAAAGTTTTGTTTCTATCAAATCTCTTCCAGATAATTGTATATTATATATCTTCTCGACATGCTCTACTTTTTTAAAAAAGCAAACTTCGTTGGAGGCCTTTCTGTTCATCCTTTGCTGATAGAGTATTCTGCCAGTTAATTATTGGTTCAGTCTAGAGAATTGTGGATAACAAAGATATATACTGTGTGTGTGTGTTTATTTATTTATTTAAAGGCAGGTTAATGGAAGCAGCCAGGATTAAAAACATCCACTTAATGGCAGTGATGAGGAGCAAAGAAGGGAGGCTTGGATTAGATAATTATCTCCACTTGCAACTTTTCTGATGCCACAGATTATAGCTTGGGCCATCACACTGTAAGGATAACAGTGAGTTGCCCTTTGGGTGAAGATATATAGCCTTTTTTCTGGATAGCTCTTGTTTCCAGCAAAGCTGAATCAGTAATAGAACTTTCTCTATAACCTTTTTAATATAGTCATTATTTGTTCATTTTGGAAATATAGATGCTACTTTTCTGCCTAATAACAATTAAGGCAGCTTGGAAAATGTCCATTACCAGCATAAATTATTAAAGAGAATGGCAAACATGCACACATGCATACACATACAGAGAGGGACAAGAGAATACTGATGATGGGCTATATGTAGGTGCTATCATTCTTTAAACAATGTGTTATGGAAGTAGAGGACATTAGAATTGTTGGCCCCCCCAACTACAGATACTTTTTAGTAGATCAGCAAGGTATTTAAACCAAATATCCATCCATCCCTAAATTTTGGAAAGCACTAACTCTGGCACGTTTTAATGGATGTCTAATAGCTGTCCTTGAAATAAAGTTCAGGGAAATCCCATATTCTTTAAGATTTTGTCCTTGTGGCAAAGGGGTAGTTGAATTTGATGTGAGTGTATGTGGTAGCATCAAGATTCCCTTTGGTGTTGTGTTTTACCAACATGAAACAGGGACATTGCATTTCAGTAAAACCCTGCATACAAAAAGTCTTGGTGCAATGGTATTTCTTTCAGGACTTTACCAATGACACATTCTCCAGAGCTGCTTCCAGGTAGGGCTTCATCATTAGCAGTGACTGTAGTACAAATTTTCTTCCCTGCCTCCCTCCCATTCTCTTTGTTTCTTTCCTTCTTGCTGTTGCTGCAGATGGCAAAGGCCACCTCTTTTGAATTCTCCATTAACAATTAGATCTAGTGCTGTTTTGGAACAATTGCAGGGATAAATATCTTGGAGCACATTTGGAGAAAACTGTCCCTTTTATAAAAAGGCACACCTATATTTTATATCCCTCTTGTTAACTAAATTTCTGGGTCATTTGGATTTATTTTATGCAGTGGTTGTTAGACGACAAATATGATTCAGTCTATTTAATGTGGCCAAATTTTATTTTATTGTTTGTAAAACCCACTGGAACCAATCGTATTGATTATTTAGTGATTGTTCTTTATATTTATCATCTTTTATTTTGTAAGTTTTCATTTTTACCTTCTTTAAGCAATAAAGGACTGACACATAGATTGTTACATACAAGTAAAGATAAAAGTGGCAGTTACCTAATTCAATGGCGGTGAAGCTAAAAATGAGAAGGTAAGCCATTTTTATTTTGTTGTATGGTCAAAGACACAGAAAAGGGCTAGATAAGCAGAACTGCAGACACGAAAGCTGAGATTAAGGGTCATGATTGGTGGTTGTTACTGTTTATTGCTGTTATTATCATTGCTATTATTTTCAGCTCCAAGTTAGCAGTCATGTCATTGGAATGGTTTGGGCCAAAATATTTAGCTTTTTCTCCCTAGTTTTTGAAGGTTTCCATATTGGGAATCATTTGAAAGGGAAGTAAAAACAGAACCGCCAAAATAATAATGCCATTCTACAGATCTATTCTGTGTTTGGGTCATGCACATCAAAAACAACATTCTGGCACTAGAAAAGGTGCAGAACAGCGCATCCAGCAGGATTAAGGGCTGGACGAATTCTCCTAAGAGGAAATGATAAACATGATAGAAGTACGTAAAATCATACAGGGCACAGATAAAATGAGAGAGAAAAAATTCTGCTCTGTCTTCCAGTGCTAGGATTCAAGGTCATACATTGAAACAAGATTCAGCACAAATGGATACACACACACACATACACACACACATACATATATATATATACATACACACACACACATACACATACATATATACATGTCCATTTGTCCTGAATCCTCCTGTTTGTCCTGTGTGTGTGTATACACACACACACACACACCATATGCAGTGTGTGCACGTGTGCATATGTTTGTGTATGTGTGTATATATACTGTGTGTGTGTGTGTGTATTTACACAGCACATAGTTAAACTGTGGAATTCCTGGCCAGCAGTTGTAATGGCAGCCAATATGGATAGAGGATAGATGGACTGAACAGGTTTAGGGAAGATGACTCTAATCACTCTATCAATGATATTGAGGGCATGCCTTAAACACTAGGCACTAAGAAGCTACAGTGCAAGGAGAATATTGCTTTCCAGGCCAGGCATCTAAGCTTCCCAAATGCATCCAGTTGGGGTCTTCTTATGTAAAAAGACCCCCAGATTTTTGGGGGGAACACTATTTTACCACTGATTTTATAAGGATACTCCAGGAGTCAGGCCCCTGAGTACAGCAAAAATTAATCTCAAGGGGGGCTCATGTGAACCCCCAGATTGCTTACTTTTGCAATGAAAACTATACTGGAGCCAGGAAGTTTCTGTTGTAATGTGGTCTGTAATATCAGTTTATGAGCTATATTTCAACATAGCTATCAGATCCTTTTCAAGAGCCATTTACATTACATGGATTGCCTGCCATGACTGGAACATTATTTTCCTTGCTCAGGATGGATGGATGGATGGAGATAGACAGACAGACAGACAGATATGGGGTCTGGAGTTATCGCTACCCCAGGTGATGATTGGCAGAGACATTAAGTCAACATTTGCTTCTCTAACAAATGCCATAACTTATATGAATTTGTCTTATTTCTCCTCCTTTCCATAAAGGATAACTGAAAAATTCTGGTGCTTCTGTATCTGTCTTTAGTTGGTAGTTAAGCCTGCACAAATATTGATATGTTTTTGGCTGACATTATCCACGTTTTGACAAAGAATCCAAATTATTTACATTATTTATCACCATGGTCACCTTGAATACTAACAAGCACACTCCTTGATTAGAATTGTCAAAAGGCATTTTCCTGCTGTCCTGCAAAGAGAAACTTTTTTTATCCTGACAGATGCTCCCTTTCACACTAAGGTCAAAAAGATAACTTCTGCTTCATTCTTTTTATGTTTTCTCTGGCCCTGAAGTAACACAAGAAACATTGACTTTTAAACTTTCTTTGTCTCCACTGAATGGAATTTGATAAAGTGCCTGCATGTGCAGGTATTATTATTATTATTATTATTATTATTATTATTATTATTATATAACACTCTCTTTCTTTTTTCATAAACAGACATTTTTTTAGTCTTATTCAGGCCAACCATATCCTACAAAATATTACGAATCTATGCCGCCCTGGACATATAATATCTACAGAAGAGGACATTCCCATAGGAACCATATATAAATTTAATAATAATAATAATAATAATAATAATAATTCTAAGAAAATAGAACTTGGTATAATGGAACTTTCTATTAAATGAAAATGATCATGTAAGCTTTTTTTTGTAGAATCACCCCAAAGCCAGTAAATGCTTTTTTCTTCATGTTTCTTTATAGATAATATACACATTCATCATAGTTATGCCCATTATTGCATCATAATTACAAATATACAAATATTTCATTAGTAAATGAATGAATTGTTGAACAGTCATGAATATATTCAGTCATAATGGGAGCTTATGGCCACATGTCAGTCCCTATACTGCATCAGGAAAATATACTCCAAAGTCTTTAATATTGTAATTAAGATGCCTGGGCTGCCTTCCACTTATGTTCAAAATGCTGAGTATTAATGTAAACATGTTAAATAGGCAGTCTTGAGGGCATGCCAAATAATACTTTATTAAACACATTTTGTTAAAATGCTATCATTTTAGTAAGGGTCGCTCTTTGTGTGCACCATGAGAGATGTTATGGTGGAGAAAAATGCTATTACTGTGAAAAATGCATCTGAATTTATATCTATATCTATAGATATATATCTTGATGTACTACAGTCTGGAATGAATCACACTGTTCTTTTTATATCTAATCTCTTAATCTGTAGGCACAGAAGGATTCTGAGTGAGTAGGCTAAGATCTCTGCTCCATGTACAACTGGCGTTGCCGATTGGAGGCAAATATAATTAACACTCAGAATTCCTTAGACTTTGAAGTTGGACAATTTTGGAAAGCCTGTTTATCACACTCTCAGCCTGGAGATGTTATTTAAGGAGGCCATTCAGCCAGCCTTTAATTCCGCCAGGCTTCCTGACTGGTTGCCTCCATCAGTATAACAGAGGCTAACCAATCCAGCAAATATTTGTCTAGCAAATATATTTGCTTTCTGTCAGACCACAGTGTTTGCCATAATCTTTAATTATTACGTTGGTCAGGTTCATTAAGCTAGGGACCTGCAGCACATGTGGTAGAACTGAATGGAAATATTAAACATGGAAATCAAACTTCGCCAAAGATTTGTATTTTGAGATGATAAATTATGAAGACACCTTTACCTATTAACCCCAGTTCAATCTCAAGCACAACATAATCCTAATGCTAATGCTATCCATAAAATCTAATGTCAACTATTACCTTAACTCTAACCCTAACCATAATTTATGCCCCCATGTTGAATTCAGTCCTCTCAGAAATTTGCCACCAAATTGTAATTTTTAATGTGAGAGAACATAGGTAATCCTTTCACCTGTGACTTCATTTAATTCTAAGGTAACAATACTTTTAAATCAAATCCATTTCATTGTTTACCTGGACTTTGGTTTGTGGAATCCCTCCAAAGTCCTTTAATGGACTTTTTAAAGTGTGGATCCAATTGGTTGCATGCTCCTGAAATAACAAGGTAGGGAAATGTAATGGTATGTTGGAAAGACCTTGGGAGATGAGGCAAAGAGATGCTGCCAAGGGAACAGTCAGATAAGAGACAGCTGAGCCCACAGCTGGATAGCGGGCAGGACAAGGGGTTCAGAAGGGACCCTCCCTAGTGTCTCAGGCTGCAAAGGAGACAGGGGGCAGGGGGGAGAACTGTACTTTCAGACTTGCAAGATTCTGTCAATGTAGCTTTACAATAAAGTAGAAATAGCTGATCTGATTGTGGTTCCTATCTGGTTTACCCAGCGAGGCTGACAGAAAAGCATGCAGAGCTGGCCTCTTAGAATCCTTTCTAACCCCTTAATAATAGCTCTGCCAACTGTCACATGATCAGGAGGAAGGAGGAAGGGAACTTAGAATGGAGCAGGCAGCAGCCTTTCCAGTCACTGCCTGATGGCCTCTCCCTTAGAAATGCATTGGGGGATTTTTTCTGGACTTGTTTTCTCCACAGCCCCATATCAGACCCACCCATTTTTAAACCCAATCTTTGGCTGGTTTTCCCCCCAAGGAAAATTTGTTCAGATGTCAGATTATCCTGCTGATGAACAAGCAGGGAGAGTTCCCAGCCCCTTTACAGAATTTCGTTCCAATGTTTTCTTGAGTTCGAAATAATAAAATAAAACAATAATCAATCAAATCAAATCAAACATCTCTCATTGTTGCCTGGTTTTTGCCATCTTTTTTTCCTTGACTTTACTGTTGCATTATTTTTTTGTTATTTTTCTGTGTTTTTTTCTTGATGAACTGCCCAGAGTTGCTGGGAGTCACACAGTGTACAGATTAAATAAATCAACCAACCAAGCAATAAATAAATAATAACTAAAATAAAATAAATTGTCTTCCCTGAGTCTAGCTTCAACTACGCTCCATGTAGTTTTCTTGGCAGCGTTATAGAAGTGGCTTCTTCCAAGATGGTTTTTTTAGCCTTCAGACTTGGGATGTCCCATCCAAGTACTATCCAAGCCTGATGCTGCTTAGCTGCTGAGCCCGGAAAAGATCAGGCAGATACTGCCACCTGCTGAGTTCCCATCCCGAATCAATCATACTGTTTTTGACCAGGATGGGGAGTTCAGCTTATTATCCAAGTCTCGTTCTGATCTGGTCTCC
Source organism: Candoia aspera (assembly GCF_035149785.1). NCBI lineage: Eukaryota > Metazoa > Chordata > Lepidosauria > Squamata > Candoiidae > Candoia > Candoia aspera. The sequence goes on along the minus strand of NC_086163.1, from coordinate 16,406,397 downwards.
TTCCCCATCAAGGTACATGAAATATTAACTTTGCTGAAGTTCTATGAAGCAGTCCTAGGGCTTTTGTTGTTGTTGTTGTTGAAGGTAAATCTATTCCAAATACTCCATATCGGTGCAATAAAATCTTGGAGAGCAATTTCTTCAGCTCATTCACATGCATTGTCTTTGGGTGATAATGAGGTGTCTTAGATGTCAAACTGCAGGAGACACTTAGAAAGCATCTGGCTTGTTTGCACATTCCACAAGCAGTCACATTGGCACCTCAGATTTGCCTCAGGTCATTAATGTGGATAGCTTGCTAATGGGATAGCGGCCCCCACCCCCTTTTTAATTTTTTAAAAATCTTCCTGAACTTAAAAGAGTCCATGAATATTAATTTGTTTGTGAACAAGGTCTTCCAGAGGTTTCAAGAAAAAGCCTATTTTTGTTTTCTCTTTCATTTGGAGTTTTTCTTTCCTTCTCTTAGATTTTTTTTAAATACTCATACCTTTCATCAGACTGGCTTTTGTAAAATGAATGAAAAATAAATTCAAGGAGAAACTTTGAAGCTGTTTTTAAGAGCATCTGAAAAAATGCAAGAGAAACTAAAATAGAACAGTAGTAAGACCCATGGAAATCAGTTTTAGACCAACTGCACTGTTATACAATTCAAGATGTTGGTTCTTATCTCTCAGGCCTCAAAAAAAAAAAAAAAAAAAAGGGAAATGCTGCTGTGCACCAGTTACGCCCCTCCTGGATTGGGAGGCCCTTCAAACAGTCATTCATACCCTTGTTATCTCTCATATAGACTATTGCAATGCACTCTACATGGGGCTACCCTTGAAAAGTAGCCAGAAGCTTCAGCTGGTCCAGAATGCAGCCGCATGAGCTGTTTTTGTGCCCCTAGAAAGGCACATATAACACCGCTGCTGCACAAGTTGCATTAGGTACCAGTTCGCTTCCAGGTCCAGTTCAAGGTGTTGGTTATCACCTTTAAAGCCCTACATGTCATGGGGCCAGTTTACCTGAGGGACCGCCTCTTCCCCATTACATCAGCCTGTCCCATCTGATTGTGCAGAGAGGGCATGCTGAGGACCCCGTCGGTAAGAGAATTCCATCTGGCGGGGTCCAGGAAGCGGGCCTTCTCTGCAGTAGCTCCTGTCCTGTGGAACATGCTGCCCCCAGAGGTGAGATTGGCCCCATCGCTCCTGGCCTTTTGGAGGAGTCTGAAGACCTGGTTCTGCCGCCTCGCTTGGGGTGGAGAAGGGAATAGATCTACATGGGGATGGCTGCTATAGACCACTCCTCCCACACTTGGACTGTTTTAGATTATTTCGCCACTTGGACTTCTTATCTTTACTCTTATTTATATTATTTATTATTGTAATTTTATACTGTATATTTTATGATTGCTGTTTTAATTGATTATTGTAAACCGCCCAGAGTCCCCCAATGGGAGGAGATGGGTGGGGACAAATTGGACAAATAAAATAAATAAATAAATAAATAAATATCTGTAAGATCAAGATCCAAATTGGGAGAGGAGAAAGGAAAGTGGATGCCAACAGAGATAAGAGGCCATATACTGTAGATAATGTTATTTTTCCCAAGAAGCTTTATATAATTTTATATAATATTTAGAACTTAGGTTCACATAGCCAATTTCTGAAATATGCACATGGGGATTTGGACTATGATTCATGTTAGGTGCTTAAGGAACAAGGTCAAATGAAGCAAAAATCAAAGATCAATTATAAAAAAGGCACAGAGGTAAAATCCAAGAGAATTCCAAGACAGAGGAAATAAGCAAGATTTTTTTGAAGTCTGAGAATTGTAATTCAATTAGAAATGTTGTTCTAGAATCTGGCAAACTGAACTGGAGAGATTTAGATCCCAAAGCCACAGAGGCTCTCCCAGTTGATCCATATATTCCTGAAAGTCCCACTTACAAGTAGAGATGATACACCTGAATACTCTTTTTTTCAGATCTCTGGACTTGAACTCTTAGATGGGCTACCTTTGCTTGCATCACCTGATTTTAGTGTTATCTTTGAGTAAGAAGTGCTTCAGTTTCTCACTAAGTTTTAGTTGGAGAACCTGACAGCCAGTCTGGTCTAGTGGTTAAGGTTCTGGGCTAGAAACCAGGTGTCTGTGAGTTCTAGTCTCGCCTTAGGCATGAAAGGCAGTTGGGTGACCTTGGGCCAGTCACTTTCTCTCAGCCCAACTCAGTGCAATGTAGACTAGCCTCCTCATGGTGCACCCTGGGCAACATGACTTGTCATGGCTAAATAGTCTACAGATCTGGCTGCTGGACCTCACAAGGATTTCCCAGCAAGAAAAAGCAGCATGAACACCAAACCGCTATGCCATACGATTAAAAAAAAAAAAGTTGGAGAACCGCTGTACCCCAAGGATTCTTCCAAAGCATATCCTGAAAAGCCATCCAGAAGATCCTTTTGTGGGGGGGAAATTGAAGACTTATTGGTCAGTCTCAAGCTATCTCTCAAGATCTCCTGGTTCCTCTTCTTTAAAGAGGAATCAGCCATCAATGGCATGTCAAGTCATCTTAATCTGGCTTGGTAGGTTGCAAATTTCACAGGACTAATGTGGCACCTGGGATTCACTATCAGGTTTTAAAAAATCAATTTTCTCTCTAGATTTTATTTCACAACGATAAAATATGAACTACTGTACTCCAATCATAATAAATTTCCTTCATATTATGGATGATGTTTTTTAAATTATCTGTAGCAACTATAAAAGGATGGGCATCCTTTTCAGTAGGCCAAAAATCAACATAGTTTATCTCCTTTTTTACTGTGTATTGTGTTGGTTCATCCAAACCAACTCCTTCTTATTAAAAGCAAAATGTAGATAGGAAATATTCCTTTTCTCTCTACTACCACCACCTCCCTCCAAAACACACAGACTTTTAAACAGGAGAACTTTAAATAAATGATAAATGTTTGGTGAACTAGGCCAAAAGCCTGTGATAAACACTCCTAAGCCCATTATTCTACATACAGAGTGCCAAAATTCTGCTCTCAATTATGCCGGCATAAATCCAAAGTCAGAATTTGCAGCAGCCAGAATTCATGGCTGTAAATAAACAAAGAATCTGCCTGAGAGTACCCAGAAGGAAACTGAAGAGGACGGAAATAGATTGTGAGCTGCCAAGATAAAAATTACAAACTACTACCCAAACCATTTTCCAAAGCTTCTTGGTCTTGGGATTCAGAATCCATGACAGCATAAATACATTTGTGGTATTTTCTTACCATTAAATTTGAAGGACATCACCTTCCTGACACTTTCAGGCTGTCCAGATGGAATAGAAATTAATTGCTGTCACCTTTCCTGAGCATATATCCCCAAAGTTCATGTTCCCCCTCATTCACATCTAGAATTTATTTCTTTTCAGACACAAGCTGCTCTCTGTCTCTCTCTCAACCCCCATTTCTAATTAGCAATTCCTGTTTTTGTTTCCCTCATCCTACCCAAATTCTGTATACAAATGTTTGGCCTTCTTACACAATTCTGTTAGTTAACAATTATTTCACTCCATTCAATAAGCAGGTTGGATTAAACTAAATTTGACTGGCATTTTAGCAAAATGTAAATCAATCATCATCACCTTTTAAAATCTTGCTTCGTGCACTTGCTTGCAACAAATCAGAGATGGGCCAACTGAGTCTGCAAGACTGTATGTGGCCCTTGAAATCATTTTGAAATACCTGCTGGAACCTCTTCTAACCACAGTTGCCACAAGTCAGCAAATGTGACCTGGAGATGGGAAACAGACAGCAAACAAACCTGTAGCACATCCTCTAAAATAGAATTAGCGTAATTAAAAACCACAGAGAAAAATCCACCCAAACTCAAGGAAAAAAAAAACAAGATTGTGGTGGCCATGTCCATCAAGATGCATCACTGGATCATCCACAGAAGCCTCTCCTGATCCCTCCCCAACAGTTAAGCACAGTTTGCCAATGAAAAACCAAGGTCAGAGAATGTCTACCATCCAGAATTCCAACATTAAGCTACATACATACATACATACATACATACATACATACATACATACATACATTTATTTATCAATCAATCAATCAATCAATCAATCATATTTATATGGCCACCCATCTCACAGAAAGGTGAAATGATAGCAGGGAAGGAGCAAGCCTAATTTCAGGGGGGAGAATGTTCCACAGGGAGCAAGCCATGGCAGAGAAGGCCCACCTTCTGGGACCACTAAATGCAAGCCCCTGGTGGATGGAACCTATAGCGTATCTGCTCTGCTTGATCTAATGGGATGGGCTGATATACTGTAATCAGGGAGAGGCAGTCCCTCAGATAACCCAGTCCCGTGCCATGAAGGGTTTTAAAGGTTAAAACCAGAACCCTGAATTGGACTCGGAAGCAAACTGCCAGCCAATGCAGCTCACGGAGCAGAGGTGTTATATGTGCTCTTCCAGGAGCACACATAACTGCCTGCCCTGCCTCATTCTGCACCAGTTGAAGCTTATATATAGCACTATAGAGCTATATACTGTACCATAATTAAGTGCAGTCCCAGCTCTCAAAAGGCTGCCTAACCTTGATGTAAAGAGAGACTGACTAGGGTCATGGAACAAGGTTAGGCTGTTCAACGAATTTATTCAGTTCTGGATCTCCATAATACATTGAACCATCAATAAACCAAGTAAGCTGGGTTCATACCACAGGCACACTACAAGACTCCTGGAAAAAAGAATGTGGATTTATTTATTTTTAAGAGTTTTCTTAAAATATCACCACTAAAAGCATCTTCTGCTACCTTGCAATCACAAGGACATCTCAGAAAAGACTGCCAAAGCACCCTGAGAATGAGAAAAATAAAATAAATGGAGATTTCATTAGAATGGGGAGAACATTCAGAGATTCCACAAATTAAATCCAGCACACTAACAAGGATTGTTTTGATCAGTTCTCCATTGCATAGAATTCTTTCCCAAGAGAAATCTTCAAAGTTTGCAATATGGAAGCCTTCAGTAATTATCTCAAATATATGGTTCAACAAAGGTATTTCAAGGAGGTCACCTTGGAAACCTTCTAGGATTTATAACTGGAAATTTGACTAGGGACTTTCAAATTATGTCATAATTTTGTTTTATTGGGTTTTTTATTTTCTCAAGAGGATAATTTAATGGAACTTCTAACGTTATTTAGCTGTTTGGAGGGCCAATGGAGTAGAGTACTTGGCCCTAATCCAGGGAAAGCTGGCCATGAAAAATTCAGTTGAAATGGGATATGAGTGGGTTGTGACTAACTTCTCTTATAGACTATGATCAGATTGTGCACACCTGCTCACCAGGATCTCTTGTGTTGGGTGTTTTTTCCATATATAGAACTGGCAATTTATCTTCTTGTGATATGCCAAGGGGGAAAAAAGAGTTTCTATTCAGTAGAGTGCTTAAATCATTCTGCTTTCACTTTTTTCTAGTCCTATTGGGTGCATTATGATGCTGAAGTATTTTACAATAGATTTAGGATGTCATGGGTAATGCTAGCCAATATCTCCCATGGGTTAAGATAATACCATTATGATGGTGTACACAGTAACACATTACAACAGTCCATGCTGGATGCTATGACTTCTTGTAAAGCTATACACACACACACACACAAACACAAACACTAAAATAATTATATAAAAATCCTAACATAGCTTTAAAAGAGAGAAATCAATGGGAGGAAAGAAGTGGGTTTAGAAGGCATGTCACTTTTACCCATATTGTGATTTCCAACTGGACTTGCATAAATTATGACATCTGAATGATGAGCATAGAAGAGCTTCAAGGTAAAAACAGTGGTAACTTTGGAATTAATACAGCCTTTGGAGAGTGACTGTAGCTCATTATACTAAGGATTTTGCACAATGAATGAATTATACATGCAGGTCAACCAGACTAATACTGTATCCTTCTTATTGCACTGTCTTAAAATAATGTCTGGAAGCATCTAGTTTAAAACACAGGAATTAAGCTATTGACTTGAGCTGGTCATTGGAAACATACCATAACAGTCTTCAAACTACTGCACCACTGCCCATTTGTTGCTGGGACCAATCCTCAAAAGTCTTATAAGATTTGAGACAGGGTTTACATATAGTATATATTCCAGAGTAGAGGTTAGTCAATAAAAACTCTTCTGGGTATCCCAAATACATTTCTTGTCTGAACAGGGCAGGAAAACTTCGAATGGACATCATCTGAAATGTTCAGCAGCTGAAGGCAGATGCTGGATATCTATTTAAAAAAACAACAACAACAGACCAACAACAAAAAGTCATAAACATATTTATTTCAGCTTGCATTGGATCAATTGGTTGTCCCAGCAGTTTTTAGGAGAACAAATATAGAATTGTCTCATACCTGCAGTATATGGTTTTTTTATATATATTTCAATTTTGTTATTTTTGTAAATTGTGACATTACAGGATCTGAAGGCTACAGCAGATATGTATTAAAGTTCTAAAGTTTTGCATGATGCTTGAAGATATATAAGGTCAGGAAATGTTTTAAGAGCCAATCTTGCTTTTACCAAGGCCTTCCAGCAATTTTAGAATGTAACCCTATACAGAAGGGACAGACAAACTATGTGTCATGTTCACCGTTCCAATGTTAACACTGCATCGTAACGTTTCGCATGTCATCTGGCTGATGCGTGTTTTGTCTGGGAGGGGAGGAGGATTCCATCTCATGGGATTGTTATATGTTGGCAGCTGGATTGGAATGTGTTTGGGTTATCTCGTGTGTTCAAGGTTTCTTTCCCAGGACATCAGCAGAAATGGTTACCAGCACCTGGGGGGGGGGGGGGGAGTTTGCAACAGCAGGGTGAGGGGAGGGATTGCGTTTGTGCCGAGGGTTTTTAGTTTGTATTTTGCGTGCTTTTGCTCATTCTCAGCTTTCTCTGTATTTGCATACTATTCTTTAATAAATCAGATATCATTAAGTTCCTGCTGGTGAGTCTGAGTTTATTAGGGTAGTCAATCCTTACATAAAGCTGAGAATCTCAAAAAATTTACCATTAGCCCCTTTCCAGATTTATTTTGTGAGGGAGAAGTGCTAGCAATGAGCAAACCAAATCCCCAAACCGCGGAAAGCGAGGAATCGAGCGAGGGGGAACCCGACTCCACGGTGGTAAGAACAGAGAGGGTTCCTACTCGGGAGCTCTTGGAAATTCGGGAGATGTCGAGCTCCAGCCTGGGAGAAGAGGAGGTTGGAGGTAAAAGAGCCCCTGACCTGACCGGCGAGTCGCCAGGCGAGCTGATCACCTGGGATGAAACACGGGGACCCCTACCAGGGACGTCCAAAACATCTTGGAAACAGCGATACCCGATGTCCCCAACCGTGGTGAGGCAAGAGGGAAAGGAGGATTCCCAAACCCCTGACCATATAAGACTAGTGGAGGCCAAATTGGAGTCAATAGAATTTATGCTTCAGAAAATATCAATGGACTAGGGTCCTCGGGAGAGGAGGAGAGGGGAGTCTAGTAATAGGCATTCGTCCCCTTCTTCGCCCCCCCCCCTTCTTCGGAGGAAAGGAGTAGGACCCGGCACAGAGAGGAGGCAAGGGTGCCGAGGGTGCAAATTTCAAGGTCCCCTCCTTGAGAACGAAGATCCCTGGGAGCTAAAAGAAAGTCCAACCGCCCAGCTGTGGTGAAGGGACCGCCTGGAGTGGGGGTTAAGGACTTTACAGTTAAATTTGACGGAGATCCAATTAAGTTATCATTCTTCCTTACTAATGCAAGGAGTTATATGGATGAATGGGAACAATATTTTTGTTCAGAAAGAGCCAAGATTGCCACTTAGTGCCATTGCCACTAAGCTGAAGGGGTGGGCTGCCGATTGGTATGTGCAGTTATGTCAATCGGATGCTCCTGAGCTGGAGGAGTTTGAAGAATTCCTGTGGGCATTGAAGCTACACTTTGAAGACCCATTAGCTAAAGAAAGGGCAAAACGGGCACCGAAGAAGCTTAGCCAGGGGACACGATCAGTAGCGGACTATGCTCTGGAATTTAAGGCTCTGGCTGGGAAGGTTGAGGATTGGTCCCAATCTACCTTAATAGAGCTATTTAAGGACGGCCTGAACATGGAGGTCCTGAGGTGGTCGCTCGGTAGGGACAACCCAGATACCCTGTATGAATGGATACAGTTGGCAGGGAAGGCTGAACATGCCCATGAGACCTTCGCTCACAGGAAGGTGATGAGATATTCCAGGCTCAGCAAGGGTTCCCGCCTTGCTGTGCCTACTGGAAAGTCCGGTCAACGTGCCTGGGAGGAGGAGAGGGAGCGCCGTTATGCGAAAGGGCAGTGCCTCCAATGTGGAAAGGAAGGTCACCGAGCAGCGGCGTGCCCGAAGGGTAAGACCAATGATCGTTCGGGGAAGCCGGCGGGGAAATCTCCCTCCCTCCCCAGGAAAATGAAGGCAGCCAAGGCTGAAACTGAAGTGGAGGAGGTTCTCTACTTCGGGTGCGAGGGGGAGCCCGATCTACACCAGCCGGCGGGAAACGCCAGCCACCTGCTCTAAAGAGCGCCTGTGGACAGGTGGTGGAGGACGGGCACGAACATGTTTCGGTGAGTGCCAACTGTCCCACACTGAACGTGAAAGTGAAGTTAGGCTTCCGCACCAGGACCGTTGAAGTTTGGGCATTGATCGATTCGGGGTGTTCGCGTTGCTTGATGCACCCTGATGTGGTGGCTGCTCTGGAGTTACCCAGCTTTCCACTGCAGCGTCCCATGATTTTCACCCAGCTGGATGGTTCTACTGCGGGAGGGAAACCGGTCACCCATTTCACGGGAATGGTGGCGTTGCAATTGGGCAGCCACCGTGAGGGGCTGCAGTTTGTGGTGGCACCTGTGGGGCATCCCCTAGTCATTCTGGGGATTCCTTGGTTGGTCCAACAAAACCCCTATATAAATTGGGTGCACAGGACTTTGACTTTTGGGGATGGTTTCTATCAAGCCCCTGGGGAGGAAGATGCTCCGGAGGCTGTAGTGGGGAGGGCGGCGGCAGCAACCCCGCATTTTGCTGTCACACCACTGGAGGGCTTGCCAGAGCAATACCAAGGCTTTGCAGATGTGTTTGGTGAGAAAGAAGCGGACCAACTCCCACCCCATCGAAAAACTGACTGTGTGATAGAGTTGGTCCCCAATGCTCAACTGCCCAAGCCGAAAATTTATGCCATGACTCAGAAGGAACTGGCAGCATTGAGGGAGTTTGTGGACAAGAACTTGGCCAGGGGTTTTATTGAACCAAATTTGCCAGTAGGCGCCCCCGTCTTGTTTCGGGCGAAGAAGGATGGGACATTGAGACTTTGTACAGATTACTGTGGATTGAATGCAGTCTCGATATTAAACAAATATCCTCGCCATTAATAAAAGACATGTTAGCACATCTGGCTAAGGGGAAAATCTTCTCTAAGCTGGATTTGCGGGAAGCCTATTTCCGCATCTGCATATGGGAGGGGGATGAATGGAAGACTGCTTTCAATTGTCCACTGGGTTCTTTTCAGTATAAAGTTTTGCCTTTTGGGTTGGCGGGGGCACCAGGGGTGTTCATGCAATTGATCAATGAAGTGTTACATTTGTTCAAGGGTGTACTGGTCTATTTGGATGATGTTTTGATTTATACTGAAACGGAAGAGGAACATGAGCGCTTGGTGAAACAGGTGCTTAGCAAACTGAGAAAGGCTGAGCTCTATGCTAAGCTTTCTAAGTGTGAATTTCATAAGACTCAGTTTGACTACCTGGGGTACAGGATCTCTGACAAGGGCATTGAGATGGATCCTGCGAAGATTCAAGCCATTTTGGGGTGGGAGCGCCCGCACACCCGTAGGCAGCTCCAAAGTTTCCTTGGGTTTTCCAACTATTACTGCCAATTCATTCAGGGGTTCGCCGAAATTGCATTGCCTCTTACTGACTTGTTACGTACAAAGGGGTTGGGGGACACCCACAAGGTAAAGTACTCGGGGGCATTGCTCAATTGGACAACTGACTGCCAGTTAGCTTTCGACAAACTCAAAAGCCTGTTCACTGCTGAACCCATTCTTCAACACCCTGATCCCACTAAACCCTTTGTGGTTCAAGTGGATGCTTCTGATTTTTCAATTGGAGCGCTCTTGCTGCAAGCAGATGCTGACAACCGCCTGAAGCCGTGTGCGTATCTGTCCCGGAAATTTTCCGAGACGGAAAGGCAGTGGCATGTTTGAGAGAAAGAAGCTTTTGCAGTCAAGGCTGCTTTGGAGGCATGGCGCCACCTCTTAGAGGGGGCTAAGTGTCCTTTTGAAGTTTGGACTGACCATAAAAATTTGGAAGTGTTCAGCGCACCCCGGAAGCTTAGTCCTAAACAGATCCGCTGGGTGCAATTTTTTAGTCACTTTGATTTTAAATTGAAGTTCATTCCAAGTAAGAAAAACTTCCTGGCTGATGCGCTTTCCCGCCTACCCCAGGATGCGGTCCAGGTATCTGACATTGTTGGTACGGTGTGGACAGAACCCCAATTGGGTTTGCAGGCTGTCACATGCAGTCAAACTCGTGCACAGCTGCCTCCTGCGTCAGTTTCACTGGCTGCGGGGAGGACTCCAGTTACCTCTCAATTGCAACAACAGTTTCTCCAAGAGGTGAAATCTGATACTTGGTTGCAGGTGAATAAAGACAATGTTACATTTGACAAAGGGTTAGCTTGGAAGCAAAACCGCCTCTATGTGTCTGACAATTTGCAAAGGAAAATTTTACATAGATGTCATGATGGTAAGGTGGCTGGTCATTTTGGGTTTGTCAAAACCTTGCACCTGGTACGGCACCAGTTTTGGTGGCCCACCTTAAGACGTGATGTAAAAAGTTATGTTGCTTCTTGTCCTGTTTGTGCCATGTCAAAACAGAAAGGGGGGAAACCGCATGGGCTGCTGCAGCCAGTGGCCAGCCCCTCCCATCCTTGGGAGGAGGTTTCTATGGATTTCATTGTGGATCTGCCTCCTAGTCAGAGAAAAACTGTCATTTGGGTGGTAAAGGACTATTTTTCCAAGCAAGCCCATTTCATTCCATGTGCTTCTATTCCGTCTGCTCAGCAGTTGGCCCGCCTTTTTCTAATCCACATCTACCGGATCCATGGTAGCCCCTCCCACTTGGTCACGGACCGTGGGACACAGTTCACTTCCCAATTTTGGAGGTCATTTTTGAAGCTGGTGGGCACCAAGCAGGCATTGTCCACTGCGTCGCATCCAGAGACTGATGGATCTATGGAGGTTCTTAATTCGACCCTGGAGCAGTTTTTGAGGGCATTTGTCAATTATCAACAGGATAATTGGGTTGATCTGCTACCTTTTGCTGAGGTGGCTTATAACACTGCCGTTCATCAGAGCACAGGGCACACCCCTTTTCATGTTGTTTTTGGATGGGATTTTGTCCCCATCCCTGAATTGCCCCAACCCCCCATGCAGCCCTGCTCTCCTTCTGATTGGGCTGCTCACCTAGCTGATTCTTGGCCAGTAATTCAGCAGGCTTTGGCTGATGCCCAGTCTACTTATAAGCTGCACGCCGATAAGCGGCACACCCTTCAACCTGATTTTAAAGTTGGGGATTAGGTCTACCTTTCCACTAAGTTCATAAAGTCCCCACAGCCCTCCAAAAAGTTGGCTCCTAAGTTTGTGGGTCCTTTCCCCATTGTGGGCATCGTAAACCCTGTCACGTTTAGACTGGATTTGCCTCACAACCTGAAACGTTTGCATCCTGTTTTCCATTGCAGCTTGCTCAAGCCTGTCACCCACTCCGATCACTGGCACCTGCAGCCTCCACCTCCTACTCCGATCATGATTGACTGTCAGCAACATTTTGAGGTGAAGGAGGTCCTTGATTCTTGCAGGCATCGTGGCTCCCTGCAATACCTCATTCGTTGGAAGCACTTCCCCTACCCTGAGTGGGTGTCTGCCCGTGATGTTCAATCTCCTGTGTTAGTCAGACGCTTTCATCTGGCTTATCCTCCGAAACCTGCTCCTTAGTATTTCGTTTTTTTGGGGGGGCGGTATGTCATGTTCACTGTTCCAATGTTAACGCTGCATCGTAATGTTTTGCATGTCATTTGGCTGATGCGTGTTTCGTCTGGGAGGGGAGGAGGATTCCATCTCGTGGGATTGTTATATGTTAGCAGCTGGATTGGAATGTGTTTGGGTTATCTTGTGTGTTCAAGGTTCCTTTCCCAGGACATCAGCAGAAATGGTTACCAGCACCTGGGTGGGGGGGGGGGGGGAGTTTGCAACAGCAGGGCAAGGGGAGGGATTGCGTTTGTGCCGAGGGTGTTTAGTTTGTATTTGGCGCGCTTTTGCTCATTCTCAGCGTTCTCTGTATTTGCATACTATTCTTTAATAAATCAGATATCATTAAGTTCCTGCTTGTGAGTCTGAGTCTATTAGGGTAGGCAATCCTTACACTATGGTCTGCAAGCTGTATCCATCTCCTAGCCTCCATCTTGTGGTCTTTAGAACATTCTGAGATCATGATTTTATGTTTATAATTTTTATTAAATAAGTTTTTTACAAGGTTAAAAGGTAAACATGAAACAATACAGAAAAAAGTAAGGAAGACATCTGAAAAAGGCAGTGAAAACAATAGAAAGAGAAAAGAAAAAGAAAACAAATAAAATATACTTAAAGAAGCAACTTCCAATCTTCTTTACAGCAGTTATAGACATAGTTGAATGCATACGTTTTCCCCCTTCTAAATTACATAATGTGGTTCCCTTATCCCTATAGTCAACCCTTATTAATCAGTAAGTCCAGGAATCACCGGTTCATTTTTATCCATTTTCAGCAAAAAGTCCATAAAGGGTTTCCAGTCTTTTATAAAAGTAACTGTTGTTCCCTCCCTAATCAAACAAGTCAATTTAGCCATTTCTGCAAGTTCTGCCATCTTCACAATCCATTCCTCCACTGTGTATATTTCTGTATTCTTCCATCTTTGTGCATATAATAAACTCACTGCAGTTACCATATATAAAAACAATCATCCACAAGTCTTTTCTAATTGACTATCCATAAGTCCTAGTAAGAAAAATTCTGGTTTCATCTGAATGTTGATTTTAAAAACTCTCTCCATCATCATGTGTATTTGTGTCCAGTATTTTTTTTTCACTTTTTGACATTCACTGTGCATGGTAAAATGTCCCTTCATGCTTTTCACATCCCCAACAACAATTAGAAGTACCTTTATACATCCCAGATACAGTAATTTCTCTGGCATTTTCCCATGGAAAGGATTCTTATAATTAATTCCAAAATCTTATTTCAAATCCATCTGGACCCTTAGTCTGTTTGCAACTTTCCAAAATCAAAATTCTAATCACCCTTTGGCTATTTATTAAAAAAAAAATTAAGTCCTTAAACTTGTATTTAAAATTTCTTTTGCTAAGGATTGAAGGAAACTCACCTGGTGTTTTCAGACTAGTAGATCCAAAGGTTCCTAATAGCTAACAAGTAGTTAACAAGCAATTTCTGGAAGTGATTAGAAAAAGAAGTGAACTCAGTGTTCATTTCGAAGGCGCTGACCGTGGTTTGAGCAACATAGCTATTCCCTTGTATCCCAGAGCTCTAAACCCACTGGAGACTGCTGTCTTGCAGTCTCCTTGAAAGGAGCAACTGTCTGGAGCACTTGTGGGCAATCTCAAGTCCTCTCCTTGTCCAGAGAGGAATTATGAAGAACCACTCTACTTGCCGGCTCTCCATTCTGCCTTGGTTGTCAGCTCCACTTTTAGCAGAGCTGTCTTCAGTTCACCATTTCTTTCCTGGAAGTCCAAGAGGGAGACAACAAATTCTGAGCCAGGGCAAAGAATTAGACAGCATTTCATTCTGTAACATTTCTTTTCTTTTTTTCTTGGTGCCTTCAAGTCAGTGCTGACTTAAACCAGGCAAAAGTTGTAGGGTTCAGGAGCACAGAGAGCAATTCTGCACTAAATTACAGACACGTTTCTTCATTGGAGTTGTTGAAAGGTTCATACTGAATTATTCTAAGCTCAAAACTTCTCCACTTCAAGCTCAAAACCTCTGTTTTGAATTTGAAAGAGATCTTTTGGGTTTGAAGCACTTCTATTCAGATCAGAACAACCTGCTTTTGACTTAAAGTAACTATTTTGAATCTAAACTGGGGTGCCCTGAGCTAGAAATGTTTTGAAGACATCTATTTCTCCAGTCAGAAAGGATTTTATAGTCAAGTCAGGACAGGATTGCTGGAATTTCCATCTCCTCAAGTAATACCACTAAATAGTGGAAGATACAATAAGCAGATCATAGAATGCTGACACTCCTTTCACTCAGTGCAGCTCATGGATATTCATTTAGGGTGCATTGAATGAGCTTCTTTGAAATTATTCCTTGGAATATACATCTCCCTGAACATCTTGGATGACAGGTGGAACATGCATGTGATAAATAAATAAATCTGATGAGTTCTCAATATGAGGCTGTGCAACAGCCTGTTATCAATGTTTTGCTGAGTAGTCGTACTAACGGGACATTTGGTTAGCTGCAGTTGTTCTAAGGTCCCCTGTTGCTTATCCTGGAGTCAACCTGCTGTCTGAAGTGCCAAAGGCTTGTTAGTAAGATATCATCAGAAATTACTGGAGCACTTGCATCATTAACAAGACATGAATGTGCCCAGTCTTCTTTATGCAATTATGCTTTGTCTTTTGCTGGAAAAATAAGATGTAGCATCTGGATTGTCCAAGTCTTTTAACAGTAGTAGGACTTTGGACTTTTGATATTTCTTGCTTGTCAGACCAATACTTGCTTGTCAGACCAATTAAACTTGTTCTGAAGTATCCTGAATTTCAAGGATGCTTCTGATCAATCACTATCCTTCCTCTGAGGATTTTCGTTCCTTTGATTCATGGCTAAACTCAGAAGGCATCCCCCCCCCTCCATTTGGTATTTGCGATGTTCTGCTCCACCTCAAACCAACATCCATTCACATCAGCTATGTTTAAATGTACCATCTTACAGGACATCACAAGGAAGAAGTCCATTTTTTAAAAAATATATCCAAATAAAGCTCCCTGGAATAACATATGTAATATAAGAAAAGGAGTCTCAAAGAGGTAATCAGTAATGAAAAATAAAATTGTTAAGCAACGTTCTCTCTCTTTTCTAAATTATGAATATTCATAAGTCTAAATGAAGTATGGACTCAGTTAATAGCACAGCATGGAATGTTAAACCAGAAGTAATTTAACACCTGTTTTGCTTCTGTGAGAATATTAAGGAGCTTTATCTTAAATAGCTGAGGCGTCATTTTTCTTTCTCATGCAAATACTGATTAGTTATTTATTGTCCACCTGTTGCAATAATCTCCACCCTTGTCAGTCACGTCTTACATGCATGCTGAATGGCTCCCGGTTCATCCAAACAGAAAAGCACTCTATATTTCCTTTCAAAATAACTTTTCTTAAATAAATTATGTTTCTTTTTTAAAATTCATTTTGTAGAGGAAATATAGCATTCAGTATTACTTCCTAGGGTAGGATGTCAAAGGTTGAACAACAAATTCTAATGAGTTGTGAAAATGGAGAGAGAGAGAGAGAGAGAGATAAATATTAAACTGAATAACATGAGATCTATATTCAAGACTGTGAAAGTCTTATATTTTCAGTAGGTTCCTGCTGGTTTGGTAAGTATGCTTGTCTAAACAGTCTTGCTCTGGGCACCAAATTTTGGAGAATCTACTGGCCACATCCTTTCACAATTTTTTTCCCCCTGCAGCAGTTCATATTAAAGTCATTTGAACTTAGTAGAAGATACACATTTTACATAGAAACTGTGATGTAAGATCTACAATAGGCATACCATTAAGAGACAAAAAAATCCACCAAACTCCATTTAAAACCTGCCCCATTCACCTACAGTATGTGATGTGACCCTACCCATTCTGCAGCCTGCAGTCCTTCTAAATGGTTATACATGGCTCTTGGCCACTGAAAAAATGCCCACCATGCTTTAGGCTATCCATCCCTCCTGAAAGCAAGAATAGAAATCTTTTGATCAGTCAAGTTTCTTGGGGAGGGGGGTGTCTGCCAATGGCTACCAAGCAACAAGGGTTTGGGCCAAATCAGTGTTGAGTTGGACAAGAAACAAATGGAGACATTTTTCTCTCTGTGTGCATCACTGCAATTTCTTTTTCCTCTCTAGCCATTAGCCTGAAGGCACAAATTTTGAAAATACGCAGCTGCTTGAAATAGGACTAATGGTTGTTGATGCTTCCCCTAAAGCAGTGTTTCTCAACCTTGGCCATTTTAAGATGTGTGGACTGCAGCTCCCAGAATTCCCCAGCCAGCCAAAATCCACAAATCTTAAAATGGCCAAGGTTGAGAAACGCTGCCCTAAAGGCATAAATATGGAAGATTGCATTTGGATAATGATATTCCCATACAGAACAGACATACCTTAGCCATTTTCCTACGTGTGAGGCAAGAAAAGCCCAATTTAAGCTCATTCAGAATTAAGATCCAAGCTTAGGTTGAAGGAATGGGAGCATTGTCTTTAAGGGTGGAGTCATCATGGACCTGGGAGGATTTCCTTAAATTTTGGAAGTGGTTTGTTTCTGTTCTGCTACAATATTTCTTATATGTAAGTCTGCTCTTGAAGATGACTAGATGCTCCAAGTTAATAATGAAGGTCCCCAAATTTTAATTTTTGGGGCAGACTAATTGGCACTAGAATGGAACTTGAAGTCAATTAAATATACTGGTTCTTCCTGATAACCTCTAAATGGTTCAGAACTCAGATTCTTGAAAGAATGTCTCTCCTCATAGCACAAGTTCTTTAAAATTGTGTACTGAGACCTCACTTCATGGACTTTCCTTATTGGAACATATTGTATAATTATAAAGAGAGAGCTTTCTCTTTGCTTCCCACAACTTTGGAGCATTCCTCCTACAAAATAACATTGACCATGTTGTTTATGGTCTTTTTAGTGTCAGTTTAAAGAGGCAGGAAGATACATGGATAGATTGTGGTAGTGCTGGTGCATAAATATCTGTATCCTCAGTCTACGTTTGTAACTGAAACTCTAAATGTTTTCAATTTATTTTTCTATTAGGGGTATGTGATATTAGATAAATGGTGGCATATATATTCTAGACATTCTTTAAACAAATAAGCAATCAGATCTTAGGTAAATATGCTTAGATAGAGGAAGTGGAGCCTGCTGATGTTTTAGCTTCCTCTCTCCCTAAAACAGACCATCACTGTTCACGTGTAAACAAAGCCTATTCCAAAAGACAGAAGAGGAATGTTAAGGGCATCTCTTGTTGTAGGAAACATAAATGCTGTTTTTCACTTTTTAAAAAATCCACTCCCTGTGATCAGTGCCAAAGTGGAAGAAACGTAATGGCCATTATTGGATACCATGAGAATGCCTGACCAAGCAAGAACAAAAAATGGGTGAAGGAGCATGGAAATTCTGAGGTCTAGGTAATGTCCAGGTATGGATCATCCCAAGTGGAGATCTGTGATCTCGCCTTATCTATTTTCCTCTGACAAAAACATGGAAACAGGTGTTTGGACATGCTTTGGCAATCTCACTTCCTTACTAACAAGTCTGACTGCAAAATCCATTGCTATCAGATACATAGTTTTCCCTGGCGGATGATACCAGAAACATAGGTCAAGACCATTTGAGCACCGTCCATCTTTTATTAACAAATGGGTCATCGAAAAATCAGCCCAGAGTTCTCACTCAAGGCACAAATGACCAGGCTCAAGCCATCCTATTTTGGACACATTATTCGAAGACCCAGCTCTCTGGAAAAGGCTCTAATGCTGGAAAAGGTGGAAGGAAAGGGAAGAAGAGGATGACCAGCAGCGAGGTAGATGCTCAGTTACAGTGATGATGGGTGCACTATTGGAACATTGAAGGCTATCTATGTAGTCACTGACTTGATGACACATAATCAATTAATCCATCCATCTTTTACTGTCTTGTATTTGATTTCTAATTTGTTTCAATTAGTTTGATTATCTAGGTGTTTTGCTTATTTGAATCCATCCAAATTCACTCAGATATTGAAACCCCAGAGCAGGGAAGAGAGAGAGAGAAAAAAAATCCTAACTCAGCTCCTGGTGATATAGTGATGAAATATAATTGCACCTATGGAAGGAAATAGCAAACTAGGAGAGAGAGAGAAAAAAAAGGGTGGTGTAGGAAATCAGTTTCCCCTTCTGACAAATTAGGTATGTGTTAAGACACACCTTCAGCAGCACCTGAAAGTGCTAAAAGAGCAAGCTACAGTCTGCTTGCTGATCTAAAAAATACAAAGCAAGCTGACACAGCCATCGGATGATGGGTGAAAATTCGTAAGATTGCACCTATGGGAGGGAGCTCTGAACTGGGAGGAGAAGATAAGTGACCTTGATGAATGTAACTTTTTTGTGCATTAGATTTTTTCTTCTCCTTTGCTGAAAACTTACAGAACTTTAGGAAGGGAAAAAAGAACATATGAATAAGCCAAGGAAGAGAAGGAGCTCTCAGTTTTGTGTACTGTCAGTTGTAGGAATGTTTAAGCTCTGGTGTTCATTTAAGACCAAAACAATAGGCTTGATTAGCCCCAAAGCCTATCTAGACTAGCATCCTGTTTACCACAAAGCCAAGGCAAATGACTCCAGATTAAATGTGAAGATGAGCTTTGTCCTGAGCAACAGTTGTAGCAAACTGAGGACCTGATTTGGACTTCCTAATTTACCAATTTCTCTTTAAAGCCAGCTAACTAATGAATGCCAGTTTAAAAAGCACAACAAATAAGCAATCAGATCTTAGGTAAATATGCTTAGATAGAGGAAGTGGAGCCTGCTGATATTATAGCTTCCTCTCTGCCTAAAACAGACCATGACTGTTCACATGTAAACAAAGCCTATTTCAAAGGACAGAAGAGGAATGTTAGGTCTGTGCCAAGCAGAGATTCAGCAGATAGTGTTGTCCTTGCCACATCCAGACATTCTAACAGTTTACAACTAAGGGGGAGGGGGGACAACAAGACTGTAATTATCTGTCAAAAAGAAGGTCGGAAGTCATCCATGTATTTCTTAACTTTAGGGTTTTTTTTTCTCCCTTTCTTTTTCATTTCCTGCTCTTTCTTTCCTTCTTCTTTCTTTTTTCTCTCTCTCTCTTTCTTTCTCTTTCCTTTTTTCTTTTGATTTGTCTTTTATTCTATCAAAAAAACTTAATAAATCTAAATAAATAAATAAAAAGACTAACAGTTTACATCAAATGGCAAAACTGTTCCTACATTACATCAAGTTCATTTCACAAAGGGTAAAATGTATTCTGTGTATGCAGAGCATGTAAAGTATAATCCTCCCTTCTAATAAAATATTTTATATATAGTATAAACAATTTTTTTTTAAAAATAAAATATAATAAGGAAGTATTCCACCTTGCGCATGAACTGCCTTGATGGAGGAGGAGAAAAATGTTTGCAAATTGGCCTTCACATGACTTCTCTTGAGTATTTACAGTTATGGCTTGGAAAGTGCCAGAAACTATTTCTGAGATTCGGTCCTAAAAATATTTATATTTTATTAGCTTATATCCAATCTCTCCTCCCAGGAGCTAACAGGGTCCTCGTAAGAGCATTCCCAATTTACTTATTTAAGGTATCAAGAGATCAAGGTATCATTCCCAAAGATTTCTTTTAGTTTGATCCCTACATCAAGGAACCTGTATGGTAGCTTCAGTTAATAGATGCTGACTAGTCCAAAGTAACACAATGATCTTGAGAACTTGAACTTAAATGTCTGTTACCTCAATCAGTACACTACTCCATCTCTAATATCTGAAGCACAAGATATACTATGACTATGCACATCTTGTACTCCATCATCTTCCCACTGGCAGTTATTCTCAGACCTTTTGTTTAGAGTAGTATGGTCCAACGATGAGTTTCTGAGCCTCAAAATTATTTATCTAATAGTATTTATATAGTGCCTCAATCAATGTGGCCTCTGGGCAATCCACAACAGCAAAAACTCAATGAATCTTAGACTGCGTAAAAAAGCATTGCCCATGACTACTTACTATGGGCCAAAAGCCCATGTGGGTATGGTTTTGAGGCCCTTCCAAAAGGCAAGTAGCATTGGAGCCAAGCATATCTCCAGAGGTAGAGTATTCCAAAATGTAGGGGCTATTACAGAGATGGGTTATCTTTGGGCCAAACTTCCCCCTTTATTTCTCATGAGAGTGGAACCTCAGCAGACCCTCTGTAGATAATCAGACCAGGTGGACAGAAGCATATTCGGTAAGGCAGGCCTAATACATCCCAGTGTTGTGCACCCAGATTTGAAAGATCAGTTACAATTTCCCATATTAAGCGAATATTCATTTCAATGATAGAAGGTGGTTCCACAATGTGATAATGCCCCACCATTTTTTCAGTTCCTTGGCATCACCATTTATGGGCAGCTTATGAAGCTTTTTAATCTATTCAGAAATTGTCTTGAAGTACTGGCATTGTCCATCCCCCTTGGCTTCACTTTATTGTTTCTGGGTTTGTTCCCTTAACTGGGAATTTTGACAGGCTTCTAAAAATCAAGCTCTCCTGGGATTTGGCTCATGTATACAACTTGCTGAAAATAGATTTCTCTAAGCTCAACTAGATTCAAACTGTTCAAGTATGTTTGGCACTTGGACCCTCTAGAAAAAGATGCTGTTAGAGTAGTTGGTGAATTAGTAACCATAGAAATTGGCTAAATACATTCATAAATCTGAATAATAGGCAAAAAGCATTCAGACATTTGATGATAGCATTCCCCGCTGTTTGGCCAGAAGTTGAAGATCAAAGGTACACATTAATCTGCAATATTGTTTCTACATCAAATGATCAATCTATTAAAAACCATGTTTGCTGCCAATGAAAGGAGAAGAGAGAAAAATAGGAAAGTATTTCCAGAATGTAAATTCCATAACCTGAGCACTATTGGATAGAAGGCTCTTCCTCTGGTCACTGTCCAACCAGCTTATGGTGATGGAAGCAAGTGCATGAAGAACTTAATCAAAGATATGTTCATATGGAAGAAAGTCCAAAAAAGTTTGTAGTTTTTCAATTCGCTACCAGAAATAAAATGGCTGCCAAACTCTGGTATCCAAATGCTTTTTAAACCTGAAATTAAAATCTTCTCCTCCAAGTACTTTACAGCTCTTGGGGGCAATCAAGTCTGCATCTGCCTCCATTTAGTTATACTTATATTTGGAGGAGTTCTAAAACAAGATTCATAATTCACTGCCTTTTGATGCTCACCCAAATATTAGATAACTTGACGTACAGCAGCTACAGATGAATCTTGGACAATGAAAACAAAGTAAGTCTGCCCTGTTGTATTTTAGTACAGGATTACATACAGATTCTTCATTTCACATTCCAATCCCCTGTGTTTGTTTATAAAATCCCTTTTTCCTCAAGCACAGCTCTGCAAGACACAAACTCATAAACTCAGAAGATGGTCTTACTGCTTCTTAAATCACTCGTAGTCCATAACCATATGCTCTGTTTTCACCCTAATGAGGGATATGTATCTCTCAGTGTTTATCTGTCAGAAGCCAAGGAGATATGAAACCTTCTGCTCTGATTTTGAACAGTATCAGGATCACAAAATGCTTCTTTTGTTACCTTGGTTTATTTGACATGATATTATAGAAGCCAAGAGAAACGAGCCTAATTCCAGCTAATTAGCAGGATAACATTAGCTAAGAATAGAACACAGAAATATAAATACGCAAGTTATAAATCCTTGACAGCAATGGTAACAGGTTATACATTCTTCAGAAAAGAATGGGAGAAGAAATTGTTTTCATGCACAGAGTATGCTACCTTATTTAGCCTGTGAGCTCAAACTATTACAGGAACCAAAACTCAATCATTCTTTTGAAACTCATACTCTCTAAATGTCACAGTACAATTGTCCAATCAAAAATTGTGAACAAAAAAAGAAGTGCACTCCAAAAGATAGACATGTGTTGAAAGGGTAACAAAAATGCATTATATTAGTGAATGTGGGTGATAGGAGAAATGTGCATATATCTGTGTGCAATTAATTTGTAAACCTTAAAAAAATGAAACTGATACATGCATAAAGCAAACAGAATTTAACTCAAGGAAAATGCAAAACAGAAAGACACCTAAATTGATAAATGTGTTCATCTTTTTTAAATGCAATTCTCTACGTGGTTTCTTCCACCTACTACTGTCTGAAGTGGGTCATAGGTTTTTCACTAATGCCTTTCTCCTCAAATTGACCTGACTCTAAAAGTGCCAGAATTAATTAAATAATCTGTCCAAATTACAATGCACAGAAGATCCAATAAAATACAGATGCAGAGTTGGGGCTTTTGGAAGTCTTTAGGATGAGCTTCAGTACTTCCCTCGGGCTGCTGCCACAGAATTTTTGTAAATCCATTCAAATTAAACTCTGTAATGTTAATCCTGGCTAAGACTACTGGAGAGGATCAGTTTATGGACTGGATATAAGCTATGTGTTTTGTTTTAGACACACCCACCTTCTGTTATGATCCCCAACCCATTTCATATAATCCCTGTGGGTCCATCTACTCAAGCATGGTTGGTCCCCATGGAGTGAACTAATCAAGTATGGTCTCATCACACTACTTTTTGTAATATTTCCTCTAGTACCTGCTTCCCATTATTCTCTCAATCTCCTTCTTTGTCCCTGCAGATGAACCTTCTGAGGCACCTATTCCATATTACCTCAAACAATTTCAGTGGCTGTACTTTCTTCTCTTTCTCCAATTAACAGTGCCTCTTGGCTCTGCTAATTTGACAGCTGTTCTTGTCTAACTAGCTGGCTTTGTAAAAACACCTCCTCCATGCTTGGCCGTACTCACCTGGTTCTGTGTTCAGCCTGCAGCAAAGCAGCATGGTCTCTTTCTTAATCACATAAAATGAATGGGTAGTATGCTCCCCAATGCCCTTTGCTCAAAGGTGGCCCTCGGCTTGTGGCCAGAATCCATTGCCTAGACTGCAGTATTCTGAAAGCTGCTGTTGATCTTTAGAATCTGTTCCTTTTACCAGCTCTCTTTGTGCTGGATCAATGATTTCACATGCCTTAAGGCAGGGGTGGAGATATTTCAGTTGTTCACTTGTAGAGGAATCCCGGTACTGATAATTCCTGGGGCTAATAGATGGTAGATTCCAATAACATCAGGACTATCTGAACAGCAAATAATAAGACTGGAAATATTGGAATAATTAGAAATTTAACACCTTTCTCTGGGTGGTATCAAGATTCCAAGGTGGTAATCCTAGACTGTTAGAATATATTAACTTTGCTTAACTACTTTAACTAATGAGCCTTGAATCAGTGTAGTAGGGTCAATGTATGATCACTAGCAAATAATTGTTTGATTAACTGATTGATTGATTGATATGTGCCATCAAGTTGTTATCAACTCTTAGTGACCACGTAGATTTTCTCTATGATGATCTGTCCCAAGCCTGGCCCTCCAGGTCTCCCAATGGTACACTCATTGCCACTGTAACTGAGTCCATCCACCTTGATGCTGGTCATCCTCCTCTTCTCTTTCCTTCCACTTTCCCAGCATTAGAGCCTTCTCAAAGTGTTCACATAATGTGTCCAAAGTAGGATAATTTGGGTATGCCCTAGCATAGTGTTAATGAGTAATTTTATGCCACGTATTTGTGAGAATGGACATATATGAAAAATGTACATATATCATTCAAAGCAGGATGAAAAGGCAGAAAGGTTTTCTCTGGAAGATTTCAACTTCAGCATGAGGAAAAGTAATAGCTTGAGGAGTTTGATGAAGACACAGCAAAAGACAGCTCCCAAAATAACAGATGGTTCCCATGTGAACTGGTGGAGACAACAGAACTCTAGTGGAAAAATATCAGGAGCTGTGAGTAAAGTGCCAGAATGAGATTGGTCAAGCTTGTTGGAAGTTATAGACATATATGGGAAACACAGTCCTTGGAAACCATCATTGAGAATAAATGTCCAATGATGGCATTGTGCCTGGTTCTTCTGAAACTCAAACCTAGCCCAACCAGTCAAGTTGGGAAGGTATGCATGAGAATGTAAATGTGTGAATTAGAAGGGTTTTTGTTGTTGTTGTTGTTCAGGAAGCAAACAATAAAATATATAAACTTGCACTGTGTCATGCCTCTGGATAAATAGGAACATGTAGCACTGGTGGTGCTTTCTGGCCCTTAAAGTGATAAAACCAGACTTTTGTTGAGCCATGTATTTTTGTCATTTCTCTATGTTTGATTAAGATGTTGCTCAGATACTATTTATTGTTAAGGAGTTTGCCATGGGATTTGTTTTGCCTTCTTCCCTATTTAAAATCTGCCCTTATTCCATTTTCACTGAGGCAGTCATGCTGTCTGCTAATATTTTCATTCCAAAGAAGGTGGGGGGGCGGCGGGGAGTAAAAGTCAAGAGATCTAGAAGAAAGGTTCATTCCTGCTGTAGCAAGAAAATGCAGAAATCAAACAAGATCCATAGATACTGTCAAGTCCTGATGGAAATTAAACACTCTGTGCATAAGAGATTAACAAATCTACCAAGTTCAATTTCGCTCAGTTTCCCATTTTCCACCCCATCTCATTAATGTATCCAGTTAGTTCTTTTTTAAAATACTCCACAAAATGTTGCTTGCATTTTCATACCCATTTCAGTTAATAGATAATACTCTGAGAACACTTTTCCAAATAGATACGTGGTTGCCAGTAGGTTTTCTTAAAATAGTTCATTTGTACATAGGTTTCATAAATATTCACTTTTTTTTTTTCTGTAGACTATTACTCAGTTTTCCTAATGAAGCATTTTTTCTTTGCAGGAAAGGATCACATTCTGTTCCCCAAGCAAGACGTTAACATCCTCCTCTTACTGTTCCCCAGCTGGTGTTCCAGCTGTCTTGCTGCTTCAAATATGGGGGATAATACTCTTCATAACTAGTATCTATTGGTGGTTTTATCCTCAATGAATACTATTTTAAAGATTTCCAAGTTGGCAGTCATCATTTTCTGGTAGCAAGTTCTTTACCTGAACAATATACTGAAATCTATTTTGTACTGATCCTGGAGTGTTATAGGAAAGAGATCCGTCTATTATCTCCACCCTGTTGTTAGTGTTATAGACCTCTATTAAGTGGCCTTTTCCTGCCTTTTCTTCCTAAACCAAATAGTTCAACATTTCATGTTCTCAAAAGTGAATCAGGATTTGAGCCTGGGCTGAGGAGCCAAGAAATCAGTGTCAACAGGGATAAAGAAGATGCCAAAGTGAGGATGAACTTGCAAGTCAAGGAATGTTCTTACATGAGTCAAGGAAGCTTCTTGTAATCCTTCCAATCCCGATGAACCCAGGAAGGGGTGGTGGTGGATTTTGTTTAGGTAGTTTTTGGCTGAGAATTTTCCAAATTTGACAGATTTCTTTACTAAAGAGAGAGGAAGAAGTGGTACAGTAACACTGAGAGACTTGTCCATTCTTAGCAACTACAGGGGTCCAAGCTGTGGTTAAAATGGGTTGCCAGATGAAATAGCTGTACACCGAATTCTAGCCCTCTAGACCCCTGGCAGCAGTAATTTTAAGACAGCAGCTTACTTTCAAGGCACAAGAATGGTGATACTTTAAATCAGTGTTTCTCAACCTTGGCAGCTTTAAGATGTGTGAACTTCAACTCCCAGAATTCCCCAGCCAGCTTTAATTAGTTGTCAAACCATGTTAATGGATTAAATACCAGCTTTATAGGGTACATTGATCATCATCAGACAGGGGAAATCTCAACCATAAATCAAATGGAAGAAAAGTGGTTTATTCAGGTTAATCCTAGTTAAACCAGCTAAATTTTTCATCCTATCCTAGCGGCCTTTTTTACAGAAGAGCAGAAGGTGGGATGTGAGTTGAATATAATGAGAATAGATTTCTTTATTGGTTGAATCCATTCATGAAGAGAGTTACTAAAGAAAAAAAAAGGAAAGGAGGAAAGAAAACACCCTGCAGAAACAGACAAAATAGTTTCAAGTTTTCCTTCAAATATCTCTCTGATATATAGCCTCCCACTGAGCAAATCAACCCTTTAAGACTATTTAGGAAAATCAGCCAATCCCAGCGAACCAAAACAGTGATTAAAATTCAACACCACCCCTACCAATGTTGTCCTACAGCTTGGAGTTATGATGGAGGTGGAAATACTGCAAACTGGTAAACGCTACAAGATGCAAAAGGAAATGATTAAAAAAAAACACCCTATACTGTTTAAAATATCCTAACTTTACTTCTATAGTGAGGCAAATGAATTCCTATTAAACTGCAAAGAGAAAGAGACTATTAATGGCCAATGAAATTTACCAAGGTCACTTGAATGTAAAAGAGGCATAAAATTGTATTATGGGTAATAATTGGATATTCATTGACTTTATATCCCAACCTTCATCCAGGGCAACATCCAGTGATCTCTTTTATTTTAACAGTAAGCCAGGGACACAATGTGAAATTGAGGAGAATGGTCAGTCCCAGCTGGCAAGTTGCCTGAGGCAGGATTGGGACTCTAACACTTCAACTACTAGTCCATGCTGCCCCTCAACATTTTGTTTATAGTAGGTACAGCCATGTGATCCAGGATTAATAACTGTGCCCCTTATTATTAGTTCCTGAGGATATGAGTTTTCTGTGATTTTATCAAATACGTTATTCAGAAAGTTATGTAAATATACATTGAATGGAGTTGAGAAGAGACCCATTCCTACATATATTGATTTTTGTTTTGCCCTTATTTTTATAAAGTATTACTTGTATGTTGCACTCATTAGCATTGCACAGTGCTCTAAATTTGATTCCATAAAGCTTTTTAGATGCTCATACAGCACCAAAGTTGCTCCTCAGTTTAGCTATTAAGGTAGCCATGTCTTTTCCTGGTCTTCACGTTATTCTGGGGAAAGGTGTGGTTGCTTAAAAGAATTGCAGACATGATTTTCTTTAATTTTATCCCCACAGCCCTATGATATAAGTTACCCAATGAATTCCAAAGGTGAATGGGGTTTGAATTTGGGTCTCTGGAATCTCGGACTAACACCTTAGCAAGTACCTCATGTTGGTCCTCTTCTTTTGTCTCACAACAGGTTCATATTCAAGAGGCCAGTGAACCAAGCCTAAATGTTCCATATCTTTAGCTAAAGCTAAAACCAATGCTAAACATTCAAGCATCAAGCTCATACTTGGATACTTACATTGCCTGAACAGTGAGGAGCATTTTATGACATTGTTCAGTGTGAGCCCTGCAGCATGAGACACTGTCATATATTCTGAAAGCTTTCCAGGGAAATACATACATTTAGCTGAATTTCTAGGTCAAAAGTATTGGGAAATCACTGTTTTTAAACAACAGTGCCAAAAGTAAAATTTCATGGTGAAAGAAATACAGTACATTGAAAACAAACAGCCTAGAGACTCCGGATACGAAGTGATCAAGAGCAGTTTGTTGAAACAGCTTTGTCACTAAAAAGGAAGAAGAAATAAAGGCCAATATTTTTTAATAAGCCACTAAATCTGCCAGAAGAGATTCAACTACAGAAAACACTCTTCTTTGTGTTTTTGATGAAATGCTGTTAACTATTGCTAAAGAGATTTATTTTTAACTGGGATGGTCTCACTCAGAGCTGATGGATCCTGCAGACTTCTGAGTTTCACAAAAGAAAAAAAAATGTTTGTATTAGGAGAAATCAGCTTCAAATCATTGATTTAATCTGGAAAAAAGATTCAATTCAACTGAGTAATTTAATGTAACTCTGGAAACTGATTTGATTTTAATTTTTAATCAAACCATCGTATCAAATTATTTTGATTTATATTTTTGAATTATTTGGGAAAATTATGCTCTGTGCATAGGTGTAAATAGCCACCTCACCTGAAATGCTTTGGAGGTATCCAGTTCAATTTGACAATATAATTCAATTTAATTTGGAAGGTCAGTTCAGTGTTGGTATTCAATCAAATCAAACCAGGAGACTGTGAGTTCTAGTCCCTCCTTAGGCGTGAAAGCCGGCTGGGTGACTTTGGGCCAGTCCCTCTCTCTCAGCCCAACTCACCTCACAGGGTTGCTGTTGTGGGGAAAATAGGAGAAGGATAGGTATGTTCCCCACCTTGAGTTATTTATAAAAATAGTAAAGGCGGGATATAAAATTAATTTTAAAAAATTAAATTTAGACACCATATATTTTTTTACAATCCTTATTTATAATACACCAAGATTCAGCTGTTGGTTCTAGCAGTCTTCCTAGGGCCACAACAAAGAGTGGTATATTATAGGTTGCATCTTCTCTTCTAAAGTACCACAGAAGCTTCCATCTATAGGATTTTTCCCCAGTTCTCTTCCATCCTCCCCATGGTTCCAGGGGTACCTATCTGAAGCTCTATTTTCCCATAGTTACACCTGCCAAAGTTTGTCATTCATTTATTCTGTTTAAATATCATACACTTGCATTAAAATGTAATGTAATACCATGGACATGGTGCCATTTTTCCCAGTTGCATCAAGCTTCATGTTTGCATACCACTCCTATATCTGGATGAATTAAAGACACTTTAAGATTACTTTAGTGAAACCACAATTAATCAAATCACATAAATAAAAAAATAATAATCTGACCCTTAAATAAATAGAACAAATGTTTAAAAGAATGCTTAATTTCACTATTAAAAGTATTCCTTTTCCAGTACATGATTTACTTATTTGTAGTGAGTTCTACTTTCTCCAGAAGATAAAAGGACAGCGTTCTAATTTTGTGTGTGTGCTTGCCTTCATATGTAACTCACTTTATTTCTGTGTCAGTACACAACAGACTGCATTGTAAATGTCAGCTTTAGGTCATCATCATCATCATCATCATCATCATCATCATCATCATCATTCAACTGCAACCCTGGGTTTGATATCCAGAGTTAACCCAAGATCCTTTGCTACCTGAGG
Organism: Candoia aspera; assembly: GCF_035149785.1. NCBI lineage: Eukaryota > Metazoa > Chordata > Lepidosauria > Squamata > Candoiidae > Candoia > Candoia aspera. Next base: position 16,377,401 of record NC_086163.1, on the reverse strand, counting down.
CAAATAACAAGATGACAGATCGCCAGATCCATCTACAAAGGCTAACAAGAGTGGAAGTTCAGTCCTAGTTTAACAGGAGTAGTTGTGGAGTGCAGAGAGGAACTGCAGACTATTTGACACCCCTGGTTCTTCCCACTCTCCATCTCTTTGTCACTGTTTCCTGAAATTGCTGCCTCACTCTAGTCAACTGTCTTGGATAGTTAGTCACTCTATTCAGGGGAAAGACTGCATAGAGAGAGAAACAATAAAGTTGGGAGTATAACTCCTATAAGCAAGCATTCTTAAGGCTGGTGCTTGCATGGAAGAAAATTAGAATAAAGTTTATTTAGGAAATTAAATGATGATAGTGAAGCCTACTTTATATAAGTCTGGATGCAGCTAAGAACCTGCTTTGTGGTCTCCTCCATTGTGAAGACAAAGTGAGTTAGGTAAACACCTGAGCTGCCCAGGTTAGAATCAGAAGGAAAAAGCAACCAGGAAGGAAGTGATGAAAGCCTTGAGAATATGAGTTGAACCAATAGAAGGCACATTACATAGAGACTTGAAAAGTATTTAGACAAGAAAAGGAAATGAAATGCAGGGTCCCTCAAACAACTATCTCCATATCTATTGCCTCCAGGGCCAATAGGCTTATAAGTACAAAAAGCTGGTGCATGCTAAGTTGAATTCCATAAAATAATGTACATGCTCTTGAGGTGATTTCTTGGTCAAAGTGATGCTGGATTATTGGAAAGAATGTTTCTGTACACAACTGATTTTTGCTGGTAGGGTTGCATCTGGACCATACTTCCCAGACATTCTGCAGACCACAGCAAGCGATAATAACAGGATATTGCACCAAACCATAGTATCATTTGTTTTGTTTGAGCCTAGTGTGTTGTTTGAACTCACCTACCATGGTGGATAAAGCATGGTTCATTCAATATTATCCAAACAAGGGCTTTGTAGGAAATAGGAGTCAACACAGATGTTTTACCATTGATTTACCATTACTTTCTTTGGGGATGCTTTTTCAACTGCCCAATCTTACATTTCTGAGATGTCCCGATGAATTCTCATCAAGCAGTATCCAGGTCCAACGCTGCTTAGCTTTTTTTAAGATTGCCAATGTCCTGACTCCCAGGAAACACTCTGAGACAAGGAACTGTTCTCTAATGTTTATTGCTAGTACATAACAGTAATCCTAACAAACTGAACAAGCGTGGGAAAAACCCAGCCATATAAACCCCGCAGGTTAAGGCGGTCCCAATCTGTGCCTCTTGGAATGGCTCACCAATTCCTCAGTGCTACGCATGCGCTTAACAGTCTGGAAGGGAGCCCCCTGCTCGCCATCCTTACTCATGACAGCCAAGGACATTTAGACATTCTCACCTGCTATGACTAACAAATCAAATCACGTTTTTCCTTTTGAATGTCTTTCAATAAAATGCAACTGATAAACCAGTGAATCCAAATTCCAAGAATTCATGAAGATTTCTTTGACTGAGGGGTGATTTCTTTGACTGAGGGGAGATATAAATTTAAAGAAGTACATTTTCACATACTGTAGCTGCCCACTGAAAAATTCTCTCTGCTTATTTTGAAGATGTGGCTTCAGAGTAACCCAGGTAACCTGCAGAGGTTTCCAAGGACTCACCTAGGTACGAAAACTCTGTAATGCTGATGTTAGTAGGTTGAAAGGGAAAACAGCAAGAACTAGATTTGAGTGGAAAGGAACAGATAAGTACTGTTGCTTTCAAAAGTGGATCAAGGACAAGGTCTCAGAAATACTTCATCATTTGTCAGAAATACTTCATAAAAGAAAAGAGGGAAAAGAAAAGAAGTGATCAGCTCAGAAAATGAAATACAGTTCTCAGGCAAGCTTGTGGATTTCATATCATAAATCCTCAGGAAACTGATAATTATTTTCATTGATAGTTTTTCAGCTTCATAGATTGCTGAACGAATTTTATCCATTTTGTTTTCGGTGAATCCATCTTTCTGGGTTATGATGACATATTGGCACTAAACGTATCACATTTGATTGAGTTTGGACAACACATTCAGCTAAAATTTAGTTGGCTATTTTGAGGCTCAGTGTGACATGTGAACATGGCCATAAACTTGCCTCATTCTGCATTTTATGGCTGATTGAAGGTGTGTGCAGCATGTCAGAAGGATCCTACTGTGTTGCTTCTTATGTATTGTACCACTTCAGATCAAAAAGATATAGGTGTATGTGGGTAATTGTAAGATGGAAGTCTGAATATATACCTTAAACTGCAGACCACTTCATTACCTGCCTTCATTTGAGGGACAGATTATGTCCTGGGTTCATCCCTCATGCTATGCTACAACCTATGGTTTACAAACATAAGGGCTGGTTTACCATTGGGCCCTGCCTTATCTAGTCACCAACTAAGTGTGTTTCCTCCATTGTCTAGACTCTGTAGGGTTGGACAGTGGCTCAACACACAGTTCAGTACTGGGGTGGGGTGGGGGACCAGGGACTGAGCCCATAGCAATATTCCTTTCTGTTGGAAGTTATGCAGCAGCCTAATCAAGAAACTCCCTTCCTTCCTTCCTTCCTTCCTTCCTTCCTTCCTTCCTTCCTTCCTTCCTTCCTTCCTTCCTTCCTTCCTTCCTTCCTTTCATTTTTCCTGGCTTGTAATGGGGAGATGTATGGGAGAAACAGAGAAAATGATTTACAAACCTTGAAGTGGCAGATAAAAAAAATGTTATGTATCTTTGCTTTCTCAAAAAGTCCTTTTGCATCTCAACAGGAATGATTAAATCTGTGATGACTGAAAGGTGGGGAAATGTAATAGTCTGTGTTCTCAGCAAAAAAGAGCAGAGAAGAAAAATAGATGCTGTAGAGTGTGTGTGAGAGAGAGTCAGATGAAATGCAATTCTTTGTTGAGCCGTTAAAAGCATGAGCTCGCAGAAAAAGAGCTTTTAAAGAGAGTTATGGATATTCACCTTGGAGTTATGATGGAAGCTACTGCTCTGTCCCTTCATCCCTCCCTCTTATTTCCAAAATGCAGATGACAGCGTGTTATCTTTTGAATGGAATCAGGGTTGTACGGGGTAACATTATCAAAATCAACAAGTTGTTTCAAGTATATGTGTGCTTGTACATAAACACCTCCCAGTAGAAGTCTCTCATCTGCAGGAAAAACTACATGCTTTAATAGCATTTTTGATGTTTACCTGGGTACTTTTGAAATTGAATGGGTCTCTTCATTAATCCCTTACTTCAATGATTCTTTCAACATTCTTCTTACTGAGCTATTTGATGCATTTTATTAACTTGTATCACTGCAGGACCTGTCTGTAGTGCTTTACCCTTAATTTTTGTTTTGTATTGTATTATCTTTGATCTCAACTTTAGGAACTTCTTTTTCTTTCCTTCTTTTCATATCGGCCCGTTGAAATAACTTAGCATTGCACTGTGGCAGCCTAATGTTTTGCTTTGTTTCTTTGTGGAGGAGAAGGGAGGGAAAAGTTATGGATAATTGTGGAAGATCCTATTTTTGTTCTATTATGCAGGAAAAGAAACCAAGCTGGAAAAAAAGATGGTGCTCTTAACCTCAGATGTACTGACAATAAAGTTGTTGTAATTAATACAAAAGAAGAAGGCATGAGGAGGGTGCAGATTTACATACAATTTTCATATTATATCTCATAAAGATATTGCCAATACAGGTAGACCTCACTTAACAACTATTTGCTTAGTGATGGTTCATACTTATGACGGTTCTGAAAACTGACTTGCAACTAGTCCTCGCACTTACAACCATCACAGTGTCCCCACGGTCATATAATCACAATTTGGGTGCTTGGCAACTGGTTCACATTTACAACTACTGCAGCATCCTGCAATCACATGATTGCCATTTTTGACCTTCACAACCAGCTTCCAGCAAGCAAAATCAATGGGAACTGCACGATTCACTTAACAACCACATGGTTTGCTTAATGAACATAGTCATTTGCTTAATGACTGCCATAAAAAAGGTTGTAAAATTGGGTTGGATTTGCTTAATGACTGCTTTGCTTAGCAACTGAAATTCTGGTCCCAATTGTGGTCATTAAGTGAGGACTACCTGTAATGACTATAAGTAGAAAGTCACAGTTCCTCTTTATGGAGAAGATTCTGGGTAGATGACATCTGTGTGCCTACTCAGATTGGTTCTTACTGCTGAGTGACTCCCAGGCCACTTATTCTTCATGATCTTCCTTTAGAAACCTGGACTGAACAGGCTCTCAGATTAGGGCTGGGAAGAGAAATTGTTACCCATTTGTTTCCTACTTGTTCTCACCTATTTGAATGAAAGGAAATTTGCTTTAGAAATTCTTTCAAAGGAGAAAAGAATTTCCAGAGAAATTCTCCTGGTAGAATGGCATATTTTTGGATTTATAGGAGAGGGCCAAGGACGTGTTTGAGTATCTCATTCTTCTTGTATTTCCCAGGCTTCCTATACTTTCTTGAAACCCCAATGAAAAGCATCCTGAGAGAATTTCTCCCATAAAGCCTCCCGCTGCTTAAGGAGGCCTCTGCAAAATGTCTCTGCCTATAACATTGGTGGAGATTGTCAAAAGGCCATTTGTGTCCAGCTCTACAACGAGTAAATGTGTCAGCCTTGTGAGGTAGTCCAGACAGGAAGCATGGCCAGATGGACTAATTCTACTTCATTGTAAGGTTACATTAACAGAATCTTGCAAGTCTGAAAGTACATTTCTCCCCCATCGCCTTTACAGCCAAAGAAACTAGGGAGGGTCCCTTCTGAGACATTTGCCATGTCCACATTCCTTCTGTAGGCTAAGCTGCCTCTTATCCAACCTCTCCTCTGCCTGTGGCTCTTCCCCTTGTCTCCCAGGGTCATTCCCACATACCATTACAAAATGTAAAGATTGTCCAAGACTGCCTTTTAAAGGATGATGTTGAAGCTTCACTTCGGTATTTCCAGATGGAATGTTAGGCTCCCTCCCTCCCTCCCCATCCATGAAGTGGCAAAACAAATGCAACTTGTCATGGCTTTTTCCTTGTTAGGGTAGAATGAAGAAGGACCAGAAGGAGGCATCTCATTCTGTTTGACCTGCTGATGAAGTGGAAATGCTGGAGAACTCTGGTGATGTATGAGTAATAGGACACTGACCTCTTCTTGCCACTGACAGACTTATCTGCTGCAATTCATTAGCTCGGTCTATGCACCTCTGCTGTTAGATTTTCAGATGACCAATATACTTATTGAAGAGTGGAATGGAGGATAATGAGGAATGCATAAGCTAGCAAGACTGGGCTACCTAAAAAAGAAAATCCTATGATCTGCTTACAAGCAGAAAGGTTATTTTTGCTTTTGGGACTTTGCAAGTTGAGTCTTACCTTCAATTGTAGGTTTGCAAGAATGCCTTCTTTGTCTGTCTGGCTGCCTTGCAAAGCCAGCTTGAAAAATAAATGACTTTTCTCATTTCATTGCCATCTATAATATATATTAAAGAAGTGCTTCAAACAACAACTGAAAACATCATTAAGTTCTCCCTGCTTTCTAATAAGGCCTTTTATTTGATGGCATAAAGTGATTCTTAGAAGCAACGATTCATGGAAAGGCAAGCAAGGGAAAAAAAGATAATAATCAATACTTACTGCATGAAGTTTTGGGGTTTTAACGAATACTGCATTAAAAATGAAGTATGCAAAATGAAACTTTTTTAAAAATCATCAAACTAACCTAATGCAAGAAGCATTTGATACAACTGAGCTAGATGGGAACAGAAGGATAGGGGAGAGATAATGGATCATACCACTTCAGGAGAGGGGTACGTTTGTCATTGCTCTATGCTTCCCTTGATTAAAACAGCAGCCACAAACCTATGCTAATAGAATGCTTGAACAGCAGCAAGAAAGCATACTGTTCCTTTGCTGAGAGGTGGTGGAATGGTTTCCTATATGCAAGGCAGAGGATGAGAGACAGCGAACTCTAGTTTGATGTAGTGGTTAAAGTTTAGGATTAGAAACCAGGGGATTATGAGTTCAAATCCTGCTTAGGCACAGAAGCCAGGTGAGATTTTCTTTTCTTTTTTTTATCATATGGCATAGCGGTTTGGTGTTCATGCTGCTTTTTCTTGCTGGGAAATCCTTGTGAGGTCCAGCAGCCAGACATGTAGACTATTTAGCCGTGACAAGTCACGTTGCCCGGGGTGCACCACAAGGAAGCTAGTCTACTAGTTGGGCTGAGAGAGAGGGACTGGCCCAAGGTCACCCAGCTGGCTTTCATGCCTAAGGCAGGACCAGAACTCTCAGCCTCCTGATCTCTAGCCCAGAACCTCAACCACTAGACCAAACTGGCTCTCAGCCAGGTGAGTGATTTTGGGCCAGTCCCTCTTTCTCAGCCCCAGAAAGAAGAAGGCAAGGGCAAACCACTTCTGAAAATGTTGCCAACAACCAGCCTGATTCGTCCATGTAATTGTTAAGACTGCCTTCAAGGCAAACAAACAAACAAATAAACAAAGGGCTGGATTAAACAATATAGCCTAAGGCAGGACTAGATCAGGTGGTCTCCTGGCATCTAGTTCAGTGCTCTCTGAACAGGCTCTCATCCCAGCCTTAGGGAATAAAAAGTTTCAGTTGAGTTCCAGTCTTTAACTTGGTTTGGGCAATTGGCTTGAAGAATGTATTTAATCATAACGAATGTTTGTTGGAAATGTCCTCTTGGTGAAGGAACTTGTTATCATCTTTGGCAGACTTGTGAGAAGACCAAAAAATTTGGGGATCAGATATGTGTTCATATTCGAAAGATCCTTAAAGTGGACCTATAAAAAAAACAAACCAGAATTGTTTCTCTTGGGATTGATGGAGAAGCAGCTCAAGAAACAATATAGGACCTTGCTTTTATACATGATTACAGCAGCAAAGCTCTTATATGCACAAAGATAGAAAGAACCACAAATTCCTACAGTGAGGAAAGGGATAATTAAATTGCTGGAGCTGGCCCAAATGGCAAAGTTAACAGCATTGATAGGAGAAAATCTCGTGTCTGAATTTGTTGCTGTTCAGCATCCACTTTTAGACTATTTGCTTGTGTTAGAAAAAAAATGAAGTTTTGATTTTGGGTTTTAATGATTAAATGGTTTGATTTGATAGAAATAATGTTACTAAGTTTTAACTAATGGTAAGAGATTATATTTGTAAATGCATTCATATCTGTATTGGAGGTCAGAAGTCATTTTCTGTTTCTGTTTTCTGTCTGTTTTGCACTTTTATCGTTTTTCTTTTTTTCTTTAGTCCTGTAAACTCTCTTTTCTATATTCTGTATTTGGTATTTTAACTATACTCTGAAAATTAATAAAGTTCCATAAAGAAAAGAATATATTTAATCATGCATAAAAGAGATGTGCCAGTGTGCCTGAGTCTTATCCTCAATTTCCCTGTGAGTACCTTCTCAAAAGCCTTTCAGGATTGTCCAGAGAGTTCTACTCATGTTGAAACCCACTGTCAATTCAGATGATGCTAATCAAAACTGGAAGATTCATGGTTCAGTGTGTGTGACCACATCCTTTCTATGCATGAGAAAATTTCCTGTTTGCCTTGAATACTGAAAAATTATTCTTATTCTTATTAATTTAATTTTTATCCCACCTTTTAAAATAATTTTTATAAATAACTCAAGGCGGCGAACATACCTAATACTCCTTCCTCCTCCTATTTTCCCCACAACAACAACCCTGTGAGGTGAGTTGGGCTGAGAGACAGCGACTGGCCCAGGGTCACCCAGCCGGCTTTCATGCCTAAGGCGGGACTAGAACTCTCATACCACGCCTGATTGGCTCTTGGGCTGAGAGGGAGGGACTGGCCCAAGGTCACCCAGCCGGCTTTCATGCCTAAGGTGGGACTAGAACTCTCCTACCATGCCTGATTGGCTCTTGGGCTGAGAGGGAGGGACTGGCCCAAGGTCACCCAGCTGGCTTTCATATATCTTCCATGCAAGTTTTCTTCATGGAACAATCCATCATACTGGACTCCTTGCATGTCCTGTCTCACTAATTTGTTCTCAGCTTTCAGTTAAGACTCCTGGTCTTCATTAAATTGAATGGACACAATCCATTCTACCACCTTGTTTTGCTGTGTTTACAGGCTGCTTTCACAGCTAGGATTAGTTTGAACCCTAAACTAATGCCTCCTATTAAGTTTTTCAGGAGTAACTGCTCATATCATGCAGGCCACACAATGGTTTACTATTGTATGCAAACACAGGCCATAGATTTATTGCACTAACATGAAGTCATTGGTGCAAAGCTCACCATAATTCTTGCAAAATATCCAATCTATTTTTCTTTATTTTTTTAATAAGATGTGTCAAATCTCTAATTAGATGTGTCCAAACACTAAGATGACAAACCGCAATGCAGCTACAAGAGTCTTTTATAATTCCAAGTGCTGAATTAATGCAGATGTCATTCTGCTACCTGGCCTCCTACCTCGCAGGTGATAATCATTTTCCTCCGGTGCCCACGAAGAAATCACCATCCATTCTTATAGTCAGTTTGAATGAGAAACCCGATTAGTAACAATTCTGTATTCTGTCTAGGGCTCTCTGGATCACAACAATGCATTTCAATCTAGGACGGCTGCATAATGACAAACACTGGAGGTGCACTCCATAAGTACTATAAGGAAAAGGACAGGACAATTAATATTTTACAACCCTGCAACAAATGTACTAACTTTTAGCAATGAATGACTTCATATATTGTCTGATGTTTGGAGCCAAAATATTAAGTGGGCATTACAGATGGCCGTTTGCGTGATTTTGGGAGTGATGATGGATGGCTGTAATCTAGTTGGAACAAGTGGCTGAATTAATTATTTTGTACTCAGAAGAGTGCATTAACTGGAAGAGAGTAGAAGCCTGTAGCATCACCTGGGTTGAGTGATTTTGGTTTTATTTTCTTTTATTCTAGTATTGCCAAAACAAAAATGCTCCAAATATTTATTTGCTTACAGAGAGGAGGAAAAAAAAACTTCCTTTGGCAAAGAAAGGAATTACATGCCATGGAGGTCATGCTGGTTAGACTTGGGTGGTGCTTTCGAAGAAGGTTTGAAGTACATGGCTAATAGCAGCCTAGAGTAATTTTTGTTTTTTTGCTGTCATGAAGGTACCTCTTGCTGAATAAAACTACCATCTACTCTTATGTCCTTTTGTGTAAAAGTGTTGGAAGTACTGCAAATCCAGCATGCCTCATTAGCATGTGAATTGGCATGTAAATTGAGTTGTCCCACAATGCAACTCTGAGGAAGCTGTTTGATGCCACTCCCACTTCCTCTCTCTCTCTTCCTCCTTCTTCCACCAGGAGCAAGCACAGGGCTGTGTGCTGCTCTCCTCCATTCTGGGCACCATGCAGTGGGCCTGGAATTCCCCTTTCTTTCACATAGCCCTTGGCAGCAAATAGGGCTGAGGGTTTAGGGCAAACTAAGTATTTAGAAAGAAAAGAAAAACAAAGGAACTTCATTGTTTCCACCAAGATGGATGTAACAGAAGCAACAATAAAATCAGTAAGATATTATTTTACTTATCTTAACCTAATCTGACTAAGCCTGTAATTCTTTATGCTTGGGAGGGCTGAATGTGTAAGATCAACAACCTGTGTTTCTCTGACATGCTCACTGAAGCTATTTAAGATAATATTCTTTTTCTGTGCCAGCTTCTCAGCTGTGTTATAAGCTCTGCTCCATTTCAGTGGTTCTAGCAGGCCACTAAATTGGCTTCAAAAAGTTGGTTTGAAAGATGCTCACCCCTGTCTATATTTACCCAAACCCTGTGATTCTCTTTAAAGATTCTGCTTCAGGTAAATCCGTGAAACTGTGACCATCTTGATGTTGGCCTTGGTGACTGGGAATGCTGGGTGGGGTAGCCAGCTTCTGAAGACCCTTAGTTGGTAACAAATTGTAAGTGAGCTTCTTTCTGTTTCTTTTTGCTTTTTCTCCAGCTATGTCTTCTCCCACTTTCCCAAGACTAACTGTATTTTCTTAACAGCAAACAACCAACATAATCATCAAAGTCATATATAGCAATTTAATATCAGCTCTTGGTAGGATCTAAGGGGAAATGGAAAATTATGGGAAGCTGTGGGTGGAACCTCAGATAATAAATGGCTATTGATTGGACACATCTCTGATATTGGCAGTCTGCATTCACAAGCAGCAGCAAAACAATCAGTAAGTCTACAAAATGGTGAAATGTTTCATTTCTTTGCAACCAGCCCGAGGATCTATAGAAGTCTTCTTCCCCATGATCTACCATAATTCCTCCTTGTAAACTGCTTCATCAAATGCTGTGGGTAGAAATATATAAAACAGACATCATATATCTGAGAAGTGACATTCTGTGAATTGGCTGGGTTCCCTGACTGTTGCTAGTCTTCTATGACTCTTCTATGTCTTTAACGAAATGTCAATTAAATATTTTATTTTTTAATTGTGTGTACTACTTGACTTGGGGAACCTAACATTTAAGAAAGATCAGCCAGAATGGGGAGATGGTTGTCTAAATTTGACTGGATTTGGGGAGCAGGCAGTAGCATTGTTTCTATGGGAGCAAATCTTTATGAAATGATTAATTTACAAGAAAAGCAGCATTTCCAGCCACTTCCTGAGCTCTCTGGGATAAATAATACAGACAATGGCAAAGGCCAACTGGGTCATATTAATAATAGATATCTGGCTGCTTTTCTGGCCCACCTGTGATGTATTTATTGCATTTTGCCACAGCCCACTCAAAAGGCAGTTTGGATTATCAGTTGCCTCTGCTGTATTTCAGTCACAGTGCTCCATTTTACAAAATCCCATTTCTCCCAGCTACTCCCTTTAAACTCATCAGATCCTCTGGGTCAATTTAGTATAGCCTCAACAGGTAGACTTGAATGAATAATGACCATTAAGAAAGCTGGTGGTGAGTATAACGCAATTTAAATGAGGAAGACACAGAGAAATGTCTGGGTCCATTCTGCAGGCAAGAGATGGGCATGGGTTAACCCAACTTAACTGGATAAACCTAGTGATGGAGGGCAACGCAGCCAACCAAGATCCTTAGAACATCTCTGGAATAGGAAGTAAGGCTAACATAATTTATATTTTATGCATTATATAATTTATATAATGCATAGGAGGGCTTTAGGATTTACTGAATTGCGTATTTAATATGGGATCATGCTGGGTGTCAGCCCCAATGGATAGATCGGACCAAGAAATCAACTCCACAGGAAGGCTAAAACTACTTTTATTGAGATTGGGTTTTATAACAGAATTTTGGAAGTTTGAATATGCTGTATCTTATTTCAGTGAATTAGGGAAGACATCTGCTCTGCTCTGGACTTAAAAAACATATCAGCCCTTTTTGCCTAGGTAACAGATCCTGCATAACTCTATCACCTTCTACACTGAGTTCCATAATTCCATCCTAATGCTATACACAATGCCAAGAAATTGGGAAGTATTGAAGAGCATAAACATATCTCAATTAAGAAAACAAAGAAACCACCAACACTTTGTCAATAAATCAGAGGTCCTTCAGATGGTCACTCATGTTCTAGTCATCCCACAACTAGCCTATTACAACACACTCCACATGGGGCTGTTCTTGAAGACCATCTGGAAGTTACAACTGGTTCAAAATGCAGCAATACTGTATGAGCAGTAATGGGCATTTTGTGAGCTGCATTGGTTACCAATCAGCTTCCAGGTGCAATTCAAGGTGCTTGCTGTCACCTATAAAACCCTGTGTGGCATAGGTATTTTTGGAATCAGGCAGCCTCAAAACCCAAATAAATAAATAAACACAGCTCATCCTTTGTGCAATATGGCTCCACCCACACTGTGACTATCACCTTAAAAAAAAGTTAAGTATGGTTCTTGGCCACAAAAGTTGCCCACTTTTATGTTAAAATATAGGTGAAACTATTTCACGTATAGTTTCACCTATATTCTATATAACATATAAACTATAGATATTTCGTAGGCTTAAGGTTAGGCCATAGCTGAGAATTCAGGGAGTTGAAAATCATATATCATTGGGGAAATGATTGACCCATCTGGCAGGAAGTAGTACAAAGGAGCATCCCATTTCATCTGAGTTCAAGTGGTATGTTCCTTCTGTGATACAATTATTTATTTGTCCTTCTTCTGCACTCTTGCTCTTGACTCATGCCTTGGCCTATTGATTTGGTCTTTGGTCCTCGGATAAATGTTAATTCTGATTAATTACCTAGTCCTACATCCTACCTCACCTCAGTCCAAGACCACTTCAGGGTGAAGAGCAAACTGATACCTCTTCCAGGTCCATGCCCTGGACAGTACTGAATAACAGCGAATTGCATTGAAACTTTGGTGGTGAGACAATCTTTATCTTCCACATACCTAAGACAGAAGGCTTGCTTAGACTGGATTGATCACATAGCATGGATAGCTCCATCTGCCTTAAGAATGGATCTATATTCCTCCTTAGAAGACTAAATAGGCACTCAAGAAGAACAGTCTATGCTTGCTTGCTAAGTTGAAATGGACTATGGAAGTGAAGTTTATTATAGCTAAATTGGACTAAGAGATTGATGTATTTTTGTGTATATCTTTGCTGTAGAAAGTCAGAAGTCACTCTTTATGGATCCTTTTCTATTTATTTCTGCACCTTTTTAGTTTTTCTTTTTTTTGTTTCTTTTTTCAGTCTTTTTTTCAATCTTTTTCATCTATATTTTGAAAATATCATAAAGTTGTTTTTTAAAGAAGAGCAGTCTATGCTGCCAACTCAGCACCTTAGTGGTATATAAAGCCCTAAATGATTTTGAGCTAGGATATCTAGATTACTGATAGATTGTGTCATCTTTCAGTGACTCAGGGTGGTACATGCTCTTATGCCATTCTCCTGATATTTGATGGCTATCAGCTATGTCATAATTTAAGTGCCAAACTGAAAGTCTGTCTCTTTATCCAGATCTTCCCTGTTTGCATGGTAAACACAGATGATATTATTAACCTCTCCCATCCATTTTAATGCACATTTTATGAACTGTTTTAAGATGGTTGTTTTATTACTGTTTTTAAATGTGTTTGTAACCCACTTCTATGGGAAGTAGCATACTAATGTTTTAAATCAATCAATCAATTGGCTGCTTAACAGTAGTGCTGCCCTGCCTAATTTACCTCTCTTCAACAGATGACTAGGATGAGGCAGGACATGAAGATGATCTTTTCTTAAGATAGTTGTGTTTTTGAGAAACTCTGGAACCCTTGTTTTTGAAACAATTCTGTTTCTTAGTGGAACTAGCCATGGCTTACTATTTGAAATTTAAAATGTATTTATTATCCTGGGAAGCTTATACTCCCTCACCCTCAGTTTTCCCATTTGTAAAATGGCAGTTTTCAGCTAGATCTTTGAGGCCACTGATCTGATAAAACCATTGAGAACTTATTTAGTATAAAATACAAAATAGAGTTTTACAGACTCCATTTAGTGCTTGAAGCTGAAAGAGCATTAGCATTTCTCATATCACTGTTATTAATCATCATCATCATCATCATATCACATTTCTCAAGTGCATTATGACATATGAGGGGATGCTCGGTCCATTCAGTCACCTGGGAAGTGTGTAATAGCTCAGTAATACATTCCCTGTTCTGTCTTATGCAATGGTAATGAAAATATAAAATCTGTTTAATTAAGGAAGCTGGGTTGTTTTATGGAACAAATATATTGAATAAATAAAAAGAATCATAGCTCATCCAACATGCAAAGTAAGGTTTATTTTATTATATGCAATAATGGATTTTATTACAATTTTAAAAGAAAGGGAGAAGATACCAGGAACATTTTAAATCAATGTATTTTTTAAAATTAATTTAAAAAATCATGAGGATTAAATTGTAGATTTCTCAGCTGGGAATCAGAATATCTGAGCTAATAAATTAGTTAGCAAAGGAATATTCAGAAATAAAACAATTATTTTTCCAGTGACTTAATCTGGAAGAGCCCCACTAATCATGCAAATAAATTATTTTTGGCTTCTATTTTACAATTCTATTTGTGGAAATGCCCCCCTCTTCTCACTGGACACAATCTGATCAGACTAGTGCTGGGCACATCTTTTACCACCAATTCTCACAGAGTAAGATGAAAGAGAATTTGTTTTAGAACACTTTTTCTTTTTCCAAAGAAGGAAAGAATTGCAGGAAATGCTCATGGATGGCATGCAACTTTCTTGCCCTTATTTGGTGGTGAGATAGCCAAGCAACGTGCATCAAAATCCTGCCTTCCAATGTATCATGGTCTCTTCAGTGATCTGAAGCCTCCTTGCCATCTCTTGCTTCCATCCCTGTAAAGTCGAAGAGAAGGTGAGAAGAGAAATGTCTTTGGGCTTTTTCAGCAGTAGTACTTTTGCCTCAGCTAGGTGGGAGTACTGATCTTGAAAATCACTGGAGACTTGCTCTTTCCCCTTGGAGAAATTTGGAAAAGCCATTCACTCATTCTTCTCTGCCTGTAAGTTTGGTGGAGAACTTGTCACAGTTAAAATGATTTGGAGAGCCAACACAGAGGAGGAGGAACAGTAGGTCAGCTCTGGCTCCTTCAAAGGGCCTATACGATCAAGGATTGTACAATGCCAACCTCTGATGCTGCTTCGGAAATCAATCTCACAATTGAGGGCATTGGTTCATTTTAACTCTTTAGAGTTTGTAAGACCCAGATAGCCCTCTCAAGGTAATTTACGTAAGAACACTACTAAGACCCTTTTTTAAAATTCTACCCAATAGTGATTGTTCCTGGGCAGATTACATAAAAAATAAATATAATGTTATAAAAATAATCACCATTTGATACCATCCCAAAATCAATAAAACTATGGTTTTAGAAAAGCAACAATAGATAATATTATTTAAAAGCTAGTACATTTTACTTTTGCAATGTTACACGAGATAGGACTGTGCAAGCAACTCATATTAGCTTCACCTTTCTTCAGTCAGTTGTCTGCAGATTAAACCATGCATTAAAATATATTTGAAATTTGAGTTCAAATGCAAATCTTGCATTTTTTTATAATGCAAATTAATGCAGGGCAGCATGGAGAGAATGTGTGAAATGGGCAGAAAACTCATTCTCCTGTTATTAATGCTATCCTACCAGACCAAGCTGTAATTTACATCATTGTCAGCTAAGTAGGGCCAAGCCTGATTAGAATTTGCATGGGAGACTACCAGGAATTCCCCACACTGTAGCTAAGATGGGGAAGATGAAATGAGATGAGATGATGAGGTTTTTGGATGAGAGCAGTTCAAAACCACTTCCATATTGCAGCCAAGGAAGCTACATGGACATGTTGAGAAAATGCCCAGGAATCAAACCAAGGGCATCTTGATCTTGCCTCAGGTATGCCTATAGTGTGACCCCCAACAGATGACTCCTGAATGAATACAGGTAGTCCTCACTTTACAACCACAATAGGGACTGGAAAACTGGTTGTTAAGCAGTGAGGTCGTTAAGTGACTCACCACATGACTGGACCTGATTTTATGACCATTTTACAACAGTCATTAAGCAAATCACAGCAGTCGTTAAGTGAATCACAGGTCATAAAGCAAATCCAGCTTTCCCAATGGACGTTTTTTGCCAGAAACTGGCAAAAAGGTCGCAAGTTGCGATCACATGACCACAGGACGCTGCAACTGGTTGTAAAGGTGAGCTGGCTGCCAAGTGCCCAAATTGCGATCACATGACTGAGGGATGGTACAATGTTTTGTGACAGTCGAAAGTGCAAATACATGTTGTAAAGCAATTTTTCCAAGGCCATCATAACTTGATTTTATTTATTTATTTCTCGGATTTGTGCCACCACCCATCCCCCCAGAGAGGGACTCTGAGTAACTTTGGACCATCGTGAAATGAACGGTCATTAAGCATGGACTACTTGTCCTTGCTTAATGACCGTTGAAATTGTCCATCTCAGGTTAAAATAAAACTGCACCAGAAACCTGTTCTATTTTTCTGAAAGTTTTATCCTCTTAGGGTTTTTTTTTCTTTGCTCATTTTTAAAATGTTTTAGAATGCCTTTTGGTAGTGCTTTCAAGCTTGCTTTACTGTTGTGAAATGATGAGGATCACTGTTGTTGCTGATTTTTGGGATCACTCATCCCTCTGCCGCTACCATGGTCATCTCTGCTTTCTGATTTGAACAAGCCCTAGGGGAGGAGTTTCTTTGTGTTGAGTTATCTTGGGGTTGAATTGAAATGTGGGAAGTCAATGAGACCAGAAATCACTGGAGGGATTGTCCATCGAAATACAGGATGCTCACACAAGATTTGGCAAAATTTTGGTTCCTGCCTTGATATTTCATTATTCTTACTTCGTCTCTAACCTTTTAGAGCATGGCAGCTGAAGAATCCTTATTGATCCACATCTCATTGCCTAAGGTTTTCCATTGTTGTACAATTATTATTTTAGCTGCTAAGATTAAATAAAAATAAGTTCCTTGTTTTTAAGCATAAGGCTTGATCACGTAAATAAATGTAATAACCCTAGCTCTGGGGTGCCTTCAACTCTTTGTTTAGTAATCACGCTTATGTCACTGAAAATGTTATGCCAGAAGGATATAACTTTATCACATGAGCATAACGTATGGAAGGAAGACCCCTTTTGTGAAGGGCCCCTTTGCAGATAAGGAAAATGCAAGAATTTCATTCCCCACCCATCTAAAAATATAATTGAAGTGTTCTCATTTGCAAAAAAAGGCAACTCCTTATTCATCAAACTAAAAATGGCAGAAGAAGATGTCAGTATATCTGCAGAGGATTTCTTTTTCCTGGTTACCTATCACATTGCCAAAGGATGCTGTCAACTGGAGTTAAACCCTAGGACTGCTGGGTGAGACAGGTCACAAAGTGCCTTATACTCTGATCCTCTGAGTCTCTGCTGATTCAGTGGTTGTTAGAATATAAACACACAAGGAAATTAAATATTGAAAACTCCTTTAAAATAATAGAGACTTGGCTCATTATGATGTTCTTGCTTCCACAGCTCAGCCTCTCTGTCTCAGCATTTGGTTCTGATTTATTGCACGATGGCTCCCCTTTTACACTGTAATGCAATTCATATCGCTTTTTAATGCAGATCATGCTATAATGAGTGTAGCAAAGAGGATAACAGGGAGACCCCAATTGGTTGTGGCAGACAAAAATACTTTTTCATTATTTCCCTTTTGTCATTCATGGAACTAGCCATAAAATATGGGTCCCTTTGGCATATTGCAATAGCTGTAACGTGCATATATAACCTCCTTTTTTTTAAAAAAAGTCAAAAATCCTTTTCCTAATAGCAATAAAGTGAGGACAGCCATCCTCAAGTAGCACCTCCTGGAAATGCTGGAGTACAACTCCCCCCATCCCCAGCCATTGTTGGTGATGGCCATTGCTATCCAAGACATCTAGAGGTTGCCACTTGTGCTGAGACAGCTGCGTTCTCACGTTGCACTAAGACAGAATTTGACTTCTGGGTGGCTTAGCATATTGTGTTAACCTTGTGTTAACCATTTTGGTCTGTAAACATGGTTTAAGGCTTAGCATCCTGTGTGAATCCAGATGTGCATTGCTATACAAACCATGGATAATGCAATATGTGTTACTGATGCAGAGGCTGAGACCTTAGTCTAACAGACAATTCACATAGCTTAACTTAACTAGTGCCAAATCTCAGTTATAATTCTTGTTGTTGCCTTGAACGTAATATTAAATTGACTCTCCTGCCCCCAAGCAACACTAAGCTAAGATTATTGTTGAGGATTTTGGCCATTAAAAAAAACAAAACTGTTTGCCCAGATAGCATTTAGCTGCTCCCGATTTTTAAAAACAGTAAACAGGGTCAGACTTGTTCAGTCCGTGGATGGGAGACCCTGGAAATCCTGGGGATATAGGCTAGTCTGGGAAATTGAAAAAAAAGAACCCAGAAGAAGTCAGCAGCAAACCACTTTTGTATTGTTGCCCCCCAAAAAACCACCAAAATGCATGACTCCATACAGCCACATGTTGTTGTCCTCTACTTGAGAACTTTATTTCAGCTTTTCTGTTGATTCCCCTTCTTTCTTATTGTGTTCCCTAATAATTGTTGGGTTAATTAACTGTTGGTTTTGAGGTTTAGAGGTTTGGGATTTTTTTTTCACAATTTTATCATGTTGACTGTTTTATCACTTTTTTTTCTACTTCATTGCATTTGTTTTGCTTTGTGTAGAATGGAGTAGGATACAAAGGAGATCCTCAATGGAGCCAATATCCAAAAAGAGGAGAAAAGGAGCAAAGAATAAGTAGAGGATATGGAAACCCACCACCCACATCCAGACCGATCAACCTCCCCAAAGTAGCCCCAGCTGAACTGGACTAGACAGATTGTTTCCCACATAGGAAGATAGTTGTGGAGGATGGGAAAAGAGGTTGTGATAGCAGATTCCAGGATAAACATTCCTCCAGCATCCACATGGCTTAAACAACATCTTGGAGATGTTGACAGAGAAAATCAAAGGAAGGACATCACCAATTCAAGATATTAATAAGTCTGATACAACACTACAAAATGTTACCTCCTTTCCCAAAACTGTGTCAGCTTCCTCATCTGGACCTATGTAAATCAGAGAAAGAGACCCCCTGCTTAATATATCACAGCATCTCTGGCACACTTCTTATAATAGCTTTGTGACTGTCAAAAGCCAGGTGAATTGTGCTCTGTTAAGAGGAATAAGCAACAAAACCAGTTGCTGTCAATGTCAGCCCAGCCCAAGAATTTCAGAGAATCAATCCAGCCAAACTTCAGTTATTTGCTTACACTAAACAGGGAATCTTGCCAGTCTGAAGCTCCTCTACCTAACCTGGGAAGTCTCTAGGGCGGGGCTATTCTGAACCTCTTAGTTTTCCACCCTAAGGATCAGGTGGTAAAGAGGGATAGCAGGAGATTTGTACTTTTGGACTTGCAAGATTGATGTTAGCTCTCCCAGGTAAACCAGACAGGAAACATGACCAGATGAGCTACTTTTATTTTATTGTTAGGCTACATTAACAAAATCTTGCAAATCTGAAGGTACAAATCTCCTGCCCTCCCTATTTACTGCCTAATCCTTAGGGCAGCTCCTTTCTAAGTCTCTTTCTCTGCCCATTATGCAGCTGTGGGCTATGCCCTCTCTTATCTGATCATTTCCTAGGCAGCATCTCTTCCCCCCACCTCTCAAGGTCATTCCCTCATACCAATATAGAAACAGATAACAACAATGCCTCTGCCAAGCAATATCCTAAAGGAAGGAGTTTCCCCTTTGAACAGACATTTATTTTCCTAGGGCACATAAGGATGATCGGGTGGGAATGAACCATTGAAGTCACTGAGTCCAACATTTACAGAAATCCAAATTAATCCCCCCCCCCAGATGATTGTTCATTTTCTTGATTGTCCATTTTCTGCTTTAAGTATCCAGTGAAAGGGAGTTTACTCTTTCTCGTACTAATTGATTCCACTGATGAGCTGCAGTTATGCAGATTTTTTTTCTTAACTTTCCACCAGAATCTGCCTTAACTTCCTTACTCAGTGTCCTGCATTCCAGGCAATTCAGAGCAAGTGTTTCCTCCTCCTGTAGGATTCAAAACCTTCTCACATATTGGTCCCATCCAACTCATCTTTTCTCAAAGCTAGACAGACCCAGTTTCCACGGCCTCTGTTCCAAAGGCTTAGTTTCTAGTCCTTTAATCATCCTTATTGCCCCTTTTTGCATTTCTTCAATCTTCTTGGAAACTTCCTTAAAATGTTCACTGAAGGAAGGGAAGAAGGAAGGAAGGAAGGATAAAAGGCCTGTTGTTCTTTGAGACAGTTGCATTGTTCACAGAATCCAGTGCAGTGCAGTTTCTTTCCAAGAAATAATAAGTTGATGATAGTAATAAAAACTGATTATACTGAGATGGGCAATCAAAGAAAATCATGCACATATTACATGGCCAATGGAAGCTCATCACTAGGCAAAATAACACTTGGCTCCCTAAGAGAGTGTTATAAGTAAATGTACAGGCAATGACCCTCAAAATCGTGCATACAATAACACAAATAATTATTTTCAGACATGCTGCCCAGGTTTCAAAGACTTGTGGAAATGAGCCTGTAGTCTTGCTCAGTTGCACACAGAAGTCAGCTGTGGGATTTCTTTCCATTTGAAAATATTTGTGCTAAACGATGACTCTTAACACCTTGTTTATGGAGACTTGCATGGCTTCATATTATTTCTATCATTTTGACCTTCTTTTCTATCTCTCATGCACATGACCTTTGACAACATCCATGGAGAACTTATTTTAATGAGCCAGAAAGTGCTATTTTATTGCTGTTCTGCAATTAGTATCTCATCTGATTCCTATGTTCTAGAAGAGTTCTTTTGCTGATTTGCTTGACAAGTCTGAAAGATTTGCACTGGGTATGCTCTTGAGCTTCCCTTTTTCAGATGTTGTGCCAAATGTATGATGGAGCAAGTCAAGGACAGGGCAGACTACATGGTGCCTCCTCCCAGTCCAAGTATTTAGCAGAGGCAGTTTGTGGAAAATGCTGCAATCCATTCTTAAAATGTGGAAAAACTATACATTCATAGATGCCGCAAGCTCAGTTATGAGCACATAAAAAGCATGGAATGGGGATTTCATTTTATGCAGGAAAAACTGGAACTCAATAACTTCAATTTCCTAGCTTTGACTCCTGCTTCCTGCTTTTTGATCCCAGTTCTTGCTCTTTAATTCCCACTTTCTGCTTTTTAAAGTAAATAACCTGTTCCTTCATGGTCATAGCTGCAGTTCCATTAGCCAATGGCTGTTGTCCTCCTCTGACTGCTGTACAGAATAGAGTAGAAACTTTATTGATTTAGTCATTTGACCATATCAAAAGCATAAAACCAATACAAGTATACAAGTAAATACAAAGAAAACAGTAGGACAAATTCATAATAAATCTTCACCCCTACAGTTAACCCCTAGATCAAGCTAACCATAGCTAAGATCAAGTGCAGACTGCTGTACAGAAGACAGCACCCCAAAAGTGGGTGGGCTCAAGGCAAAAACTTACTTTAATAAATGCAACTTTAAAAGTAAAATTACTTTAAAATAATTACATGTCTTTTGCATAATTGTTCTTCATATTTAATAACTTTTATTTTCTATCACATTAAAAATTACAGTTTGGCACTGATATCTGGAGATGCTCTTGAGGTTGCCTTCAAAAGCTTTGGGGAAGGGCAGAGTATGTGCTTTTTAACATTAGCATATGATGTTGGATACCACAATGCATTATTTCCTAATTTTCTTCTACAGAAATAAAATTAGCACATGATTTTAAATGTTAATCTGTGCCTTTTTTGCTCTTTTTTAGATGAACACACATCTTTGTTGTAGCAATCCATACGGATTTGCCTTTTCACACTTAAAGAGTATAAATGTTTCAAGTTTAAAGAACAAAAACATCAGGATCAAATCAACGAGCTACATGGCTCTCCCTAAACAAACCACATTGAAATTGTATCCTTTTGTCAATAGAACAGAAGCCAATGCAGGAAAAAATGGCTTTTATAGCATAGGGAAGCCCCACAGAAATGAGCTGAATAAGACTATTAACAGATTTTCAATACAAAGCTAATTGATAAAAATCAAGGCAACCCAGTTTCTGTCTTTTTCCAGATACAAAAAGGAATGATTCAGTTTGTTGTTCCAAATATATTTGACACATTAATTCGGCATGAAAAGAATGGTTTAATGAAGTCTGAAGAGAATTGCTATCTGCCCTTTGAATGAGTTATCTAAATGCCACTTTATTATGCGAAGCAATGTAAAATAAATTGCATTCTGGCCCTTGTTAAGAGAGGAAAAGAAAAACCTTATCACAGCTCAGTGTTTACAGAGAAATGATGTGAAGATCAGGAGATCACTGTACTACTTTAAAGACAAGTAGGGGGAGGATGTGTGGAAACTTAACACCAATAGCCCCCGCATTGAGAAGCAGATAATTTGACATGGAGATAATTATCATCTTACTTTAAAAAGCAATTAAATGCAATTATGTTCAGCAAGAAGAGACACAGAACAAAGAAAACAAAATCTAAGCACGGCATTGTTCAGTCATAAACTTGGAGATTGAACCCAAAGTTGTTCAGGGTGCCGAGACATCTGTCATTGGGTGATATGAAGGTACAATAAATAAATAAGCTCATAAATAAGTTCTTTCTGACCTTGACCATGCTGGATGGAGCTCTACACTATACTTTAGGGTGCTATCAGAGATTAGAACAGGGTTTCTCTACCAGGGTTCCTTGGCACCCTCAGGCTCCACAAGAGGTCACTAGGAGTTCCCTGAGAGATCACAATGTATTTAAAAAAATATTTCAAATTCAGGCAACTTCACATGAAAGGGGTAAGTTTCATTCTTTCTTTTTAGTTTAAGAACACTGTTAATGCATATAGACAGGCCTACTCATGAAACAAATATAATAATTTTGTAACTTCTGGCCTATCTTTGAGCCTGAATGGGCAGGGGTTCCCTGAGGCCTGAAAAGTATTTCAAGGATCCCTCCAGGGTCAAAAAGTTGAAAAAGGCTGGATTAGACTGGTCGGACTTGATCTTTCCCACAGAGGGGCAATTTATTTATTTTTTATTTGATTGATACCCCATATTTCCTCAAACAGCTCATGACTGCTTGTTTGAGGACTGCCTCCTCCCATCATTTTATGTCCACACCTTCAACTCTGTGAGGTGGGTTGGGCTAAGAGAGAGTGACTGGCCCAAAGTGATCCAGATAGTTTCTGTGACTGAGAATAGATTTGAATCTAGGCCTCCCCAGTCCTAGTCTACAACCTTAACTAGACCACATTGGCTGTATAATCTGATATCTGTTGGGAGCTACATGCCATTGCTGGGGGGTGGGGTCTTAATCCAGGAGCAGATGAAGCCCAAAATCCACACTGCTTTTTTTCTTTTTGACATTTTTTTCTCCCTTTTCCCTGGACATCATCTTCCTCTTCTTTCTGCTTCTCATGCAGATCCTAAGCAGATTGCTATTGCTACCTACTTGCATATGGCTGTTGAAATGCAGCCAAAGGATATCCAACACTGGGCCAAGGGCCACCATCATCCCTTCAGCTGGGGGCTGCTCACTTCCTGATCTATCCTTATTGTCTGTGATCCCTCAGTGTTTCACACAGGAGTCTTTCCCAGCCCTAACACACACTGGAGAATATGTCTTTCGTGACAGAACAATGATCAATCTGGGATGTGTAACAAAACAGGTGAAGAAAGCTTTTTTCTTCCTGACTTGGATAAGCATTGAGGGATCTAATTCAGAGAGCTGGAAAAGCACAAAGGGTCTTTTCTGATGCTTTGTCCAGTAGCTCTGTTGGCAGCAATACCTTGTTGGCACTTTGGTCTGCCTCCGTTGTGCAGAGAAAAACCTGCCTATTGTGTTCATTTTTGCTGAATTGTTATAGCTCTTCACCACCACTACCCCACTTCCCTGGTTTAACAACCTTTATTTTTATCAGTTGTTGTTTTTAACAAAAGTGAATTGGGTTGCAGCTTATTATTCATGTGGGGTTCCCACACATAATGTATTATTTGATATTTTCTTCCCTTGCCCTTCTCCCCGCCACCCCCCAAATAACGTGAAGCTCTTGGCACTAAGTGGCTGGTGGAAAATGATTTTTATCATGCAGCGCCAAAGGGAGAAAGTGTAGTGGATAAACAGTGTGCCTTTGCTGTGATAGATGCATTGCTCCACAGAACTTCCCTAGGGTCCGTCAATGCCAGAGTACATCCTGTTCCACATCCTTCCTTTCCATTCTTGGTTACATGGTGTTTGGGGTGCAAGGTTCAGCTTTCTGCTGCCTTTGTAGCACCTTCAGGAAGGTGAACGGAACTGAAAAAGAAATGAGAGCAGGGAGGATGATGGGATTTAAGAAATCAGGATAAGTCAGTAGGGCAAAAAAAGAGAAGGAAAGGAAAAGAAAAAGAAGAAAAGAAAAGAAAAGAAAAGAAAGAAAAAGAAAAAGATTCATGTAAAAGAGTTATTTTCAAGTCTAGGCAGCCTGCGGAGGCATCCCTATAGCCCAGTATTTCTCAACCTTGACAACTTTCAAATGTGTGGACTTCAACTCCCAGAATTCCCCAGCCAGCCATGCGAAGGTTGAGAAACCCTGCTCTAGAGATTTCTTTACTTATTTTATTTCTACAGATACTATCTTATACCTTATTTACAAAAATAGAGTATGTAAGCTGCTCTGAGTCAGTATCAACTGGAGTGACATAGAAGTCCTGTAAATAAGTAAATAAAAGCCCCAAATATCTTCCATTGGTCAAGACAAGTGCTTTCTACTTTATATCTCTGAGGAAAGCAATTCGAAAAAATAGAGATAGGAAGGTAAGGAAGTCATACAAGGCAATGAGTCAATTAGATACCTTAGATCAGTTTCTTTAGCATGCGAAAGGATATCTCTTCAGATGATAATTGTATATTCCTCTTAATAATGTGCAGGATATAAAGTTCGTTAAGCCTTCGTAGTTGTACCTTTATCTCTTTTTACTTACGGAAATGGGTCTTGGGATTTTAAGGAATATATGAATTTGATGCTATTACTGCTCATGTTCAAAGATTGCAATTTGGAGCAAATAGGTCACCATTTGAATTAGCCCTTATTGGTGCATTATGGCTAACATTTTATTAATCAGGGTGCATGGACACTCCCATCTTAGCTAGTTTCTAGATGAAGAATATATACATGTAGCGAATTAAATATATGCCAGGATGGGACATCTGTAAGCAAGCAAGCAATCCATCCATCTTTCTGTAATTACTGTGAAATTTGCATGTGACAGCTCTTTATGACAAAGGGGCAAAAGTGAAGATGTTGAATTATTCACTTCTTGAAGTAATACTGTCAGGAGGGATAATATTTGTTAAAATGTTGAATAGACCATTGACATTTAAACTGCTTTCAGTGAGAAAGATCAACTGCCCCATTGACACAATGTCTTTTGTAGGCATGAATATATGAATGAAACCTCTGACTTTGCACAACTGGAAATCTGCAGAGTTCTAAATCAGCATGGTATTGTAAGTTGCATAAGGCCAGAATTTCAGCTGAACATATGGAGATCATGGGACACAGCAGGAAGATGACTTGCATGATTGCCACCATACTTTAGGATTTCATTGATTCCACTGGCTTGGTGTCATAATAAAAAGAACACTTTTGAGGCTCCTCTGCATTTTGTAAATACATTTCACAGAGCTTGCTGTTCTGGTGCCATGGCAAAAGGAAAGTTTTCAAGGCTCCTTTGCATTGGTAAGAGTTTCAGAATTCAGTCCTCCTTTGTTGCCAGACCCATACAGCTTATCGGAAAGAATGCTTTTGCAAATTACCAAACATAATCAAATAATTATGTATGAGTGCCTAGATATTGCGTTGTTGTTTCTTGGAATCATGGATGGTACAGTTGTTTTCCTTTTTTTAATAAAAGAAGTGGAAGGGCTGTCTGTTATTTCACTGAGTGCTGGAAGCAGCATGGGAAGCAGTGAGTTCAATGACTGACAGATTTGAAGCAAAGAGAACAAGTGTTGATTAGCTTGTTTTCCATGCACTCATCAATCTGATTAGCTTTTGTCCTAGGCTCACCCACTAGCCAGTACTCAACGCAATGGACAGATGTGACCCTGAGCCCAGATATGGTTGCATATCCGTGCAATCACACAAGAAGGATTACTGATAGCACAAAATTTGGAAAGCACTGTGGAGATTGTCATTTTACTTTTCATTATTACAGCATTGACCATGATGCATTCTTTTGATATTCAAGAAATTTGGTTTGATGTGGAATTATGTGTTGTAGTTGGTCTTCTATTGATCATCAGGCCTTATTGTCATCAGGAACTACATGATTAAAATGCAAGATGTACAACAGTTGGCTTTTATTATAATCAGTCTAACATGGCACATTTTAAAGAAAGGGAAGATGTTCCTTTAGCATTAAAAGTCATTTTAAAAGAATTTTCTTCCCCTACTCCCCCTGAAGGGGGACACTATGAATCATAGAAAATTATTTTCTGTAATTCAAATTTTGGTTAATACATTATTTACAGAAGCCTAAATTGCAGCTTTTTAAAAAATTGCTTTAGAAATCATTGGTAGATTTTCAGGGCTGAAATGAACAGATAATTACACTGAAAAATAGACCATCTTATTTGGGGGTAAGCATGAGGGGTAAAAAAATATTAATCAGAATCCATTGCGGGGGCTGGCGCAATGTTTCACGATGGCTGGAAATGCTTTATTTATTTCTTTATTTTTATTTCTTTATCATATTTTTATCACTACCCACATGGGGGACCCTGGGCGGTTCACAGTCAAAACAATTTAAAATTCAATAAAATTATAAATAATACTAATATTCCAATAAATATAAAATACAATAAAATCAAATAAGGGCAGATCAAATTCAGCCCATAAGGGATAAGGCTGGTCCCTGCAGGGCTAGGGAACTAACCAGCCCCAGGAATGGCTCTTCCTCTCCCCACTCCAAGCATGGTGACAAAACCAGGTTTTCAGCTGTTTTCTGAAGTCCAGAAGAGAGGGGGCTAACCGCATTTCTGGGAGAAGGATGTTCCAAAGAGCGGGAGCTGCTGCAGAGAAGGCTCACCTCCTGGACCCCGCCAGATAGAGTTCTCTCACAGACGGGGTCCGTAGCATGCCCTCTCTGCATGACTGGGTGGGATGGGTTGATGTGACAGGGATGAGATGGTCCCTTAGGTAGCCTGGCCCCATGCCATGTAGGGCTTTAAAGGTGATAACCAACACCTTGAATTGGACCTGGAAGCAATCTGGCACCCAATGCAGCTCGTGGAGCAGCGGAGTTATATGTGCTTTATGGGCTGTAAAGCACCCTTTCCAAAGCTGTCATAACTTTGAGCAGTCATTAAGCAACCAGTCAATAAGCAAGGACTACCTGTATTTACAAGCCTGGGTTTAGCAGAGTAAGCCCATATAGATTAACAATTTAGCACACACTGATTCATGCATATACAAATAAGATGAGAAGGAAGGAAGGAAGGAAGGAAGGAAGGAAGGAAGGAAGGAAGGAAGGAAGGAAGGAAGGAAGGAAGGAAGGAAGGAAGGAAGGAAGGAAGGAAGGAAGGAAGACCAGTCCAAGAACTCAAAAAACTGGAGTGGGGGATATTTGAGATATTTTAGAGGAAGAATGCACTAGGATTCAATGGAAGCTTTTAATCAGTACCTGGCCACCCATTTTTCAGCAATATTCTATCCTTCATTATACACATACTCTAATATTCTAGAAGACAGAAACAAAATGCCAAATGATTTTAATAGGTCAGAGAAATGGGCTGAAAATAACAGAATAAAATTTAGCAGAGACCCATATAAAGTTATGGGGAAAAGGGCACAGACTTAATATGGGGAATATTTGACTTAGTAATAATAGGTGTGCAAAGGATCCTTGAATTGTAGTTGATCACACTCTAAATGTGAGCTAAAAAGGCAGATAATTTTTATTGGTGGGGGTTATCCCACGTTCAAGTCAGTGTTGACTCCTGGCAGCTGCCTGGATGAGCCCCTGCAGTTTTCTTGGCAAAACCTTTGGAGTTGTTTGCCATTGCTTTCTTGTTCCTAGGGCTGAGAGAGGACAACTAACCCAAAGTCACCCAACTCATTTCATGCCTAAAGTAGGATGAACTCACAGTCTACTGGTGTTTAGCTTGGTGCCTTAACCACTATACCAAACCAACTCTCCAGATAAAATGTTATGATACATTATTAGAAGTAGAATATACAAACTTCCTATCAAAAGCAATCATTCTACTACCTTGTTGGGTTGATCAGACCCTACCCTGAGTACTGTGCCCAGTACTCAGGAAAGATTTTAAGGATTCAGAAAAAGTGGGAAAAATTCAAAGAAAAGCAACAAGGATAATTAAGGGACTTAAAACTAGATATTGTGATGAAAGACTGAGAGAACTGGGTATGTTTAACTTTGAGAAAAGATGACTAAGGAATATTAAGATAATGCTTTTCAAGTGACTGAATGGATGCTCTACAAAACAAGAAAGGCCTGTTCTCTATTTTCCCAAAGGAAAATAGAACAATGGAATAATGTCTAATTACAGGATAACAGATTTCAGTCCCATGTTAGGAATGTTGGGAAAAGTTGATCTGGTCAAGGGCCCAAAAGACATGATTCGATCTTTTGAAAGTAAGAGGAGTTCAAAAGTGGAACCATTTATCAAGGCAGATCATGCACTTACCTTCAAGTAAAAGCTGAACAGCCATCTGTTAAGGATACTTTAATTTGGCTTCCTCCACTGAATAGTATATTGGACTTGACATCCTGAAACAGCGCTTTCAACTCCAGAAGTCTAGCCTCTATCAAACTCTGATTTAATAAAATCTTGACTGAATGGACTAAGTGGGGAGAGAGATGACCGTCATTCCTGATTATCCCTGAAACATGAAGGTATGACATTTCCATCCATTTACATTATTATGTACTTGCGTTATTATGTATTTATGTTATTATGCAAATGGCATATGTTATCTCACATGTCATAAAATTCAGGGGAAATTAACATAAATTTAATTAATAAATTTAACTCATTCAGATTATTTTGGACGCAACAGACCTGTCTCCTATTTCAGGAGGATATCCAGATGAAAATCTGGTCTATTGCATCTGAAGCCTACTGAATGGGGGGTCCGTTAAATCAAATTCCTATTACAATCAAGTCAGAACTTTTAGTCTGAGCAACATGCTTCATGAATATTAGCAAAAATCTGTCCTTTTGAGCCAGGAACCAGACTGCCAATTTTAACCTTGATTACATCCCCATCTGTTGCAAAACCTCGGGTGACTTTTCTTTTACTTTATGCAGAACCTGGACCACCAAGCCTTTAGTTTTCATGTTCTAAAATACAATCCCTGTTGTAGATGCCTTTTACGTAGGCTCAGACAGTATCATGTAGAATAGACAGACCAATTCTAGTTCATACAGTGATATCTGTAGATTAGTACTTCCTTCTGCATATTGTTAACCTTTCTTCTTTCAATTTCATAGGAAAGAAAACACTTTTAATCCCCTCAACCCCCAGGAGCAAAAATTTGGCAAAATTGTCCTAGGTAGGATGTGGCCTTCTTGCATTTAATTGCAAAGTGGTTCCCTGGCTCCTCTCACTTCAATGAAATTCCAAGGAAAAATGGAGGGAATTTTTTCCCCAGGCTTTTTTATATTAAGAGGAGAGGGCAGCCAAGGACATCTCAGAGTGATAGAGAATGTGTAATCCAAAAACAACATCAGCATCTCTTACCTCTTTGTGACAATAAAAAAAACTCCAACACACTACCTAAAGAAATACTAAAGCATTCTGAGAATGAAGCAGAAAAACAGAAAATTATTTTGGAGGCTGAGAAAACTTAGGAAATTGGAGGGAAGATTCCAGCACAGTATGTTACTTCCAGTTATTGGTCTTCTGGCTGAAATTCAACATCTCCTTGTGGGTTGTTTCCACTGCCTATCATCTCAACATCTGAATTTTGGAATGCATTATAGGTTTCAGAATAATGGTAGCATGATAAATTGAAGGAGCTGAGAGAATGGCATATATAATTAAGGGGTACATTATAGAGAAGTAGTTATAAAGTAATAATCCATATCCCCAAAAATGAACATTTTACGAGATTATGGTCCAGCAGAAACCTCCTCCTGATACTGTATGTGTTGCTGTAGTTACACTGAAAGGCGTTTTTCAGGACAGCAGTGACTTAAGACAAGTGAATGACAAGCTAATCTCGTTCTAAATAAAACATGCATTGAGAATAATGAAGATTGATGTAACATGTTCTCAAAGAAAAAGGAGGAGACAACTGAACAGATGGAAAATGGGTTGGGAAAAAAAGCCCACAGCCCGTTGTCAAAATCATTCTTCCTGCCATGGCTCAACAACTTCAAAGCAAAGTACCTTTTGAGAATTGCTGACAGTTCAAATGGGGCAGAGAGTTAGAGACAGATAATGGGTTGATCCCTCTTAAGGTGGTAGTTCTCCAAAACGCAGGTTATTCAAAAGGTATTCCAGGGAAAAGCTAAGGTTAAATTAGAATCCTGAAGAGGGCATAATCAGTTTCATCAAACATAGCTAGCTCACCAGGAGTCATTATCCCAACCCCCATGAAATCCCAAATTTCAGAGGATTATTGGAAGCCCTTTAGGCGCACTTGAAGTCCAAGCAGCACAGTCGTGAAGCTCCACAAAGTAGTCATTATCCTGCAGCGCCTGTGACAGAACTTAATAGGCAGCCCAAAATCTAACAGCCTAAGAGCTCTGTTGAGATGTCCAGTTTCACACAGTAACTGACTAGAGGCTGAAGTCCAGAAACAGGGCAGAAGGGTGATGTCCCTTTCTTGTTGTTCTCCTGCAACTGGATTTCAGTGCCATGCTGCCCCCAATCCTGAGGGATCCTAATTCTAGAAAAGTCAAAAACCCATCAGCAGAAGAGGGGCTAACAGAGACCAATTCCCATAAATTGTGCTAGTGTTTACAGGTAGTCCTCGACTTACGACCGCAATAGGGACTGTAAAATTTGTCATTAAGCAGTGTGGTTATTAAGTGAGGCATCACGTGGCCACACCGAATTTCACAACAGTTTCTACAGTGGTCGTTAAGTGAACAACACGGTTCCCCATTGATTTGGCTTGTCGGAAGCCAGCTGGGAAGGTCGGAAATGGCTATCACATAACCCCAGGATGCCACAATCATGAATACTTGCCAGTTGCCAAATGCCTGAATTTTGATCATGTGACCACAGTCATAAGTGAAGAAACTGGTCATAAGTCACTTTTTTCAGCACCATCATAACTTCGAATGGTCGCTAAAGAAATAATCTTAAGTTGAGAACTACCTGTTTTAATAAGCAAGAGGCAAAAGGCAGTGATTAATACTGAAACAGAAAACACCTAACCATAGTGTAGAAACCAATGATCGGGTTCATGTGCTCACTGCTAATGACCAAGGTCAAGGCAATGGAATCTATCTTATTATGGCTGCATACCTGTAAATTGGATAAGACCAAGTAGCCATTCAGACATGACTTCAGAGAAAAGTTGAAAGGGCACACTGTATGTCAGCACTTCGAGGTGGACCCAGTCAGGAAACAGACTCTACAAAAATGATGGAATTCTACTTTATTGATAAAGGCTAAAGTAACAGAATCTCAAAAGCCTGACTCTGTTTTTCCCTACCCTCCCTCTTATGCCCCTGGGAGTTAAGGCAGAGTCAGTTTGAGTTTCTTTTTAATGTTTTCTTCATTTCCTGGGTTTAAAACATGTTTCTTTAATAGTC
The DNA here is from genome assembly GCF_035149785.1 of Candoia aspera. Taxonomy (NCBI): domain Eukaryota; kingdom Metazoa; phylum Chordata; class Lepidosauria; order Squamata; family Candoiidae; genus Candoia; species Candoia aspera. The sequence goes on along the minus strand of NC_086163.1, from coordinate 16,345,995 downwards.
TCTTCATCGTTTCTCCAAGGTCATCTCTGTGGGTCTCCACGCTATAGCACATGGATGGGCAATCTGCAGCCCACAAGCCACAACAGGCCTTGAAGGCCTTCAGGATGACACTTGGGAGGGAGGCATTCCCTTGCATGCTCACTTGCACACTCATTTTTACATTTTCACTTTAAATGTTGTATCCTGTGTCTTAACTGTTGATAGCTGCCTTGAAGATTTCATCTGGTAGAAAACAAATAGTCTATAATTCCCAGATTCCCAGCAGTCTATAATTCCCAGATTCCCAGCAGATCAGGACTGTGGTAGGTTGAAGGGAAACATTATTGGTATCTGAGGTTGTGCGAGGAAGATGTCAAGTATGCAGGTGACCTTTTTGTGGTCTGGAACCCGATGTGGTCACCTGGGCCAAGGAGTTTTGCCCATCTGAATGACAGCACAGGGATAAACTATTTGTGACACTCTCCAAATTATACAATTCCTTCTTTGAGAGATCAGTTTAAACTTTTAGTCCCTGCCAATCAGCCTGCTGCCTGGGAAAGAGAGGCTATCAGAAAAGAGAGAAAGAAGTGGGGTCAGGCAAGGCCGCCGCTGACCTGCAAGGTGCCTTTGTGCCAAACCCTTTTTGCTGCCAGAGCATCAAGTCATGTCATGTGGCAACTGCAGCTTCCTGGCACTTTGTTCTCCCTTTCCTTCTACAGCGCATACGCAGATGCATGTAGTAGTAACTGGAGAGTCTTCTTCTCCCAACCTGGCACCCTGCAATGTAGCACTGGGCTACCACCATTCCCCTAGTTTGGCACCCCCTATGTCATGGCACCTTTGTGCAGTGCACAACTTGCACACCTGCTTGTGGCGGCCCTGGTGTCAGGGTACGAAAGATGACCTCATCCATTTTCAGCTCTAGCCCCCAATGAACTACCCTTAAGGTATTGCAGCTTTTAATAGCTTTTAATTCTCATCTCTGCTATAGCACATGTCCATCCAGACTAGCTGTGGTCCTCCAGATCTTGCTGAATCACATCTCCCACCATCTGTATTTTAGCATTGGGAGGACTTCTGAGCAATCACAGCGATAACATCTTGCCATCATGATTTTATTGTTTTAATAGGACCTCCCCTTCTTTGGCAGCAACGTGAAAAATGTTTACAATATTCAAAATGAGGCAAATTATAAACTTGTCAAATGTTGAAGGCCTTCCTCATATTTATGTAGCTGAGTGGAGTTCTGGAATTTCTCCTGAAGTCCTGCTTTGAAAGCAGGTACTTTCCTGCGTTTAATTTACTGAGCATGTTTTTGCATTTGCCAACTTCTTCCTACTTCATATTTTCAGTTAAGATGTTGAGCGAGGCAAAGGTGAAGGGCATAAGGCTTAACAAATGTCCTTGCAGCTCAGAACCTTACAAAGTGCCACTCACTTCAATGACAGAAGTTAATGAAATGGATCTCAATTGCTGAGTGGATGACCTATTGAAATAATTGGAAGTCTATTTGCCTGGGAAATAAAACAGACAGGAAAGGTAGAACTGAGAATCAAGTTGGAAGATAAATGGCACCTGGAGCTTTCACCTTTAATGACCTCAACCATGCAATCTGGAAATGACATGAAATTCACACTGGCAGCAATAGTGCCTTCTCCATTCAGGCAGACAACCTATCAGAATGCCTGCAGAGATATTTTGATAGGCCCTCTCATGAATCATCACCTGTCAGCACTTTACTATTTACATTTTCTGACCTTTTCTTAGCTGTCCTGATGAAAAGCTCTCCATATGTTTTGGGGCCATGATTCCCCAACTCCCAGGCTGCTTTGAAAATTATGTAGTTATTACAGTGGTGTGTAGTTATAACAAAGGAACAAGAGAAGTTTGAGAAAGTTTCTCAGAAAAACTGGGGCTTGTGAAGGTATTGGAAGTAAGCAAAAATGATGAGCGCTCAAGACATCACAGAGGCAAAGCCAGCCACCAGCAGCATTCAATCCTATCGTTAGGCAGTCAGACATTGCCTGAGAAAGAATAGGTGCCACGGAGTTGGTGCATTACAGGTTCCCCCTAAAGCTAAGCTGCTGCGGCTGGTATGAGATTCAATTGCCAGCATGTGTATCTACATGAGGCTGCCCTTGAAGAGCATCCAGAAGCTTCAGTTGGTTCAAAATGCCGTGGTGCAGGCAGATTGCATGTTACAACTCTGTACCACAAGCTGCATTGGTTGCCAGTCTGCTTCTGGGTTCAATTCAAGGTGCTGGTTCTGACCTTTAAAGCCCTCCATGGCATGGGGCCAGGGTCTTTGAGTGACAGCCTCTCCCTGGTTCCATCTATCCATCCCATCAGTTCCAGCAGGAGGGGCATGATCTCCTCTGCTAAGGAGCTTCATCTGACAGGACCCAGCAGAGCCTTTGCTGCTGTGGCACCAGCCCTTTGGAACATCATTCCCCCCGAGGTGAGACTGGCCCCAGCCTAGTGACCTTCTGGAAGGCCCTTAAAACCTGGTTTTGTCATCAGGCCTGGGGATCCCATGGGAGTATGGAGCACACTAAATGGTCATATTCTTTGTAAGATTCAGAAGGCACTCTCCCGTTGTAATGGTCTCTGAGACTAACTTTGGGAGACAGGAGGAAGAGACGCAGCCCAGACAATGGTCTGATAAACAAAATCTGAGTCCAAAGGAGGAACAGCGGGTAGAAAACATGCCTCAGAAGGGAACCTCCCTGGTTAAGGTGCTGGGCTAGAAGCCAGGAGTCTGTGAGTTCTAGTCCTGCCTTAGGCATGAAAGCCGGCTGGGTGACCTTGGGCCAGTCACTCTCTCTCAGCCCAACTCACCTCACAGGGTTGCTGTTGTGGGGAAAACAGGAGGGAGTATTAGGTATATTCACTGCCTTGAGTTATTTATAAAAATAATAAAGGTGGGATAAAAATTAAATTTAAAAAATGCTTTCAGACCTGCAAGGTTCTGTTATTGTAGCCTTACAATAAAGGTTGTATTAGTATTCATGGTTTTGGTTTAGACTTTCTAACTGGCAAGAAGCAATCCTTTGCACATTTGGCAACTATGCAGTGTCAAACAGAGGATTTTAATGTATTCCCCAAATTCTGTTGCCAGCGATACTCTTCTGATGTAATAATTGTCATGTCTTAAGAATCAAGGCCCCAAAGAGGGCTCCAATTACAATGAATTGAAGGCCACCCCAGTTGAGAAGAAACCGGCAGCAGCTCGATGGTGTGTGCGCGTACATGCACTTTTGAGTGTTGACTCCTGCCAACTTCCTGGACAAGTCCATGCAGTTTTCTTGCCAAGATTTTCAGAAGGGGCTTGCCCTTACCTTCCTAGAGCTGAGAGAATGACTAGCCCATGGCCACCCAGCTGGCTTCATGACTAGAACTCACAGCCTTCTGGCTTATAGCCCAATGCCTTAACCACACCACCAAACTGGCTCTTTTGATGCCTTCCCAACCTGAACATGTTTTGTGTAAACTTAAAGCAAGAGGGTAAGTCTTCCACAGCATTTGTAGTTTCCCATACCATTGGGTGCAAATGGTATTTTTAAGTGTTCCATAATTCAGTGCCTCAGAGATATAATTCTATTCTAAATTTTAAAATGAAATCAGGGTAGGCTGGAAGCTTTCTTGAAAATCAGTTCTGAATAAGTAGTTCAGGGAGCCGAAATGGCTCTGAGCCTCCTAGTGTGCAAACTAGGTCTGTGGTCACCAATTTTGCATCTAAACCTTTAATTGTCTGTCCTTATAGCACCACTTTTTGTTTATAAAAAATACTAGACTGATTCAATAAGTACAGACAAGTACATCTTATTAGAGGGCATCAGTTTAATTATTTATTAAAGCTGACCAAATAGTCCCACAATTCAACTTTAACGCTTTGCAGTATCTTATGACTCAATTCTTTCCTCAAGGTGTACACAAGAATCCAGACATTTAACCAACGCTAAGTACATCTTCACTAAGGAAATCATGCTCTGGGACCTCGAGATTGAGTGGAGCTGGGCCTTTACGTACTCTGCCAGATGCATCATAATGCGACCCATGGCAAGGACAGTAATAACCGCCATAATCCCCAGCATCTGCAATTGGTACACAGCCAAGATGGGTACATATGCCTAGCACTACCAACCACTCCGGTTTCTTGACCCTATCCAAATCATGCTGTGGGTCTCTTAGTTCACTCAAAGGTACTTTAGCTTCTTGATCGATCTCTGCCTGGGTTCTGTGACGCACAAACAGGGGTTTCCCCCTCCACTGGAAAACCATATTCCTGCCTTCTGGAATATCAGACAGCTTGATCTCAATCTTTGCCAGGGCCAATACGTCAGCAGCAGGATTCAAGCTGGAGACGAACATAATGACAGTATTCTTGGCTAAGTATGCAGCAAGCAAATAGGATGCTCCGTTCATAAAGTAGGTGAACGTCTTTCTCTCCTCGCTGCTTTCTTGGGATGATTTTGTGCTATCTATTACACTTTTGCGACGGTTGTAAGAGAAGTCTGGCACAGCCATATCATTATGGACATAACGAACACTGGCAGGAGCTGCAATAAAGAGAAAGCATAATTATGAAACCATTATTGGATTAGAATGTACTGTATTACAGACATTGTGTTAGAAAATAGTTAACTTCTCACAAAACTCATTTTTACTAATATACCAGCATAAAGGTGTATTTTTCAACAAAAATATTATACATTTTATACATAAACTAAATTAGCTTGTGGAGGTTTTAATTGCTGCTAGGATTCCATTCTTTCCTACTTGCAATTATATATAAAAATGCATTATCCCCATTGGGAAGCCTATCAAAGGACATGTATTTGTAACACATACTTCAAATTTCAATGAGAGGCAGAAACTTCTCAGACTATTTTATTCGTTCTGAAGAAATCCTTAATATTTGAAAGTGATTTGCCAGTCCGGTAGTTGTAGACTCTGTAGGTAAGTACAGCTATTTATTAAATTTATATCCTGCTGCAATCACAAATGGACTCTCTGCAGCAATAGCAAAGATCCATTAAAAAAATACTGTATAGAATCCAGCACAATAATGCCCTCTGGAAAAGCTCAGTCTTCAGCTGTTTCTGAAAGGAACGTAATAGTGGAGCCAATCAACCCTCCCATGGAAGGCCATTTCAGAGGGTCAGCCCCAAAATGGAGAAGCAATGTCTCTGAGTTTGCCCCCACCCCACCCCCAATCTCCCAAAAATGGAAGACAGCCGCTTCTCTCAGCACGATTGGACAGGCTGGGCTGACTCAAGTGGAGAAATATAGTCAACCCAATGCCAAGCCATAAAGGGGTTTATAAGCTAAAACCAGCACTTTAAATTGCACTTGGAAGCTAATGGGAAGCCAATAAGGAGCCCACAAAGTAGATGTAATATATTCTTAAGATAGTTTATTTGAAATTTGATCAAAGTTGGAATCATTTTGAAACAGAAGAACTACAAATTCAACCACTTGTGTACATTTTATGGAAGATTCTATGGACACTTATGGCCTAACCTAAAACCTAATTGAACAAATATTCTTTAAATTTATACTGAAATGGAGAAGCAAGTGCATATCCACTGCCATCTACATCCTCACTGAAGCCTATGGACATTAGTGAGTTATTAGATTTAGTATTTCTGGAGAAATCATTAAAGATGGTTTTCTACAAATTTTACACTAAAAAGCTTTCTGAGGTGAATGGACTAAACTCCATTTTAAAATGTTTGATATAATTTGTCAACTAAATTTCCTAAAGCACGAAGTATCTCAGGTTTCTCCAATACCCATTAAGTGGTGGAACTAAAATATCTAATTAGCTAAAAATCAAAATAAATAAAATGCTTCTGACTACTTTTTCTTGACTAGGAATTAAATATTCACAGAAACATTTTAGAATCACAGCGGACATCATTTGCAGAGAAGATTCAATGCTTGCAACAAGCTTGAATGAATGAAAGAATAAATAGCATCATCTTTTCCAATTAACTTTTGAAGATTCTTAAGAAATTTAATGAAGTTGGGTATTAAGATTTTTAAGATAATACACATTTAATTTATCTTGGGCAAACCTAACAACACACTATGATTTTGAGAAAGTTTAAATAATTTGTCTGATTTTTCCTGGAAGTATATCATCTTATTTCCACTAAGTGAGTGTTTGTACACTTATCCACATCAAAGAAAGCATATTTACATTTTACCCTGTTTATACCTATTCATACATTGAAAATACCAGAAATACCAAATTTTTGCAATTGCAAAGTGACATTGGTGTAGTTTTACACCTTAGTGTCCACCCATTTTATGAAATGAAGTGTTATCTACAATTCCATAACCTAACCCCATTCTTTCTCTACACTAAAAGACAGGCAGCAATAGCATAGAAAAAGTACTAACAAAAATTAGTTCTAACAGTTAAGCAGAATTTCCACTTCAAGGGGGACACCTTTGACAACTGTTTCCTAATAACTAGGGGAGAGAGGAGTCTGGCATTTATATCTCAAAGATGTCATTCCAGGAGGCATCTAGCTGACCAGTGTCACAAAGAGTAATGTTTTCTTAAGTAAAGAAAAAAATGTCATATTTCATTTTTTTCCCTGAGGAAAACCCAGAATCCATCTATGCAAATAAAAGCAGGTTGATTTTCAATGGAGTGCAAAGACACAGCAAATGTGGGCCCATTTAACCAACCCTTGCATACTGAAAACTTCCTATAATCTTAGTGAATGAATACTTTTTAACTCAGTTTAAAAAACTAAAGTGGACTTGAAGACTCAAGACACTCAAGATAGTTGAGAATTTTGTAGAACAAATAATTTCCCCTCTCTACCTCTGAATTGCTCAGATCCACTGGCAGGTATCGGCAGTCATTTCAAAATATTAACACAAAAATAAGGCCATATTTTTATGGATTCATATCTTAAGACCCAATTCTTATTGATGTAATAAACCTATCCACAAAATGTAACACTTGAGTCTGCGGGTCTAAGTCCTTGTGACTTAATATTTCTTCCACACTAAACTTCCCTTTCAGACAGAAAGCTAACATGTCAAAGAGAAGGCATAACTAAAAGCCTTTCCACAAGTCTCTTTAGCTGCTTGTTCTGCACAGAGAAATAATCAAGTTTGCACACTGAAGCAGTACAGAGTAGAGAAATGTTACTCCAAAACATTACTCCATGTAAGAAGATATCTTATCTCTATCACCCTCTACTCTGGAGTTCTTTTTAATAATTTAAGAGATTTTATAAATTAAAATCAAGGAAATCTATATTGAGGAGAATGGAGGAGTTAAACCCTTATTTTTATTCTACTGATATACATTAGATCACCCAGCATAAAATACTTCTTTATCCCATAATAATGATAGTTCTGAGTGTACAAAAACTGTGAGATTTATTGTGGATTCCTTTCCCTTTTTTGTCCAAGAAACTCAAGACTCCACGCAGGACAGGTTGGACCAAGAGAAGAAAAGGAGCTATACCTTAGGGTTGGAACACATCCTTTGATTAGACAAAAACCCCAGGTTCAAAGCCCATCCTCCTGAGATATAACTGGGGAAAATAAAGTAACTGGAGACATGGAATAAGCAACTGCATGTGCTTTCCATTCCTTGAATTGTAAAGCTCACCCCAGTCAAATGTGAGAGACGATGGAAGCTGTATTTTAAAGCATCTAGATGGGAACAAGTTGAATTGGATGACAGAACGGCCACAGATGTTCAGCATCCCTCAAGATCATCTATGGCAAAGTGAATCTTTGAACCCCCATTTCCCCAGCACCAATCTGACAGCCTAACCCAACCTCAACCTCAAATTTTTCAGATGTGCTGCAACCATCCCCACTGCTGTCATCCCCACTGCTGTCATCACGGCTGGAGCAAGTCCTGAATTGAGAAGAGGGGCTTCTAATCCTTGTATTTCAACGTCAAATAGGGAAAAAAGGCAGTGTTGTGCACAATACAAGGCTTTGGTCCTTCAACAGCTTACAGTGGCTAAGACCAACCAGAATAAAAAGTAGAAGGAAAAGCCATTCAAAAAAAGGATTGCTTGTCTTATGGCATACTCAGAATCCAACTTTTGCTGGAGCAGAATTGAGACTCTTGTTCAAAAGCAACAGTGCTGACTGTTAAGGACCAAGGAATGTACTCTAAAAGGATTTTTTCAAACCCTACCTTTGGGTGCATTTTAAGAGGCTTTTTCTTGGACCCCAAAGGCAGGAGACCCGAGGAAAGCTTGGGCCCCCAAACTTCACACTTCTACAATAATCATAAACAAGCAGGAGAAAAACAGCTCCCGCCCCCGAGGCGCCACTGAGCCAACCTTCCCCACCCTGGTGACGCCCCCACCCCCGATGCGCTGGGACTACAACCCCCAGCATCCGCAGCGCCCCGAGCGGCGGCCCTGGGAGGCGCACTCCTGGCATATTTGGGGGCCCCGCATCCATCGGGGGCGGCGCCCGCGACCCCTCAACATCCCGCCCCTTCCCCGCCCGCACCGTTGAAGGAAGCAGTGGCGACGAGGCCTCCTCGGCCCGCCTGGCCGAGCAGCGACTCCCGGCACAGCATGGGCCGCCTCGGATCAAAGGACAGGATCTTCTTGGGCGCCGGCGGCAGCTCCAGCACCAGGGGCTTCCGCGGACCCGGCACGACATGCGCGGCGGCCGCGAGGTACGGGGCAAACGGGCCGCAACGGGCAGCCAGGGACAACATGGTGGCCGCAGCGCTCCACTTTTCCTCCTCAGCGCGGTCACCTTCCCGTTGGGCGGAAGCGACGCACGCCGACCGGTGACGCAGAACGTACGAGGGCGGGAGAAACACCCGCGAGACCACGCCCGCTCTTCTGTTTGGAGACGCGGGAGAGACGGGGCGGGGCGGGGGAGCCAAGGGGCGGGGCTATATCTCCTGTCCCTGCCTATCGGGTGACATAGGAAGTGCCCCTGTGCAAGCGGCTTCCGCTAATTGTCCCCAGCGCAGTTAGAAGTTTTCATGTTGGTAAAAGATAAATATGACGTAATAAGGAATAAGGAGAACAAAGAGAAAAAAAAGCGCAAAAAGTAATACAGATAGAAAAAAAGAAAAGATATATAAAGAAAAGACATCTGATCTCCTATACAGCAGTTACAAAGGAACTAAAAATACATTTTTTAAAACTAATTTTTATTTAAGTTTTCTTCAAAGTAAAATCAATACAAATTTAAAGAAAAAAAAGTAAAGTAAAATAATAAACAGGAAAGAAATGGAAAAAAGACAGGAAAGAAAAAGAAAAAAGATATAAAGGAATGGCTTCCAATCTTTTTTACAGCAGTTATAAATGCATTTATAGTTTATCCTCTCTCTAAGGTTTCATTGTGGCTCCCTTCCTTCCATATTCAACCCTTTGTAATCATCAAACCCATAAATCACAAGTTCATTTTTTTCCATTTTCAGCAAAAAGTCCATAAAGGGTTTCCAGTCCGTAACAAATGCAGTTACTGTCTTTTCCTTAAACAAATAGGAAGCAAAAATACATTTTAAACTTTAAAAATCCTAGAAAAAAGGAGTGGCAAACCACTTCAGCCTTGCTGCTGAGAAAACTCCATGGATTGTCTGGGTTCTTACTGGACGGTCAAGCTTCAGTTCACAGAAATTTTACAAAAATATGTATAGGTCTGCAACTGTAGTTACTTCATTTACAATCCTATATATAGGTTGTACCAAAAGTCAGACCCCATTGCCAATTGCAATATGTTTTATTACTTTTATTAATCTTTTTTTTCAGAGAAATGTTACTGCACTTAAAAACGTTCAAAAGTCATGTGTCAAAGGAGTAAGGAACTGTTTAGAAGACAACCAATTTGAACATTTAATATAATTTATATAATAAATGGTCTATGGGGACCTGACGTTTGGTATACTCTGTATATATTTTAACTGCTGAATAAGCATTTATTTACTTATTTCTTTCCCACCTCAATTAAAAAAAAACATTTAAAACATCTGCAGGACAAACTTCACACTAAAAACAATAAAAACGACACTCTTAATTTTAAACACTCTTCATTTTAAACACTCTTCATTTTAAACACTCTTAGTCTGGTCCAGTGGTTAAGGCAGTGTTTCTCAACCTTGGCAAGGCTGGCTGGGGAATTCTGGCAGTTGAAGTCCACACATCTGAAAGTGGCCAAGTGTCATGTTCACTGTTTCAATGTGCACTGTGCATCGTAACATTTCACATGCCATGGTGCTGACGCGCGTTTCTGTTTGGGTGGGAGCTGCTGTGAAACCTTGTGCCAAGCTCTGTATCTATGTTCATTTCAATGGAATGTGTTTGGGTTATGTGCTCTGCTCAAGGACTTTTCCCGCGGACCATCAGAAGCCGTTAGGAGCACCTGGGATTGTGAGCTTGGGAAGATTCTACGTGGGGAGGGATCTCATTTGTACCGAGGGTTTTTAGTTTGCATTTGGCACGCTTTTTTCATTCTCAGCTTTCTTTGTGATCCTGCATACTATTCTTTAATAAATTAGATATCTTTGTGATCCTGCTCATGAGTCTGATGGTGTTCTAGAATAGGCAATCATTACACCAAGGTTTTCTTGTCTCCTTCCTAGGGCTGAGAGAGAATGACTGGCTGTGCCCAAAGTGGGACTAGAACTCACAGTCTTCTGGTTTCTAGCCTGATGCCTTTGACCACTATACCAAACTGGCTCTCTGTATCTGATTAGTATTATTTTAATTGCATTTATGAAACTGGAAAATATGTATTCCACAGCCCAGTTTATGCATACATGTTGTAACTTAAAAGATACAAGCCTGATAAGGTGAGGATGCTTCATTCATAGCAGATAACAGTATGTCTCCCTATGCATTTATGACATTGTCATCAGGAGGCAAAGGGCTCTGTGCTAGAGCACTCCCAACATTGCCAAATTCTACATTCCACCAGCCATTCAAACTGCAACTAATGAATGTTAACATTTGGAGAAAAGAATCCAGCACATATAACCGCCCAGAGTCCCTCTGTTCGGAGGAGATGGGTGGTGACAAATTTGATAAATAAATACATAAAATAAATAAATAATCTGTCAATCCTATAACTGTAGTGGATGGGTTATTCATAGTTTTTATATAGCTGCTTCGATCATACTTGAACACTTAGGAAGTGAAATTTTCTGCCAAAGAATGGAACACATCTCTCTCTCTCTTCTTGCTATATCATTGAAATTTTTTCCAAGCATCCTTGTTCTTCAAAACAACAGTAATATATCAGTAATCTGTCTCCCCCTGATGATTCCTCTAGCACTTAAGATGCTGCTTTCAAATAAAAGGTCAGGGATAATCCTCCAATTTATCATTCAGAAAATGTTGTAAATCAAGGGTGGGACTTGTTCAAAACAAGCTGCTTCCCAACTGTTTCATCCTGCCTGCATTCTTCATCATCATCTTTTGGGATCCCTTTGGTATCAGGAATCTCCCTAGAAAGGATATTCTCACCACCAAAGATTAGTAGAGACAAATACATTTGCTGCAGTGGTTATTTCAGGTGATACAGTTGATTCAACACCATCAATGCATTAAATCAGCCTTTCTCAACCTTTGGACCCTGGAGGAACCCTTGAAATATTTTTCAAGTCTTGGGGAACCCCTGCACATTCAGGCTCAAATATAAGCCAGAAGGTGATTGGATGGACCACCAATTGGTTAATAATGGAATGGGTGGGTGGGTGGAGTTAGAGCCTACCAATTATTCTGCTAAGTTTTTGGTGGATAGAATTGTGCAGTCTGAATCCCAACTAGTGGACTAGATTGGATTGGAGAAATAACACACATGATTTATATGTTCCTAAAGAAGCGTGGTATGCGCTTTGCTCAAAAAGCTGGATCAGTTCAGGGTCCTGGTAAGTTAAATGTACTGTATTCATTTAAAATTTGGCCTTCCCTTTCCCAAAGGATCTCAGTGCGGTGTGCATCCTTCACCTGTTGACTTACAGCAAAACGTGGAGAGGGAGAGTCTGGTGTCACCCAGGAATCTTCATTACAGACCAAGAGATGCAGACCTAAGTGTCTGGAATTATAGTTACCACAACACTAACTGGATTCTGCACTGGCCACTCACAGAGCTCTGCAGCTTGTGGAATACGGCCAACTATCATTGCTAAACACGGATAGTTTGATACAGGGAACCATCTACCCCATTTTCCTTTAAAAACCATTCTGTGTGTGCTTTTGATAAATAATATTTCCTGCCAGTGCCAATTGCTCATCCAGATAATGTGAGTCAAGGCACTAACTTGGAAAATAGATATATATCACAGATGTTACTGAAGGTTAATACTATGGTTTTCATTGGGGGAAAGAAATAACTTAGATGTGACATAAAAGAGCTTGACAGTTGTTTAAAAAAATGACGCAGCTCATCTTCATTCTTTAATGCTACAGCATGATATGTGGCAAAGCTGTTTCTAGAAGAATCGAAAGCACGCATGGTTCTATTTTCCATTGAATTGTGTATTATAAAAGTGCATTTCTCCTACAGATCTAGAGTGGTGGGCAGACTTCTGGTAGCAGCTTGGACTGGAAATGGTTAATTCCAAGATTACCTCTCAGTACTGATTAATAAGATTTTTTAAGAAGAAACACAAATAAGAATACAAGAATTCTGGCAAGGCTTCTATTTTCAAATGAGAAAGTACCCTACCCAGAGTCACTATTGTGAGATTTTGTTGTTGTTTATTCATTCAGTCGCTTCCGAGTCTTCGTGACTCACCAGAGCTTCTTATCAGTCATCACCAGCCCCAGCTCCCCCAAGTTCGAATCCGTCACCTCTAGAATATCATCCATCTTGCCCTTGGTTGGCCCCTCTTCCTTTTGCCTTCCACTTTCCCCAGCATTAGCATCTTCTCCAGGGTGTCCTGTGGCCAAAGTACTTCAGTTTTGCCTTTAATATCACTCCCTCAAGTGAGCAGTCTGGCTTTATTTCCTGGAGGATGGACTGGTTTGATCTTCTGGCAGTCCAAGGCACTCTCAGAATTTTCCTCCAACACCACAGTTCAAAAGCATCGATCTTCCTTCTCTCAGCCTTCCTTATGGTCCAGCTCTCGCAGCCATGTGTTACTATGGGGAGCACCATTGCTTTAACTATGCGGACCTTTGTTCTCAGTGTGATGTCTCTGCTCTTAACTATTGAGATTTGTCATTGCTCTCCTCCCAAGAATTAAACATCTTCTGATTTCCTGGCTGCGGTCAGCATCTGCAGTAATCTTTGCACCTAGAAATACAAAGTCTATCACTGCCTCTATGTTTTCTCCCTCTATTTGCCAGTTATCAATCAAGCTGGTTGCCATAATCTTGGTGGTTTTTTTTTTGAGTTTAACAGCAACCCAGCTTTTGCACTTTCTTCTTTCACCTTCATCATAAGGCTCCTCAGTTCCTTCTCGCTTTCAGCCATATAAATTATGTAAATAAATAAACAAGGTAAAGAAATGAGTTAGTGAATGAATGAATGAATGAATGAATGAATGAATGAATGAATGAATGAATGCTTGAAATGTGTATCCTTCTGGAGATAATACAGTCCCTTTTTCACATTGTGTTACAGCTCCATATTTTTACACTTTTATAGTCTGTTAATGAATTTGGGAGATCCTGGAAGTAGGCCTAGCCTTAAGTTTGCCAACTTTTTTTCTTAAACAACTCTATGCATAGGCAATTTTTATGAGCCAAGGGCTATACAGTACAGCTTTTTTTTCTGGTATGCTGTTTGCACACCCCAAAAAAGCGAGTAGAATCATAGTCAAAAAGGAGATGGGGCCATAGTAAAAAAATGGGTAAGTCTGCATGAAAGAAACCAACTTTTATAATGGGAGATGTAATGCTTCCAATGCACTGGACTTATGAACATACTTTTTATGGAACTGAGCTAGCCACTCAGTTCCATGAGTAAAGACCATGGAAGGTGCAAACAGGTTGCAAATCACTCCCCTTTTGGGTAATCTTATTTTCAAGCTTTGAAAAACTTCTCCATTTCATTGGCAACTCCACATTATTCCTGCCATTTGCCCAGATTTTATCTTTGAGACTTCTATTTGCAGTTGAAAACAATTAACACATGCTAGAATATAACACATTGATATCTTCATTAGTTCACAGTCTAGGGCCTCCCTGTGCAGTAGCCTATGATAATTAAATAATATATCCCATAGGGATGGGCGTGGTGCTAATGAACAAATTAGTTGGTACACAGGTACGCAGAATATAATGCTAATCAATACTCTTACCTAAAAGCTCCAACTTAGAAATAGTGCAATAAAATGTAAATGACATGTACTGGGATTTGGTGGTTTTAATTAGATGGAATGATTAATTGATCATTCAAATTGTATTGATTTACAGCTTTTTTTTTAATTCCCTGCAATTTAATTTGTCTAATACAGGCTTGGATAACTAATGATTTGTACTTTTAATGTTAAAAATACAGAGCCTTTCAGCTGGGAAGTACCAATTAGAGCTTTGAAGCAGATTAGAGAGAAATGTACAAGGAACATCCAGGCTACCCGTTTTATGAGATGGCATAAAAATAAAGTTACTTGCTGCACCAGCAATATTCTTCTATTTCATTTTTATCACAGTGCATTGTTACCAATTCAAATACACAACTGAAACGAGGAACACCTGGCATTTATATAGCAACTAATAAAACACCCACATTTATGATGGAGGATGAAAATATGAAAGTAATCCTTCTACCAGATTTTCTCAGTCTCCCAGACTTCCCAGCCAGCAAAGGTGGCAAACTCTGGATTCAACCAAACTAGGCAAAGATATGCACAAATAATTACTTGCAAATCTGCCCTTATGTCAGGAGAAAGGTGCACAAAGCCACATGCTCTTTCCATGTAAATATTCTTTTGAATCAAACATTTCGACACAAGGAACTGGACTTAGAAGAGGGAAAATGGGAAATGGAGGGATGGGGAAATTGACAAATTTGTCATTCCAGGTTAAGCATTCCAAAGAGCACATTATGTGACCTTTTAGGATATGTTATGGCATCCTACCTAGGAATAGGATACTTGGGCTGCAAAAAAGCCTTATCCCCTACTTGGAATTTAACTGAGGCTGCTGTATCTGGGTTGCAAATATCTCTAACGCATTGCTACCATCCATGGCTTGTTGGGATTTTGCAGCCCAAATACAGGTAGTCCTCACTTAACAACCACAATTGGGACCAGAGTTTCAGTTGCTAAGTGAAGTGGTCATTAAGCAAATCTGACCTGATTTTATGACCTTTTCTGCAGTGGTGGTTAAGCAAATTACCACAGGCGTTAAGCGAACTACATAGTTGTTAAGTGAATCACACAGTTTCCCTGTTGATTTTGCTTGCCAGAAGCTGGCCTGGAAGGTCAAAAATCATGATCATGTGACCACGGGATGCTGCGATAGTCATAAATGTGAACTGATTGCCAAGTGCCCAAATTCTGATCACCTGACTGCGGGGACCCTGCAAAGGTTGTAAGTGTGAGAACTGGTCCTAAGTCAGTTTTTTCAGCACCATCATAAGTCCAAATCATCACTAAACGAATGGTTGTTAAGCGAGGTCTACCTGTATATCTAATTCTAGAGCAATACTTTCCTGTTTCTCCCTTCTCTCATACAAACTTTAATATCATGCTTTGCAGCCAATCTGCTGCCTTGGGTTGGGGATCCACTGGAATAATACCAGATTGGGTGGAGGGTATAGGAAAAAGATTTACTATTAGATTTATATCCTGCCTTTATTTTGTACAGACAGTGTACATAATGCTCCAGCCTCCCATTTTCCCCACAAGAATCACCCTGTGAGATGGGTTGGTCCAAGGGTGACTGACCCAAAGTCACCTAATCAACTTTCATGGGGGACAAGTGTTCTTGGTCTTCCTTTCAAATGTCTAGTTCAACCGTTTAACCGCTATGGCAAATACCTTCAATACTTAGAGCAGGATTATGCTATGTGTCTGGGAGCCAGTCCCAATAGGCGCATTTGGAGTGGTGATAACATGCCCTCAATGCCCTTTAGTCATTGGAGGTGTGCTTATTTGCCAATCTCCCCATTCCCCAGATAGATAGCTACCTGTGTGCACCCACAGAAAGATGGAAGGAATCATCTTATTCCAACAGAATAATATGAGAGATGAAGAGGGCTGGGAGTGGCTGGTCAGAAAGCACCCTTTCCCAGAAGGCCAGCTGATCCAAAGCCACCCATGGACTCTGTAATCAAGTGCATTCCAACAATTGGATTTCAACAATTAATTGGGCTGTGAAGACCTGGCACTGGGCTAGGATGCAGGTTGAGCTGTGGGGATGATTAGTCTGGTGCCTGCGGAGAGGGTACTTTTGTTTTTAACTGTTTTTATGGATTGTTGTGAGCCACCTAGAGTCATCATATGAGATAAAAAATTGCCTTCTACACACACACACACACACACACACACAACTAAAACTCTCATTGTGTTTATCTGTTTGTCTGTTTGTACTTTCAAGTTAGTCCAAATGGTCCATTGTACCATGACAGTCTTTGAATCAAGGTACCTAAAATCTACTAACTTAAAGAATGCTTAAAAAATCCAGGACCCATCACTCCTATGGAGTAGAAATTGCCATGATGTTCAGACCAGTTTTATTGGCAAAGTTGTAGCTGTTGCAGAGTTCCTGCGGTCACGTGATCATAATTTCCGATGCTCCCTGCCAGCTTCCCACAAGCAAAGTCAATGGGGGAGCCAGTGTGACGTCGGAAGTTGCTCCTGCTCCCATTGTTTTTTTGCCTACCCATGGTCATTCTGTTTATCTGTTTAGACATGTAAATATTGACTTACTATTGAACTTCATTTGCCACTACAATTATTTTTCTAACTCTTCTTAGATGATCACGAGACTGTCCAGCATTGGAGTAAAAAAAATATGGTCAGGCTATAATTTAACATTCATTCTGGTCACAGCAGACTGTACTACCTTTCTCTCAAAGGATGACCAATGTGTCACAGGGTTGTCGTGTGTGTGTGTGTGTGTGTATTCTTTTCCATCATATTATACAAGACAATTTGGCACCATTGTTTGAATGCTTTCTTTAGCTCTGGACCTTTGGGAATTTTCGAAGACAGCCACATCCTGATTGTTTTCAGCAACTTCTACATCAGTGGGGAATTGGATCCATTTTGCCTTTGCAGAGATGGTTGCACTGGTGATTCTCTGCTGCTGTCTTAACCTTGAAGATTTCAATTGACCCAACTCACATCCTACAGCGCAGGGGGAAGAAGCCAAAGGAATAATTATACACGAGTTTTTGAAGAATAAATTATTGGTGTGTGCATTAAAATGAGAGGAAAATGGAGTGTCCACAGAGCCAGGCCAAAGGTCTTACTGAGTCCTTGTGAGCATTGCCAAGGAGACAAAAACAGCTGAGGATATAATAAGACAAATGGAAGACCTTATCATTAAAAAAAAAATCAGAACACTAACAAAAGCTGTCCAACTTAGCAAGAGCCAGAGGCAAGATAATTGCCTCAAGCAGCTTCCAGGAGTGCTCAAGCAGGAAGACACCAAAGACTAAATAAAGTTGCCCAAAGCAACATCAAACACAGTGAATGTCAGTTGAAGAGACAGCAGGAGGACAGAATATCCTCCTTTAAAATAAAAACAAAACTTCCTACATTCTGAAAAATGTGTGTTCAGATCCTACATTCAGAATCTGCAGCAACATCACCTTATTTTAAGGCTGCTTTGTTTAGGTGATGTCTCTTATTTTGAAGGCTCCTCCAGTTTGCATCAAAGCTTCTCTCAGTTCCACCACAACTGAGAAACATTGTGCAGGAACACAAGGCAGGGCCTTCTCAGTTGCTTCTCTCAAGCTTTGAAAATCCCAACCCCAGGAAATCAGGGAAGCTCTATCTCAGTTGTCCTCTCTTGCAATCATGAAAGCTCAAAAGCAATTCCAACAGAAATTCTAAAAAAAATTCTCAGCCTGCTGGAATGAAAGACAAAAGGCAAGGCAGATTTTACAGCACAAAAGCTGTCTCTTTCTTTGCACAAGTTTTCCGCAGGAGCCTGGAGTTTAGAAGTCTAGAATCATCCCACTTTTTAATTTAATTTTATTTCTTATTGGCCAGAATTTTAATCAGCGCAATCACCTGTAACTTTCCTGAGCAAGAAAGCCAAAGTAAGGCATTAGCTTTCATTTGCAACCTTAAATAATAAATTCAATTAAGTCATGTGTACTGGCAAACTGCCTACAGACCTGAAGAAGCAATTAAAAATAAATCAACCACCTCTAACAAAAATAACAATAATTTACAGAAGCTGTTGTTTCCACAGCTTGAAACTGAGGCAAGATATTGGAGCAAAATTAATGCAATAAACACTTACCTTCATTAGGTTAAAAAAAAGACTAGAAAATATTTTCATAGCTCATAAATGTGAAAGAAAACAGAAATAATGTTTTGAGAAGGGGGATGAGAAATAGAAGAGAAACTTGGACTTTGTAGCATTATTGTGAGTAGAGCTGTCAAAATTCCTTTCAATGAGGCATCTTCCGAGGATGTCCATTGTATTTTCATCATGCAACTCCTAGAAATCCACAAACATTTGGGGACATAGAACAATCTGCATGTTGCAGAAAATGCTGTGATAATAATTTCCTGTGAAACGTTATTGGATGTTACATACATAAAAGCATAGAACTGTTGTTATTGGGAAGTGTGAAAGTAATTACATCATTACATCAATATACCGTACAGTATATATCATTGTATCTATATGATATGAAAAGTAGAATAGCTCTGCTTAAAATTTGGTGCATATGTGCGAAAGAGTTTTGTGGGACACAACTTTCTCTGTTCAGAAATGCTTTAAATGATTTCACCAACAAATCTCCATTGTTAATTAATGGATGGATTAGCTGCAAAACTGATACTGTACAGCTGGTAATTACATTTCTTTAATATTTTTTTTAAATCTTACATTCTCCCCTCCCTCCATCTCCCATGGGGGTGCGGGGGAGAGGAAGGTAATTTGGTGGTGCTCTTTAATTTATAAAACTGCTTCATGCCTATGGATCAATCAATCCCCCAAATGTAACTATAATGAGTTCCTTTTAACAGGAAGGAGCTCATTAATTACAATACCATTTTAAAAAAAATTAAACCCAACTCTAAAAAAAAAGGCTCCTGCAGATTCTTTTCTCTTCCATCTGCCCATGGGGTGAACATTTCTAATTAGAGCAAAAATAAAATGAAATGGAACATTCTCTCTTTCCTTGGTTTGCACTGGCAAATCTAGGGAGCGCATTAAACCACAATATATGTCTTCCTCCAAAAGGTTGCAGCCTCTACTTACTTTCTTTGGGTAGATTATCACAAATGAAGGATGAAATGATCAGACCTAATCATGTTCTGTATCATCAGTGAGTTTCACGTAATTGGAAGCCACTCCATTCAAGAAAATATTTCCTACATGTAGTAAAAAAATATGATTTACTGTCAGCCTACAACAGAATGAAAGATTTAATAGTTCCATCAGTCTAGATTAGGGTTTCTCAACCAGGTACCCTCAGGTTCCATAAGAGATCATCAGGGGTTCCCTGAGAGATCACTATTTAAAGGAATTATTTCAAATTCAGGCAACTTCACATTAAAGAGGTAAGTTTCATCCTTTATTTTCAGTTTAAGAACACTGTTAATGCATATATACAGGCCTACCCATGAAACGAATATAATAATTTTGTAATTTCTGGCCTCTATTTGCGCCTGAATGGGCAGGGGTTCCCCAAGGCCTGAAAAATATTTCAAGGGTTCCTCCAGGTTCAAAAAGTTGAGAAAGGCTGCTATATAGTAATACTATGTAGTAAATACTAAATATACCACTTAGTATATTACATAATAATATATACAGTACAAACAATGAACTTGGTCTCTGTGTACATAACCGAAATGGAAGTATCTGCACAGGTAGAAAATATCTGTGGTGGGGTGGGTGTCTAATGGAACACTGAAGGTCAAAGCTGTCCAATGAAGAAAGTACATTGGCTATGGAATACTGATTGTCAAAGAATGGAGATGGGAAAGAGTGAGGAGGGGAATGGAATGGAGAATTCTGACAAAAAGCATAGTTGAAATCTGGCATTCCACACTTCAGCATTTTGTTGCTGGAGTCTACTTTTGACGCATTACATGTGCGTCTTTGTTTGTTATATTTTTGACCACCTCAATCCCAAAGGCCTTTAGGTAGAGTACAAATCCTTTGAATGGGTACTGCTGCCTTTTTGATACCAAAAAGATAGGCTGTGATTGTTGGTTTGCTAAAACTCAAAAAGCCTGCCACAATAATGTCCTGTTTGATCTGAAACTCTCTGTTATATTAGTGGAGAAGGCAGAAAATATGGTATCAACTGTCAGTGGTTTCTCTCTTCTCCCATCTGCACCGTTTTACCAGTGTGTCTTAGATCCTGCTTCTCCACTCCCCACATATCCCAATCCCTACTGATTGACAGAGGGAGATGAAAGGATTATGTGAACATTCCATAGCTATTACGTGCTCACTCTTCCTTTGTTTAATAAAGTTTTTTGTTTGCTTGTTGTACTGTTGTAGTGGGAAAGCTTCTGCCTTCCTCCTCCAATGAATTAACAATTGATGAGCACTTCATCCTGCTCTCCAAATGCTCCTCTGGCCTTGTGGAGAAGCCCTAGCTTTTCAGAGAGGTCTTCTTCTTAGCTGAGTGATAGACAGATAGAGACAGACAGGCAGGTGTGATGGATGTTAGATCGTTTTCACTTGTTTATATAAGTAGTTAAAGAAAACAATTCTGAAAACCCATATGCAGACACATATGCATACGTACACATATACACAGGTTTTCTCCCTATTGGATTAAATTGCATCTTCAGATATTAGGAGGACACAGAACATTCATGTTGTTGTGATGCAAAGAAAAATGGGTGAGAATGGAATTATTGTAGGTTTTATTTAATTCATTCCCCCTGCAGATACTAATCTAATTCATTTTAATTGGTTTGGGGAATATGTTTGAGCTAAAATATGTTGCTCAAAACCATCCACAGGGTCCCAAATGGGACAGCATCTGTAGTTGAAAACTAAAGAAAAGGGATGGAGGAAAGCAGCTGTTTGCTAAAAAGAATAGGAAAGTGCTGGGGGCGGGCGGGGGGAGAGAAGATCCTTTTAAATGAAGTGGGTTTTATTTTCCTCCCTTTGATCCTAAACAGTGATAAAATAAAATATCTTGACAGTGTCTTAAGGTCATTATATACGGATGTCATCTTTGCAAGAAGGATTTTTGCTCTGACAGAACTTGAAAAACATATTTTAAAATTGGGTTGAGAATATTTCCAAGAGAAAGAGAAAAAGGAGGGGAGGGGGCAGTAGCAGGATGGAAGCAACCTATGTACTTATTTTCTAATTTTCATCTCAGCATGACATCCCAGCAAGGCATTAAGTTTTGACACAAAAGAAACTGAACTTACTGGTCAGGAGCAGCTGGTGAAGGAATGAGATTTTACCAAGGTGGATTCAGGTTCCCTCTTCCCACCAGATTGGGATATTGTCACCCTGGGGCAGCAAACAGCTTGATTCCCCAGAGCTCCCCAACTTCATTTTTGCACCCCTCCCCATTTGAGATGGCAACCACACCCACAAAATGTTGAGATACACTCATGGCAAACTAATGGTCTGCACTCTGCCCTTTAGGTGATTAAACTGGCCACCAGCCACTTACAAAGGAACAATATATGCAAATGTGGCTGTGGCGATGCCCTGGAGGGGTCAGTCAGTGGGAATGAGAGCCTGCCTAAAAAGGGGACAGGCTGGGAAAACCTGGGGAGTGAAGAAATGGAATGGAATACCCATTAGATTGGGTATTTGAACCCCTAATGTTCAGCTACCATCAGGGGAGTCTGTAGGGAAAGGGTCAAAAAGGCATAATTGTGCAATCAAAGCCCCACCCTTTTTATGCACATCATGCACATGTGCAATGGGAAATGTGGGCTTCAACCACATCGGGTGGCTTCCGTCTTGACTTTGGTCCCTGTGGGGGACAATCTGAGAGAAATATATTCATCCCTTTCAATCCAAAATAGGAAGGAGGGAAGGGGAAAAAGAGCCAAGCTT
Organism: Candoia aspera; assembly: GCF_035149785.1. NCBI lineage: Eukaryota > Metazoa > Chordata > Lepidosauria > Squamata > Candoiidae > Candoia > Candoia aspera. Next base: position 16,323,877 of record NC_086163.1, on the reverse strand, counting down.
CCCACTGTTACTTTATGCAACTCAAGGCAGTGCACATATGGCTCCTTCCTTCTATTTTCCCTACAATAATGTTAAAATAATGTTCTTTTCTCTTTTTTCCAATGTTACCATAGTGTAAGACTTTGTCTATTCTTTCTGTATTTAATTCTGCGATATTATGGTAAACTGCCTGTAATTTTCCAAGATTGCCTCAGACCAAGGCAAATAGGATTAAGAGATTGAATCCTCCGATTTAATCATAGGTAGAGTCTGTCCTTCCAGGATTCAATGCCTCTCCCTCTCTCTTTCTCAAAGGAAAATGATCAGCATTTTTGACCAGCAGACCTTCATCAACTCTGAACTTCGGCCCTGAGCTACCATATTTTTTTTTTCCTGTTCAGTTCTTGTTCTTGGAGACTGCCTGGACAAGTCACTGCAGTTTTCTTGGCAAGGTTTTTCAGATGTGGTTTGCCATTGCCTCCTTCCTAGGGCTGAGAGAAAGTGACTGGCCCAAGATCACCCAGCTGGCTTTGTGCCCAAGGTGGGACTAGAACTCATGGTCTCCTGGTTTCTAGCCTGATGCCTTCACCACTACACCAAAATGGCTTTTGAGCTGCCGTATAGATGTTCATTTATCAACTCCTGGTGTCATCATCCAGCTGTTTTGTCCCCCCACCTCTGCTAAAAATCTCCTTTGCCATTTCTGAAATAGACACACAACATCCGCTTTGTAAAACAGGACACCCATTTCAGAAGAGAACACTGTACTGGTCTCAGCCATTTATATATGATGAGCTGAGTAAAGCAATAAAACACACAGACACACACGCATACACTCCTACCTCAAAAACAAAAAAACCAGACGATTCCCTTCAACATTGCTCAAGGAATTGACTTGTTTTTACACCTATTTCAACAGCATCACCTCTTTTCTTCCAATTTCCCTTTTTAATGTAACAGTATGTTCCGTAAATATTGTTGCTGCTGACAAGAACATCAATTTACGTTATTCATAAAGCTATTCAGAATTCTTGCTATGAATAGTAAGCAGCAGCAACAATCACTTGTATTTTTCCTCTGTTTTTTTTTCTAAGGCAGAGACACTTCTTTTGCATAAAGAGAATGTTCAAGCAAGAGAAGTTTTAGCAGATGCATAATGCACAGTGGAGAAATGGAACTGCTTTACCTGTTACTTCATATGCAAGTGGAAAACAGGGCCCCTTAGAGTTTCCTTCTTATTATTTTTCTGCTGTTGCCACTCAATCTATTTGTAAAAAACAAAACGAAGGGTGGAATGAGAATAGCTTATTTTGGAATAGAATTATCAAATGAATAAAAGAAGAGGGCAATACAGGTAGTCCTTGCTTAACAACCATTCATTTAGTGATGGTTCAGACTTACAACGCTGCTGAAAAAAACGACTTACGACTGGTCCTCACACTTACAACTGCTGCAGCGTCCCCTTGGTCGCATGATCACAATTTGAGCACTTGGAAACCGGTTCGTATTTATGACCGTCACAGTGTCCCGTGGTCACATGATCTCTATTTTCGACCTTCCCAGCCGATTTCTGGCAGGCAAAACCAATGGGGAACCATGTGATTCACTTAACAACCATGAGATTCACTTAATGGCCATGGTGATTCGCTTAATGACTGCCACAAAAAAGGTTGTAAAATCAGGGCAGATTTGCTTAATGACCTCTTTGCTTAGCAACCAAAATTCCAGTCCCAATTGGGGTCATTAAGTGAGGACTACCTCTATACAAGTAGACAACCATCTCATACGAAGATTCCCACAGCTTCTGTTCACAAAAAAACCTGCAAAAAGGCTCAGGTAAGAAGGAGGTGCCTGTCATGAGTGAGGATGGCGAGCAGGGGGCTCCCATCCAGGCTGTAAAGCGCATGCGTAGTACTGAGGAATTAGGTGGCCATTCAAAGAGACACAGATCGGGCCCGCCTTAGTCTTTGGGGTTTATCTGTCTGGGTTTTTCCCACGCTTCTTCAGTTTGTTAGGATTCTCTGTTATGTAGCAGTAATAAAACACTAGAGGCCTATTCCTTGTCTCAGCGTGGTTCCTGGCTGTTAGGACAGTGCCACAGAACTGGAAACCAGAAATGAGAACATTTGGAGTCAGAATTCAGAGTTCCACGCTAGCTGTTGTTCCGAATGAATGCTATGCTAAAGTCTCCTTTGCAATATCTGAAAAGATTTCCGTCACTCAGAACAAGGCTTCTATTTTTCAGTCTTATCCTCAGTCTGCGTCAGAACATCTTTCAAATTTTCTTTTCTTCCAGCTTCCTCAATGGTTGAATGTATCAGAAACTGTACTACAAATGGAGATGGCTGTTTTCCGTGACACATCTTTCCATTATGCTGAATCTTCCAACAGATAGATTCTTTTCCTGCCATTTCAGGACTCAAAGTAACTTCACTTCATTGCAACATGTTCCCATGCTCTCAAACCTGAGCTGCACAGAGGGCATATACATTAGCTATCTCCAACTGGGCACCCGTTGGGTCTATGACCATCAGCAGTGATGTCTAGGACTTCCAGAAATTTAGTCCAACATCTTTGGAAGGTATTCATTTGGGGAGAATTTAGCTGACATTGAAGACAGGGGCAATAGCTGTTTCTGCCCATACCAAAAGGCAGACCATACCTGAGTCTATCTACATATCCTTTTGCCCCTGTGGTTTATTTTCAATAATGCAATGTTTCACATCATTTGGAGATCCCATAGGCAAGATGTCTGATCCCCTCAGCTCCCTTGGTCTTCCCATCCATTTTCTGCTGTAGCTGCCTTTTTCAAAAACTTCACTGGTAATGGGGAACATTCTCCAACCCATGGCCATTCCATAGTGTGGGGCATGACCCTTGGGTTCAATGTGGATGCCAGATGTCTGACACCCTCCAAAGGAAGGCTCCCACACTTCGCTGGAGGTCTCTTTGTCCATCTGGTACGATTGCCCTCACTGGATTACACATCCTCCACATCCAAATGCCTTTGTGGGTGGACGGTACATTTGCTCGTCCCTCAAGGAAAAGAACTATGGATTCCAGAAGACAGTCTCTGATCTAATTGGGACAAGTTATCTCAATCACATTGTCTTTTTCGAAGCTTAGGCATATCATGAAGTTGTGAATGATGATGCTAAGCTTGGGTAAGCAGAAGCAAATGTGATGACTGAATGGTGGAGCAACCAATCAAAGGATGGCATCAGGCACCATTGGAACCTCCTCCTAGGCTTTATTCCAGCAAGAAGAACATATTAGGAGAGAGGGATTTGGGAGGTGCAAGAAGAAGGACAGGACTGAGAGAGACACAGAGTCCAAGTCCTGAGTCCTTTGTCTTGTTAGGGAAGACAGAGTTAGGAATAATTTTAGGGCTGGGGTAGGTTAGTATTGGTGGGATATAGTTAATTTCTAGTTATTTAATAAAAGTCCATTTGTTCCTATGTTCTTATGTTAACCTAGTCTCTGTGCTATCCTATATCTTCCACCCATGGGACTTAATGAATTTCTAATCCCTTAAAGGGTTTAGTGCAGCAAGAGAACAAAAAAGATAATAAAGGAAAAGGCACAATAGGGAGGATATGTGACATATATAGGATATCTATAAAGTCCTTGTGAAGTTTTAATAATTTCACTTCCATGTAATGCATAAACAATCTGTAAAATGCAACAGAGAAGGGATTTATTTAAGGTTTATTTTTAGGATTCTGGATATTGTGCAATGCTTTGTATTCAAAACCCTACAAATAAATATGTTAAAACTTGAATAAATTCTCTCACTGTTGCATTTTACAGATTGTTTATACATTATGTAAAACTGAATTTATTACAAATTAAAATGGCATTGGGTCTTTATAAACTCTCCGTATAATTCAGTATTGAAAGTCTCTCTCTCTCTTCTAGAAGATCCAAACATTGATTTTTGCTGGAAGGATAGAACTAATGGATTGGGGCATCCACTTGTAATGGAGGGTCAAAATATTCAAGATGGAGCCCATAACCATGCAATGGAAGGCCTGCCCTTTTTTGTATATGCATTGCACATGAAAGTAGAGCATCCCTTGCACTGTTACAGCTGCCTTCTTGACTCTTTTTTTTTTTTTACCCTCCTGGGGATACTTCCGATCTGTCTGCATTTTTACTCTACTATGGGGCAAATGCTTGGGAATTCAGTGTTGCCCAATGAACAGGGCAGTGTGAAAAGCACATATCTGCTCCTGAAAGAAAAAAGTGCTATCCATACACAAATGTACACTATATTTTATTCATCAAGACCAACATGGCTATGAAAACTGAATCCTCTTGGTATCCCATTTCCTGCTGTCTGAGTCTCTAGGCTGAGAATCTGTGAAGTCCTTGACACTTTGTTGACAGCTGTGTGAAAACTGCAAAGCTGTCAAAAGGTTGCAAGAATAAGGAAGAGGAATGGTAACTTTTTATGGCTTTAGTGACATTGCACTGAATCATGTTTTCATTCTCAGTCCTAAAATCTTGATCTCAATGCTATATTGGGCAGAAAGGACATAATCTGTTGAAGTTCTAAGACACCACAACCCCAAACCTGAATTAAACTACAAGAATAGTTATGCTGTAAGATGCTGGTAAACATGGGCTTTGTTCCACAGCACTCTCAACCACAAACAGGTCAATCACATTTTAGCCTAGTGGGTTTTGTAAACCCAGCTCTAGTGTTTCATTTACGGTTCAGTGTGTCATATGAAACTAGGCAATTTGGTTGATAAAGGAAACCATCATTCAGTTAACCAATGGTAAATTGGTTGTGCAACCCCAGCTGTAAGCCCAGCCATGAAGTCCTACTAGTAGATGCTCATGAAGTTGAATGTATTAGGATCAGGACCACAAATATATAAACATTCATTTTAATGAAGTTGGTTTGGTGATTGAAATGGGTCAATCAGTCAAATTGCAGTGATAATTTATGTAAAATCAGGTTCACAATTCAAACTGGATTTTGGGAGGTTCATGTGCCCCAACTAGACTAACAAGAAGCTGATCTGGCACAGAGAGAGAGACAAAAGGTTGATTCACAGAACACAATTAACAAATCAGTTACAGGTAGTCCTTGACTTACAACCTTTCTTTTAGTGACTGTTCAAAGTTATAATGACACTGAAAAAAGTGACTTGCCACTGGTCCTCGCAGTTACAACCGTTGCAGCATCCCTGCGGTCACGTAATCAAAATACAGGCACTTGGCAACTGCCATGTATTTACAATGGTTGCAGCATCCTGGGGTCACGTGATTGCCATTTGTGACCTTCCCAGCTGGCTTCCGACAAGCAAAGTCAATGGGGGAAGCCAGATTTGCTAAATGATCACATGATTCACTTAACAACCATGGTGATTCACTTAATGACCACAGCAAAAAAGTCAGAAAATTGGGCATGACTCACTTAACAACTGCCTCACTTAGTGATGGGAGTTCTGGTCCCAATTGTGATTGTAAGTCGAGGACTACCTATACTGGCCTAGCTGCATTCCTGCAACCCCCATTTCCACAATCTGAACCTGGTGAGTTTTAACCCTGACTTGGTCACCTATTTACTTTATTTAAAAGCCAGCGTATCATGTGAGCCCAGAAAAATGGATTAATTTAGTAACTAAGGTCACTGTATTGTGCAGACCCACTCAAAGGATAGCACATATAGCTGTAACTAGCTGTGGTTAGTTAGCTTTGACCACAGCTCCAGTTATGCTCCTGTGATCTATGATCAAAAGCAATGCTGCTGCATGTTCTGAAGATTCTGTCTCTCTTGTCAAACAGCTGCTTTCCCACCAAGAGGGAAGCAAATAACTTCCACTCCATGGTATTTTCTTAAGTCTGTCAATAGTCTATTCAAAGCAACAATTTTCTCTAACACGAGTGAGGAGAAACGGTTTTAAAAACATAAAATGACTGTCCTTTTCAGTTAGATCACAATGGCCAAAACTAAGGATTTAGATTCAACCAATGAAATAAATAAGCTACCCCTCCTAAAGGAAAAATTGGGGTGTCACATGTGTGCACATGCACACGCACACACACACACATCATTGCATGCACATATTGTTGATTTCTCCAAGCACTTCTCCCCTAAGGGGCAGCAGAATACCCTTGTTATACAGGTTTTCCCCAAATCTTGCCAGATTTTGAAAACATGCTACATCCTCACATTCATCAGTGGCCCTATACTTCAACCACACTAGCTATGCCCTCTGAAAGTAGTAACAGCAAAGCTCCTCTGGTTTGCAAAAAGCATCATAAAAATATCCCTGTACTCATAAACCAAAAGAACACAAAGCCAATAAGGTCAATAGATTATTCAGGAGAATGCATACCCGTAAGACCCAGCATCAGCTGGCTTGTACTATTAATGTGCAAGCTTTTTCTCTGGTAGACTTCCAAAGAAGTCTATCACCCAACTGTAGACTTTCAACAGTTGGGTGATAGGAAGGCATTCTACAGCCACTCCTTTTTCCCAGTGTGATCAGAATGGGTAGTATTTTTAGTGGTTGGAGCAGCCTTCCTCCAGCATGGCAGCCGCCGGATTTTTTTAGTATGTCATTGGCCCAATTCTCACCAGCATGACCAAGAGCCATGGTTGATGGGAGTTTCAGGGCCAAACAACTGGAAGGTGCCTTTATTGGGAAAGACTACTTTAAAGACATCACCAAATCCTTTACTATCCTTTCAGAATAACTTGCCTTGCAGTTATGAGGATAAAGTGAAGTTGTATGCCATCTGCAACTTTTTGGAAGAAAAAGGTGGGATCAGTATAATCTTATGCACAGCTAGGAAGCATATGAACATACATGTGTGTATGTGTGTTTGTGTGTGTGTGCATGTATGTATAGGACAAACAAATGGATCATCGGACCAGTCAACCCAGAGTTCTCACTCAAGGTACAAATGACCAAGCTCAAATTATCCTACTTTGGACACATTATGCAAAGACCTAGCTAGACTCAGCTAGGATGGACTCAGTTACAGTGGTGATGAGTGCTCCATTGGAAGACCTGAAATAATAGATTAGGGATAGATCATCATGGAGAAAAATCTATGTGTTTGCTAGGAGTAGAAAATGACTAGATGGCACATAAGGAATCAGCCAATCAATCAATCAATCACAATCAGTCAAGCATATTCCACAAGTACCTAAGCTAGAACCATCCATGAACAAGACAAAGGTATTGGCATTCTTAGGTGAACCTGAGGTTCAAAGAAGAAGATCTAAAGAAGGGTTGGGGAGAGAGAGAGGATAAAGACTGAGCATGCTCACTGACTACAGAATATTAACTGTTGGTGGGAGTGGGGATGGAAAGATACTTGGCTGCCTGAACTAAGGATGGGTTGGAATATTTACAGCACACTTTCTTGGTGGTCTTACGAAGATTGTGGGAAAAGTAAAAAGCTTTTCCTCTCAGATTTTTATTTTTGTGCTAATTATTACACATGCACACAAACACATACACACAAAAGGAAGGAAGGAAGGAAGGAAGGAAGGAAGGAAGGAAGGAAGGAAGGAAGGAAGGAAGGAAGGAAGGAAGGAAGGAAGTTTTGCAAACAGAAGGGAATGCTATGGGCTGCGTTCAGTTAGAAGCAAAGCTGTACATGTGTATGCCTGTGTGTGTACGTGTTAAAAGAAATTTACCCCCACCTTATCTGATATTGCAAGCCAACCATGCCCCAGCTTTTAAAAGCATTTATATTATTGCAGAATATAGAAGCAAGAAACAAAACAGCAGGCAAGAAAGAGCCTTCTGCCACTCCTTTCCCCAAATATTGTCAGAAATACCCTATCTGCTAAAATAATTGAACATCCATACAAAAGCCAAAAGGCTATTTGGCCGTGGACTGAAACTCTCCATGCTGTAATATTTTGTCATGGGTCCTACTTGTAAATAAAAGATCATCTTCTCACGCTGGCATATTATTTACTGAAATTATTTCCCTTCCACTTTCCTGCTTACCAAGCATTTAGTACGCCTCAGCTTTCAGTCTATCCAAAACCTTATTAAAGGTCCAGGAGCTGAGGTGAGAGTGAGCGTATGTGGGAGTGTGAGAGTGAGAAAGAACACTTTTTAATGTTCACCAGGCCATTTTCTCTGCTCTCTGGACTTCTTCACCTTTGCCTCCTTTTACGCATTCATGCTCGATTTTATTCCTTTTCAATATTTGTGGTTCTTTCATGTTTTTTTGAGTAGGAAGGGAGAGCTGTCTTCAGGACAATTAACATTCACCACACAAGCTAGTAGCTGGCTCTGTACATAAAACAAGACATTGGGCTTGCCCTCAAGCTTAAAAACTCAAAGGCAAAAACTCGGGAAAGAATAGAAGTGGAGAAGAGAAAAAGGTAGGAAAGAGAGGCAATTGACAACACTAGAAGAAAGTTGTGAGTTGTAAACAATCCTCTTTATTGCTTGCGGTCAGGTTTGTATCACCCTTCCTGACCTTCTAGCTGGCAATGGGGTAGTGCTTGGTCTGCCCACAGACAGAGGCCAAAGGGCTGTTTCTGTAGCTGCTGAAATCACAAGGGACCTGTTCAAATCTAAACCATGTGCTCAAGAGTTAGGGATGTATTTGAAATTCTTGTGGTCTACCATGTGAGCTTCTCTATAGAGGACCATTCTGTCTTTGAAGGAATGCAGAAGATGCTAAGAAGATTCAGACTACTTGTTCATCTAGCCAAGTATGAGTGTCACTGATCATCTGCAGCTCTCCAGAGTTTCTGGGATGGTTTTTTTTTTCAGCCCTGTACAGCAATGGGGGGAGTGTTTCTATCCTTGCAAAGCTCTACATAAGGAGCAGAAAGAATAGTCCTTCCCTTCCCTTCCCTTCCCTTCCCTTCCCTTCCTTTCCTTTCCTTTCCTTTCCTTTCCATTCCATTCCATTCCATTCCATTCCATTGAATGGGGGGGAAAAAACCTGATGTTCTATCCATAATGTTTATAGCTAATAGCTATTGTGTATTTCCAAAGCATTGTAAATCATTATGAAAACCAGGTGAAGAAAATTGATTGGTCTAGCTCTGATCATCTAGTTTCATTATTCAATCTGTATGTTTAATTAGCTAACTTATTCAGTTTGATTACGTTCGAGTCATCTGCTGAATCTTGGCTTGATTTATTTTTTTGCATTGATCCTCATTGGTTTAGTGAAAACCCTGGGATGTAAACAATGGTAATGTGAACAGCTTTATAAACATGTCAGGATAAAGAACAAATCTTTTTGGTTACCAAAAAAGCAATCATTCTAACATCCCATTTCTCTTGGAAAGATTAAATGCTTATATGAGCAATTTCCCCCCCAGTTTGGATCAAATCTTCATACACTTGCCTTGAAGGCAACAGAGAATGATTACCTGATTTAAATCTAGACTTTAACCATTAGGATTTGTATTTCCAAAATAAAAATAAAAAAATGTATTACCAGTATGCTTTGAGAGAGTTCTTATTATAATCTAAGGCCTGTTAGAATCCAAGTTGCATGTCTGAAAGGCTTATCTATGTACCAGTGCCTTTCAATGGGACATGCATGGTGTATACCATATTTCTTTCCTTTCCATCTGCTTCATTTGGTCTATATCCATCAGTTTTGCTTCCAAGATACAGCTTCAACATCATCCATTTTTTTCCTCCTCCTCCTCCTCCTCCTCTGTTTTTTTCTAACCCACTTGCTTGATGAAGAGTCCATGACACGCAAAAGCTTGCAGTGACTTACACAACTCTAGCTGGTTAATGAAGGTTTTGTCTCTCCAGATTTTGGATGAGCTTCTCCCTTCCAGCCTCCTTTCTTTCTCTGTAAAGTCTACCAATCTGGAGCAACGTCATAGGCTGAAAAATTCCTACCACGTACCCCTTTCCTGACAGCCCTTGAAAAGTAAAGAATCAATCATTGTGCTTAGCTCCTTTTCTATACATAGAAAATCAGAGGAAAGGAAGAAGAGCTTCATTCTAGTCTTCTCCCTAATGCCTATGTTTTGTACATGTATAGATTTCCCTTACTGCATCTAATCAGTCAGGCAATTCCCTGCTTGCAGTACAAAACCAGTTTCATCATTTTACTCCATTTGTTTCAGTTAAACTTTAATTATTGTCACACACAAGGATCAGCCTTTTATATCATTCTACCAGTGTGATTGTTAACAGAGAAAATGACTGGTTTAGCATAAATTCCACAAGAAGAAACATTTTCTGTTAACATGTTCCCCTACCCCCACCCCATAACTCATGGAGTAATAGACTTGTCTTTTTTTTTTCCCCCTCTCTCTTTTGGGTCTTATCCAGTGAAACATGTGATCAGAGATGATGGTGTAACAAACTGCTTCCTTACTGCCATTGTCTGAGTAATTAGGAACATGACAAATTGTCAAGTCAAAATGCCAAGGAAAATATGGAAAGGGAAGAGGAGGAAATGCATCCAAATTCATGTTGTGTTTTTCACATACCAAGAGAATGAGTTTTTCTGAAGTTGTAGGGAAACAAAGCGGGAATGATCTGAAAGTTGTGGGCTGACAGATGGGCAATATATTTGTTGGAATGAATGAGAATTCTCTGGAATAGATGATTTGTGTTTTACAGGGGCAGTGGAAGAGTATCAACCCCTTCACTACTTGTCACACAGAAGGAGTTTTATGTCTAGTTGTTGATGGTGAAAAAGACAGAGATCTGCCTTCTGTGACAAGAGGCAATAGCCAGTGCCACAGCTAGCCACAAGGATGGCAAAATGAAGACATGTATATCATGACATCACAACACAAGCTCTGTCCTGCATCACAGCATCTCACAACAGCATGCAAGGAGCAAAACTCGTGTCTCAACATCATAAGACATGCTTGGTCAGTGGCCCTCACCAGTGGGTGTCCATGCTGCTGGGGACTTCTCCTGGGATACAGTCTATCTGATAGACAGATTATGATTCAATGAAAGACAGGGCATTCACAATACCCCTAGACTATCTTACAACTAAATGTGTGCAAGAACCTGTATTCATCAAAATTTCACTTGGAAAGCAGTTTTTGCCATTCAGTTGAATAAGAGCTGACAGTGCTTTACAGCAAAAAAAAAAAATCTGGATTTTTTTTCTACCTTCCCAGTATACTTCCCCTTTCTTCTCCTAGTCCCCCTCTTCTTCATCACCAGGCAGAGATCCTGGATCCTGACTTTCATGCATTCAACTTTGAAAGGATTTGGAGCTCCTACAGCCAAAATATGGTTCACACTTTTGTTTCTCCTGAGAGAAAGAAAAAGATGAAGGGCACAACAGGACATCTGTTGTTTATTTGTTCATCTGAGATGTGCTATGACACTCAATATTGAGATTTTCCAGCTTGTAGGAACTCTGGACTTGCATCCAATGGTTCCATTTTAACCACACAACTCTGGATGAATAGCCTTATTGACTAAAATCTGGGGTAATTGTCAAGTTCCTCACCATTGGGCACAACCAAGGAAGCAAGAACTGTGCAGACTTCAATAAGGTCTCTGAGAGCCAGTTTGGTCTAGTGGTTAAGGTGCTGGGCTAGAAACCAGGTGTCTGTGAGTTCTAGTCCCGCTTTAGGCATGAAAGCCAGCTGGGTGACCTTGGGCCAGTCCCCTTCTCTCAACCCAACTCAGTGCAGTGTAGACTAGCCTCCTCGTGGTGCACCCCGGGCAACATGACTTGTCACGGCTAAATAGTCTACACATCTGGCTGCTGGGCCTCACAAGGATTTCCCGGCAAGAAAAAGCAGCATGAACACCAAACTGCTATGCCATATGATTAAAAAAAGAATAAAAATAGTAAGGTCTCTTTAATTCGATTCTTGGGGTATATACAGCATCTCGGAAACTGAAAGTGGAATTTCCAATCGTCAATTAAAGTGAGTTCATTAAGGAAGAGTTTCTTTGAATGACCTGAAATGCTTCTTCACAAGTTCCTTGGCACCAGCTGTAAGCTGTAGTTTATGAGATAAGACGCATTCTGTCTATTGATCGTTTAAGTCTATTCTCCCTTCTGTGACCTATACAGCCTCCCCAATCTCTCAAAGCAGTCTTGTGGCTAATTCCCTATTCAACGTACTCTAAGTGACCTCATGGTAGAGGCCAATGACCCATTCACTCCTTCAAAACTCAAATGGACCTTCTATATTTTCTCTGATCAAGAGTCATCAACTTCAAGGACTGCATCCACCAAACCAGTTTTGCTGCCTGAGTTTTGCAGCACTATTTTGCAGCTTTGATGCCTCTGCTGCCATCAGACACATCAGAGAGTCAGAGTGTTTCGAACATTTTTTTTAAAAAATAAAATGAAATGAAACCAACCATCACTTAATAATTATTACAGACTTAGAGCCATAACACCCAACCCCAGCTGATGAATCTTAGCAGCAGAAGCTTTTCCCCAGTGCTCTCCCTTGCTTCACCAGTGGCTAAGAACAAATGTGATGGGAGAAATTACAGCTGTGCAAGCCCATTCATGAACAGGTATGTAAGGCTACTGAAGCAATTGGGCTGAGCCTTTAGCAGGACTCGGCTCCTTCAGCACTTCACAGAGTGGTGCAGGCAAGACATTCCTCCAAAGAAATATGACCCAAGAAATGTATGCCAGTGGTTGATGCCCTAGTTCCATCTTAGAATGCCAAGCTTCCTCCAGTCCTAACCAAAACATGACAAGAAAGAGTAGGAATTAATGTTCTGAACACTTGTTATAATCTTAAAAGTAGTCACAGGGGTGTGGAGGTGTTCATCAAAGTGATGTTTCAGGGAGGGTCAAACTGATGTCCTCTAGAGGAGAAAGGAGGGAACTACTGGTCTTCTTTTTCACTGCTGGAGATTTTTTTTTAAAGAAAGGTTTAAACAATACAAGCTGCAGAAATCTTTGAGCTTGGAGAACTGCTGTCAAGCAGAACAGGCAAACCTGGATTTATCTTGGCCTATTATAGGACAAGGGACATGGTGGCGCTGCGGGTTAAACCGCTGAGCTGCTGAGCTTGCCAATCAGAAGGTCGCGGTTCGAATCCGCGTGGCGGGGTGAGCTCCTGTTGCTAGTCCCAGCTCCTGCCAACCTAGCAGTTCGAAAACATGCAAATGTGAGTAGATTAATAGGTACCGCTTCGGCGGGCAGGTAACAGCGTTCCGTGTAGTCATGCTGGCCACATGACCACGGAAGTGTCTACAGACAAACGCCGACTCTTCGGCTTTGAAACGGAGATGAGCACCGACCCCTAGAGTCGGACACGGCTGGACTTAATGTCAAGGGAAACCTTTACCTTTACCTATTATAGGACAGCTTCCTATGTTGCAAGGATGAAACAATCATGACGCTTCTCTCCACTCAACCTTCAAGGTGCCTGTTCTGAGACTGGGACAGTCCTTCTCCCACAATGTTATGTTCCAGAAATACCTGCCCTGTGCAACACACTGTATTTCATTTCTTTCATGTAGAGATACTATGTTCTCTACCTTTTGATGTAGATTCAGTGCACTCTGACTCAACTGGGTGCCTCCATTCTTACAAATGAAGCCCATCTGCTGTTTAGTAGTGTGGGGCCACTTACTTTTGTTGAAGTTTTTTTTCTACAGACGCTTTGATTAAATCTTCATCAAAGCCAAGAACTCCTTTGAAGCTTTGCACAGCCCTAATAGATACACACCAGCTCTATTCTTGTTCTCAGTAATCTTTTACCCACCCATAGCAAAGCATCAGTAATCACTAGAAAACTATTCCATGCATTATATCAATATCTGACAATATAAGTATTATTAACCAAATAAGGCTCCACATTATTCTCTTCGGTATTAATGTCTCACCCCTCCCTTCCCACAATGAATTACAGAAACACAGTCAGTATGGGAAACCTATCTCTTTTTTCTCTGAATGTTTTGCCCACAATTCATTTTTAGTGGTCACAATATCCAAGTTTCTGCTATAGTAAATTTGATTCTTAGTATGTACATATTTCTTCCTACCCTGGCAATGTGGAAGTGCAGGGATTTGTGTGTATTTTATGTGTGTGTAATTTATGACACTAACACGATAAAAGTGTGATACCCTTGGAGTTAATATTGTTCATAGCTGATCTAGTTTTGAAAATTTGGAGCCAAAGGAGAAGAGTACAGGAGGGTGCTGACTATATATCAAGCTTTCTTAAATAAATTCCAAAAATGTATTTTTGACTTTTTGGGGATGATAAGATACTGTGTTCTCTGTATCCACTGTTCCAATTTCCATTCCTTTTTAATTTTATTTTCACATAGAAGCCTATCCAGACTGAGACCATATTATGGATGAGGTGAATTACAGCACCCAGTTTGCATCATATTGGTGGTGTTACTTCATAATTTATGAAACAAGAATAATGAACTTGTTCCTTACTCCTAGATACTGTTTGACCTCCAGTATAATCACCAGCTAGTGACCAAAGTGATGGAGGACAATAGGAAGAGTTGAAATAATTTTGGAAGTGGAGAAAGAGTTGACCCCTGTCGATTGTGTCCTTGAAACTATACCACAGGTAGTGAAGAATGGAAAAACAGGAGACTGCAAGGTTTATGTTAAATGTTCAATCATAGTTTCAGCTTACATTTGAAAAGGCACTCTAAATTTCTGTCTTCCAAGTCTCAACTTAGTTATCTTCTTTGAATATCTTTATTACGGTCTGTGACCAGCCTCTACAATAAAAGAAAATAGTTTGATCTAACAATTTGTTGTCAGGGGAAAGAAAAACAATAAAACGGTGAGACAGTATGTCTAATTAAAAGTTTTTCAGAATTGTATAACTTGATAAAAATATTTGGCCACCTGGTGTGTGAGTGTAGAATCAGCATCCCTTAAAAAGAAATAAACATAAACTCTGTCAGTATGACCCTCAAATTTAGAGATGATTGGGGAGATCAAAGCACATCTTGGGGCATCATAAAAAGGGCACATCGTATGAGGACATGGGCAAGAGTTATCTTAATGTGCACATTTTTGCAAACCTGTGTCATTTTCATAAAGATGGCTGCACTTTAATAAAAGCCTTTTCTAATTGGTGAACAGTATCAAAAACCAAAAGAAAAGCCAAACAAAGAGCAAAGAAAAGAGAAATGTAAGGGATAACTGAATTTTGGGCTACCAATTTATTTAAAATGCATTATCTTCAATATCAACTGTAGAATTTCCTTCTAGATGCTTTCTAACTCTATATTTTGGCTTTGCTGTCCATCAGGAAGGATCCAGAATAAGTTATTAGAGCAGCAGGTTTATGTATTTATTTGTTAGATTTATATCCTGCCTTTCCTCCAGGAGTCCAATCAGTGTATAGTACATAACACACCTTCGGTTTTTCCCCAATAGCTACAACCCTGTGGAGAAGGCTGGACTGAGAGATGGTGATTGTCCCCATTCCCTAGAGAGCTTTCCTGTGTAAGGACTGACTTCAGCCTGGCTCTTACAGGTCCTGATCAAACAAATTAACCACTGCACTTGAGGAAGCCACATTGTCTTTTAGAAGGGCAGCTCTGTGGCCAACAGACTTTTGTTTTTCTTTCCAAGCCAGACAAGGGAATTAGAAAATGCCCTTGATATATTCTCAATATATCAAAGTGGTCTGACCACTCTGGAGAAACAGAGTAAAAGTGACTTTGTTAATAAATAATAATAATAATAATAATAATAATAATAATAATAATAATAATTGCACTTTTCATCAAAAATTAAATATGGGACATGGTGGCGCTGCAGGTTAAACCGCTGCGCTGCTGAGCTTGCCGATTGGAAGGTCGGCGGTTCGAATCCACCCGATGGGGTGAGCTCCCGTTGCTAGTCCCAGCTCCTGCTCACCTAGCAGTTCGAAAACATGCAAATGTGAGTAGATCAATAGGTACCGCTTCGGTGGGGAGGTAACAGCGTTCCGTGTCGTCATGCCGGCCACATGACCACAGACGCGTCTACGGACAACGCCGGCTCTAACGGCTTAGAAACGGAGATGAGCACCGCCCCCTAGAGTCGGACACGACTGGACTTTACGTCGAGGGAAACCTTTACCTTTACTAATACATTAAATCACAAAAGACAGGTTACTCAACTGCCATACATTCCCTGTTTATAACCCCTACACACACACACACACACACACACACCATTTAAGCATTTAGGTAAAAGGTACATAAAACATCTATCTATGCCCAGAGCATGTTTCACTGATTAAATCAGCCTGTTTATACATATAAATGGATGGCAGTCATCTTCTTTGTAAGAGTTATTCTGCCACATTCTGCTATCGCTGTCCATATTGAACCAATGACTCCAACAGTTATGGTAGCAGTTTCAAGCTTGTTCAAATGAAAGGGGCAGGACAATTGATGCAGGTGACAGCAGGAGTGCTTTAGATGACATGCTGGCCCTGTTCACAAGGCACAAATGACCCAGGCATCCCCTTTCCTAATCAGTAACTATTTTGGCCTCTAGCACTCATGATTGCAAACAGGTTGACCAGTCATCTATCAAACATCATTTTAGTCCCCCTATCTCCTAGGCCAGAGTGCTAACGTGGTATAGTGGTCAAGGCACCAGGCTAGAAATCAGGAGGCCATGAGTTCTAGTCCTGCCTTAGGCACGAAGCCACCTGGGTGACCTTGGGCCAGTCCCTCTCTCTCAGCCCCAGGAAGGAGGCAATGGCAAATGACTTCTGAAAAACCCTGCCAAGAAAACTCCAGGGACGAGTCCAGGCAGTTGGCAAGAGTCAACACTGACTTGAAGACATGATTTTTATTATTTTTCCCCCTTTGGAAGAGGGAAACATAAAACTCTGCCTTGGCATGATTGGAGTTAGTGCCACTGGTGGGCCAAATTCACCCAGAGAATGAGTGCCTAAATCATCTCAGAGATAAGACCACATCTCTCTGGGTTCTCTCTAAGGGTTTGTCTTGACCACAGATATCAGGAAAGAAGAAAGGAAACCTCATACTAGACAGCGGAGTTAACTATGACTGAGTTAGATCCATATCTTTGTCTACATGGGGATCCAACCACAGCTAGAAGGCTACAGGTGTCATACCATGTTACAGTATATTGATCACATGCAAATGAGCGCCTATGGGACTGCTTAGTCATGTAATCCACACACCATCTTCTTACACTTTCCAACAACAGATCATGAGGATAGCCATCTCCACAGATCATCCTATATTCTACCCTAAGCCTATGAAACTGCATTAATACCAAGGAATACCAAGGAATATTCTAATGATCTCATAATGATCCTCCATTCTAATGAATCCTGATCCCATAATTTTACAACCATTTTTGGCAAACAGCCCACACTGATGCTTCTTTTGATCAGCAGTCTTGATGTAGCTTAGCAATGCATGAAATAGCTCTAAGCCATCAGAATACTTTACATCTATTGTTGCCTTTTTTTAAAAAAAAGGCTAACACCTTTTTTCTTTTTTAAGCTTAACTTTGTGCGATACCTCCCAAACTTCTTAGCAAATTACAAAGGATGGCCGAGGAATATTAAGCTGCCACTAAAACAGCTAGCCCAACTGCTGATCTGAATGTTTTCATTTTAATTTTTAATAAGCCCAGTAATAGTTTTCATCCCAGTGAGAAGTAACTAGAAGAGTAATAAAACCTCAATGACCTCGTTACCAACGGCCTTTCGGTCTTGGCTTTTAGCGAAGCTCTTGTGTTTAAAGTTGAACAGGGTTGTTGTTGTTGTTTTGTAGAAGGTGGCACATAAAAAAGGATGAGCTCAAATGAGCTCACTTTTTCCTCTGGGGAGGTAAACAAGGTTTGTCCCAGTTTCTCCTTTACACCACTGCTAGAACTACTGCATTTAGACTGCAGACATTCAGAGGACCACTAGAGGTAACCAGAGTTATAATTCTCTGTATCTCTTTGCTACCATCTTGTGGTGTTCTGGAAGTATGACAGTTCTAAGAACCTCCCCACAACCTTGATTGCAAAGCAAGCAAACAAAGATGTTGTGAAGATGTGGGGGCCTGGACACACAAAACTTCCTTTGCTTGCCCATGCCCTAGTGCAAATACTGCTCTAGGGAAAGAGCATTTTTAATGCTATATTTGGCTCTGCATAGAAACAGCAGTATCTTTTCTGGATCAATGAAGGTTTCCAAAACAATTTGCAAGTTTTTGAGTCACCAAGAAGTCTTAACCGGGCAAAACTCGGGCTGCGTAGGAAGGACTGAGGCTGAAGTTCAACACATTTGGAGGCAACTGGCTGGGGAAAGGTGAAGCCGAGAGACCTTTCTCCAATAATACTTCTTTCATTATCACTGACAGAATTTTTGTCTGCTTTCAAGGTGTTGGTAACACAAAAAATACTGGTTGGAAAGGTTTTCATATTCCAATAGTGGTCAGTCCCAGATCAGAGCGGGCAGCTGTTGGCAAAATCACATCAAGAGAAAGGACAATGATCTTTCATTTCCCTGGAATCTGACTTTAATATAGCACCATAACTTTGCCAGATTTCACAGAAGGAATCAGAAGTCTGTGTACATATAAATGAAGGTAATCATTTGCAGCAATTCTTAGACAAAAAAACTAATAGCATTTGGCCCCAAAGTGGCTGAAGACAGGCGGAAGGAAGGAAGGAAGGAAGGAAGGAAGGAAGGAAGGAAGGAAGGAAGGAAGGAAGGAAGCCTAGCTTTCCATCACTAAACCCCTGGGGAACGCAGAAACGTCATTGCAGTGAAAACCCATTTATCCCACATTTGTATTGTCTTGATTCCATTTGGGATGGGACAATATTGCAATATCTCTTGTATTGAAATTAACAAGCCCCTTTGCTTCTGACATCACTCCTATTTTAACCCAGGTCTACACAAACAGAAAAGTGTTCTCTCCTCACCACATTTTTTCTGATCTTTTAATTAAATCAGAAAGCTATATGCATGTTACATACAGACATCCACTGATGTTACCACTGTGGAAGTTTCAAGGAGGTCAATTCAGAAGATAGAACCTGGCCAAAATTTGCTTAAAAAGATAAATAAAATGCTATAGAAGTCAAACCTTTGGCTCGAGTTTCCTTTCAAGAGCTACGTTTTTACCCACTGGAAACACAATACAGTTGTAAATACTTCCCTGATCGTGCAAACCACAATATTTTTATCCAGTGTTTTCTGAAGAGCCAATAGCCGATTATTGTTGTTTCCTTCTCCCGCATTAAAACAGAATGAGCATATCCCTTTTAAAGTTCCCCAAAACTTAAATTGGGAATGTGTAAACATTTCTCACTCTCAGCAAAGTTCAGTTCACCGGGTTCCCAGGTGAGACAGAATTAGTTGAATACGCCCCTTTTAAAGACAGGCAATTTAATTCCATTGTTTTAATTTCTGATTGACATGTACTCTAGATTGCTCGGCACATCTCTTTATCTATTTAAAATGTATTTACTTGAAAAGAGAAGGGATTCAGTCAAATATTTTAACTTGAAAATGGAAAACCTTACATTCACTAAGAACTGAATAATAGGCACAGAAAAAGGTTTTTTCTTTCTCTCTCTCTCTCTCTTTAAAAAATTGTTATGGTGCTTCTGAAATTTGCAATCATCTTCCATCCAGATTTATTCCCCATATTTAGCTGCATGTATGCCAATGAGTCAAGTTCATGGTATTTTTTTCTGCCATTTATAACAGGTTTGGCTTTGGACCTGTTTGATGGGCATTCTCAACACAACATTCTCTTACTGCACTGAGAACAGCATTCTCTTATTGTTTGATTACAGCTGGTGCTGAATTTAGTTAGGTTTCCATGTCAACTAAAGACCTCTCTGTTTACAATGTGTGTGTGTGTTTCTTTTGTTTTTATGATAAATTATTTAATCAATTTATTAGCTGCCTCAATCACCAGAGCAACTCTAGGTGGCATACCAAAGTATAAAGATTAAAAACAGAAATACAATAATATGAGTAACACCGTATGAACCTGGAAATATAGCAGACCACATTAGGGAACAACAATACCATAAAGACAGAAGGTTTACAAATCATCCTGATTTGGGCTCTGCTGGAAAAGCTAGATTTCTCTGGTTCTTCTGAAGTCTAGCAGGGTGAAGGTTATGCAGGCTTCAGAGGAAAAGCTGTTCCAGAGGGCAGGATGGCTACGGAGAAGATGTGTCTCTGGGATTCCACAAGACAACTTTGTCTTGCAGGTGGAATCTGGAGCATGGCATTCTTGCTGGATCTTCCTGGATAGATGGAAGACTTTGGAGAAAGAGGTCCTGTCAGTATCCAGCCCCCAAGCCATGCTTAACTCGAGCTGCTGTTATGTAATATATTTCTGTCATTACCATTTATGGCTTTAACTCTTGTAATTTAGTTTGGCTTAAGTGTCTGCAATGGATATGGTTTTATTGGTTAGTTTATTGCAGCTGACTTTGGGGTTACTTTCAATGAAAACCAAGCTAAGGTATCTATCTCTAAAATCTATATTGACCCTTATAACAAACAAACATACAATAACACAAGTACGTAAAATGAACGGCCTCTGATTGTGAGTCCTGATCAAAGCATCTAGTTGAAAACTTGCTGCAATAACCAGCCATTAATTTCACACGTATAAACGAGTGAATTTCACGTGGGGTCCAGCCATGTCTAAACTACATTAAAATTATAACTGCATATTAATGATCTTTCTCATGGAAGAGATGCTCTCCATTTGAGGAACTCCCCACTACCAATGGGGAGCTTCTTTTCTTAAAGTTCCAGACTACAGGACACAAGAGATGGTATGCAAGTATCTGCATGGACTAGTCCCCAAAGACAGAAAATATTCAGAGAGATTCTATGGAGTAATCATTTTCTAGGACAGCATAAGAAGTCCAATCTCAGAGATGTTTCAGCTCAGTTCTATACAGCCTTGAGATAGTTCAGCTCAGTTCATGCCACTCTGACACATTTTGGCTTGGCTTTTACCACTTCCAAATACCCTTTCCTGATATACGAATTGAATGAATTAAGTTAAGCTAAATTCAAAACAGACTTTTCTGGCAGTTGAATGGAGCAATGTTTGGAAGAACCGTTTGAGACTCTCCATTCTTTGCATTGGTGTCAGTCTGAAGGCAGCAGTAAAAGCAAGCTCCTTGCTTTTTCAGTGTTACACAGCCTCTAAGGCTTGCCATAGGAAATGGATAATCCGCTCTGCCTGACCCCCTCCAGTTCCTCTGCCTAGTTACAAGGCTAAGTCTTCCCTTGTAGTTAATTACTCCCTATAACATGGAGGAACTCCAGCTACAACCCAATAGCACAAAGGATTAAAAACAAAAGGTTCTTCAAGATAAACATGCCCACTGACCATAATTACTTTTCTGATTTCAGCTGATAACCACCTTGGCAATTTGAACGGTTTTGTAATATAGAGTTAGCTATCAGAAGCATTTCAGTCTGTGAAATATTCTCATGGTGGCAATAAACAGCCTAGACATTTTGGGGAATAAACAATCCTTTTCTTATCACCAACCCATAATTGCTTCCCATCAAATGCCAATTCATCATGGAAATATTGATTTAGTTACAATTATTACACCACAGATAATATTACAGGAGGAAACTCATATATCCATTGCCAGTAGAACCTTTAAAACTTCAGCCATAAAATCATGGTTTATAAAAAGATCCTTGATGAACAATACACACACACACACAAACACACTAATTAATTAATAATATCAGCAATAACAGTAATAAACAGAACATTGATAGCAATGCACTTTCAACATCTCACCCCTCTGCAGTGAGAAACAGCTTTAGCAAAACAAATAAGAGGAATTAAAACATTAGGAGCTATGATGCTATTTGCCCTGATTATATTTAATTAAAATAGCCACTGTCCAAGTCTGAGATCTGGCTGAGGGAAAAGAAACAATTTCAGGCCAGCTAACATCTTATCTGACAGAATGACTAAGAATGAAGACCTCCAATGTTTGTACTAAGAATATTCAAGATGCTTCCAAGGGCTACCATATCTAGATTGCAGAACTAGAGATGACATCTAGAGTGCAGCAAAGAGAAATAGAATTGCTACCCACTGTTACCTGTATTTCTGCCGTTCAAATCAGGTAGCCCTATGGCTCATTCGCCCACCCCACCCCATTTCTCACTCAGATTTTGTCCCACAAGTACTTTGAAGACAAAACAGATTTTGACAAAGGATTGCAATTATATCAACCATAAGCATAGATCTACAACATTTGGCCATCTTTTAACAGAGTCATAGTGTGGTGGTCTCATCTTGGCATCAAGGTTCAGTTCTACTTCTGCTTAGTGTTGACAGTCGAAGAAGCCTCCCAGGATTATGAGCTGCCCTCAGCTTCCTCCATCTTCAAGCAGCCAGTAATATAGGATGGATCAGTTCTAGATCATTTCATCCCCAAGAGCCATAGAACATTCACCAGAGTAGCTGATAAGCTGCTGGCTGCCATTACTATCCATCAGGTTGTGTCCAGAACTATCACATAAGCCAACAATCCCAAATGAATTACAGTTCAGAACACAAGAGTTCAGTTTTCCCTCAAGTTGAGCCTGACCATTGATGACTTCAAGGATGCTTCCTTGGCAACAGTATGGATGTGGGTTGCCACTGCTTCTTCCCAGTCTAACCTAGAGTCTTGGAGTTTTCTGGTGGTATTCTACCACCACTAATCAGGTCCAACCCTGCTTAGCTTTTTTCATTATGACTATTATGAAGGGGGAGGAAAGTATCTGCACATCAGAACAATCAAGGTATTGCAAAACAACCCAATTTGGCTCTACAGAGGAGAGAGGGTAGGATGCCTTGCCTCCTGTAAAGATGCTCATGAACTCATGAAACCAAACTATTAAAGCTATTAACCTGGCCCATGAGAATTTGGAGCCATCCTAACAACTGCCCATGAGAAGGATGTCAGTGGGAATGACATTACATCATAACACAAAGCCTATGGGAATAAATGTCTTCCCTACTCCCAGGACGGCACTTGGGATACTATATCATTAAACCAACTCTAAGGCAAGCATCTCTTCCTGTCTCTCATGCATGAAGATTTCTTGTCTATAGCTCCTTAGGTTCCAATCTTTGCTGCCTTTGCTCACGATGCAGATGTTTCTGGGGGAGAGTGACAAATTTTAGCATGCTCCTTCCTGATCAAATTGCCTCTCTTCAATGTACACTCACACTCCTTTTCTCAATAAAAAACAAAGATTTCAGCTGTATGTCTCAGAGATGACAGTTACATCCAGCTGTTAATTAGATAAGTGACAGATGTTTGCTTCCTTTTTCTCAATCATAAAATGCACAGCTTGAGCCCTTTTCCCTCACTGCATATAGCCATACTTCACATTCATATTGGCAGGAAATTATAGGATTTCAGTGCCAACCACATTTTCCTCTCCTTACTTTTTCTTCAACTGACATAATAATGTTATTTTATATCCCAAGAAACTCATTCTATGTGGAAAGCATAATCCCAAATGTGCCATGACAATGGACCCCCTTGGTTCTTGTCTGCCCCTCATAGAATACATACACTGATGAGGGATGGAAGCAATTCTGCCACAGTTGCACATGGGAGCAAAGAACAGCATCACAAGACAGAGACCAAAGAACTGTGGCAAGTAACACTGGGAATGAGTATGTCTATATGATTTACTGCCTCCCCATGGGTACTGTTTGATTAATCAACCAGGACAGTCCTACTAATTCTTACTCTCAACTACTTACCGTGCTTTTTTTTTAACTTTAATAATCTCCTTTCTTTAGAGTCAGAAAATGTTCAGATTCCAACCATTCCTTCACTCCCTTGCAGGCCAAACATTTGCCTCTGGCTCTTTCCCAACAAGTGGCTGAGCAGCCTCCCAGAAGCCCTGGTCCACAAAAGCTATTGCTATCTTCTCCTCATCAGGGGTCTCTTCAGCAACAGTTTGGATTGTTAGCAATCAGCTGTTGAAATGAAGGAGAAAAGAAGACTTGTCTCCATCCAACCATCTAATACAGTGTTTCTCAACCTCAGCACTTTAAGCTGAGTAGACTTCAACTCATAGAATTCCCCAGCCAGCAGGGCTGGCTGGGGAATTCTGGGAGTTGAAGTCTACTCAGCTTAAATTTGCTGAGGTTGAGAAACACTGATCTAGTATAATGAAATGCAATTCTCTAGCCCAATCCAACCACTTTTTTCCTAGAAAATGCATCAGTGACATCAGCCAGGGGTGGGGGTGGGGTCCAAAAGGCAAGATGATGGTTGCAGCAGAATGATCAAAGCCCACCAATGTGTATGTATGTGCCACATTGACACCATGACCTCCAACTTGGGTTTTTTGAACTCCATCCCCATGAATGCAGCTGAAATGCACGATTACAGAAATCTATTTACTCTTGCATTTTTGTTTTTTTTAAAACTGCTACCGTGCACACTATTTTCAGCCTCGTATATCAATACTGACTGGGAGTAGGGGGAACCCTGATATACAGTAAAAATTCATATACAGTATTTCTTGGTGTAGTTTTTTTTTTTTTTTTAAACGTGATTTGATTTGGTTTGCCCTAGCAGGATAATGGCTTTCAAACAATGGTTCCTAAATTGGAACGTTGCTAAGTTAAACAATTTTTGACTTAATGCACTTTGTGTGCCCCCCACCACCATCCTGTGGAAGAATTTAAACCTATATCTCTGGTCAGTTTGGTTGGATAATGTCTAACATTGGGTAGAAAAAGACCTCCCCTCCCTTGAAGACAATGACTTGTTATCTTGAGTATTTTTAAAAAAGAAAACTGTAAAGAGTAAGTGGCTAAAATGTAAGGATGGCGTTTGTTACAATTCTAGATTGAGAAGGATTATATTTTAGGTTTACTCCTGGAAAACCAAGCAATTAGAAGTGCCTCGGAGATATGCGCACAATGGTTATGGAGTGTCTTCTCTCCTGTTTGAACCAGCATATGAGAATAATCAGTATGAAATTCTTTTAAGGAATAAACAAAGCAGCCTTTGACAAGAGGTTCACAAGGAGGTCCAAAGTCTGCTTTTCGATCTTTACAGTTCCATTCTAAACAGCTTCTGGAGTAGCATGAAACTGCTCAAAATGGCAACATCTGCTGCATGGGTTGAAAGATAGCCAGAAGCATCCTCCAGGAGTGATATGAATATTGTGCCAGGGGAAATATCCCAAGAACTCTGTCCCCCACCCACATGGTGGTAGGT
The DNA here is from genome assembly GCF_035149785.1 of Candoia aspera. NCBI lineage: Eukaryota > Metazoa > Chordata > Lepidosauria > Squamata > Candoiidae > Candoia > Candoia aspera. The sequence continues at coordinate 16,298,725 of NC_086163.1, read as the reverse complement.
CAGACCTAATTTTTCACGAAAAATGGAATACCATCATGTATTAATTCCTTCCTAGAGGCATTTGTAGCCTGCTTAACCTTCAGAGTAGCGGCTGTGCTTTGAAGCCACTCCAAGTTGCTAGAAAAGGAAGCCTTTAAAAATTAAAGGTAGCTCTTGGGCCAACTTGTAGCATTTGGCAAGAATGTTCCAATCTGCAAATTAATTAATGGGTAAATCCATTCTGTAAGGAAGCCTCCCAGCCCAGATTCCACAAACATCTCTAGCACCCATATCATAGCACTGACAATAGTCAATGGTCTGTCACGCACACTGCATTGCCTTTCCTCTCTCAGATAACATTGTTCCTTGTGATTTTAATGGTTTGCACTTAATTCCTTCTGGTCTTTAAAAACTACAGGTAGTCGCTTAACCATCATTCATTTAGTGACAGTTCGAACTTACAAGGCACTGAAAAAATTGACTTGCAACTGGTCCTCACACTTACGACTGTCACAGTGTCCCCACGGTCATGTGATCATGATTTGGGCACTTGGCAACTGGTTTGCGTTTATGATTGTTGCAGCATCCCATGGTCACATGATTGCCATTCTCAACCTTCCTGGCTGGCTTCTGGCAAGCAAAATCCATGGGCAACTGTGTGATTCGCTTAAGAACCATGTGGTTTGCTTAACGCCCATAATGATTCACTTAATGACCACCACAAAAAAGTTGTAAAATTGGGTCAGATTTGCTTAATGACCACTTTTCTTAGCAACCAAAATCAAGGTCCCAATTGTGGTCGTTAAGTGAGGACTATCTGTAAAGTGTTTAGGTGATTAGTTCTGAGTCTACAATATCTGTCCCTCTATTTAAAATTACTTGTATGCATTTTGCCCAGGTTGCCAAAAACTCACCTTGAGAAGAGGCATCATCTCAGTAGAACTTTGATAGACAAGTCTGGAACTCCACTCAAGAGGAGGAACCTCAAGTGCAGTAGGGTGGATGTGCTACATTTTGAATTAATACATTAATACACATGAAAGCCAGTTTGGTCTAGTGGTTAAGGTTCTGGGCTAGAAACCAGGAGTCTGTGAGTTCTAGTCCTGCCTTAGGCATAAAAGCCAGCTGGGTGACCTTGGGCCAGTCACTTTCTCTCAGCCCAACATGGTGCAATGTAGACTAGCCTCCCCGTGGTGCACCCTGGGCAATGTGATTTGTCACAGCTAAATAGTCGACACATCTGGCTGCTGGACTTCACAAGGATTTTCCAGAAAGAAAAAGCAGCATGAACACCAAACTGCTATGCCATACGATTAAAATAATAATAATAATAGACATGACCAGGTAGTGATCCTCTTCCATGAGCCCATTAAACCCAGGGTCCAAAATTATCTAACTATGCTACCATTTTAAAATTCAGCTCTCACATGTTAATACATAATACATTCCATAAGTATTTATGTTTTCCCCCATTCCTCTCCAAGTCATCCTTTATTGCAATGTTTCTCAACCTTGACAAGTTTAAAATGGGTGGATGTGGACTCCCAGAATTCCCTAGCCAGTCCATCCATCTTAAACTTGCCAAAGTTGAGAAACATAGCTTTATTGTATAGATGAGACTTAACATGGTTTTAAGGCAGATCTCCTAGGTTTTAGGAGTTGTCTCATTTTGCTTTACAAAAGAAGGGGGGAAAGTGACTTGAATGCAGGTAAAGAATCTCAGAGCTGATGAAAGTCAATTACAGCTTGATTGACCTGTCTTGGTAGCCAAATTGATTTAGGACATTAGAAATGCCTAGCAGATTTTTCTCAGTCCTTTAAAGGTAGAATATTTGCGTATTTGAACACATTCGATATTGAGGGGGTCATTTTTATAGGTTTCCATGTGCTAACTGACAGCAGGAGAAAATGTTATTTTGTGGGAAATGAGAGATTTTCCCCAAATAATCATTTCAATGTTAGTTAAAGCATTACAAGGATTACCAATACAGCCCAGATAAGGTAACCTAGTTCAATTCCAGTTAGGGGCTAAGGCAGTAACAAAAGAGAGATTTATAATGGCAATTTCTAAACACTAACAACCCACTAAATAGCATTGGCTGAAGTATAGTGCATTATTATTACTCCTTATTGCGGTCATTAACCAGAACAAGGAAATTGGTATTCAAATATCCAAAATATCCAAAACTAAATTGAAAATATCAGAATAATTAGGAAAAGTACATAATTTTGGCTAATAGACAGTATTAAATCAAAATATACTAAGGGGCTTGCTCAGGCTACACATATGCAACAAGAAAAAGAGAGATTAAAATTAGCAATCTGGGTAATATAAACTTTAAAATAGCAATATAAAATGCAAATACAGCACATATGCATTGAAGTATAGTGCATTTTTATATTTAGTCACTTCAGTCCCACTAACAGAAGGAGTCCATCATATGAATTTCCATTGTGTGGTTATTGCTTAGCATTTTATTCCTATCTGAATTTAACTCCATACTTTTGCAAAATATTGTGCTTGAAGATGTAAGGAGCAGGGGATAGTAAAGCTCTATTTTTTCCTAGGTTTGACCCTAAATCCCACTTCCATTTTTGCTCCTCCCCCTTCTCTAAGGAATGCCGGAAGAATTCAGTATTTGCAAAATTCTATTTATCAATGGGTTCCAGATTAATTTCTGCCTCCCAAGATTTTGCACTTTGATCAAATATTCTCAACATTTAAAACCTATAAAAATAAATGTATTGAAATATGTATTTTGAAAGGTACACATTTAATACATTGCAGGAAAATGACACTTAAAGCAATTATTAAAATAGGGACATAGTAAAAGTATGTATATATTGAATATTTATTCAAATACACTCCTGTGTTGTCTTTAAAAATTACAGATTCATGTGAAAACAGAGTGAAGGATAATTTATACCTACATACTGTATGTGTATGTATATATACACATACACATACTATATATATATATATATATATATATATATAATCAAATTTTATCACCGCCTATCTCCCCCCCACAAGGAGGGACTCTTTATATACATATATACTGTATATACACACACATACATACATACACACAAACACACATTACACCATTAAGAAAGAGAAGTAAAAAGAATATGATATCCTTGCATTCAAAAGAATCAAAATCTGAATGGTAGATATATCAAATTTTCAAGGGTACAATGAAAAAGGAGGTCTTTATATGAAGGGACAGTATAGTAATGTTTTTAGACATATGGGAAATCAGTGTGGTATTATATTTAAAGTGTTGGACCAGGACTGGAAAGATCTAGATCAAGGTTCCCCAAAGTGGTCAGCATCTACCCCCAAGGGGTCGATGCTAGTAGTAATAGTAGTACTAATACTATTAGTTAAAGTAGTATTTATTAAATTATTTTCATATAATAAATGTTTGGGGGTCAACAAACCATCTGAAACTTCATGAAGGGTTCAGTGAGCTGAAGAGTTTGGGGAACTAGGTGGAGGTCCCCCATAGCCATGAGGACTCTATGGATGATTAAGCCAATCACTATCTTGCAGTCCAATCTACCTCACAGGCAGCATCCAGAGAAACATACTTTCCAAATCATGGGAAGTTATAATTCCCTTTTATTCTGCATTGGTCAAGCCCTACATCAGATACTGTATCCATTACTGAGCACCACACCTGAAGAAAGATTCAGATAAATTGGAACACATACGAGGATTATCAGAAAACAGACAGGAAAAATGAGGGCTTTTTTCCCCCATAATGTGGTGATTTCAGCCTCATCTGTTAAGTGAGGCATCAGTCCATCTGTCAGGGAGTCTGTGAGAAAGAGGATCACACAACTCACAGAGACCTTACATTAATGCACTGCCTAATAAGTGAAGGCTGCTTACCTGGGTTCAAATATAGTAATTCCTTTTTGCTAGCATTAAACCTGATTGCTGAGACTAAATGAATCTAGCTTCCTTGGTCATGTGCTGCTGCTGCATCTTGACACACTGAAAACTAAGTCCTACAAGAAGAAATTGAGGGAATGGGGTATTAGAGGCATGTGAATCATCCCCAGTTGATATAGTTTCAGATTTCAAGTTTCATTCATTAAAGACATGTAGCCAAAGGCCACTACATTCATTAACACTACAAATATTTACAGTACAATTAAATAAGGAAATCTTAATTCAACAATCGCCCCATATCTTCTACTATTTAACTTCTGCATGATTTAGACACATCTTTTATGCAGGTAGTGCAGAAAGGATCGCACTCTGTTACACATCCTCATTAGCATCAGATAAAAGAAAACGTATTTCCTTCATCTGAACAGAGCTGAGGTTAGCCCTTTAATATATTTCTCACGTACTGATGAATACATGGATAATATAAAAAATAATGTGATAAATCCTCAACCTAAATATGAGCACAATAGGAATTTGCTGTGAAGGCATACCTTTCAATCATAAACCTGTGAAAGCTTACTGGAGTCTATGTAAGGTTATATTAGTTAAATATGTAGTTCTTTTTTGGTCCAGGTTCAGCCTGTCAGGAAATAACATATTTTCACCATAAGGTTCAAAACTTTCCTGGTGTCACCTCTCACAACTCCCCAGATTCCAAAGAAATAGTTGGTGAGAATGAATACTTATCAAACAATTCATATAAGGCATATTTCCAACTGCTTTGTTAGATCTGAATATTGCCTAATCAGAAATGGGACTTTATCAATACAAGATTTAATTGAGAGTAAGCCCAGTTTAGCCGATAAGCAATGGGCAGACATTCCTGCAGAACTGATTTTGTATGGGTTCTTCAAATCTTACATCTATCCCCATCCAAACAATATTTGCAGCCTAATACATTTAGAAGATATTTTTAGAAAGTTCACCGCTGGTGCAACACAGATCGTTACTGGGTGTAAAGGTTACTGCTCCCATATAATTGACTACAGTTAATTTTGAATGTCTCAAGAGTTATTTGAGAGTAAAAGGTTATGAAAAGGGAGGGAGAAAGAAATTACAGGTAGTCGTCACTTACCAACCACTTGTTCAGTGACTATTCGAAGTTACAACAGTGTTGAAAAATAATTTTATGGCCCATTTATGACCATTCACACCCTTTGCAGTGTCCCTCAGTCACAAGATTGCCATTACAATCAGTTCACATTGTCCTGTGCCTGACCTGTGGTTTTTTTTCCTTCCCCACCTCAACTTGCAGAACAGAGATTGGAGAGAAAGGGATTTGAAGAGAGTAAGCTGTTTGCTCTTCTACACATCAAAAGCAATGTGATCACACAAGCAGCCTGGGGCTGGGAGCCGTGGGTGTGCTATGCAAATAGCTTACAGTACTCTCTTAAAATCTCTTTTCCAATCTCTCTGCTCTGCGGGGTGGGGGTGGGGCAGGAAGGGTCTGGCGAAGGAGAGATTGCCTAAAGAAATCACTTGCTTTTTTTCTCCCCCCCCCCCATCAGATATACAGTAGCTGATTTTAAAAACCACTCAGAAACTACAGCTGGTCCAGAATAAGTGGCCCAGATAGTTATGGGAACCAGTCAATGCCACTATGTGAGAACTATACTGATTGCCAGCTTGCTTCTGGGTATAACTCAAGCTGGTGCTTGTCATCTTGACAAGTCATCTCTTCTTGGCCTGGGATCTGGGTATTTTCAGGACCACCTTCTCCCAGTGGCCTCTGCCTGTCTGCTAAGATCTGTAACAGAGAGTTTCTTTTGGGTCCCTACCCTCAGTAGAGAATGATCTGCCTTTTCGGTGTTGCTCCCCTTCTCTTATCTTCGGATCAGATTGTTCTGCAAAGTTATACAGGTAATCCTCACTTAACAACCATAATTGGGACCAGAGCTTCCATTGCCAAGTGATGTGGTTCTTAAGTGAGTCACGCCTGATTTTACAACATTTTTTGCTGTGGTCATTAAGCAAATCACTGCAATCATTAAGTGAATCACATGGTCTTTAAGCAAATCTGGCTTTCCCCATTGATTTTGCTTGTTGGAAGCCAACTGGGAAGGCTGCAAATACTGCTTTAGCTCCAGTAAACAGGTTTGTGATGGTTTGTTGTTGTTTATTCATTTAGTCACTTCCGACTCTTCGTGACTTCATGGACCAGCCCACGCCAGAGCTTCCTGTCAGTCGTCAACACCCCCAGCTCCCCCAGGGACGAGTCCGTCACCTCTAGAATATCATCCATCCATCTTGCCCTTGGTCGGCCCCTCTTCCTTTTGCCTTCCACTCTCCCTAGCATCAGCATCTTCTCCAGGGTGTCCTGTCTTCTCATTATGTGGCCAAAGTATTTCAGTTTTGCCTTTAATATCATTCCCTCAAGTGAGCAGTCTGGCTTGATTTCCTGGAGGATGGACTGGTTTGATCTTCTTGCAGTCCAAGGCACTCTCAGAATTTTCCTCCAACACCACAGTTCAAAAGCATCGATCTTCCTTCGCTCAGCCTTCCTTATGGTCCAGCTCTCGCAACCATATGTTACTACAGGGAACACCATTGCTTTAACTATGCGAGCCTTTGTTGTCAGTGTGATGTCTCTGCTCTTAACTATTTTATCGAGATTTGTCATTGCTCTTCTCCCAAGGATTAAGCGTCTTCTGATTTCCTGACTGCAGTCAGCATCTGCAGTAATCTTTGCACCTAGAAATACAAAGTCTTTCACTGCTTCTACATTTTCTCCCTCTATTTGCCAGTTATCAATCAAGCTGGTTGCCATAATCTTGGTTTTTTTGAGGTTTAGCTGCAAACCAGCTTTTGCACTTTCTTCTTTCACCTTCATCATAAGGCTCCTCAGTTCCTCTTCGCTTTCAGCCATCATTGTGATGGTTTAAAACAACAAAAACCTTGAAAACTTATTGAGCTGAATAACACAATCAATTTATGTACTGAGAGTACTAAGCCCACCAGAAAGAAGAACATGAATTTTACCACCATTGCTACTATCTTAAAAACCCAGATATTCCAATCGAGGAAGCCTAAGCAGTGTAAGATTGTTGTTAATACTTGAAATATATATCAGAAACAATTTGAAGTCTGCTGTGGATGCTTGCTTATCCTTCTCTTGGAACAGATTCCTCTATTATCCTTTCCTGGCCTTTGTGCAGACTCTAAAAGCTATCAGCTCCTAAAAAAAAAAAAAAATCATTTCAAAATACAGATTTTTAGACGCAGGCTTTTGGTTTCCATAATCTTCAACATTCATTTCCTTCCTTTTCCCGTATTTTCAGCCTCACAGGGCACCAATGCCATGCAGGACACCCATTCCTTGACATCAAAGCATATTCTTTCAGCTATCTTCACTGTTCACTGAATTTCTAGTGCAAAAGGGAAAAGCAGGCTTTGTTTGCTTTTACTTATATTCTAATGGCGAATTTCATTATAAGATACTTCTGTGAGTAAGAAATAAACCCCAGTTTCTCAGTTTTTAAGAGAACCTATTTAAAAACTATTAGGTTGTTCTTTTCTTCCTTAGTGGTTTCTTCTTTTCCTCCCCAATAGCCCAAACTCATCCAAACTAATATTAGAAACAGTTATATTGGAGAGGCATCCCTTCAAATTCTATGACTTGCAGCAAGTTTGATTAAAACTACATAACGCTGGCAAAAGCAATAAATGAAAACCCATGAAAAACCTGTTTACCAAGAAAATAACTGTCCTTCCTTATTACCTTTGGTAGTACATAAGTTTTAAGATGCTTCTAAAGAGTGCTTCAATTGGTGTTGTGTGGTCACTCCATCTGAAGAACATTTTGTAGCAGAACTTATTTCAGAGGGGAAGAATTGGCGAGGTTCTTGTAGGTGTGTGTATGTTTATGCTTGGGCTTCTTGCACCCACCACACTCAGAAGATGTCAAGAGGTCAAGATGTCTTCAGATGTCTGATGGTCAACTCCCACAATCGCTTGCCATTGGACCTCCTGGCTGGAGATGCTACCAACGAAATCAAAATACCTGCAGAACACCAGGTTACCAACCTCTGCAAGAAGTTTTCTAAAATTATATTATACTTCATCTCTTATTTATGGGGTAAAAAAACATTTTATTAGCAGACACATTATTCTTTATTATCTTTGTTATCAGTCTCTGACTTACACATTAGCAGTGGCTGGGACTTGGTTCCTTGAAAGGTGACGGACATTCTTCATTTTAAAAAGGTCTATTGGGTCAACCTTGGATGAGAAGCTCTCTTCTATCTAACATTTTAGTCCTTATGGGGCTTTTCTTCCTTTTTCAAGTGACTTTGCATTCCGAAATGCCTGTACATCACTGAGAATTTGACTTTCTGAGCAGAGAGCTATAAAAGAGATTTTCACTGTGGTATTATAAAAACAAAGCTTGATGAGAGAAATAAGACGGTTCAGCATGTATCAGTTTTCTCTGTACGTTTCCAGGAATAATGTAGAGCTGGAAAAGAGTGATTATTTATAAGCCAATAGCTGCTAAAAATACTGTGCCAGAGAGATAGGAGTTATCCTCCAATTATCTTATATATCAACTAACCCAGTGGAAGTGCTGTCTCGACATTATGAGAATACAGCCTGCTGGAGAAACTCTAGGATGGAGAAGAAGGCTTTACAAATTTATGGGAGGAAAAAATCCCATTGAACTCAAAATAATTTACTTCTGTTTGGGGTAGATGTGCATAGAATTGCATTGTGACATTGCCAGAAAGATGTTTATAAGGGAGGTGTAGATGTATTGTGGAAATGCATTTCTAAATACAAAGCAGATGCATTTTAGAAATGAATCCTACAAATGCCCTGAAGTACATTCAACTATAACAGACTGAAACATTCATTCATCTTTCTCTTAACTTGGTCCAGTTCATCCAAAAATTATAAAGTTGGCATTCAAAGGCTGTGGTCCCTGCCCCTCGGCCTGTCTGGAAAATAGGCTTAATGTGATGCAGGATTTGTCTATAACAACCGCATCCCCATAGCACGTAAAAAGAAAGAAGATGTTCTTCCTGATTTTGAACTTAAACTTTGAGATCTGAAATTAACTATGAGACTATGAGACCTCAAAAATTTGAGAAAGGCAGGAAACAGTTATATATAATGAGCATATACTATTTTGAAATGTGGCTTAGTTTATAAACTTTTTGTTTTAGGTTATTAATATTCTTAAATGTTTCAAAACAAACAAAATCTGCTTGTATAAAATGTTGCAGTAGAAATAACCTAACCTTTATTCTTTTGTTTTCTGTACCATTCCAATGGCTTGCAATAGGTAACAAAATGTTATTTTATCTTTTCACTCCCATCTCCACCTAAGGAGAAAAGAAAAGGTATCCAGGAAGGGATGGTCCAGGCCACCACAAATTGCCCACTTCTGGCTTATTGGGTCTCAGACAGTGTGTGCAGTTTCCATTGGCACCAGATTTTGCTTGGAAATGCCAGACCTTCCTCCTTGTAGTCTGGAAATGGTTAATGCAAGGAATAAGAATCCCAAAGCTCTAATTAACAATACTTATTAGAAGGAAAGATAAAGTTACTGTGCAAGAATTCAAAGGAGTACCTTGCTTTCAAATGAGGCACCTTACAGAACCTAACTCTTATCCGTTTTCTCTTACTTTTCCAACAGAGGAGACTCGAAGCTTCTGGAAGCTTGGGAACAATCTCTCCTCTGTTATCCTTCCTTTGATCAATGTGAGAAGAAACTCACAGGTACGAAAGCCATGCTCCAAAAGAGGTTATGGCTAGGTTCCATTTGGGGAAGGGGGTTCAGGACTTTTAAGGGTTGAACTGGGTACCTACATATCTGCAAGACGTAGGGCTCCCATTTTGCCTCTTAAAAGACTGCAATGATGATGTAAAATAATAATAGAAAAAAATGTCCAAGAGTTTGGCCCCAATCACTCTGGGCTGCAGAAGAGAAGTTGGGTTGGCAGATTGCATTTTTTTTTGCATCCTTGGCATAGCTTTGATAGCCATGGAACAGTCCCAACAACCAGCCAAAGTGACTGTGATTACATCATTCATTTTTATCACAAGCCATTTGACAAAGGAATTACCAGCATCTCATGAGAATGGGTAAAAGAACTAAGTTGAAGATGCACCCCTTTTTCTTCCTGTATTACTTCTTCCAAGAATTAATCTTAGAACCACATCACAACTTCCACATGGCTCAGGCTTTATCTCCAGCTGATCTTAAAACGTACAGTCCCATGAATGCTTCAAGCTAAGGTGAGGGGCTAGGGCTGTGTAATAAGATAGCTTTCCAGCTGTAGACATAGTTATCACTTTGCATCAGACAATGCGAATCATTGGGGTTTTATTGCAGGCTTCCTTTTTAATTGGGCATCAGGGAGAGGAAAGAGACTGTGCACTCTCTTACCTTGAGCAATCCTATTGATATTTCATAAAAGGCTGCTGGATTAATTGTCATTATACAGGCAAGTTGCCATATTACTTGGGTCCAATTACAATCTCTTCCTTCACTCTTTGGTTGTTACCCACCAAGATTTCCTTTGGCATAGTGCTTGGCTACTTTGAAGTGCTAACTAGAATTCTAGTTGCCATGGGGCAATTTGTAGTGATCTATGAAAATAATAAATAATCCAATCTTCAATGCAACTGTGCACAGTATGCTATGTTTTCTTGTTTACCATATTAAACAGCTGTCAAGCAGCCATATTTTATGGTGTTTCAGGATTTCAATTATATTTTTATTAGACACTACCAGTTTTGTTAGACAGGCTATAAATCACTGAAGGGTGGGGTGGGGAATAAAACAAGCCTTTTTCCAAAATCATCATCAGAAATTTGATTACAAGGCAACAATTCAGGTTGACATTTGCAGCATGAGCAAATGAGAATTTTGGGTGGAAACATGATCCTTCCCTAAGATTTCAACAGATTAAAGTGGAATAGATTTCTATTATTTTTATTCATCTGAGGTGTGTGGGGTGATTTCAACTTTGACTACTCTGATTCGAGCTTTTCTGCAACTTTCTGGCTTTGATATGTCCATTTTAGCAACACTGCAGCAGCTGCACAAAAAGGGAAGAGAAATTACATTATTTGGCTCTTATTTGCATAAAATGCCTTGCTGAAGAGGACAGAGATAGAGAGGATTCAGTTCTGAGGCTGACATTAAAGGCTGTGGATGTGGTTTGAGTCATACAAAAGATGAGCAAAAGTGCTATAGGAGATGTCAAGGATGGGTTGCAGTACAGATGAGAGAGAACGGGTTGCCTGAAAGAGTGGCCAGCAAAGTGTTAAGATGATTCAAGGAAAAGAAGGTCAACCCTCACTCTATCTTTCTGCAAATAAACAGCCTGTTCTACTTCTCTCAGAGACTGAAAGTTGTAGGTTTACATGGTGGGAGGTGACTTGTGCTCTTGGAGTGGACAGTGCAGAATTACTCCAAACAATGTTCAAGCAGATGCCCACAGATCTGGGTGGGGAATAAAATATTGCTTAGGTACATGTTGATGATTGAGCTCTGACCTCAGATGATGATGATTATGATGATCACCTAAGTGTAAAACCCATCTTTCTTTCAGAAGCTCTAGGTGGTAAACACAGCAGTCCTATTTTTCCCTGCACCAGCAATGTAAGGTGGGGTGAGCTAAGAGATATTGACTAAAAAGACTCACTAAACATCCATAACTAAGAGCAGACCTAAAGCTGGGTTTCCGATTGGCTGGGTTTCACTGAACAGCTTTACTGCTGTACCACACTGGCATTTTGTCCAAAAGTTGCCACTGGATTGAATTTTTATGTGACAAGAAAGAGAAAATAACTAAATATACATAAGAACCATATAAATCAACCATATTCAGTTAAGTTAAATTACTGTTAATATTAATTAAATCAAATCAAATCAACCTTACGTTTTGTCTTGGACCCATTCTCTTCTTCCATATGCCTCCCTAGATATGTATAACATGTAGGTTAAGATTTAATATTATCCATTGCCACCTTCTTCTTCGCAGGCATGGCTATGTTTTGCAGCCCAACCCTGTCTCATTTTCCCAATAATATCTTGCTATATTACTTCACTGCCTTTTTTTACTTGACTACTAGCTTTTCGTGAAGTGGCCAGAAATAATATAATCTTGCTGTATGGCCACTGCAGCATTCACAAGTTGACTTTAAAAGTCAGAAAAAGTCTTCTGGGATCTAGTGATTATTTTATTTGAGCTCTTTCTTAGAAAGCTCATAATCTTGAAAGTTGTGACATTTTCAGCTATATTTCTGTTCTTCTTGGACAGATCACTATAGAATTGTTAGATAAACTTAATACAGAAAAAACATAAGCCAAGGTGGTCAACCTGTAGACCTCCAAATCTTGCTGAACACCAATAACCAGCAGCCCAAGCAAGCATGTCCAAAGTGGGGGATTATGATAGCCAGCAACATCTGAAAGACCACAGGTTTCCCATTTCATTTTTTTAAAAAATAGATGTATTAAGAATTATTTCATGCAATAAAAGACAAAACAAAAGAAAATGAGAAAGAAATTAAAAAGTGCAAGAAAAGAAAAAGAAAGAAAAAACTAAAGTTAAAAAATATATGAATGACTTCTGACCTTCTTTTCAACAGGTAATTACAATCATACTGTCCTTCTTCCCTCTTAAATATTATACTAGTCCCTTCAGCCCCTCATTTAATCCACATCTTCCTTAATCTTCAAATCCATAAATCATCAATTCATTTCTTTCTTCTTTCAGCAAAAAATCCATATAAGATTTCTAGTCTTTCAGAAAAGTTTTATTGTTTTTTCTCTGATCAAAAAGGTCAGTTTTGCCATTTCTGCAAATTCTGACATTTTCACAATCCATTCCTCCACTGTGGGAATTTCACAGGTTCCCCATTTCAGACATAAAGGGTTGAGATTATATTTTTAAAAAGATAAAATACATAGATCATGTTTTCTCAACAAGGGTTCTGTGGAACCCTAGAGTTCCACAAGAGGTCACTTGGGGTTCCTTGGGAGATCACAATTTATTTTAAAAATCATTTCAAACTTGGGCAACTTCACATTAAAGAGGTAAGTTTCATTCTTTACTGTTAGTTTAAGAACACTGTTAATGCATATATACAGGCCTACACATGAAATGAACATAATAATTTTGTAACTTCTGGCCTACATTTGAGCCTGAATGTGCCGGGGTTCCCCAAGGCCTGAAAAATATTTCTCCAGGGTCAAAAAGTTGAGAAAGGTTGACATAGGTTAATCATTTGATATCTCAGAAATAGAAAACGTGTTGCTCTCCAGATTTTGGATCATACTTCTAACTGGCCTTAATAATCAGGACCAGAAATAGGGATAATGGGTGCTGGCATTCAAAACATCTGGAGAACAATGACTTTTCTGCCTGAGGTTATCACCATTATTTCTTCAGAGCCAACCTTCACATCTCAATAAAAAGTTTTGATAATGCCATTATCACTACTTAATTCCTCTCTTCCATAATTCAGCTCAAAGAAATATATTTAAAGCTGTAGTACAGGAAAGCAATTTAGTTCAAATAAAAAAGATAGCTGTTTAGGACTATCTCTCTGTTGCTCTCTGTTGTTTTTAAAGTAGTAAACATGATTTAGGATAATGGCCACACTGAGTTTGATTCTTCACTCAAGACCATAGAATTAGCCTGTGTTTGCAGCCAACAGTCAAGATGGGAAAGAAGAGGGGAATATAATTTATATGTTGTTCTGCACTTAAAACAAAAACCTGATGTTTCTGTCAATTCTCACTTCTAGAATCTTACAAGCTATGTAAATTAAGTGCAGGAGAAACCATAGCTCCCTGCCTGCCTCTGACAAGGGAATCTGAGGTGATGGACATCAATATGCCATTGGGAAGCAAAACCATTAATTGAAGCTCTGGTGACTAATCCATTTTCCTGTCCAGCTTCATAGATCCTGACTTAATGGCTGTTCCACCAACCAGAAGCTCATTCATGTAGATATGGTCTGAGTTCCCATTACGACTCAAGTAATTGATTATTATTATTTTTTCCTCTGACTGGCTGAGTACATGGTAGCCTTGGGATTATAACCAACAAAATGTGCGCCTCAATGAATTTCCTCAAAACAATTGCCTGAGCCATAAAAATCACAAACTGACAGAAAACTGTACTAACGTCACCCAGCCTTAGAGGAGAGAAAAACAGTCAAGTTTGTGGGAAAATGCATGATAGATACTTCATTAGATACATGGATGATGCTTCTATCACTTACCTACCTACCTACCTACCTACCTACCTACCTAACTATCCTGTCTCATGGGCTAGACCCTCCCAAGTCCAGATGGGAGATTCCACAGCAGGTCATGGAGAATAACAAAGCTAAGATCCTGTGGGACTTCCAGATCCAGACAGACAGGCAGTTACTGACCAATCAGCCAGACTTCATGGTAGTAGACAAGGACCAGAAGACAGTGGTGGTGATAGATCTAGTGGTACCAAGTGACAGCAACATCTGGAAGAGGGAGTGTGAAAGGTGGAGAAGTACCAGAGCCTGAAGGAGGAACCAGAGAGTATGTTGAAGGTGAAGGCCAAAGGGGTCCCAGTGATGGTAGGACCCCTCGGGGCTGTGACTCCTCAGCCAGGAGAGTGGCTCCCACAGATCCCAGGAACAACATCAGAGCTCTCTGTCCAGAAGAGTGCAGTGCTGGGAACAGCTAAGATACTGCACAGAACCCTCAAACTCCCAGGTCTCTGGTAGAGGACCCAAGGTTGAGGAAGACACATACCACCAATAGGGCTAAAAAGGGAATTTTTTAATATTCAATTTATATAGCCACTCATCTCACATTCATGACTCTCTCTATATGTGTATATAGGCATAGGCATAGAATATGTGTTACTAATGGTAATGCCAGGCTTCTCCTAGAAAATGCTAGAAGTTGCAGGCACAAGCTCTCAAGGGTATAGATCTCTAATAAATAGATTTATTGGAAGAAAAACTAGTGAAACCATTACCAAAGAAGTTGAGTGACTGCTAGGTATCAGATGCAAGCCCAATTTACAGTGAAGTTAAGGTTCAGTTTCTTTCTTTTCTCCCTGCCTGCACATTGCACTGAGCTTGAAGCCTCTCTTGTTTTGGATTCTAATTGTCCCTTGTATAGTAACAGACTAGATTGGTTGCAGGCTGATTGCTTCTGATCTTGTCAGAAGAAGCTCTGATAATTTGAAACAAATACACTCAACAAAGAAAGGGAGGACAATACACCAATCACTGTGGACTTACTGAGCATGAATTGCAGACATGATGTGCAGACATATATAGCTGGTGAAGTTCATTCAGTGTGGTGGATGCCACAAGATTCATCTATCTTGCTGAGCCGATTTCCAGACTAGGTGGCTGCAAGTGAAGTCAGACAACAAAGCTGTCTTGAATTCCATTGTGGAATTAATTAACACAACAGCTCATGAAGGCATGTTGTATTTGAGAGACAAGTTTTATTTTAACTTTACAAAATTGTGTTTTTAAAAAAAAGAATCCTGATCTATTAATCATTTCTGGATGGTGTTCACACATTTTGCATTTTGGTTTTGGGATTCCAACAGTTACAAGATTCACAGCAGCAACACAACAGCATCATCAGCAGGGATTGGGGCAAAATTCTTGCCTTTTTCTTTTTTCCACTGAGAAAATCTTGAAACTGAAGTAGCTGCAGACTTTACCAATTATTTGGTACCGTTATAGAAGCATGGTGCCATTATTTGGTACTTTGCTGCAGACTTTGAACAGAGTGATTTTGGAGATCTGTAGAGATCAGGAAAAAAGAGTTGGTGGAAATTTGTGGACCATGCATGTCCCTAAGAGCTGCTGGCCTCCTACTTCTGCATAGAGGGAACTTAAGGGAATGAATAGCATGGAATTGTCAGGTGGAGGGGCAGGAGGAATCAAAATTGTATCACCAAGAATTTCCCTTAAGAACATGGGAAGTTACTGCAACTGGATTATTTATTTATTTGCTATTTACTATTACAATCAACTTATACACTGCTGCATTACTGGAACAGCATTACTTACTGGTGATGTATAGACTAAAGTCTAAAACCAGGAATGTATTAATACAGTTATAATGCCTCAGTGACAATGAACCACCATGCATGATATTACTTATCCTCAAATACCATTTTGAGGAACCATGTAGTTAAGAGTGGGTGGTCTGGATATCTGATGGTAAGCTCTTCCAAAGAAGGAGGCCATTACTAAGAAGGGTTGAGTCTGAGGTCCCTGAAGAAGGCATTTCCTTGATAGATGGACCATCAGCAAGTTCTTGATAGTGCAAACCCTTGATAGCAGGACCATTAGATTAGCACTGAGGATGTTACCTCATCAGATAATGAAATGTCTGCAAGCAAACAAGCTCGGGGAACACCAAGGACTCCACATCCTGAGCTACAGATGTTCCTGTCTATTGGAAGCCCACTTTCTCAGATCTTACCAGATGGTCATATTCAACTCAGTTGATTCAACTCAGACAACGCAGTCATGGAGATACTCAGGTCCTTAGCCTAGTAGTTTAGTACGTTTCAAATCAATATGAAATCAAAACACAGAAGTGGACACATTCCTGATTTTTTAAATTGTTGTTCTTTAACCAAAACATTTAATCCAGAACAGAAGGAAATGACAAAAATATGCACACAAATGAAAGTGCTATATAAAAATACATTACATAATGGAAAGCTGCTTACAGAAATATTTCTCTTCAGAGAAGCATGCAGAGAAATGCATATACACACACATTGGTGCAGAGATTAAGTAAGCCTGGGAAAAAATAAGGAACTGAAAGACATCATAATGGATTCGACTGTCTTTATAACAGATACAAGCAACATGCTAGAAGCAAGCTGATTTTCATGCAGTCTCTCTTCACACTACACTAAGTCCAAGTGATGGAATTAGCTCACCGTGAGCTCCAAGAGTCTATGAATCAGGATAAATTATGTTAAGCAGAACTGCCACACTAAGTTTACAAGCAAGAGGAGCTGAACAAAAAGAAACCAGGTAAAAATTAACATTATGAGGATTAATACAGAAGCATCTTCAAAATGACCCAGCAGGTGGCAGCACTGACCAACCTTGTCTGGGCTTGGACGCGAAGGAGAGTTGGGGCTGGTTAGTGCTTGGGTGGAAGTGCTCCGGCGAATCCAGAACTATAGGCAAGATGGGGAAGGTGAAAAACATTCTCTAAGAAGGCAACAGCAAACAATGCCCACACAGTTGCCAAGAAAACTACATGGACATGTTCATAAAGTCACCGGGAGTCTGTCAGCAGAGATTTATTAAAGGGAAGAAAAGCAGACATTTATTCTATAGTTCAAGGGCAATGAAGTCTGCTTAGCAATTGTTAATGTTTCAGGTAAAGAAGGTTTACAGCCCAGGATGCAAACACTATCATGGATTTGAAAGAGATGGGTCTTAAGAGAGCAACTGCACAATCATAATGCTAGAAATGGAGATTAGAGTTCCAACCCTGCCCTGTCATGGTGTTAGGTAGGGCGTTGATATTGCATATTTCTGTCCCCCTCCCCAGGTCTCCACCATCCTCCTTTGCCAAATGGATGGGACATATCTGACTAAGTACTGCATGTATGTATGTATGTATGTATGTATGTATATTTTCTGCTTGATAAATGCCAGATTCCTTGATCTAAATGTTGGGTTATGGCAGGATGAATCTGGTCTCCTTAATTTGAAACAAGTGATTGAGGCTCACATCAAAGCCATGGAAAGGATGTCAGTGGAAGAAAGTCAAGTAGGAGGAAAGTACTGGGAAATAGAATCAGGGGTCTATCCTAATTAGATCCTAACTGAAGGTGTCTGGAGGAATTCTTCATATCGGGTACCTTCACAACAGGGAGCATCCAGGTAGCCTGCAGAATGCTGGAGATGTTGATGATAGGGGGAAAAAAATAAGAAAACAATTATTGCAACCATAAAATAAGCTCACAATACGAACAACCACAAGAAAAGGTTGAATGAAATTCTAAAGCACCCTGAA
The DNA here is from genome assembly GCF_035149785.1 of Candoia aspera. NCBI lineage: Eukaryota > Metazoa > Chordata > Lepidosauria > Squamata > Candoiidae > Candoia > Candoia aspera. Next base: position 16,280,765 of record NC_086163.1, on the reverse strand, counting down.
AATGAGATAAAGGAGGTGGCAATACCTCTTTGCAGGGGAGGAGGAAAAAAAACTGCTAAACGTTCTTGTCGACTAGCCTTCAGATTTTGCTCCTTACCATTTCAAAGACCCTTCAGTGGTAAATCCTGGTGGCAAGCAAGCTATTTTCCTTACGGCGTTGTTAAGGCGGCTAATATTTTCATATTTTTTGAACTGTTTTCTAGTTCAAAAGAGTGGTAGGGTGCTGGGGAATGTGAGGAGGGAAAAACTCAGCAAACATAATCAAATTAATCTAAATGCATTTGTATGCCTATTAAAATCTACCTGTCCTGAGTTTTTCATTTATCATGATTATGACTGAACCACCACATGGAGAAAGGAGCTGCTTCTTCATTCATCGCAGAATGATGATTTATTACCTTGAACATCCTTTGCAATAGCTGAGATCTAATGGACATCTCTGCATGACAAATCATTCAGCCCTCCAAATAAAATTAGACGCAGCGTCCTTTCATGTAGAACATTTCACAGCAAAGCATGAGAAACTGACTTTTTTTCTCCCTCACCCCTCCCTTTGATTCGCCAAGTAATTGCCCTCAGCATTAACAGTTGGTGCAAATTCATAAAAGCATATGCTAATATTGAGGTCTTAATGGGCTACATTAACAATGCAGATTGACCTAGCCTGTTTGTAAATTTCAATTCTTGTCAACCCATAGTTTGGAAAATATAAAGAAATTAATATTTACTTTCTGCTTGAAAAGGCTTAGAAGAGTCTTCTTTCATTTTTGATATTATTTTATTCCAGTAGGAACTCAGTAATAAAGAAATGCATCCATTGGAAAACGCTTTAGCAGCTGGGAAAATATAGCCATGGGAGCATTTACAGATTTCTGACTTCCAATGTAAGATTTTTCTAATTCCCACTGCATTAGAAACACATATAGAATGTAAACCAGGCATTAAAAAATAGGAGATTAAAATACTGGTTTCCCATGACATAACCTCAAAATCTTTATTATGGAAGCAAAAAGTGCACATGACTGCCCAACTGAAGTATATTTGGAGATTGATGCAGTTCTTCTTGTGTGTGTGTGTGTGTGTCTGTGTGTGTCTTAAGTTGACTCTCTAACTAATAAATACTCATTCTACTGCACATGGGACCATGCAAATTTAATTCCAGTCTTTAATTGTTGTTTTTCCAGCAAAAGACTGAGCTGCTTTCTTATTATTATTATTATTATTAATAATAATAATAATAATAATAATAATAATAATAATATCCCCTCTCACCCCTATGGGTAGCATGTGTCTTCCTCAACCTCGGGTCCTCTGCCAGAGGCCTGGGAGTTTAAGGATTCTGCGCAGTATCTTAGCTGTTCCCAGCACTGCACTCTTCTGGGCAGAGAACTCTGATGTTGCTCCTGGGATCTGCTGGAGCCCCTCTCCCAGCTTGGGGGTCACAGCCCCAAGTGCCCCTACTACCACTGGGACCTCTTTGGCCTTCATTTTCCACATCCTCTCTAGTTCCTCCTTCAGGCCCTGGTACTTCTTCAGCTTCTCATACTCCTTCTTCCTGATGCTGCTGTCACTTGGCACCACTACATCTATCACCACCACTGTCTTCTGGTCCTTGTCTACTACCACAATATCTGGTTGATTGGTCAGTACCTGCCTGTCCGTCTGGATCTGGAAGTCCCACAGGCTCTTAGCCCTGTTATTCTCCATGGCCTTCTGTGGAATCTCCCATCTGGACTTGGGAGGGTCCAGCCCATATACTATGCAGATGTTCCTGTACACAATACCAGCTACTTTGTTGTGTCATTCAGTGTATGCTGTTCTTGTATATATGTATACACACAGAGAGACACACACACAAAGGGCTCAGAGCAAGAGGAACATACCACTGATGAATGACATCATCAGAGGGTGCAGGTGCAATATTATTGGGTCCCCCACAATTCTTAGGCATTTTTTCAAGAAGAGGAAACATACATACATTTTCCCTCTTATAAATCTCCTCTACCTTTAATGTGAACGATGTCCACAGGGTGGACAGTATGAGAGCTGACCTTCCCCTCTCCCCCCACCCCAATGTGGCTCTTTATTTATTTATTTGTCAAATATGTCACCACCCATCTCCTCCGAGAGGAGGAACTCTGGGCGGTTTAAAATATAAAACAATAAATACACAATGCAATTTCAATATAAAACACATTTGTGCATTCAAGGAAGAATTCAGTTGGCTTATCTAAAGATTTCCAGCATTGATGGTTCCTGAGACTAGGTTCTTCCAAATTGTAGACAAGCCTGGACTTTGGCAGAACAAGGTACTATCAGAACCTTGTAGGACGTTATATATAAATTCCCAACAAGAGATCTGTTGTTCCAGCACCTGCCTGAAGCTGGGACAACCCTCAGCCCTACCTTAAGAGAGCTGAAGGAACAGGAGATCCCTTAGATCCACTCCTTTTTAATCCTGGATTCTGAAGCCTCCAATTCTTGTGTGGCTGAAAAATTGCAGAGGCTCCAGAGAGAAGTATTGTCCACAGAATTTGAAGTATCAAGTAATGGGCAGCTACAGTATATCCTGAGCCTTGGAAGGGATTCTTGGGGTTCATCATACTCTCATGAACTTTGGGGGCTCTGATAAATAGACACGCATTTTATCCCTGGGAAAAAGGAAGTAATCTCAGCATATGGGTTTATGTATAAAAGAGAGGGGAAGCAGAGTTAAAAACAAAGCAAAAGAGGGTACATTTGCAAGTGATCTCTTTTTTCATTCATGGGTTGACTAGCTAACTTATTGTTAGGTGGAGTGGTTAAAATCTAGCTAATGGCAGTTCTATCAATCTACTACTGGCATTTTCAAACTTGAGCTTTATATTATGAACCTTCATAAATGCTAGAATGTATTTACAATTAGTAGCTTTATTAACTGCCTAGATATATAAAATGTTCCTGCCCATCTAAGAAAATAGAATTAATGGTGGCTTCAGCAATATTAGACATTTAAAAACACTTTTTCTTAACCTTAGACCTTCTTACACTGCCACTAAGAAAATAATCCATGCAAAAGTAATCACATTCAAATGCATTTCAGCAGAATACCCCCTGTGTATCTATCCTAAGTTACCACCAGCCCATTGAAGTCTTCATATTGACAAATCTATCAGCCGTAAGAGCATGACAAAATAATTATGCCATCTCCTAAGCAGTCCATTTCATGCTCTCTGATAAGTTCTATTTATCAGAGATGACAGAAACTTATCAAAGTTGTATTCATGTACTTTCCATTTTCTGAAGAGTCTATAGAACAAGAGTTTCAGCTTCTTCACAAATGGCATATCAGAGGAATACCATCTTTATGCGCCTTAAAGTTGGCTGATAACTGTTCAATGACCACTAACGAACAACAGGTTGACATGTCAACCAGCCATAACACCATTCCAATGTTCTTGACTTACACCAAAATCATGAAATTAAATAAGGCTTAGAATAGGATGGGCAACCTTATCAATTTCCTAAGATATTTTAAAATCAGTCTTAAGAACTCATCCACATAACCCCCTAATCTGGCTTCAAAAATGCCTTGCTAGCCATTCTTTAAGGACATTTCCTCATGATATAGTCTTTGTCTCATCCCAGACCCATAACTGAAGCCACTTCACTTTCTATTTATCAATCCTTTGTTAAAGTGGTATGTTCTATCTTCTCCCAATATAGCTGTTTGTATGTGCCTTTGAGTCAGTTTGACTCCTGGCATTGACAGATCCATGCAGTTTTCTTGGCAACATTTTTGGAAGTGGCTTGCCATTGCCTTGTTCCTAGGGCTAAGGGAGAGAGACTGGCCTAAAGTCACCCAGCTGATTTCATGCATAAGACAGGTCTAGAATTCATAGTCTCTCAATTTCTCACCTAGGGCCTTTAACCATGGCACCAAAGTGGCTCTTAACATAAATGTCACTACATGCATAATTTGTGGCACCTTCTGTAGAGGTTTATGGCTGGGATTATATGGGCTCTTTCTCTACCTGGATAGACGAATGCCCTGATAGATAGGCAGCTTGCGTGGTGGAACAGTTGGAGACTTCATCCACTAATCACCAGCTTCTCCATCATCTGTTTTTAGATACAGCAAGATAATGAATGAGAGTGGAGAGAAAGCCTGAAAAAGCCCATTAGAGAAAACAATACAGCAAGAAAGAGGGGGGAAAAAGATGAGGGAGGAAGATGAGTGAGAGCAAGCAATGAAGTAAGTATTAGAGTGAGTGATGGAAAATTGATTGAGTTCCATCACTATTTGTCCATTATCATTCCATCATCATTGTCATTGATGGACAATGGAGCTTGTAGGAGATGAAGCAGGTAATGCAGTGAGAAAAGAAGGGAGAAGCAATGGAGGAAAAGGCTTTTGTAACACCCACCAGAGTAATGTGGCCTCAGTAATATTGAGAAAGATCTAGCATGTGCACTCACACAACTTGCTAAACTTGGTTAGTTTAAATCTGGCTTAATTTGGGGGGTGTGTGTGCAGAGCTTAGGATGTCCTGCAAATTGAGCCTGTTTGATAATTTATGATTCAGCAGTACTGCATGAACTGAGAAAATGGGCTAATTCAATGTCCAAGTTAAAAATGTGCTATGGAGCCAGACACAAGTATATGTCAGAGGCCCTCACTTATGCTTCACATGCAGCATGGATGGATGGATGCACAACCACAAGTTTCAGTCTCATTGGGAATTGTTTTCCCCATTTTTGTCTTCTTTTCTAACAACTTGCCAATTTGTGGGGATGGGGCACTACGACATGTTGTTGTTTATTCGTTTAGTCGCTTCCGACTCTTCGTGACTTCATGGACCAGCCCACGCCAGAGCTTCCTGTCGGTCGTCAACACCCCCAGCTCCCCCAGGGACGAGTCCGTCACCTCTAGAATATCATCCATCCATCTTGCCCTTGGTCGGCCCCTCTTCCTTTTGCCTTCCACTCTCCCTAGCATCAGCATCTTCTCCAGGGTGTCCTGTCTTCTCATTATGTGGCCAAAGTATTTCAGTTTTGCCTTTAATATCATTCCCTCAAGTGAGCAGTCTGGCTTGATTTCCTGGAGGATGGACTGGTTTGATCTTCTTGCAGTCCAAGGCACTCTCAGAATTTTCCTCCAACACCACAGTTCAAAAGCATCGATCTTCCTTCGCTCAGCCTTCCTTATGGTCCAGCTCTCGCAGCCATATGTTACTACAGGGAACACCATTGCTTTAACTATGTGAGCCTTTGTTGTCAGTGTGATGTCTCTGCTCTTAACTATTTTATCGAGATTGGTCATTGCTCTTCTCCCAAGGATTAAGCGTCTTCTGATTTCCTGACTGCAGTCAGCATCTGCAGTAATCTTTGCACCTAGGAATACAAAGTCTTTCACTGCTTCTACATTTTCTCCCTCTATTTGCCAGTTATCAATCAAGCTGGTTGCCATAATCTTGGTTTTATTGAGGTTTAGCTGCAAGCCAGCTTTTGCACTTTCTTCTTTCACCTTCATCATAAGGCTCCTCAGTTCCTCTTCACTTTCAGCCATCAAAGTGGTATCATCTGCATATCTGAGATTGTTAATGTTTCTTCCAGAGATTTTAACTCCAGCCTTGGATTCCTCAAGCCCAGCTTGTCGCATGATGTGTTCTGCATACAAGTTGAATAGGTAGGGTGAGAGGATACAGCCCTGCCGTACTCCTTTCCCAATCTTAAACCAGTCCGTTGTTCCGTGGTCTGTTCTTACTGTTGCTACTTGGTCGTTACTACGACATAGTATAATCATAATGCTATATACCCAGTCCAGATGCACCAGTTCACACTACTTGTTCCTCACTCAACTGGTGTGTATTCATAACAAGGGTTTGCTTGGGCGTGAAGCCTCTTACAGCAGCTCAGAACCAAGAAAACAAGATTCTTACAGATTCAGGGTAGGTAAGTTTATTACAAGTAAAAAAGGGTTGGATAACAGAATCTTGGAGCTGGCTCTGCACCTTTGACTCTCATTTGTCACTTAGGGTTCAGGAATGGCCTCCCTATTGCCTTTGATCTTCTTTCTAACTGAGTCTTGGTTAAATGGGAGAAAAATGTTAATTGTTTCCTTGATACCACAAAAATGTCCATCTTGTCTTCTACTGCAATCGTTTAGAAACATCAATTTTCATGCCAGCATCAGACAATGTCATTACATTGGGTTAGGCATGGCAGAGGATTTGATAAAATTAGCATAGTTATTAGTATTTGTATAACAGTAACAATAATAGATTTTAAGTAGACCATTTCTGGTATGCAGCAAATTTTGATACCTTTCAGAGGATAAGAATGCTTTATCAAAACTGATTTACTTCCATATTGAGATTTTTGCTAGTGTTTTTAAAAAATTTCTACCTACCATGGAAAATGTGCTATTTTTAAAAGCCCTGAGAGCTTGCTTTTCAGCCAAAAGTTATTGGAGTAATGCCTTCTTACTTTAGCAAAGAGATTTTCATTTTGTTTTGCTTTTTAAAAAGGTGTTGACACCTTATTGAATTTACAGGTGCGATGTAAATGGTGCTGAATTAATAATGGAAAGAATCTATACGGAGTGACAGATTTCAGAAGCAACGTGCAGCAGAAAAAGACTGAAAAGTATTTTCTGATTGTCTGGTGTAATGATCAAGACTGTTTTTGCCTTGCAGGGTGATAAAACTAGAAATGGCAGATGATGGTGGTAGAAAATGGGTAAGGGAATTAAACCTCATACTAAGCTCCATTTTACATGTAATCTTCATCAAGAGCATACATAATTTTGGTCTTCTTGGGTCTCTGATGTCATTCTTTATCTGCCTGCAGCTTTCTGTATTCCTAGTATGAGATTTTGCATCCACATGACCAATCAGATGCCAGTGGGAATTCACAAGAAACAACCCTCATAAGTCCACCTTGAATGGTCTTGGTTACCAGATGAATATATTGGAGAAATTATGACCTCCATCAGAATTTGGGAATGCAGAATCCATGGAATCAAGATAAAAAGTGAGATAACCCTGTGAAATTGTCAGATCCTATGAGATTTTGTTGATTTCATGAGATTTTGGTATTCTTGGGTGAGGTCTTGAAAAGGATGCATAAATATGTATTCCATAATTTTATTTATTCACAGGAGAGAGTCATCCAGACAACTTCCATGCCTGAAGGCAGACTTGAACATGAGTCTTCTTGGTTGCAGTCCAACACCTTCTCGCCACTCTGGCTCTAAAAAATATTTGCCATACAATAATAGTAATAAGCTCATCTTCCATTTCCACATTGCTGCAGAAACTGCAACACTTCCCTTCCCTCCTCCCAACCCATGATCTCATTCTGATTTTTACAATGGCTTAATAGGCAAGCCAATGTTTCTTTTCCCTTCCTAAATTTTCCTGGATGTTGCATTTTTTAAAACTACCATATATGGGCAAACTTCATTCAACCATTACTAAACCTATGCCCTTCTCTCTCTCTCTCTCTCTCACACACACACACACAGAGAGAGAGAGAGAGAGAGAGAGAGAGTGCAACACTTTGGATTCATTTTTAAAAGGTGCTTTAGTGAATGCAGGGGTGTGGACATAGCATTTTTCCGCAACTCTTTAAAGGAGTCAGGGTTTCAGGATTGTTCTCATGTTTTTAAAAGTGATTTTTGATTTAAAAAATGCTGTGTTTTAAAAACATCAGAAGAACCATGATGGAGCAAAGCTCATCTAGTTCAACCTTCTGTCCATCGGTGATCAACCACATGTCAATGGGAAGGCAATAAGCAGGATATGAGCCCAAGAGGATTCTTTCATGTGTTTCCAGGCAATTGATGCTGAATATATTTCACCTGTCATCCTGGATGTAGTACATAGCCACCATGAGGAGCAGCCATTGGTCACCTTATCTTTATTTATCTTTTTATTTATGTATTTAAGAAATTTCTGGCTACCCATCTTAAGCAAGTAACTCTGGGCAGCTTGCATTTACTGCATAAATTGGTCCTAATGTCCCACAAATCTATCTAATCTCAACATTTTACAGTAGAGAATTCCATACTTCAGCTATGCTGAGTAGCATATGTCCTTTTATAGATTGTGGATCTTCTACCATTCAGGCCCAAGAGGCAACCAGAGTATTATGAAACAGAGAGGGAAAATTTCTCTCTACCTGCTTCTTCTGATACAGTGCATATTTATGCACCCTTCCTCATTTTTAAAAAGCTTTCTTTCTTATGAAAAGGGATGTTGAGACCTTGGCTTATCAGTCAATTCAAAAAGTTTTCTTACTTTTGTTATGCACAAGGGGTATTTGAGTTAAGCATTAGAAATATGGGGGGGAAGCTGTTCCTAGCATTATTCTCAAAACAGGCATTCAGTTTTTATTCCCTTATAGTTCTTAGTGATTTGGGAAAAAGTAAGCCCTAGGTGACTTCTGCCCTCTGTACTATTCTGCACTGAGAGATTGAGACTCACACACATAGAGAGAAAGAGAACAGTTTTATTTCAAACTAGCTAAAAGAAGAATATATCCAAGAGGGATTGTCAATTAGAATTCATGCCTGAAGCAAGCCATGTCCATCACAGACAAGTAGAATTTGTAGACTCCTGCAGTTCTCATTCCATTACTTGGAATCTTGCAAATTTTATATCCTTTGGTTTGCTCTGGAAAAGTGGAAAAGAGAAAAAAAATAATTTGGAAACCATGATATTGCTCCCTGCATCACATATAAAACATTAAAAATGATTAGTGTAGATGTGTGGGATAATTTGTTTCATAGTTTTTATATTCTTCTTGTTGACTGACATACTATGATAGGTATAGGAGAGAAAAAGCAAAGAGCACTGTAAAATCATTTCCCTATGTTAGAAAAAAGAAAAGCTTGTGTGTCCATTTGGAGAAATGCGTACATTTTTGTTTCTCTGCCAAATTTGTTAACCAGAAGGCTGAAGAAAACTCTTGGTTGGCAAGATGGGGAGGGGGGGAGGGAGGGAGGTAGAAGGAAGGGAGGAAGGGAGGAAGGAAGGGAGGGAGGGAGGGAGGGAGGAAGTGAGGAGAGGAGAGGAGAGGAGAACATAGAATTCCCTGTACTTACATCATAGTTGGGAGTAGATAAGGACATATTCACTTGTATTCCAGCAGGCACATTTGTAATCAAGGAAACCAATGTGAGCAAACTGATGGCCATTTCAGCTTTATCAGGGGACAACAAGCACAGAGTGAGTATGTTGGCTGGGGAATTCTGGGAGTTGGAGTCCACACATCTTAAAGTTGCTGAGGTTTAGAAACACTGATATAGCCCAACCCTCTGCAAGAAAATCAATTAAACCATTCTGGAGGTGTCTGTCCAGCCCCTTCTTAAAAGTCTTCAGCAATAAAGAACTCCAAATCTCCATAGGCAGACTGTTCACTTTGTATAGATCCTACTGTTAGGAATGTTTCCCTAATATTTAAACGAACTCTAGATAGCTGCAATTTATAGCCATTATCTTTGGCCTTAGTTTATGGGGCCATGGAAGAGAGTTCTTGACCATCTTCCTTGAGCTTCACTTTATTTACCTGAACAAAGCTACGTTTGAGTTCTTAAACAAGAAGAGAGTCTTGTTTAATTTTTCAGTGTTCTATATTATTATTGATCCAGCAAACATTTTATTAAATGAGTATTTCAGAGCTGATTACTGTTCTCTTTGACTGTGCCTAATTCAGGCATGCAAAGTGCCCTGGGAAATTATACACAGTAGTTTGGTAGCTTTATTATATCACTCTCTGCAAACATTATTTTGCTGAGAGCATAATTAGTCACACACAAAGCTACAGGCCTTTAAACTAATCCCTGCCATCTTCCCTGTATTAATTATGCATTTTTCCACCCCATCCCCCAGTCCTTTTAATTTATTTCCTCTTTTCCTTTATTATTTTAATCAAAATAGAAATTAAAAATAAAATAGACCTATCTGGAAGCCTGCTATTAGTTGGAAGGCTCACCCATTAATAGTGTTCTCTAGCCTGTGTATTTATGTACATGTGTATGTGCATATGTATATACTGTATGTGTGTATATGCAGAGACATAATTGGAAGAGGGTTGACAATATATTCTCTAACCTCTGACTGAGTTTTGTTTCTAGTCACCTTTGAATTAGCAATCAGCAGGTTCTTCATTTATTTCTAAGGAAATAACTCACAGAGGTGCAAGGGGAAAATAAAACAGAATATCACCTTCAAACAAGGCCTGCTCAAACAAGGCAACATTTTCCTTATTTGAAAAGTGTTTTTCTGCAGTCAAATTCAGTTCACTTTTGCTGCTCAGTTTAGGATCAATGCTATTACATCTTCTTTTGAAATTATAGGATTTTTCAAGCCCCTCGGGTTATAAAAATACCTACTGAGCAGAATACCCTAAGCATTCTTTCATCGTAACTCTACAACAGTGTTTGCTCGGCACTTCCTATCATGCCTTTATAGTTTCTATGTTCTTAATCAGAGAAAGGAAGAAAATGATTTAGCTCTCCTTGCCTTGTCACTTACTCAGGCTTCCTGACAATGCATGGCAACCAACGTAGGGATGGACCAGCATGTTGTTCAAGTCTTTATACCAAACTTGCACATTTCTTCATAAAAAGACAAAACAAAGCCTCATTGGAAGGATAGATGGAGTATCTTTAAAGTACGTCTCTCCCCAGTTTGTATTTTAGTACTTCCAATATATACTATTGAATGAATAGCAACCCCTGGGCTAATTAAAGGCCTTCACTCAGTGCCAGCCAAATGGTAAATTTGGTGCTGGGTCAGCATTCCAAATTCAAATGCCTGAGAAGGCTCAACCCAAGTCAACTCTTAATGTGGATGGAGCTGCAAAAAATGTCTCAGAGTTCTAAATAACCTCTGCCCCAACCTTGAAACATCTGAACAATGGCCTAGCTTTTGCAAATTATTCCAGAAGCATTATATGCATTAACCAGGACAGAAAGGTGGACTCATGCCTTTACTGGTTCAGAACTGAACACTTGGACTTGCATCAAAGTAGCATCATCACTGTGCAGTTATTCAGATGGGAATGGATTTGGTAGACAAGTTCATGGTGCTGTCTTACTTTCACTCTGATCATTAACTAATCCTACTAATTCCATCCTTCCTTGTAATGGCCATGATGTGAGTTAAGGTGTTAATGGGCAATGACTCACCAGAGCAAATGCAGGCATCTTCCACCTATTAGGGAATGCCAGATGCATGCCAAGCCTGGTTCCTGTTCCATAATCCAAACAAAGAGCCAAAGAGAGGAAATATCTTGAGATCCTGTCAGGCTCATTCCTATGAATCACAGTAGTGCACCCTCGGTGGATACTAATATAAATTCCCTTTCCTTGCATTCCTAATTATAAGAGTCAGAGTTACCAATCAATTCTGCAAAGGACTTATAAAGCTAGGGATGAGACTGTGGAAGCTCCCATGCCAACATTCTTGTAGAGATGTCTGATCATCACCCCTGTTGCTTCTCAAACCAATACACTCATTTGATGAGAACAGTAGCTTGTCTCCAATTGCAGCTGAATGCATAATGGACTAGTCATCTCCTGTAGTGATATATTGATCCAAGTCTCTTTCTGACTGCCATTACTAGAGAAAAAGAAATCTGCTATTCAGAACCCAGCATGGGCCTTTGTTGGAACTATACTGCAAATTACTCCCTCTCTGTTTTGTTCCTGTGATGTCAAGTGAGGTGCCTGATAGAATTCCTACCTACACTCAGTCTCAGAAAACAGGACAGAAAACATTAATAAAAGGAGGATCCAGTTTTTTGCTGCCAGAACAGCACATGCAAATTAAATAGACTTATACCAGATTTAATTTATGCAAATGGAAGGGATTTTCATACCTCTGCAAAAACGTATGAGATTGTTGGCAAAACAAGAGGAAAGGTCACATTAGTGGCTTGGTTGTTTTTATTCTTTCTTTCAACAGCGTGGAAGAAACTACAGAGGAAAAAAATCCCATTACAGAAAAGGAAAGTTCCATGCATTATGGGTCAACACATTTGAGTTTGCTTCAGGTTGTTTATGGAATGAAGTAGGGCTATCTCTTCTGACCTTCCTAACAGATGTGTTGAGGGCTACAATTACCATCATCCTCACACAGCATTGCCATTGCCAATAAAAAAATGTTAGGAAAATCTAGTCTAGATAGAAACAACCAGGGAAATTCACTCTCAGTCATGATTTTTTAACTAAGCCTGCAACCTTTAATCAATGATTTAGTTAGATTAATGGAATAAAAATGCACTTGAATGATTGAAAACATGTTATAAAAGCATTAAAAGCATGCTTGGGGTGTGGGGGTGTTAAATACCTCCAGATGGAAGGTGTCATGTTCACTGTTTCAATGTGCACTGTACATCATAACATTTCACATGCCATGGTGCTGATGCGCGTTTCTGTTGGGAGGGAGCTGCTGTGAAACCTTGTGCCAAGCTCTGTATCTCTGTTCATTTCAATGGAATGTGTTTGGGTTATGTGCTCTGCTCAAGGACTTTTCCCGTGGACCATCAGAAGCCATTAGGAGCACCTGGGATTGTGAGCCTGGGAAGATTCTACGGGGGGAGGGATCTCGTTTGTACCGAGGGTTTTTTAGTTTGCATTTGGTGCGCTTTTTCCATTCTCAGCTTTCTTTGTGAACCTGCATACTATTCTTTAATAAATCAGATATCTTTGTGATCTTGCTTATGAATCTGATGGTGTTTAGAATGGGCAATCATTACATAAAGCTGAGAATCACCAAAGTTGTACCGTTAGCTCCTACCAAGATTAGTTTCTTGTGAGGGAAAACAGTTAACGATGGCCAAATCCAAACTCATGACCGGGAGACTTGAGGAGCCTACTGGCTTGATGCCAGAGTCAACGGTCAGGAGTGGAGAACTGAGCCTCACCCCAGAACCTTCAGGTTTACGGCAGGATTCGAGTTCCAGCCCTGAGGGAGAGGAATCCAATGATGGGAGAGATAGATGCCAAGCTTTATGCCAAGCTTTCCAAATGTGAATTTCACAAAACCCAACTTGACTATCTAGGCTATAGGGTATCTGACAAGGGCATTGAGATGGACCCTGAAAAAACTCAGGCGATTTTAAGTTGGGAACGTCCCCGCACCCGGAGGCAATTACAAAGCTTCCTAGGGTTCAGTAATTATTATTGGCAGTTTATCCAGGGGTTTGCTGAGATTGCTTTGCCCCTTACTGACTTGCTACGTACCAAGGGTTTGGGAGAGACACGCAAGGTAAAAAATCCTGGGGCAGTGCTGAATTGGATGCCTGAATGCCAGGCAGCATTCGAGAAGTTAAAAACCCTCTTTACTGCTGAGCCTATTCTGCAGCACCCCGATCCTGAACGCCCCTTTGTGGTCCAAGTTGATGCTTCTGACTCCTCAGTTGGGGCTCTATTGTTACAGAGAGATTCTGAAAATCACTTGAAACCCTGCACTTATTTGTCCAGAAAATTTTCTGAAACTGAGCGCCGGTGGCATGTTTGGGAAAAAGAGGCTTTTGCTGTAAAAGCTGCTTTGGAAGCCTGGTGTCACCTCCTGGAAGGCGCTAAATGCCCTTTTGAGGTTTGGACGGATCACAGGAATTTGGAAGCCCTCCGCACCCCCCGGCGTCTCAGTCCTAAACAAATTCGCTGGGCTCAATTTTTCAGTCGCTTTAACTTCCAGTTAAAATTTATTCCGGGAAAGAAAAACTTTCTGGCCGATGCTTTGTCACGTTTACCTCAGGACTCTGACCACGTGGCAGATATAGTTGGGACTGTTCTCACTGAACCACAATTGGGCTTGGTTGCCATCACTTGGAGCCAGACCCGTGCACAGGCAACCCCACCCCCAGCCCCATCTGGGAATCGGAAAATGCAAGTTCCTTGTCAGTTACAGAAGGACTTTCTCCAGGCGCTGAAATCTGACACTTGGTTGCTAGCTAATAGAGACAATGTTTCTTTTGAAAATGGTCTGGCATGGGTGGAACACCGCCTTTATGTGCCTGAAACTTTAAGGGCTGATGTCTTGCAGCATTCCCATGATGACAAACTTGCTGGACACTTTGGTTTTGTCAAAACCTTGCATTTGGTTCGCTGTCAATTTTGGTGGCCAACCTTAAGGCATGATGTAAAAGACTATGTTGCTTCCTGTCCTGTTTGTGCCATGTCAAAGCATAAAGGAGGTAAACCACAGGGGCTTCTGCAGCCAGTGGCCAGCCCATCCCGTCCCTGGGATGAGATTTCTATGGATTTTATTGTGGACTTACCCCCCAATCAGAAGAAAACTGTCATTTGGGTTGTAAAAGATTTTTTCTCCAAACAAGCCCATTTCATTCCACATACGTCCATCCCGTTGGCCCCGCAATTGGCCCGCCTATTTCTCATCCACATCTACCATCTCCACGGTAGCCCCTCCCATTTGGTCAGCGACCATGGGACACAGTTCACTTCCCAGTTTTGGAAATCATTTTTAAAATTGATTGGCACCAAACAGGCGCTGTCCACATCGTCGCATCCTGAGACTGACAGATCTATGGAGGTTTTGAACTCTGCCCTTGAACAATTCCTTAGAGCATACATAAATTACCATTAGGACAATTGGGTGGACTTGCTGCCCTTTGCTGAAGTGGCTTACAACAATGCTGTCCATCAGAGCACCGGGCAAACCCCTTTTCATGTCGTTTCTGTTCATGACTTTGTTCCCATCCCTGAGCTGCCACAAACCCCTCCCCAGTCCTGTTCTGCCTCTGACTGGGCTGTTAAGCTGGCTGATTCCTGGCCGGTGATTCAACAGGCTTTGGCTGATGCCCAGGCTGCTTACAAGTTTCAAGCTGATAAACGTCGTTCTTTGCAACACGATTTCAAAATTGGGGATCAGGTATATCTTTCTACCAAATTCATCAAGTCCCCACAGCCCTCGAAAAAGATTGCTCCCAAGTTCATTGGTCCTTTCCCTATTGTTGGTCTTATCAGTCCAGTTACTGTTAAGTTGGACCTGCCTCACAATTTGAAACGCTTGCACCGTTTTCCATTGCAGCCTGCTCAAGCCTGTCCACCACTCTTCTCGCTGGCATCCCCAACCTTCTCCTCCTGCTCCGATCATGATTGATGGGCAACAGCACTTTGAAGTCAAGGAGGTCGTTGATTCTCGCAAGCTTTGGGGCACCCTCCAGTACCTGATCACTGGAAACACTTTCCTCATCCTGAATGGGTGCCTGCTCGCCACGTTAATGCTCCTGATTTAGTTAACCGTTTCCACTTGGCTTACCCGTTAAAACCTTCTGCTTAATGCTTTGTTTTGGGGGGCAGTATGTCATGTTCACTGTTTCAATGTGCACTGTACATCATAACGTTTCACATGCCATGGTGCTGATGCGCGTTTCTGTTTGGGAGGGAGCTGCTGTGAAACCTTGTGCCAAGCTCTGTATCTCTGTTCATTTCAATGGAATGTGTTTGGGTTATGTGCTCTGCTCAAGGACTTTTCCCGCGGACCATCAGAAGCCGTTAGGAGCACCTGGGATTGTGAGCCTGGGAAGATTCTACGGGGGGAGGGATCTGGTTTGTACCGAGGGTTTTTTAGTTTGCATTTGGCACGCTTTTTCCATTCTCAGCTTTCTTTGTGAACCTGCATACTATTCTTTAATAAATCAGATATCTTTGTGATCCTGCTTATGAGTCTGATGTTTAGACTCATAAGCAGGAGTGTTTAGAATAGGCAATCATTACAGAAGGACCCTCTTCAGAGAAGTATCCTTCTTTACTTCCAGAGTAGAGAATGCTTCTTTTATTATACTGTCTCCTTTGACTCAGACACAACATTTTGGTCGCCGTTAACTACGAGCTTGCTGAGTATGATACAGATTTTAGCAGATAGGACCAGGTTAACATAGGGCAGTATAAGTCAAACAAGATAGGTTAAGTGGGTCAGATGGAATTGGAAGGTCAATAGAAGATTGATCAAGGTCCAGCTAAAATCAATATAAAGTAAATCTTGGCAAATGCAGGATAGGAGCGTCATGACCATGGATCAATCTCAGGATGCTCCTTTAGCTGGACTAGAAAATGACTGGAAAACATCTGGGGCTGGCATACCCTGATTTTCCAAAGCTCCTTCCCTCCTGACTGTAATGATTAAAAAGCCCAAATCTCATGCTCTTACATGACTAACAGGTAGAAACTGAAAGCAGGAGTGGGGGGCGTATTTTTAGAGAACTAAAGAAGACTGTACAGGCTAGGCTGCAAGCCATCTTTATAGCGTTGATGCCAACAATATCTTCCTCTTTGGCTTCCTCTGGGAGTGTTTTCTGTTTAAATAGCCAGAGCAAAATGTCTGAAAGAACACATGTCTTCTTAGTAGCAAGCCCCACTGAGTTTAATGAGGCTTACTCCCAGGCCAGTGCTGATAGGCCTGCAGCTTTTTCTCACCTGACGTGTCTAGCTCATAGCAAATAACCCTGGTTACAATCTTGGCAATGTTATGTTCTTGTCTGAGAACACGCTGCTATTGATTCAGTCCCCCTTTGGTTTTATGAACCTTGTGAATCTGCAAAGCCACAGATCTTTCCAGGTCCTCATTGCTTTCCTTACATCAAAATTAAATTCCACCTGGAGAACTTTAAAAAAAAAAACCTGATGATCTTGAAAAACCGATAACTCTGAAGTGTTTGCAAAAGCATCAGGAAACAGAGTCCCCAGTATGTTTCGAATGTAAATGTCTGGGGGCACATCTTTCAAATATGCCTGATTTCCATTTCTCTTTTGATGAATGCTAAATACTGCTCAGTTGGTGCATCTGTATTGTAAATCTAAATTATAAATTGTAAATCTGTATTTATTTCTAAAGATGAAACACTGTGATTTCCTGGAACAGCAGTGCACGAGCAAATCTTGTGAAAGGTGGCCAAAAAAAAAAAAAAAAACACCAACAACCCCAACTCACGCCTTCTTGGAAAGCTCCTTGTGAAAAAGACTTCTTCTCTGTAGTAGAGGAATTCTTTCACACCTACTTCTTTCATTACCTGGATGAGATGGAGGGGACTTCCAGAATCTGGTCCCCATGACTGAAACTCAAAACTGCTATCCCATTCAATGCCTTACTCCTGATTAAGAAGACGCCACCTGGGTTGGGAAGGGGGGTGACATACTTTAGTGGGAAGTGGGAGGAAAAGTAATTATGTGAATGTAGTTTTAAATGTAGGTTTGCAGGGAATTCTCCATTTGCAACTTTACTCTTGTGCAGGTCATTTCTCTTCATTAAAACAGTAAAAGGAGCTTGGACTCTAGACTGTTATTGTGTGAATGCTTGAATGTGCCAGTGCTTACACTAAAGAAGTTGGAGACTAGGAGAGAGTTCCAGCGTGCAGAGTGTCCTGTTCTTACACGGTTTGCAAATGAATACAGTCCATAGAAGATGACAGGATCTAGTTGACATGTCTGATTTTGGAAAAGCTAAGCAGAATTAAGGCTGTTCGATGTTTGGGTGCAAGACCATCAAGAAATCTTCTCAGTCTAGCCTAGACTGGAAAGTTAAAAATAATAAAATAAAATAAAATCCCCAAGGTAAGCAATGTGAAACCACTCCCATGTTGACCTCAAGAAAATGACTTCGATGTGTCCTTAGATGACTGTCATCAAAGTCATCAAAATGACTTTGATGTGTCCTCACCAGGAACTGATATACAATATATTAAAGCAAACATTAAACTAGCATCAGATTATAATCAAGGACTTCAGATGGAGTTATCCTATTCTCTACAAGCTGTGTGTGTGTGTAATATGAGGAATTTAGCATTCATATTAGAATGACAGATTAGGATGCTCCCCAGGCCTTTTGGTAAAAGTGAATCCTTTGGGCTTGTTTGCTTGTAGAAGTGAGTTTATTGACAGTACTAATGGTATTTAAAAAGGAGACAGAGATGTTCAGTATTACTGTTCAAATGTGTTGTAATTAATCTGAAGTATGCTTGAGGGAAGCTAAGCTGATGGGACCAGAGCCATAAAGTTTGTTTGTTTGCTTATTACAAGGCGTATTGTAATTATAATTTCTCCCAGATCCCAAGTGGCTAATAGATGTAGGGCGCATTAGTTTTTTGTCAGCGTCGGCTTCTTGCATACAAATGGCAATTATGCCTACCTGTATATATTTATTATGTTTTGTTAGAATGAAGGATGTGCACTGACCACATGCCTACGTAATTTAGGAAGCACCTGATTTGACTCTAAAACAATTCACAGGCCCTCTAATTAGACTTGAAGCAAAATCCAATGAGATCTAAAATCTCAAAGCTTTGGCTGTCATATTAATCATTTCCATGGGCTGCTAGAAAGTTTTGGAATGTTTTTAAACTGATAATATTGCATCAAGGACCACTTCCAACATCCCTGTTGCCTAAAGTGGGTACAAGCCACAGACAGGTTTCCACAATAATGAGAGTAATCACAGTTGGATTAGATTGGTTTATTTAAATACTTGGAGCATTCAGTAGCCTAATCTGTTACAACTGGCTTTACTTTAAGACTATTCTTGCTAAACTATGGAGAAGGAGCAAGGGGGAAAAAAGCCCCAAACTCAACTTTCCACCCATTATCATTACCATTTTAGAAAAGAATTCATGCTGATTGTCCGATATTTGTTATCCATACGTTTCCATCATGAGCTTTAACTTTGATAGCGCATTGGAAGGATTGCTTTAAGTGCTTAAACATAGTGTGGGATTTTTCTCCTTATCTATTCTTGATTAAAATGCAATCAGGTATTGATGTGCTTAAGGCTTAATAAGCACTCAAAGTAGATACATATGTAATTTAGTGACAGATTAAGCATCATCTTTCATTCAAACTCCCAACCCAAGGCTTGCATGTAATGAGGAAAGAGGGATCAAATTATATCATTTAACATTGGTAATTTTGCTTTGAAAGTTTTGGTTATGCAGCTCTTGAAGGGCCAGGCAATGCTGGGTAGTGGTTGACTCTAGGCAGGGGAGTGGGGCAATTCTAACACTTACTGATCTATTTATAAAGTTACATCCCAGAAATGTAAGCATGACTTTGTACCAGCTACATTGCCATGGAGTTTACAATTTGTTGGCCCATCCTTATTAAGGCTAGGGCAAGACATTTTGATACCTAAGATGAACAACTAAATGATTCCCTCTCCTACTATACTAATGATTCTTTCTTCAGAATTGGCAAAGAAACCATGCTCTCCACAATGCCTAAAGTTTTTTTTATTAAATTCATTTTCCCACTTCAAAGCTATATCATTTCAGTTCATGTCTGTCCTGTCCTTCACTGCTTCTAACTTTGATGTTGTCCCTCTGAATTACACAAGACTGTGAGCATATGTAGGTCACTCAGAACATCTCTTCTTGCTTAACACAACCAATGGTGGTCTTTAGAGAATTGGGTCAATCTGGAGTTTGGAATATTTCTCTGGCCAGGAAAATGCAGCCATCTGGAGTTTTGTAGAACACCTCATGGGGCAGTTACCATACAGGGATGGAGTTCCAATTTCACCCCCATTAACTCCTGATGTTGGAACACAGAAAGGAAGGGAAAATACATAAAAGTTTTATTGCCTTTACAAAGGGGGAGGAATGGACTCAAAATTAAGGTTGTCATCAGTTCATTGTTGCTTATAAAGCAAGATTCTGCCCTGTGTGTATAATTTGCCAAAACGACTATAGGGTAGACTTAGATCTTTCATTTATATTCTTTGAGTAACTATGATTCTTTATGCCCAGTTGCACTACATTAGTTGTTTAACACCTCATGAAAAGTGAAGAAGCTGTGTTCTGAAGAACTTCAGTGATAAAAATGGGAGTTATTCCAATCTGCTCTTACAGTCTCCTCCTGCTCCTCCTCCCAGTCCAACCTTTTCTCACCGAGCACAGAGCAATTCACTTTAGTGGTGCCCGCTTCCGTTATGAATGTGCCGCTTGTTTCATGCATACTTATTTACTGTGAATAGTAAATTGCGCATCACATTTTATTTGCTGAAACCCATGAAAATGTGGATGGACAAAACTGCTGATTAGCTCAAATTTGTGAAAAGCAAGTGTGTTGAAAGGAAGGATGATGGCAATAAAATCTGTGCATTTACATAATCATTGGTAACACAGATGTAGTATCTTCAAAATAGCAAGTAATAGGCTTCCCATCTGTGTCTCTGTTGTTAAAAAAAAAAATTACATAAGAACTCTGTTCCCTTGGTTTCTGGAAGCCTGATTTGTTACTTTTGACCCTCATCGTGGTGTGGCACAAATTTTAGCATCCTATTACACAAGTAACAGGAAAAGAGCTATTTCCTGAAGTAGTTTGGGCAATCAGCACAAATTCACACGAAGCATAACATACTCAGTCTCCTGGATGAAAAAGGGTAGAAATTTCCCATCAGCCATCTATGATCAAGTCCAGCCTCATACTTCATTGATAGCTTTGTGTGTGCCATAGGCAGACAAGGCTGTAGAATTCTATGCAGAGCAAGTATCTCTGTTTAACAGGGTAGCTGTCGCTGTCCTTGATGAAGTGTTGACTCCAGGTTTGCCAAATGGGAAGATTTTCAACTGGCTTTCATGACTTTGTTAATGTGCAGAAGTAGCACCTGCACTGCTGCTCAATGATCCAGTCATTCATTTCCAGGGTCCTGTAGGGAAAATGTTGAAGTAACCATGACTGTAATTCTACAGTTCATTTACTGGAGTCAAGTCCATATTCAGTGCACTGTACATGTGAGAAGAGAATCAAGCCAACCAAGAGCACCTAGAGACAGATGCATAAGCTCCAAGAGAATACATTTCTTAAACTGAGAAAAAGTCTGAATTTTTGAGCTTTGGGTTGTCATGTGGAGGAACAAAAAGGAAGGAAGTACTCTAGCCTTCCTGTAGGAAGAAGCCAAAGGGGAGAACCTAAGAGGATCATCTTGCCCAGTCAGAGGAAAGCAGAGTACAAAGAGAACAGCAACAAAGGAGTCCCTTCATGTAATGGTATGTGGGAATGACCTTGGCAGACAGGAAGAAGAGCCAGAGACTGGACAACCAGCTTGCAAAAGATGTCTCAGTCCACAGAAGCAAAAAGGGCATGGGAAGTGTTTCAGAAGGGACCCTCTCTAGTTTTCTGGAGAGTAAAAGGAGAGAAAGGGAGAAATGCTTTCAGTCTTGTAAGATTGCACTAACAGAATCTTGCAAGATTAATGTTAGCCCTTTGAGGTAGTCCAGACAAGTAATGAATGAATGAATACTAGCTCCATCTTTATTGTAAGGTTACATTAACAGAATGTTGCAATCTTCCTCCTGTCTCCCAAGGTCATTCCCACATATCATTACACTTGCTTTCTTCCTCTACTCCAAATGTCCCTAGTAGTCAACAGGATAAATACCATAAAGAGTTGATGCTTCTGGCATAGCAAGTGTAACAGAACTTCTTTGTAATGGTATGTGGGAATGATCTTGGGAGACAGGAGGAAGAGCCACACACAGGACAATGGTCAGGCAAGAGATATCTCAACCCAGAAAAGGAATGGTGGTGGAGAAAGCATCTCAGAAGGGACCCTCCCTAGTTTCTTGGACTGTAAAGGTGAGGGGGGGGAGAAATGTACTTTCAGACTTGCAAGATTCTGTTAATGTAAACTTACAATAAAGATAGAGCTAGTATTCCTGGGTGTGCTTCTTGTCTGGGCTACCTCGTAAAACTGACACTCTTCTAGTACCAATCTGCCAAGGCCCTCCTCTCAGGAGGCATTCAGCTATCCATGATGGTGACACATTGTCCATCATAATTTGTCTGTTTTAAGTTTCTTAAGTTTAAACCTCTCTTTGGGGTTTTCCACTGAATTTATTTGTACTGCAAACCTCGAGTAGCCCCCAGATCCCCTGGTATCTTTCCTTTTCTTGTGCTATGGTGGTATCATTTCATAAGAACACAATTCTGAAGATCAAAAATAGATGGGATAATAGATGTCAACAGGTTGCAGACTACCCTCAAAGTTTATATCGGGGACACTGCCTCCCACTGAAGGTCAGACACATCTGCATGCAGGGGCACACTTATGTAGAGGCATGTACCTAGACTCAGGAGGTAATCTATATGCCACTCTCCTTCCCCCCATACCAAACTTCCAAAGAAGATGGCAAATATTACTGAGGGTTATATGATGCAGCTGTTCAGATCACTAAGAAGTCCAATTAAAGTCATTAAGATTCATCCTTTAAAACTTCAGAATCCTTAAACTATTGACTATTCAGCAGCAACTTCATCAGACAAGTGGGGGAAAGAGGGAATTTAGGAAGTGGTTTACATCACCTGGGGATTATTTATTTATTAATTATTATATTTGCATCCCACATTGCTGCTAAGAGGCATGGTGAGCCCCTGGGGATCTCTTCATTTCACCCTTACAATAACTCTGTGAGATTGGTTGGACAGCCCAGAGTCACCTAGTGAGCTCCATGGTTGAATGGGATATTAAACCTGAATTTCTCTGGTCCATGTCCAGCAGCTTAAGTATTGTACCACAATGACTATATGTAGAATATTAGTTGGTAAAGAAAATAATATAAGCAACATAAAATGCTAATAGCAACCTAAAGAATAGTTCTCACGTCATTAAGACACTTAAGATAATCTTATCACATAAGATTGAACGTCATTGCAGTGTGATATAATAAATAGATATAATCAATATACTAAACAATAATGGTAACAATAAAAATCCCTACAGGAAGATTTATAGATCAAATGACAATAGCATGCTAAGTTCTTGTGACTTATTATCTATTCATCCATTCATCTGTTGAGTCTCTCTTTATCTTTGTGCCTGAGGGAAAGAAGAAACTATTTTTTATTTTTTTTTAAAGATAGTTTCTGTATAATAAGAAAAGATTAGCAGAAGCCATCTGCTTCAGTATTGTATACTCGCAAGTTAAACTTGTGCTGAAACTTCACCAAAGTGAAGTTTCAGCACAAGTTTAACTTGTTAATGTTTAACTTGTTAATGTTTAAAGTGTTAATGTTAAGTCTAGCTCCTAACTTTGAGGAGTTAGACTTAACATTAACACTCCTGTGCAAATTCATCCTGACCTGTGAGCTTTGCTGGGAATTTGCCACGAAATCATCATAGTCTTAAACATCTTAAACCACAAAGAGACCAAATGATATCACTCCAATTAGTTCTGGAGCTTGAAGCTTTCTTCAAAATTATGTGCTACACAAGAATTCTCTTGCTTTCTCAAGTACAGAAGGTGATGCTGATGCTCAGCATTTTGTTTAACCTCAGTGAAATAGGCAGCAGACTATGGTGGGATCTAAAAGGGAATATGATATGTCAGATGCTCAGGGTTATGTGACTGTGATTTGGTAAATCATTCATTCACTTATTCAGTAGTCATATTGGGACCAAGTATTACAGCAACAAAAAACCTCCTTGCATTTCCACAGCAATGGCATGAGAATATACTCCATCCAATCATATTCTCAAAGTTATGCCCATATGCTGAAATTGTAGTCACTGATACTGCTGAGTTCTAAAGTCCAGAACCAAAACAGTTGTTTTGTCAAAATCAACATCCTAAACTTTCACAATCTGAATTCCTCTAAAAATGACAGGGGTGCAAATGTTTTTTACAAGCTAATCGTAACTTGAGGATTTTCACAAGAATAGCATGCAATTGAGTGATTGGGTGATCACTTCAACTGTTATTATCGACCACCACCACCATTTTTAAATAGCAAAAGATACCATCTAGGAGTTGGTAGTGCATTGCCAGCCCCTGAAATAAATAAAAGTGGAAATGCCTTTCAACTTTTTTGGTTAAATAACATGATGTGACAATAAATAAATGCCAGGGGAAGAAATGCAGCTGTACAAACTTTAATTATAATATTATAACTATCTGACACTGCTTTCAGGGACAATCTTGAACCCATTTGGAATGAACATGGCAAGATTGAACTGCTTATCCCATTACCTTGAATATTTCTCTTCCCTTCCTTGTTAAGGCTGTCTAAAGCTATTTGTGCTGAACGGTGCATTCTATGACATTTTAGGAGATAGAAGGGAGAATATAAGCTGAGAAGGATTGGGAGCAGCACAAAAGGCATGCATAAGAGGAGAGAAAAGAAATGATTGCAGCTGAAACAGCTGCGATCAGACAGATGAGATCAGGAAAACTTGCACAGAACAATGGATTAGGGGTGTATCCTAACATATATAATTGGAGCAGTGATTTTTCTTTTCTTTTGAAACACTAGTACTGTCCTGGATTGAGTCAAAGGGAAATGGCCCCTTCCTATTTAAAGCTGAATGGAGCATCAGTTGGTTGGGTCATCTGTCCTAATGAAAATACTCTTCCATGATACATCAGATTTAAACAGACAAACATACACACAAAGTACAGAAAGAATATATTTGATCAGAATATTTTGGAGAGAAAAAGCAAAGAGCCCAACCTGCTTAAAACAAGGTGGAATCCCTCTGGGGATATCTACTAGGTGAAGGGTCAAAAAAGTCAAGTGGGTGGATGCAACCACATGATCAAAGCCCATCCCGCATTTAATGTGTGTGATGCATGGTGCATGTAAAAAGGGGTTGGGCTTTGACCACATAGTTGCAGCCTCCATCTTGACTTTTTGATCTCTACCCCTGACAGATGCTACTGAGTACCTCATAAACCCATTGAGAATAGTGATATGGAAGAAATGTATATGAGAACATATTAAATAAAGTATATTTAATGAGAAGGTATCTAATCTGGACTTTGAAATCAAGATACAAGCTAAAACTTATTTACTCTTTAGTATTTATCTTTTTTCAAATTTCATAATGCAATTTTATTTTTATTTTATTTATTTATTTTATTTTTATCCCACCTTTATTATTTTTATAAATAACTCAAGACAGTGAACATACCTAATACTCCTTCCTCCTCCTCTTTTCCCCACAACAACAATCCTGTGAGGTGGGTTGGGTTGAGAGAGAATGACTGGCCCAAGTTCACCCAGCTGGCTTTCATGCCTAAGGTGCATGAAACTCACAGCCTCCTGGTTTCTAGGCCAGCACCTTAACCACTAGACCAAACTGGCAATTCTCTAATTACAAAAGAAAAAAGAAAAAAATGGAGAGCCAGTTTGATGTAGTGGTGAAGGCACCACACTAGAAACTGGGAGACTGTGAATTCTAGTCCCACTTTAGGCACGAAGCCAATTAGGTGACCTTGGGCCAGTCCCTCTCTCTCAGCCCTAGGAACGAGGCAATGGAAAACCACTTCTGAAAAACCTACCAAAAAAGCTGCAAGGACTTGTCCAGGTAGTCTCTAAGAATCAGACATGATTGAACGGATTAAAAATAAATGGATGGGAAATGTATAGTTTTGGGAGAAAGGCACACAAAATACTGTGTATTATTGGAAAAAAAAACATGCACAAACTCTACAAGGGATAATTGCTTGCAAACCTGATTATCTTAGGAGAAACCCACAGAGAAGTCTGGGAGAACTATACTCTGTTTTTAAAAAAGCAGACAGATGCAGAAAAGGACTGAACTTTAATTAAAACTGGAAAAATGAGAAATAGGCAGGAACCAAAATCGGCAGCTTTGTTCACCTGCTGAATACATTTCTTTTCTAAGCAACAAAGATGGAGAAGCAGAGTTTCATCTATAAGAGGACCCCCCAAATCCTTCCACATCCAACCAAGATTTCACTGCAAAGAACTTACCAACACTACGGGACAGCATCGGATAGTAAATCTGCAAGTATGTTAGAAGGAATAGTTGTTGGTTTAACAGCAAAAGTACAAGTAACTGAAATGACACTTCTGATTAGGCAGGTTCAAGACTGGCATATTGTTTTCTTTTCTGAGGATAAATTTAGCAGGTTGATTGATACCTGAGATCTGCCCCCAACTGCCATTGAGCTGTGCATGTATCCTCATGAACAGGATACACACACACACACACACACACACATGCCTAGTGAAAGGAAAGGTAACATACTTGGAGATCACTTTGTCACATCCTAGGTCAAGGGCTTAGCAAGATCTGAGGTCCAAAGGACAGCTGGGTATCTTACTTTAGCCCTCAGTAGCCTTTCCTATGCCTGAGCACTTGGCCTATAGTCTGTCTTGTCTTTTAACCTAAGATTTCATACATGATCAAAGGTGTTTTAAGCACCAAAGTGAACATTCCCTGGGACATAATGGAATGCTGTGCCAACCGTCTTAAGACCACAGTTATCTCTATCTGCTGATCTTGTAAACACTGTATTATGGAGGGTTCGGTTCTTGTTTTTAATAAATATTGAAGTTTGTGAATTAAACAGAATGGTAATTTTTAGTCTAAAAGTACAAATCACAGGGCCTATGCTTCTTTGCTCAGTCATAAAACTCAAGAAAAAAAAATCCCTGGAACAATATAATAGTATTTCCAAGCCAATCAACAGCCTTTGTGCTGATCATGGTCCTGAAAATTCCCCAGCCATGATCCGGATCATGGTCAAGAACTCTGAACCATAAATCTAGTTGTTCTGGGTTTGTGATCAGTTCACTGGGATATTGATCTCTCTTTGCATTCACCATAGTTAAAGAAATCTCTTCCTGTTTTTGGTCTTTTTTTCTTATCTGGACTTCTATTCTTCAATGCCACCCGGTTATCTGCAGATACACCTCTTCTTCCCTATGTGTTTCCTATTGCCACAGTGCCTTGGCCCAACCATCTTCCAGTGTGGCTTGATGCCATCTGTCAACTGTTCTATTACCTTAAGGAAATGAGATGCCACTCTACTACATAAACAAGATTCTACTAAAAAAAAAAGAAAAGAAAAGCATAGCGGTGCCTCACGCTTCCCCCCTGCATCACTTTTGGTGACAGTGAAGACCTTGGAGATGAATGCTCAAAAGTGCATGACTCTACTAATGCATTGTGAAAATGAAGTGGAATCCTCTAAATAGAATACAGGTGTTTATCCAGGGAAATGTCAAACTTATTTAATGTTGGGCAACAGACATCCCAGAGTAAATTGACAATGGCAGGGTGGAGGAGAGATGATGCATCTTTTGTTCAGAATTCAAAGACCACAAGGAGCTTTTTTTGCTTGCAAACAAAGTCATCTGTGTTTGGTAATCAAAACATGTTTCTGGTGCCAGATTCCTCTCCACGAACAGTCATGCGTGACCTTGCTGGCTTATAAATATTAGTTGCTTTATAGGGAGCCCTTGAAGACAGTGTCATTAGCATATGGCAGATTTGATTTGCTTTGAAAGAAACTGTCAGAAACTTCAACTCCAAACCCAAGACATGCAAGCAAGTATCTTGCCTAGCAGCCTGTCTTCCATTTTACATTCTACAGTCATTTTTCTGTTTGAAGAGAGAGAAATCCAACTCCATCTTTATTTTAAGTAGCGTAAGTCAAAGATGTATGCCAAATATCTCCAGAGATAGATACATCTGTCCATTCAGGTCTGGATCAGTTTCTCGTCCTTAGGTTAATTCTGTCCCATTTTTATTACTTATTGTCATTAATGTTTTAAAATAAAAAGAAGTCTACTCATGTGTGCACATTTCACTTAATTTGAGCATTTGGGCCTAATACATGTATTTGTGCAAGTTGCTTCCCTTTGTATAATACAGTCTATCATTCATTATGTTCATCAACAGAATCATGTTTTATAGGGCTGTGCACAGATTCAAAGGGCAAAAGTTATCTGAAGCATGCAAAAGCATGGATGTAGCACTTGTCAGTAAGATAGTAATTCAAATGTGTCACTTCTGAAGATTATACAGTACTTGTGGAGTAGCTGCATCAACCCAAGAGAAGATGCAAATGTTTGAGGTGTTCATGACAGGCCTTGTATGCACACCAACATCTGCTTCAAACCACATTTTGCCTTCAAATCTCTGCAGACCTCTAATGCTCCATGAATTTGTAGTGGGGGAGTTGGAAAACTATACTACAGCATTTAAAGCAAGAATCAGTAGAGAAGCATAATCACTGACCAATTCACATTTAAGTTCAAAAAGTTAAAATTAGTTTAAATGTCAGCCAAACACTTCTTTGTCACTACTGTTGGACACACAAATGTTCTGCCTCCCACTTTACATTTCATAAATGACTCATCACCCAGATTCATGATCCAATTCAGCATATCATTTCATATACTGTCAGATGACTTCAGATAACTTCAGTCACAGCAATGAGATGTAGCATTCATACTTTATAACCTGAACTTTGGATCATGCATTATAGAGGGCATAGGGAATGGCCTTGAAGATCAGGAGAAGAGCTGCTACCAAGGCAGTGGTCTGATAAATGGGGCTTGAACATGGGCCAAGAAAATAACATGAGAAAAAGTCTCAGACAAGCCCCTCCCTAGTTCACATTAGGATAAAGTGAGGGAGGAGGGAAGGTCATTCAGACTTGCAAGATTCTGTACTGTAGCTGTTACAATAAAAGTACAGTAGTAGCGACCTACATGACATTGATTTCTTAGTCTTGTCTATTTTGTAGAGCTGACGTGCATTGTTGTTTCTATTTCAAAATCAGAGTCTCATGTTTGCATTGGATCTCAAGATGCACTGCCTTAAGATGAAGTTGGTGTACAATTTCTTGCTACCTGCAGTCCTTCCAATTCAATAATTATTTAAGAGTGAGAGGCAGCTAGAGAGAGAGAGAGAGAAAGCTATTCAGAGACACTACACATTTTGTCAATGTGTTCATAGGTGATATGCAAATGTATGAAGATAAAATGTGCATGGTTTGCAAACAAAGCATGCTGTATTATGGAAACTCTGACTTCAGAAAAACTACTAAGGTATACTAATGAGTTGTCACTTTTGCTCCTGTGTTTCAGAGAGGATGCCTCTCTCCCAAGTAGTGTGCCTCACACAAGAGAGGATGTTCATGTGAAAACCACCACTGGCAGCTCATGTCCTACCTTCATTGTTGGCAGATAATTGCAATTTTTAAAGAAAGCATACGCTACAGTAAGTTGAACAAACACATCCAGTCTGCTCACTGATTCACTCCTGTCTTAGCAGAGAGATGGGCAATAGCCTTTTTAAACCACTGTCACCACCCCACTGTGGTCACGGTAAAAGTCTTGGCAGAGCCATCTCACTATTAAATCTATGTCCTAGTTCATATCCAGGGATAAAGAGGTCGCTTCCACTGGCCACTGTTTAAGCTGGTAAGGAATCTCTGCTTCAGCAGAAGAAGGGGAGAAATCCATACGAGTACAGAAAGGAGTTTCATAACTGATCAGAGTACTATATATCAAGTTAGATTACAGCAAGGGTAGGCAAAGTGGCTTTGTGGCTCTGGACATTAATTTCATTTGTATATTCTTTCTGGAAAGCTGAAGGCTGCAACACAAAGCATTCACTCCCAGCATCATCTTTATTTCCAACAATTCCTCTAGATCCCATCTAGACTTAGTGGCCATCCAGGACTTTGTTTCAAAAGGTATCCATCTGTGCAGAAAGAAAATATCATGTAGGGAACAACTTGGGGGCTAGAAAAACATTGGAGGAAGCAACTTCTCCTAGTAGAACTGGTGTTGGCCTCACATGCTGTGACAGCATTTTATAAACACTTTTGCAAAAGCTAACATTTTGTGCAAGGGCCTGAAACAGTCACTGCTCATGGTCACTCATGCCTTGGTCCCCTCCCAAGTGGATTACTGCAATGTCTTCTAGATGGGGCTGCTTTTGAAGAACAACCAGCAGTTAGTTGCAACTGGTCCAGTATGTTGCAGTATGGACAGTTATGGGCATACCTTGGTATGCTCACATTACATCTGTGCTCTGTGAATTTCACTGGCTTCCTGTGTGGTCATGGGTACAATTCAAGGAAATGGTTGTCACCTATAGCACTGTTCATGACATGGGGCTGAGTTATGTGTGGTATGCCTCTCTCCAGTTGTTTCTACCTGCCCCACTAAGTGTGACAGGAGAGGCATGCTTCAGTCCCATCAATTATACAGTGTCATCTAGAGGGACCCAGAAGGCCTTTTCTTCTTAGCACCTGCTGTGTGGACTACCACACACATAAGATTAGATTGGCCCCAACCCTTTCAGCCTTCTGAAAATCTCTGAAGACCTGGATGTGTTCCCAGGCATGGTGTACAATAGGTTAGTGGGAGCCCATGTATGTAATTGTTGATTGGGTCTATCCTCAGTTGATATTATAGTTTTTTATTGATTTATTGTTGATTATTTTTATATTATGTTTGTATCTGATGTTAGCTGCCTAGAGTCACTATGGTGAGATGGTAGCCATATAAATCAAGTAAATTAATTAATAAGCAAGCAAGCTCCCCAGGTTCCAAATGTAGCCATCAGGACTATAATATGAAGACCTTCAACAGAGGATCCCAGCATGACAGCAAACATGTTGAACTGAGAACTTTCTAAACAGCAAATCAGCTCAACTGATAAAGTGGGTGTTGAATTAAACTGTGAGTTCTACTCATGTGCAAAAGACCACTCAATAGATCTAGGGAATCAGTAGATCTAGGGGATCTGAGGAAGTGAAGGAGCATTTTGTCTAATCCGCTGTAGGATTTTTAAAATGAGAAGTATGTATTCACTTTAAATAAATGAAATAATAATGACAGTGGCCTCAATAAGATACAAACACATATCTTTCAATATCCTGTTTGGAATTATCATCTAGACAAGCTCATTTTTCCATCCATCCTGGAACTGTTTTGTCTTGGAGAGGCATAGCTAAGGTGACTTCTTTTATCAAGGACCATTCTATCCCTGAAAAGCTGTCAGAAGGTAATCCTGTTTTTGAAGGTATTCTTTATCCAAATCCATTTCAAAGATATAGAACCATAAGCAGGATGACCAGGGCACTTACAATTGTTCATCTTCCTCCCTCCCCAGACTTGTTTTTAAAAGTCCAGAAAATGGTCCCCCCATTTTCTGATTCACCCACTCCAAAATATTTCAGTTTGTTTACACATGTGTCTTCTGTAGAAAGTATCTGGGTTTTAAGAGTGAGCAGAAGGCTGAAATGCCACCTGATTCTTTTCTCATGAGATTTAATCCCTTAATGCCCTTTAGAGAACCAGTCTGGTGTAGTGGTTAAGGCACCAGGCTAGAAACTGGGAGACTATGAGTTCTAGTCCTGCCTTAGGCATGAAGCCAGCTGGGTGACCTTGGACCAGTCACTCTCTCTCAGCCTGAGGAAGGAGGCAGTGGGAAACCACTTCTGAAATCTTGCCAAGAAAACTGCAAGGACTTGTCCAGACAGTCTCCAGGAGTCAACAGTGACTCAAAGGCACACAAAAAAAGTCCTTTAGCTTTGGATATGGACACCATTCCAATAGAAATTGGAAGGTCAGAGTCACATAGTGAAACTCTGACCTTGTGCAGAGGGATCCCCTGCATGTCTTTTCAGAGGCTGAAAATATGCCGTGTGGCTAGATTAAGTTTGATTCTGAATACTAACAACAACAAAATGAAGTTTATAAAAATCACTTAAAGCTTTATTCCTTAACATGCAAATAAAAATAAGAATATATGATTAAGCATGTAATCAACAGAACAATGTGAAGCCTCATGGTCAGCCCAGTTAGAAATATATTCTATAATATTTTGAACATTCAGCCAATATCCTCACCTTACTCACCTTTGGTGTTTGTAAGAAGATTGACTTCCCTGCCTCTAAAGTCACAGAACTCAAGTTTTTATTACTTTAGATCTATTTATAACTTTAGCTACCTAGGGGGATGACTATTTTTGGCAGGACAAATCAGTATCTGGGCTTAGACCAACTTAATGAAATACATTCAGCCAACCCCATCCTTTTCCCAGCACTAACCTAAGGCCTAGTGAAAAGCCTAAGATAAAGCATATTCATGCATTTCATTTGTAACTTTTAATTGGAATATTCAGGGGTGAATCATGGGAACTTTTGCAAGGAGAACAGGTGATCCATCAGTCAACCTCTGTCTCCTTTACAAATCTAGTTGGGATTGAGAAGAACTCTAAGGTTTATATGGTTTGGACCTGTGGGTCTGACTCGATGCCACAACCACCAGAGGCCTTGAAAAATGGCTCCTCCTAAGTCAATGGACTCAGATCAACTCTGAAAATATTCTTCGCCTTCCCCCAATTTGTCACCTTCCAGAAGTGTTGCTGTCCAAGCCTAGCCAGCAGAGGAGGACACCAGATGGGGGGCAAGGGGAATACAGTGTTATTTAGGAAAAAGAGGGATTTCCTGAGATGACTGTCTATCAGCTCTTGCCAAACCTAAAATGAGGTTAATCGGTCCCTGGTCCATTTGCAACCATGTTGGCAGCTGACTAGTGAAGTTCCATTGGTGAAAACAAAAAACAAAAAGAGAATAAAAAGAATTGGTAGAAAATGGGACTGTAATATTTCAACTCATAAACCCCAAGCAATTGCCAGACAGAAAAGGCTTTTTAGTTAATGTAAAAGCTATTTTTTTTTAAAGAAACCAATTCATATGTGAGAGTCCTCTCCAAAGGCTGGGGATGGACTGGAAAATAATTTTCTTTTTAATTATTCCATGTTTAATTTTCACCACTCAGTCCGAGTTCAACCTCAACACTCTCAACAGTCTCTGTGATTCGTCTGAATTAAATTTCTTGCCAGGTTCTGCATATCTTACAATGAACGTATAGGTAATGACTATTTTATGAAGAATACTACCTATTTCATGATAGCCATGGTTTTAGACTCACTTTTGAGTCTTCTTTGAGACTGCTTAACATTCCAGTAAGGTTTGAACTTTTCTCTGTAACATAGATGATGTATTAAGAAGCTCCCTAATTCATAGACCTCTAGACTTACTGAGTTGGAAGGTGCCATTTTGGTCCTTCCCTTGCTAAATATCCAGCCTCAGAAAGAGAGCCCACATTGGCAGTTTCAATAACCCAAAAGAGGTTTCTAGGCCTGCACTGAGAATGAACAGAAATCTGGGAGCATTGCTTAGACAAGAGTAGGCAGCATGAGGTTCTCCAGATGTTCAGCTTTACCTGGTCTAACATGCTGCTAGAGAGGGATGATGAATGTTGTAGGTCAACAGTGTGGGCAGAACCACATATTGTGTATCACTCACTTAGAGGTCAGAGTTGTAGTTGATTTATATCCTCCCCCACCCCCCAGGGGAAAAAAAAACTATTTCCTAGTTCATCGAATCAGATGATGTCAGAGAAGCAGTTAGAAGAGAGAACCTAATACAAAGGTCCAAGATGGATTTATATGAAGTATTAAGATGTTTTATACTAACAACAGGTCTGGAAATTGTAGTCCTAACCCATGTGGAACATACTAGAATAGGATGTCTATCCTAGAACGGTCCATGATTTCCCATGCTTACCACTTGTGAATATGAAGAACAGGCTATTCTAGGAGTAAGGGAAAGGGGAAACCATATCAGCAGTTGTTATTTTTATTCCTGTCACAGCCCCCTGAACACTCACCCAGTGTTACTGCCTTTTCAGTTAATTATATCATTGCAATTATATTTCTGAAGCATCAGCATAGTTTGATTTGATTTCCTGAGTAAACCCTCGTCTTCCCCTTTTGCACTAATTGAACGCCGTGCTCTTAAGAGGATTTCACCCAGGCAGCTGTACCTTAATGTCTTACAGCAGGATTTACAATTTTGTATGGATAAATCTGGATTATTGTCTACTTGATTGAAACATGACTGAGCGGAAGACAGATGAAAACAGAAGGGAACTGTGTCCCAGATCCTGGAGAACCAGAGTAAACATTCTGTTTAGAAATATGATGAATTAATGCTGAAATGAAGCCCCAGGCAAGCTAAGAACTGTGTCACACTTCAAGAGGCACTTGGGTTTCCTAGAAGAAGAGTGACATTTAATTCACATTGAGTGAGAAATAGGGCCACAAGGATATTTGTACAGGAGATGGAAGTCTGCAGAAAGGGTGTGTGTGTGAGAGAGTGATCACTCATTGCATGTAGTTCCAAGGGTTGTTGGGGGGTTTTTTGTAGCTAATGGAGCCCGTCCAAGTTAGACTGTGTGTGTGTGTGTGAGATAGAGACAGAGAGAGAGAGAGGAGGGGGAGGAGGAGTAACCAAGCAGGATGGATTAAAACTACACTAGATTTAACACAACTATTTAATTTTTTAAAGAAATCCCCAAATCCTCAACACACACAACCACACACACACCAATTAGCTGAAATTAAAAAGAAACCCTCTGACATTGAAAAAAAAATAGAAACAGAGGAATGCAATGCTCAGCAGTCAAAAATAATCTAAGAAAAATATGATAGGTGGCCTACCTTGTCTGGGATTGGTAGGTCTAATTAGCTCCCAAGTCCATCACAGAATCTCAGGACTATAGACAACATTTGGAAGATGAAACAACATCCCAGAAGGAGGCAATGAGAAAGCATTTTTGTACTGCTCCCAAGAAATCTGCATGGACCTGTCAATGAACCTATCCTGAAGTCAAAGGTGATTCTCCCTTTTTAAAATTCCCCATTGAAGATTTTCCTAAAAAAGAAGATATTCACCAAGAAGTGGAAAATTGCAACTGAGAAAGTAGCATTGGCTTCCAGAAGGAAGTTCTGGAGTTCATGGGTTCCTATCAAAAAAGCCACCTCCCAAATGTATCTTAGGAGTTGTTGGGACACACTGAGGACCTGTAAAGCTGTTCTGAGTACAGGGCAGGTTATTATAGGAGAAAATTATTCTACTTTAGATCCATTATGTGATGATCTAACTCTCTAAAGAAAGATCTGATGCTGGGAAAGGTGAAAGGAAAGAGAAAAAGATCATGA
This sequence comes from Candoia aspera, assembly GCF_035149785.1. Classification (NCBI taxonomy): domain Eukaryota; kingdom Metazoa; phylum Chordata; class Lepidosauria; order Squamata; family Candoiidae; genus Candoia; species Candoia aspera. The sequence goes on along the minus strand of NC_086163.1, from coordinate 16,245,981 downwards.
CCAACAGCAAGTTGGATGGACTCAGTTACAGTGGTGATGAGTGCACCATTGCGAGACTTGAAAGAACAGGTTAGGATTAGATTGTCATGGAGAAAATCTATCTATGTGGTCACTAGGAGTTGAAAATGACTTGATGGTCATAATCAATCAATCAATCAAAGCAGAAAGCAGACTTTCAAATATCTCTGTCCTAATCTTATAACAGAGATGTTCAATGTTCCTTCCCTCCCTTCCCTCTAACAAATGTTGCTAAAGGAAAAAAAATCAGGGCAGGATGCAAATGTCTATACACCAACAGCTGTGAAAACTTTTTTGTGCCGTTTTTTAAATACTTTACAGAAAAAATGATAGAACAGACTCATTCTTGAATGTATGCCATATGAACACAGACCAGATTCAGACTAAGAGGCAAAAGCCTAGCCTAGACCCTGACAAGGGAAAGTTAGCAATTGTAAAATCTACCGTCAGTGCAGCATTGACAGCTGGCAACCATAAGAATCCAGAAAGCAATGGAGGAGGAGGGCTTACATTCCATGTAATGATCTGAACCAACCAGCCAGTTCTTTGGCTGCAAAATGTAACTTTGTTTAATTATACTACAGTCATACTGCTTACTGAGAGGAGAATTTTGGCAGCTCTCTTCTATTCAGTGCATCCCAGCAAATGTCTATTCCATAAATCATATGGTGAAGGTGCCTTCACATGTTAAGCCAAGGTATTTAGTAAACCAAGCCAAACCAGAGACTTCTTATCATATGCCTTTGCCAACAAGTTGTTAGCAAAGCTGCTAGGCCTGAATATATCCCAGTTCGAGTCCATCTTCAGCCATAGAAGCTCAGTGGGTACATTTGTCCAATCACTATTTCTCTGTACAACCTACCTACTTCATACTGTTGTTATGGAAAGTGGCAGAGAGGATGTCATATATGATGCTTTGAACTCCTGGAGGAAAGTTTGTTAGTTAGGTGTCATTGACTTGGGGTCAGCTTCTGGTGACTGTATGGTGATTTTTTTTTTATTCCCAGCATGCCCCTTAGTACATAAGGAAAGGTTGTGAATTGGAAAATAAGTAGGTAGGTAGGTAGGTAGGTACTGTAGGTAGATCCACCCAGTGCTCAACTTTATCTAAAAAGTAAATGGCACTATGAAAATCTTATTTTTAATCTGCTCTTCTTCTCAGGACTGCAGGAATGGGACCTCTCTAGAAGGAGCAGAGCTAGACATCTTGAGTTATCTATAAGCTAGCCTTCAGTAGATCTATGCCTGATTCTGAACAACTTCTTAGACTGTTATTCTCACATGACTATCTTCTTCTTCTCCATTCAGTGCTAGAATGAAGGCACTGTCATATGCCAAAGAAAGCCCTAGTCCATCTTGTCTGTCTATACTGGCTGAAAGTGACTGTCCTGAGTTTCAAGCAGGAGGACTTTTTCTACCCCACTGGAGATGCTGCAAGAAATTGAAGCTGAGACCTTCTGCTAAAGAAGCCTGAAGGCTATTTTCTTGCACAGAACATCTCCTTACTATCTTGGCTGTTCCTACAGATTCTTCTTGGAATAAGAGATGAGTTTCCTGGAAGAGACATCCATTAAATTATCAATCAAACAAAGAAATAAGCTGCAGAATCATCTTTCTGGAGACAACAATTTCTTCTCACGAAATGGCATTTACCTGGCCAGTTGAGAGGCTCTAAAATTAGGCAGCTGAATGAACACTTGTAGATCAGCTGAGGAAACTTGCCTTCCAACGTTTCTGGCATTTGTCAATATTGTGTGTGAGCTCTTATGTATCTCTCTGTGTGTGCATTCGCATTTACCTGCATTTCTAAAGGCACAGCTAATTTTCAGGGGAACCCTGCTGTTCTCCAAATGACTGAATACTGAGGAGTTTAACATCAATTGTTAGGGCTATTTTAGCATGGATGCTTTGGGCTTTAAAATAGCTAGAAGTGACTTATTGTATACTAATCAGCAGGCCTTTTTTATGACACCACTAGCAGATATTTGAACTGCTACTCATGGAGAACAGGAGCTTTTACAATGTTGATTGTGGTCCTTACGTATTTTGTGAGGGAGGAAGATGTGCTTTTTGAGAAGACATTTTGTCCCAGAGCATCAGACATCTTTAAATTAAAACAAAAACAAAAACAGAAAAAAGGCCCTTAATTCTACAAATAAGTGTTTATTTGTTTTCTATCCTGCCTTTATTATTTTTGTAAATAACTCAAGGCAGTGAACATACCTAATGCTCCTTCCTCCTCCTCTTTTCCCCACAACAACAACCCCATGAGGTGAGTTGGGCTGAGAAGGAGTGACTGGCCCAAGGTCACCCAGCTGGCTTTCATGCCTAAGGCGGGACTAGAACTCTCCTACTATGCCTGATTGGCTCTTGGGCTGAGAGGGAGTGACTGGCCTAAGGGCACCCAGCCAGCTTTCATGCCTAAGGTGGGACTAGAACTCACAGACTCCTGGTTTCTAGCCCATTGCTTTAACCACTAGACCAAACTGGCTCTCAGTTTGTTTAATGCATTCAAGTTTCCCATTTCAGTCTTTGCCACATGTGTTGTTCCAAAGGACACATGGAATAGTCATTTCTCTCATAGTTGTGATGATCAGCTGGGCTTGGGGAATTAAACTTCCCCACAAATAACCTGAGATGAACATCAGCCACACAGTTACTCCAAAGACAATGTTGTCATTTTGTTCTACCAAACAGCCTCTCTCCATCATACTAGCCACTTTAGGGAATGAGAAAAACAGTAACTTAAAAAACATGGCTTAATTTATCCTCTTTTCCCTTTCTCTACCTCCTCCCATTTCTTTTTCCTTTTGTATCATGTCCTTTTAGGTCCAGGGGAGACAACACTGTAAACACATCTAGAATTTAAGATCATACCAAGGGAATCTCACAAAATGGCATCAGTGGAGGAGGCCTAGCCATTCACCAAATGGGCTGAGTTGTCCCAGAACCCCTATTTACCTGAAAGCAAAATAAAGAGCCATTCTGGTGTAGTGGTTCAGGCCACAGGCTAGAAACCGGGAGACTGTGAGTTCTGGTCCAGCCTTAGGCATGAAGCCAGTTGGGAGACCTTGGGCCAGTAATTCTCTCTCAGCCCTAGGAAGGAGGCAATGGCAAACCACTTCTGAAAAACCTTGCCAAGAAAACTGCACAGAACTGTCCAGGCCATCTCTGAGAATCAGACATGATTGAACAGATTAAAAAAAAAAATTGTGTATCTCCCATTTCCCCATCTCTATCAATACTTCTTTTTAAAAACACACAGGACTATACCCTCTTGTTATTTTTATTTTCTAAAAGTGCCAGGGGAGGGGGTTTCTCTGTTGAAAGGTTCCCAGAGGCATTCTTGTACTTAAAAACGGATTTTAGAGGAAGGTACTTTGCATTGCAACAACCCCGCTTCCCATTTATTTATTTTTAATTGAAAAACAAAGTCTGGAGAACAGGGAGCTTGGTGGGCCCAAAGGGTTATCTCCTGATGCCACATTGGCTGTCTTGTTACAGACTGTATGTCTAGGGAGATTGCCCAGCTGCAGAATGAAAGATGATATTGCAAATGAAAGAAGGAATACAGTAATTAAAAATTACTTATTTACACATTGATAATCTGGAATGGGCTACAGCAGCTGAAGTATTCGGTACTATCTTTTATGAAATGCATCAAAAGCACTAAACTATCCATTCATATCAGTAAATTCCAAAAGGCAAACTGCAATTCCAGTATTGTAGTTTATATAAAACAGAGTGAAATTGAAATTCAAAATATCCTAGATGATTAATTCAATAATCTCCTAGAACTGAGTCATTGCTCTCAGTTTCAATTTGTCTGAAGTTTTGTGCCCAAGAACTCTTGCTATGGGGCTCACTCTAGACAAAGCACATCTGTAGTTAGAAGAAGGTTTTGAAAAGCTAGCAAACTGAAAGCTGCATCTTCAAAAAGCCATTCCCTTTTTGTTTTTCTTCTTCTTTTCCCCCAATAGTGCCCTTTAAAGCACTCCTGTATACAAAATGAAAAAGTTTGCATTTCGTTTGCTCGGAGGAGTCCATTTCATTCTACTTTTATTTTATGCCAAGGCATGCGCACAGAGACACACACACAGTGGCTCACAGTAATGGGAGATTATTTTGTAAGGGGTAAAAAATATATATATTAACTTCTGTTTTCTTATTTTAAAAGGGGATTCAATATTTCTAGCAACCTTTAAGTGCCCTGATCAGAATTCAACTACCATAAATTAATACAGTGCTGTGTGGTAATTAAGTTCAATAATCTCATTAAAGCTTTTAATGAAATTGGTTAATTTTATAAGGAGTTGGCGGGAGATCAGAGGTGCCTCTTTGTCAAGCAGCAGAGACAATGCTAGAAGATTACAAGCTATCTCAATGATTTAGTGCTGGAGGCCTCCATGCTCAGCTTCTCCCAGCGTGTAGATGTACAATTGAAATTCATTCTAGGGAGTGAATGTTTTGCTTTTAATATTCATATTTGGAAAGTCATGTTGAGTACTTTATAGAAAAACTCAACATGTGCCTTGTATTGTCGTAAAATAGATATGAAGTATGAGATTTAGCTATTTTGAATGAACCATATTACCTATGCAGATGGTCAATAAATTCATGGATCCATAACTAGGTAATAGGCTGAGCAAAGGAAGACAGCAGAAGAAACAGTCTATTTGGCTTTTTGTCTGTGAGCCTGAACATTTGTACAGTATATAAAATATTAGGATCTGGAACTGACATTGGGTTCACATGTTTGGTTGACCCCTTCTGCATTTCAGATTCAACATCCAGCTGAACTCTGCTTCTCTTTTTTAAACTGATGTTGATACAGGCGGAACACATGACACTTTGGAGTGAGTGGTAATTTGAAAATTGGTATACATACTCAAGTCACAATTCTCCATTTCTGCCTAATTATCTTACAAATTATTTCTCATGCCAGGGCTGAATCTGACTCATTCTTATGGTCAGTGAAAAAGGTGATGGGGAAAAACACTGTTTTTGCAGTGAATGCATAAATTTTGGAGGGACAAGTGACTTTGCCTTGGTCAGTGGGTGGCCGATAGATATCTATTTATTTTAAAATAACTTCAAAACTACCCTTACATACTTGTAGTGGTCAAGAGGTCCTCCTCATCATAGGGTGTATGATCATGTGTGTAGATTTCCTGTGTGTATGATTTCTAACCCCTTAAATGCTTGCCAAAATGATTAAGCCCTGAGCCATTCCCAACTATTGTGCAAGGTCTTCTAGCTTCAAGCTTGCAGTGAGAATTCCAAAAGGAAGAACATCCCTGAAGGCTGCCTAACTCACTGACTTCACTATTTAATATAGGGGCATGCGGAATACTGTTAATAAACTGACATGGCTAGCTGGAACCATGGGACTGGGGTGTTTGGGGGTAATCATGCTTTGACATTGTAACAGCAAAGTGATTTCAGAATATGAATGAAGTTCTCTCTTAATAGCTGAGAATCCATATGGGGAGATGACAGACATAGAAACAGAGATATTTGAGAGTCAATCTGGTGTAGTGGTTAAGACACCAGGCTAGAAACCGGGAGACTGTGCGTTCTACTCACACCTTGGGCACAAAGCCAGCTGGGTCCAGTACCTCTCTCTCAGCCCTAGGAAGGAGGCAATGGCAAACCACTTCTGAAAAACCTTGCCAAGAAACCTGCAGTGACTTGTCCAGGCAGTCTCCAAGAATTGGACATGACTGAACAGAATATATATACACACACACACACACACACACACTCATTCATTCATTCTTAAAGCATACCTCTGTAGGCTGGAAAGAAAGATCCTTGACCTTCACAACTAAAAATGCCATTTTGTTCTGGGTCTTGATATACTATTTGCCTTCTCTGAGTTCCCAATTCACAAACACAGATACACTTGAAATCTATACTGATGTTAGATTTTATGGGTTCTTGGACAAGTCAACCTTAATGGGATCCCTTTCTCAATAGAACCCACCCCTCCTTCAATGGGACTCTTTCACCCCAGTTCTCCCCAGTTCCTCTAGCTCCTCTCCAATGATGCTGCTAGGCAATTTCAAAGCCATGTTCCTATAATGACACCTTCTCCTATGATGCATGAGAGTGTTGGCTAATGTTTTTCTTTCCCCTCATCATTCCATATTTTACAACTGTCTCTCTCTATACACACACACAATATTATTAAAGTTATTATGGGATAGTTTATGGCCCAGTGCAGCCATATACCTGATGAGAAATCCCAATTCAATTATATTTTTTTAAAAAACTGTTTAATGGGCCATTAGTTTACAACAAGGCCTGCCCTCTTTAAGGGCTTAATTTGTGTATTTATTTGTTTTGCTATTATAATGACAACTTCTAAACTAATGAGTGTGTGTGTGTTGGTAGAATCTTATTACAGTCAATATAATAAATATGACAATATTCCATCACTATTCCTACTTCTGTTCATAGCTTGTTAGCTTGAATTCCATGTTCTGGGTTTTTAAAAGCTCAGAAACATAGCTTACTGCAACATCAGGAGTGGCCAATCCATAGCCCAATCCACAAGGTTCCTGAGGCACCATTGTGTAACCATTTTGCTCCCCAAAGTTGGTGCCTAAATCTGATTTTTTTGTAGCTTTAATCATGACTGATTAGTGGTCTAAATGCTTTGCATCTTTGAAATTTCTTACATCTGTATTTTTCCTTCCAGGCTACCTACTTTAATGTCATGGGCACACTAGTATCTTATTATTTTAGACTGCTGATGATTTTCTGTACAATCCCGATTGGTTAACAAGAACAATTATAAACATAGAAATAACAAGAAATTAAAAACAATAAAACCTTACAATTAAAATTGTTGTTGTTTATTCATTTAGTCGCTTCCGACCCTTCGTGACTTCATGGACCAGCCCACGCCAGAGCTTCCTGTCGGTCGTCAACACCCCCAGCTCCCCCAGGGACAAATCCACCACCTCTAGAATATCTAGATATTATTACATATCACTAATTAATATTAGTGATATGTAATAATAGAAAAAGTGTGTAGGTGTGTTATGTGATGTCCATGTGATATGCATGTGTATCTATTATAAATGTTATAGAAATGTTATAAGCAGAGAACATGTAATATCAGATATCTTGTAGAAATGGAAATCTATTTTTAGATAGATTCTTATCGATTCTATAACATAGACACCGGAAGTGTCTATGACAACGCCGGCTCCATGGCTTAGAAACGGAGATGAGCACCACCCCCTAGAGTCGGATTCGACTGGACTTTACGTCAAGGGAAACCTTTACCTTTACCTTATCGATTCTATAACATTTCTATCTTATAGAAATCAGGTATCTTACAGAAATAGAGAAACGTCTACTTCTTACAGGATACCTTTTTTAATAAAAAGAACTCCAAGTGTTGAAAGTGCATTAAATAGAGTGGCACTCCAGTATAATACGTCTGGTACATAGCTCCCAGCCAAAGGGGATAACGCTTTCACAACTATTTCGCAAACATTTGGTTAAACTACAGTAGTGTTCAGCATACTTTCGCATTCACAAAGACAAGAAACCACCCCATGTATCAAGGCAGCCCATAGCCCATTACAATTGCCTTGTGCTTTATACTTTGTTTGGCATTTCTCTTACATTTTAGGGAGAGACTTTCCTACCAACCTCTATCAGTCTGAAAATACTGGGTCTTAAGATCTTCTGTGAGCCCAGCATCTACTCTACCACTGAATTATATTCATTTCTCATGGAATTACTTACTAGCTTACTAACACAAATATTTTCCTATTAGGTGCTTTTTACAGTTTTGCTCTTTCTGTTGAGTAAGTCATATTTCTTCACATGCAATAGATCAATGATGACTATTCTGCTCCATTTGGAACATCTACAGGCCAGTGTGAAGCATGATATTCCTTTCTCCAAAATAAAAACTGTGGGTATTTGCTGTACCCCTACATAAACAATTTTGGAGAAAGGCATCAAAAATTGGGGTCCAGATGCAGTGATTTTAGATTATGGCCTCTGTTCTGAAAGTTAATGAGCTTCTCTTAATCCTAACCATCTGTCCTTTGGAAACAGTTGCTTTCAGACAAAAGCTGATTCCAAAGGCCTATAGATAAAAAATGAAATTGTTTTCCATCATCACTGATGGGCAATTATTTGCCCTGTCATATTGGCAAGCCCATGGTCTAGTATGAATTAATGGGACCTGACAAGATGTTATTACACTGCAATAATTAAAATATTGATGGAGATGCAGCTAATTTCATCTGGCATCATCATCTATCACAGCAAGAAGCAAGTTCAAGATTGTCAAGTTCTTGGCTGTCCTACCTCCACAGAAGGCGAGATTCTTTACAAAGAGGATAGAATAAGGTGGCAGAAATATCAACAACTGGATTGTTTTCCCCTTTTAGAATTCAATTTCTACCCCAGGTTCCAACAGCAGAGACTAGTTGGGTCTAGTGGATGGCCAAAATGAAAACTGTTCACTGAAGTGAAAAATTATTAAATAAATATTAGCAACAAGCTGGAACAGGAGTCTATATTGGGCTGAATTAAAGGAAAAGGCACACATTCTCCTCCTATATGTCAGTCTTTGGATGGCAAAGTTCCCAAAGTGTTGAAAAGGAATTAGTCACAGATGGTGTCTGAACTTGCATCAATTCACTTCACTTAAGAGCAGATGGATTTCTTTCTTTTTAAAGTGAATATTGAAAATGGTTACTCTAGCTCCCTCTTCAAGTGATACGCAAAGTTCCTCAGCAACTCTACTCTTCACAATTTACTCTATAATTAAGCTCAGGTAGAAATTTCAGAGTTGGAGTTGCATTATTCCCTATCCATGTGTGTCAACATTTTCTTAATCACCCTGTAAAATGGTTCACCTCCTTGCTCAGAAATGCCATAGATGTATAAAGGTAACACCTACAAGCATGTTGGTTGTCAATAATAGAATAAAATGATTGATTCTTAGAAGTGGAAGAGGCCATTGAGGCTCTCAAGTTCAACTCAGCACTGGAATCTAGACTGAAGCATTTCTGATGGCTTGTACTTGAATAGTTCCAGCCAAGGGGAGTCCATCATCTCCCAAAGTAATCAGTGTAACTGTTAGGAAATTTTCCATCATCATAATTTTCCTTCTTGTAACTTAAGATCTTCTGTAACCTAAACTCTGGTTTAATCAAATAAGTTATAGCATTCTTTGGTGTGACAGCCCTTCAAGTACTCTGCTCTTCCTCTTTCACAAAACTTGTCACCACAGCACATGGATCATCGCTGGAAGCTCCTCTTTCAGAAGACAGATTCTTCCCAAGCCTTTAACAGCCTAGTAAACCATGATTCACAACAGCAGACACCTGGTGGCTTGATGTGTGGATTCCAATCCACATTTCAAAAAGAAGTTTTAAAGTAAAACTACATTCAATATGTCTGCTCTACAAATCAGATTTTTACATCTATTTAATTAAAAGAAAAGAATTACAGCAGCAAGCAACCAAGCATGCACCAATATGCCAGAGTTTGAAAGCTTAACCATGCTTAAAATCCTGAGATTTTAGGGTGATCTCCCATCCAAGTACTAACTAGGTCTGACCATGCTTAGCCTTTTTCAATGTCAACCAAGGTTGGGTCAGTGCTACCAGTTGGAGATGGAGCTTTCTAGATGTTGGATTTCAACTCCCTTCTGTCACAACCAATGGGCAGATAAGAATATATGCTCAACAATTCCTTCTTTCTTTGTTCTACCCATAAACCTGGGGTCAGGCTACCTTAAACTTCACCTCAGAGACATGAAAAGTTTAACCCACTCCCCTTCTTCTCCATCTCAAATTTCAATCAAGTCAAAGAATAAATCTCAGCTTGTTTTTGTTTTTTTTTTGATCCTGAAAATATCCTCTCACCAATCCTTGCAAAGCATTCATTTCATTTTCCTAAAACTTGGCTCGCAGATGTATAGCAGGACTGGCTGGAATCGGTATATACAGGATGTGATGACTGTATTACTCAACTTGCCATAAAAATTGATTCATAAGTGGTTTAGTAGAAATCACTTTAATGGAGAGTAGTATACAGAACACTGAAAAACTTGTGAATGAAAATTCCCACATTTTCCCCAAGTTAAACAACCCGATGAGTGCAACCCCCTGCCTTTCCCAGGCATGCAGCCCCCCTCTCCGTGCCAGTCAGTTCAGTTCCCTGCAGATGTCTCCAATGGCTCAGCAGCCTGACCTTGAATACCGGAGATAGTCCAAACAAGATGCTTTCACACTCCTGGCATGTTTCCCCTCCCAATTTGGCTGACCAACACGTGTTAACTCCATTCATGCATGTGGGTCCAATCAGATGTTCTGGGAACATTTGATTGGGGAGCATGACACAGGACAAGAGAAGGTGGGATAGATCTTTTCCTTGTCTTCTTATCTTCTGTAATATTAGTGCTCTACCCAATGGTGTGTCTGGATGCATAGATTCAGAGGAAGCCTAATCATCCCAAAAATCTTTATAAGGGAATATCCTGAGAAAAATATTAAGCCTGGGCTTCTTCATGACTTTCTAGGACTGGATGGATCATCACTCAAAGATTGGGTGAAATTGTGTTAAAGGGCAATACTGAAGAGCTTTTGAGTAAGGAAAATTTATTTAAAGATATGTTGGGAGGGACTGAGGAGAAATATAGCAGCAGCAACAACACTTTGCTGCCTAAAAAAACATTAACTTGACTGCCTTCCACTAACTAGAAGCAACCTCTTGCTAATCTGGGACAATATTGCATCATGATGTAACATTTCCAGAGTCATTTTTGGAAGAAAAATGTGCTCCCTGTTGGTCAATATGCCAACAATCTTTTCCTCAAAATGCACAGAAAAAGATATTGTATGTCTTTAATATATATCAAAGATACATCTGAAATTTAAATAATGGAACCTGGACATTCACTGTAAATCACTGTAGACGACATGGAGCAAAAATGGGAAATGGCCTGACTTATTTTGGGGGGCACAAAACTCTTTTAAGAGTTTAGCATAATTCTGATAAAATATATTACATTTACAGGTAGGCCATGGAAGGATTTATCCCATAACTGCACCGTTTACTTCTGTCTTACCACAGGAATGTCCTTGATGATATTCTATCAAAGAATAGTCTACAGTTGCCAGTCTTGGCTAGTGCAGTCTCATGCAAGTACAGAGAAGATGGATGGCAGAAAATGTGAAGTTGTAGATTTCAAAAGCAATTTCATCCATTATGTTCCTGGGAATCTTGTCAGGGCAAAAATGAAATGTTTGTATTTTATATTTGTAAGGTATACTTCACTGACTGCAGATGACAGCCAGGCTTCTAAAAGTATATAAGATTTGGAGCATCAGCTATATTTATCTGTAATACACTGATATTATTTGAGTACATGTAGAGAGTTCTGCCACATAATTTTTAGAGCACCAAAAAGGTCTGCTGCCATTATGCATTCTGTCAGCAGTGCCCCTGAGCAATGAGAAGTCCCAGGTTTATTTGGGTGTGATTGAACCCAAAGTATCACCCAGCCTGAGCCAATGCCCAGGGCTGGTGGCCTCTAAGTCCATCAAGCAGTTTTCCCTATGTATGATTCAGTACCCTTTCCTTGTGGCCTGTGTTAAATTTATTTGGGCTGTGTAAGACTATTGCAAATGACCCTAATGAGGCATTTTACAAAGCAGGGGTGATTCAATGTGCTGTGTTGTGATTGCTGGAGGTAGCAGCAAATCAGCATGCCTCATTAGTATGTGGATGAGTTCATTTTAGGATGCAGATTCTCCATGTGCTTCTGAAGGAAGCTGTTTGTTTCCCCTCCCACATTCCTCACTTCCTATTCTTCACCATCTGGGAAGGAAGGAACCATGTGGCTGTGTGCTCCTTCCACCTCTGGGCCACATGCTTTGGCCTAGAGTCAGGATTTTGTCCCTTTCTCCACGCAGCCTTCAGCAGCAATGAGGGCTGAGGGTAAATTAAGTTTAGGGAACAGAAAGAAGAACCAGAATAATCAACTTTTCTTCTGAGATGGATGTAACTGGACCAAATAAATCAGTAAGACTTCTCTTTACTTATTTTTGAACCTACTTTGTCTAAGTGTGAAATTCTTCATGCTTGAGTGGGCTAAGTGTATAAGATCAATAACCTATATTTCTCTAACATGCTCATTAATGCTGTTTAAGATAATATTCTTTTTCTGTGTGCATCTTTTGCTGTATTAAGCTCTGCTCCATTCAGTGGTCCTAGCTGTCCACTAATGGCTTCAGTGATATGGTGGCAATCTACTCCCCTTTGTGTTGACTTATTTACAGCCAGAGATCAAAGCATGGATTTCTTATGCAGTGCACAAAAAGAACCATGTTACAGAAGAAGATTGGTTATATTTTACATCATCTCTCCTCTCCCCATCCAAACTGGCACACAGAGTTTACAACTCCACTTCTTACCCATTGTTTAAGCTGGTCCCAAACTAAGATCATTGCTTTTTATTTGCTGACTTCTCTGCTGAAATTTCCACAAATGTAGGCAAAGTTTTACTTAATTGCAATTTCATTTAGAAACTTTGGGGTTTATTCTTGGGCTAGTTATGGTTGTTTAGATCAGGAAACCTAATCCACAGGAAGACTAGAACTAAGCTTTATTGAGAAGGGATATAGTAACAGAATCTTGCAAGTCTGATTGTGTTTTCCCTTCCTTCCCTCTTATACCCCAGGGAGCAACAGGGGATCCATTCTAAGTCTCTTCCTACTTCTATCTCCTTTTCCAGAGCTCAAGGCATATTTCTGCACACTTCGTTTCTGTAATGGTTTGTGAAGAGCTTCTCCAAAGTCATCTCCATAGTTCCATACAATCAATCAATCAGTCAACCAACCAATCTAGCTAGCTATCTGAAAGCCAGCTTGGTGCAGTGGTCAAGGCACCAGGCTACAAACCAGGAGATCATGAGTTCTAGTCCTGCCTTAGGCACAGAAGCAAGCTGGATGACATTGGACCAGTTACTCCCTCTCAGCCCTAGGAAGAAGAAGGCAAGGAACTTCTGAAAAATGCTGCCAAGAAACTGCAGGAACTAGTCCAGGCAGTCACCAGAGGTCAACATTGACTTGAAAGCATGAAAATAAATCTTTATTATGACCATAGAGCAGTATAACAGAGGCATGCCTATATATACTTTTTATCATTCTATTATTTCATTCCATTCCATTCCATTCCACTCTACCCTACTCTGTTCTTACATAGAGCTGTTACTGTATTTTCACCAACCTCCTTCTGCAGTCTGCCTCCTCTTTATCAAGATGTTTCCCTTTGCCAGGAGCCTATTTTCTCCACAAACAAAACAGCCTGCCCTTTCCAATGTTTAGAAGTGATGGGCTATGCTGCTCCATAAAGCTGTTTCAAACAAGTGCTTCACTCCAGCTTTGGAATGAAGCACCCCTGTGAAGATTTGCACAGCCCTAAAATTTATGCCGTAGTCAGAATGATTACTGTTGCTGTTTTCCCCTTGACCTGTTCTTGTGGCTTCGACCTCAGCTGAATATGCAGAGTTATTTCAGCAGAAGAACCCTTTCTTGCTTGGACAGACAAATCACACATTATCTTTGCATAAGTAGCATGTAGATATGTTAGTGCTTCATTATTATACAAACATAAAAAAGGGTTCTAAATTGGATCAGGACCCTTGTTTATGTGCTGAGCAGAGGGGGCTAAATACATGTACAGAAAGACTTTGCTACAGTCCCATGTGCACTGGAGATTTGGAAGGAGTGCTTTCTTCTCTCAGACTTTTAAATATTTGCAAATAAACATACCTCCTGCCCTGACCCTTAATTCATTCACTGTTTTCTTGCTTATTGTAAAATGTAGGACTATGTAACAATGTCTTCAAAACCATACCTCTTCTCTTCTTCCTACCTGATTCTTTTTTTAGATGACCCATAGGGACTGACTTTGTAATGAAATCCATATTTTCTCAGAAGCTCAATATAAAATTGTTGGATCTACCCATAATTGTTTTGCTTACACACGTAAGAAGGCAACATACAGATCATCTGGGTGTACCTAATAATGAATTCCACTTTCCTCAAGTCCCAGAAAAGATCTTCATATCCAAAGAGCTCTTGCTATGTCATTTTGTGCTTGCCTTTGACTTCTTTATCTTCAAAGTCATACCACTCTGTACTTAATGTTCCATAGCTTGGTTTCAACTTGACAATCAAAAGCGTATTAAAGACTTCCATTGTTCTTATGTGTTAATCCACAGAATTCCATGGTTTTTATATTTTATCCACTTTATCAGCAACTTTTCAACCTACTGATCATGACATTTGCTCAACTTTCAGAGTTGCCTCACACAGCTCATGGACAAATGATATAATAAGCACACTAAACACTGGTCCTTTTTAGTAAAGTATGCATGGCTTATACTTCATTTGAACTGCTACATTTGATTGGGATTGGATTTCATAGTGTAAACTGGTCAAGGATATTGCATGTTCAGCTTATAACATCTGTGCTTACAGAGTTTGACAGATGCTGCCCCTCCTATGGTGCTATTTTTCATCCCCTCTTCTTAGAGTGAAAAATGGGGGTGAATTATTGAGAGTGGCACACAATTTTGAGAGGAAACACTGACTGGAATATCTTAGCAACTATCTTTTCCTTAAACATTGTGTTTGAAAGGTTACTTGAGGGAGGGAAAAATTATAGCTGCTATGCCTTTATATTTTGCAGTAACTCCATCCCCAAAAGAAATCTCAATTTTCACCTATTTAGAACTGTGAATAAAAACTAGAGGTTTCAATAACCTTCTGAAAACATTAAGCCTCCCGACCTAAAATGTGAAAGACAGGACTGCCTAATTGTCATTATTCCTCCCTTCACCCCATATTCCCTAAATTTAGACTGATGTATCATAAGTTTGAAAGTTTGGTGAGGATCCATCTGTTATGATTTTTCATTATAAAAACAATATTAAATGAAGAAGGTGAGGCTAATAAGGAATAAAAGTTTTGGCAAAATAGATGTTATATGATCATGGTTAATCTTGTTCAACCCCATGCAGGCCATGTCAATTGTAGTTTCTGGATAGCTTTCAAGGACAGCTCCATGTAGAATACTTTGCAGTAGTCCAGATAGGGTCAAAGTTAGTACAACAACTACAACTGGGCAAAGGTTCTTCTTATAACTCAGACCCCCTGCACCTTTAATAGCATATTGGAATCAAAGAGATCCCTAAAGTTATGTATCTGTTCTTTCAAAAGATGTCCTACTTCATCCAGTATAGGCCACTTTCCAAATTCCTAGCCTGAACACCACCTGTCCACAGCAATTCCATTTTATCTGAATTTAGATTTAGTTTGTTGATCTTCATCTAGTCTATCACATGCTTCCAGTAATTGTCCAAGTCTCCCCTGATTCAGGAAGGAATATGATTTTAAGTTCTATATTAGGAAAAAATGCAGAAGAAAATGCCTATGAAGTTTCAGGCAGCAAGGAGGGAATGGAATAAACATGGAAAGCATTTTTCCCCTCTCACCACTGCACAATCTGCAAAAAGCTAACCATCTCCTAAAGGGGATGGCTGATGTGCACAGAAGGTCATAACTCTATTTTTAGTATCTCTGGGTCATTAAAAATTATTGTACAAGCAGATTATGAGATAGATATTTTCCTTTCCAATCAGAGTAAACAATATTGGACTACATTTTATTGACCTAAAATAAAACTGCTTCTTAAACTGCGGGGATTTAATTTTGAAATGAATTCATGGAATGAAAAGCTTGAGGTTCCTCAGGTATAATCCAGAAGTTTTTTTTTTCTGAATGTTCACCTTTTGAAAAAGCAAATCTCCCATCCTTTGATTTCTGAAAGCATACAAAAAAAGGCATGCAGGCAGTATTCTATTCAAACAACTAATGGAATTAAGCTTGCACCTCCTTTCTAACATTTCAGTAAATCAAAATCAATGTCACCCCAACTGTAAAAGTATTTGGTTCCCTTACTTTTATAATATTAGAATCTATATTAATATTTAATGCATCTCCTTAAACTCTGTTTAATATTTAAAGCAATTGTGTTTCCCCTATTTCTATTCTTGCTGTTCCATAATAAGTCTTTGATGTAGAGTTCCTCATCTTCAAATTTTGGTGATAGTTGTATTGCTAGTTCTTGAATTCCTACCATAGTTCCCTTTTAAGGTGTGAACCAATAAAATATAGGAATGTGCAAATCAGTCCTTTTCCCATTTATGTCACTTTTGCATGCCTTTATCCACGTGCATATTTTGTCCCATTTCCACATTGCTCTGCAACGTAAAAAAATCACAGGAAATTTGCATTTGCATGCACACAACTTCTCTTTGATTTCTCTTGGAATACACATATCTACTTTCTCTTGAATACACATATCTAGATGTATTTTTCTTGAACAGAACACTTTTAAAAATGTTTTGAAAAACTTAATGTAATTTTACATTAATCTGTGTTAAACCGTTATATCTAAGGTGAGCAAACGACAGCCTTTGATGGATGTTTTTTTGAGATGAATGCCTCACTTTGCAGCAGGATGATTTCCCTTAAAGGAATCTTTTAAAAATTATGTTTAAATGAATGAATCTGCTCTGCACTAAAAGCTAGTGAATAAATGCTGTTAAAAAACAACATTCCAATAAAACTTCTTATAAGGAAGGTCTCTCCCCTCCCCCACACACTTTCTAAAACCATGTCTTGAATGCTTTTCTAAAAACCTGTGATGATATATGGTGGGTCGTATGCATAAAACAAAGACAAAAGAAGAAAATGGAACATTTCCCTTGAAAATAAAAAAAGAATAAAACTAGTATGAATCAGCCTTCAGTTTTATTTCCAACCTCATTGCAGTGCAGACCAACAAATTGGAGAGCTGGGGGAATGGAAGTGGTCTGTGACCTATACCAACATTCTAACTGAGTCCTCAGCTCATTTTCAAGGCTGTCCAAAGCTTAGCTTTGTTTATAAGTGTATGTGTTACTATATCTATCATGACTTCAGAAAATGTAGTCCTCTGGCAGGTTCCCTGCAGTTTTGGGACAATATTGGGGGGGAGGGGGGGAGAGAGCTAGGTCAATTGTGAGCATTGCCCCAAAATGCATCCTTAGAGTATTTGTGATAAATTAGTGAGCTTCAACAGTGCTACAAATCCTGCACTTCAACATGTCCAAAAGGAACTATTATGCTCCCAACCTAGTATAAAATAATCACAGTAAAGTAGGTTGACTTGTCAAATGGTTAAAAGATAACATTGAAATACACAGCACTTGGGCTTGCAATGCAGTGATCAGAGGCAGTAAATACTAGTGTTGAAATCAGGCAATGCAACAATATTGTTGAAGACATTTTTCTGTCTTTGGAAAAGACTGAAAGTGAAAATAAAAACAAGTCTAGGGGGATCAAAAGAATCTGAAGATCCAAAATTCCAGCAGGAATATTGGGAACGTGTTAGGTTCATTTAAAAAAAAACTAGTTCATACCTCATGGAGTAATAATGTAGATCAGAATGTAATTATCTTTCAGATTTTATACTATATAATATTTATTGGAAGGTAATGCATATGAAAATCAATTTGGGGAGCAATATAACAATCCAAATGCAATTATCATGCTTGCTTTAATTCATAAAACATGAAACAGCAAAGACTCAGAATTCAAAATTTTAGTAGATTTCTTGGATTAGGATAGACTGATGTCTCCATCTGTCAGTTCCAGCCCTATAATTTACAATTTTCATTTTTCCCATGCACTGTCATCATCTTCTTCCCTATTATTGTATATGGTGCATTGCAGAGTTTCATAAGCTCAGCATGTAATTCCTAATGTCATGACCTTGAATAACAGCTAGAACAACAAAGAAATACGGCCTCATCCCAAAATGGAAGGCTCAGAGACACAAACCAAATTCTCTCCAAGTCGGCTCTCTACACACCAGCCCTTACAATTTCCAATGCTTGCTCATAAGCAAAAGGCGATGAAGTGCTAAGCTAAAAACTAGAGGGGTACCTTTCAATGTCCTTCAGCCTTCAGAAAGAGGCAATGCAGAAGTTGGGAGATGTAGTTTGACACAGGATCAAGGCCTGGATGAGCTTTAGCAAAGCATGGCCCTTATTTTGCACTATCCATGGTACTGAAATCTTAGTTTTTTGGCATTTCCTGCCTCATCTTACTCTTAGATAAAATGGCATTTCTCAAGTATCTGACAATCTAAGTTTCAACAAAGAGAGGAAAGAGTGGAATAAGAAGGATAACACTGGTTTGATTTGAATAAAGATAGCTGCAGATACCAAAGCATTCTTTCGTTTGGATATCCCAAACACTGCTGTGCCCTGTTGAAAGCAGGAAGTGTCAAAAGAAACTGTATGTGTGTATGCATGCACGTGGATGCTTCAATTCCAATACAAATATTAAGAGTTATTTTAGTTGAATTAGAGGAATTGAGGGGAAAAAAACCTTATTTTTCATAGAAGATGTATCCTGAAGATCTGGTTTATTATTTATTTATTATTAGATTTATATCCTGCCTTTATTTTTGTACAATGCAAGGCAGCATACATAATGCTCCTGCCTTTGATTTTTCCCACAATAGCGACCCTGAGAAATGGGTTGGGCTGAGAGAAAGTGACTGTCTCAAAGTCATCAGCTGGTTTTCATGACAAAGGGAGGACCAGAACTCACAGTCTCCCAATGTCTAGTCCCATGCTTTAACCACTACACCAAACTGTCACTCTGTCACTCTCCATCTTCTCTCCTTCTCCCTCTCCCTCCCCCTCTATCTCCTATCATTCATATGACAATATTCCAAAATCAACAATGAACAAAGTGCAAGATGTCATAAATGCCCAATTTTAATACTAAAATGTAAAACCAATGATGTCAAAGTGGTTCTTGGAGTTTTATTACAGAATAATGGACAAAGTGCATTTCTGTACTAAAAATGAGAGTCCTTCTGGCAATATTTCTGGCAGATACTCAAAGTTCATTTACAGTGCAAAAGTTTAGTAGCTCTGGAAATCTGACAAGCAGGAACAAAAAGTTTCGTGCTTATCTTCCCATAAAATTACAAAATCATCCTTTCCATAACCAATGGCCATAAATCTCTTTGGCACATTTTTGCTTGGTTCAAAAACATTAAAGCAGATGAAAGAGAAACAAGGAGAAAAAATCCCAATAACAAATGCATTCCTATCTGACAATAGTTTAGTGATAAGATCACAATAGCAGGCACTTACCTGCTCCAACCCCATTCATTGATGACATCTGATATGTCTATGTCTGTACTATGTCTATAAAGTCAACACACAACTGTCTTTCCACAGTTAATAATTAACGTTCATTGATGGTTGTATTTTAAGTATGATTTTTCCATTTGATTCTTTTCCTTTCTAAACTGCTTCAGAAACAGTATATTATATTTAATGAATAGTTATAGTCCAGCTGGACTCTTAACTGCCTGATATGCCATGTAGCAGTGATCCAGGACAAGAGAGAGATAGTCCAGTTGAATGCCGACTCCCTCAGTGTCACATCTGTGATGACTCAACAAAACAGAGACCATTCAAACAATATGGACATTTGTGTTGAAGAGATGTGTATGTATACAACTCTGTGTACATTGGTTTCTACATGTTCAGAAACTTGGTATCATCTGGTTGTGAAGTCATGTGGAAGCTCACCAGCTACAACTGTACATATTAAAGTTTCATCATGAAACTTCATTTATTTATTCTGTCTGAATACCAGATTTGTTCTGATGAAATATCACAGGCATGCCAGCATAGTATCAAGGAAGTGCAAGTCTGAATTCCACTGCATGCATAGTGAATTAAATACACAGAGAGACAAACAGATAAAACATATACTTGTACCTTTATTGCACAGCTGAATAGAACCAACATGGACATGAAGAATAAGTGTTGTAGGCAATGCTTAGTGCCTGGAAAAAAGAAAATAAAAGCCAGGGTCTTTTTTTAACCTGGGACACAGGGCTGAGTTGCATGATATTTTATTCACATAGACTGGAATTCTGGAAATTATTAAAAAAAAACATGTAAGAGATGTTTGTGTGTGTTCTATCAGAAACCACTTAATTCACCAATCTAACCAACTAGGCAACATTCCCATAGCATGTGTTCATCCATACATTTATTGCAGAGCTACTCTATAATTAGATAACACGATAATCTCCATCTTTTTGAACAGATCAGATGGTCTGCTGATATAAACAAAGCCAAATCAGATGGGGAATTGGGTCATGCTAAGATACTCTTCATCACACAGACTCCTTAATCTGATGCAATTTGTTTTCCATGGATATGGGGCATCCTTATTAAAGTAGCACACTGTTCTGGAAAAGAGACTGCAGCATATGCCCAAACCACTATTTTTCTAAACTTTGCTTTCTGCACACTCGATCCTATTTCTCCACTGAAATTTTGAAAAGAGAAGTTGCATTCTGTATTGTTTATGTGAAACCTTGGCAACAGCTGTCATATGCTTCCTATAGAAGCATTACATTTTCAACTGCAATAGTCACCAATCACTCTTTAACTCACTTGGTGAAAAGACACACATTTAAAAACGAAGTGCTGAGATCATCACAGATTATCAGCCATGTTTAACTAGCAATAAATAAATAAATTAGCCTCATGATTTCCCCTTGTTCTGTAGAGCAAAATCTTTATTCTCTTAGGGCAGTTTTTGGAACCTGATTTATAGGTTTTTTCCCTTTGAGCTGTTCCTGAAGACGGAACATTGCTGAAGTTACTTTTCTTACGTTTGGCCGTGTGGTTTGTTTTTTACCTATATCATAAATTATTTCTGCTTTACTTTGTTTTTACTTCTGCTTGATTGGTTTCTTCTGTCACCTCCCCCTTGCTTTAATGGCATTTTCTGACATACATTCTTAGTACAATTCAGTAATTATGTTTTAAAAAATGATACTGTGTTGATGGTGATTTAATGCATGTGTCATAATAAAAGCTGAAAGGAACCATTCTTTCGGTATAGATGTATTGGAAGGGGTAATGAAACAACATGAGTCATACAAGCCCACTTCTGACCAGTTTGAAATTATGCTAAGCTGGCCCAAGTGCAGCATCTAGTCTGTTCTTTGTAACCATTATAAGTCATCCGGGATGAAAGGACTTGCATAATTGCATCATGGTTGTTTTATTGTATTGGGTTTTTATTCTGTTCACCACCCAGAGTTCCTTTTGGTAGATGGGCAGCTATATAAATTTACTGAATCCAATCCAATCCAATCAAATCATGATGGAAGCAGGTTGATGTATCCCAAACAGAGTACACCATACCAGAAAGGCCATTAAGAGAACCAGAATCTCCCTCTTGTATCTCCCTTATACAGGGTTCTCCTCAGAGCCATATGGAGGATTGACATGAGGCCCACCAGAACAAAGCTACCCTAATTAGTTGGAACATGGCCAGTTGGTTGTCAAAACGTAGAGATAGTACCTTCATAAGTTTTATAACTACCTTTGATGTCATCTTGCTTTTCCTTTCTTTTTTAATATAGCGCCCTCTGATGGGTGCATCAGACTTCTCAAGAACTACTGTGTGAGACAGCCAAGCCCCATTAATCTCAAGTCACAGAAGTATTTGGCGACTTTGGGAATGAACGTTGATTTAGATTTCTTAAGCTGTCTTTCAGCTTTTTTGGTAGATATTCTCAAGGGGAAGAAGTTTTCTAATAATTTCTCAAGGATAGAAGTCCCCACATTGGTGAGAATTGCCTTGTTACTTAAAAAAAAAGTGTGGGAGGAAAGAATTCCCTTTTGATGCCTTACTTGCACTTTAATTGAAACATGGGTAGCCAGGGAGAGGATTGCACAGGAAAAGAGAGGACACAAACATATGCAAATGTATGTGCACCCACCAAACACACCAACCACCTACTAAATAAATAAATGTGAGAACATTTAAGACTACCTAGAATTTATTTCCAAAATTCTCCCCTAAAAGAAATTTCAGTGCAAACTTCTTTTTATCATGCTAAAGAAGAATGTTTTCTACAACTCTACTTGGCATACATATCTGTCTACAATTTTATGCTGCTTCTGTGTTGCAGTTCTGGCTGTTTTGAAAGCAGAGAGATTGCCAGCTCCCTTGCGAGCTGTTTACAATAGAATCAAAGGAATGAAATCTTGATAATAATTCTGATTGATTCCAATTATAAAATGCATTCTCTCTTATTAGTTTTCCAAACATGCAACTTCATGGCTTTGTAAAGCTTGTTATCTATGTTTCACAGTTTTGCCCAGTATCAGCATGTTGTGTTTAATCTGAGTACTTTTATAATCTTTAGATGCAAACTCCATCTCAGATCAATCTATTAATTAGTGTTTCTAGTTTGCAGGTAGAGGATGAAAAGAACTGCAAATTCCAGTTTCCACTGATGGTAACTGGAAGACCACCAGGGTCTGAAAGAATGCAAATTAATATGGCATTGTCATGGTTGTTCTGCCTTTCCAGATCTGGTATCAAACTCTATATTCTCCAGTAATGGATTTCTATTATTGCTGGAGGAGAAGAATTGGAAATAAATGTTCAGCAGTTCATGGAAAGAAGGGTCCACTGTCTACTGTCAACGAACAAACAAATAAGCACCTTAATTACAACATTTCTAAGCTACTTCTCATGATAAGAATGGGTCTTCTCAATATGAGGTCATTATGATCTCCGGTATCTGGAGAACAAAATAAGCCATAAAAATACTGTGTTATTGCATTGCATTGCATTGCATTGTATCCCTGCAAATCCTGAATTCATCTGAATAGGTGATGGATCCTGAAGACTTCAACCTCAAGAGAAGAGACAAAGTCCACCAAATACCATGAAGGTTTCCCAGAAAAGTGATGAACCAGTCTGATAGCTGCTTTGCTAACACAACTCTACAGATAGCAAGGTCAAAAACTGGGTAGGCTAAGGGTATACCAGGGAGATGTTTTATCTTCCTCAACATGTACACAAACAGAGCCAGCAAAAGTGTTAGTCCAAAAAGCAACAGGAGGCAAAGGGATAGAAACCCCAAGGTTCCTTCCCCTACATTCCAGCTTGTTCTTCATTAACCCACATTGCAATGAATAATCAGAACCAGCTCTACTATGCAGTAGAATGAATTCTTCAATAAGGTGCCATTGCTGTTCTAAACAGAAAGACTTAATTCAAGCTTGACTCCTGATAACTGCATAGATATATCCCTGTAGGGGTTTTGACTGCAATTAAGAAATGTTTTTCAATTTTCCAATCAACCTTTAGTTGACGCTGTAGCAAGACTTGTTAAAATGCTTGCATGGGATGCAAGGGACAGGGCTAGGGTGCCAGTCTGATGATTTATCCTTTGAGGCAGTGCAAGATCTTGGGATATAAGGTAAATTACAATTTTTAAAATTCATCTGAAGTCTGAGGTAGGAAAAGCTATCTCCAACCCTTGAATCTGCCAATCATGTTTTAAATTTAATATGGCTTTAATTGACAAATCATTGCCATTTAGCCCTGTTGAGATAACTGTGGTAGATTACATTAATTTGGCACTCATTGAAATAAAAATGGTTTAAATAGGTTCTTATATAAATCCTAAGTGAGAAAAAATAGCATCTTTTATTTCTGTATTAAGGCATTAAAGGCCAGGGTTCAGCCTTGAGCAAATTCTACAAGGCAGTTAGAAACCCTTGCTAATAAAGGTTTATAATGGAAGTGCTTGGGCAGCTTATGGAATACCTTAATAGAAAGAACAAGTATACAGCAATGTCCAAAAAAGGGATTTATCCATAACTCACAGGAGATGGAGCATTAAGGGAATTACAGTCTCTTTATGATTGTTCTGTATCTCATTTTAAAAATCCTACCATCTACATTTCTAAATGTTTTCCATTTACTCTTAAATTAATAGAATAACCAGCTATAATACTGATTTGTTTCTTCCAAAGAACACTGTTTTACTACAGCTGCAGACTAAGTCCCTTCCCCATGGTGCCCAAAAGCCTTGTGTAGGCTTTTAGAAATGCATTCTTCTAACCAACACAGATCTATTTCTGACATAAATAACACAGTGACAAAATTGTCCTTTGTTTCCACAAAGTCCTCTTCTCCAAGTTTCTTTAGATGGTGTCTTGGAACTTATCTCATTCTTGTGAAATTGCAGGGAACACCTGTGTTGTGGTAGTTTAGGTTACCCAAGTGTGTAACCTCTAGCCGCCATGGTCTGAAATAGATCCAAGAGAGGAGCTCCCTGCTACAGTAATGTCTTTTCTTGGGATTTAATGACTGTGTGGGAAAACACTGAGGTAAACATATTAAACATGTCAATTTTCCTCCCTTTTTCTGAGACCCAATGCTGTGCTTGGAGTGACTGCTTGCTCTCTGTTTCATGATGTGATTGGTCCTGATGTTACCTTCTGATATGGGCTAACAGATGGCTACTTACTATATAACTGCTTTACATTACATATGAATCCAGAGCTTTTAAAGTCTTCTTTCACTGGAGACCCCATCTCACCTCATCTTCCTCTAAACTTGGAAGGAGAAAAACCTTTACTTTCTGTACAGGATGAACACCATTCCCTTTTTAAAATGCTGGTGTGAGTGAAGATGTTAACAATAAGTAATGGGGAAAAAACCTCAGGCCCCTGAGTTACTCTCTGGGGAGAATTTGGTTTCTCTAAGCTGGGATTTAACATTTACTTTCTCTTGGCATTAGCAATCCAAATGACTTTATGCTAACAAGTTGAATCTGATGTCATCTGAGGCACAATTCCACACCTCGCAATAACCTCAGTAAGTGTCATAAAATCAATCTCTATGTGTTGATAACAAACATGGCCTTCCCCAGTCTCAGGAATATCAACAATATTCAAAAATAAGTAATGTACAAGGAGAGAAACAAATATTTCATATATATCATATTTCATAAAGCTCAGTGAACGTATCTATCAAATGATGATCCACAGGAAATGGCATCAGGAAACATCATGCACCCAAATGCAAGCAACCTCAAAGTGCAGTTTTCACTCCCTTTCTTTGCAAAAAAAAAACCAGGTCTAATAATCTATTTTAAAAAGCTCAGAATTTCTATAGCACTTGCCCTGTACCCTTTTCTTGTGATCTGAATGTTAATGCTTGAAAATTGCATTTACTGAGAAAAGGGGTCATTATGAAATAGGTAAACTGAATGCAGATTCAGTTTTATGGGAAGAACCATAAATCCTATTGGAAATACATCATGGGAGTCCAGTGTAGAGGTTCTGAAGGGGAAAATGTTTATTTTTCTCAACTGTTCCCAGTATTAATTTTATGTATCCATTTTCTATAACATTTATGTTCCTCTTTAGATATGCAAGTTGGCCAAATGGAGTGTTTTGTTCTGTTTTTTAAGACAATGTGATTATCAGTTC
Source organism: Candoia aspera (assembly GCF_035149785.1). Lineage (NCBI taxonomy): Eukaryota > Metazoa > Chordata > Lepidosauria > Squamata > Candoiidae > Candoia > Candoia aspera. The sequence continues at coordinate 16,220,516 of NC_086163.1, read as the reverse complement.
GGTGAAGCCAAATTATTGTACGGCATTTATTTGCAGCCTACCTTCAACAAATCAAATTTGTTGATCCAAATAAATGTAAGCCTGAAGTCATTGTCCTTATGCAGAAAGGATCTCTACATTACCAGAAGAGGTCAGAAATGGCCAGTGTAATAACAGTCAACTGGGAATACAACTTCACATAATAGGGAATTTATAGAACTCGGTACCATAAAATTTGTTACAGTGAGAAGGGTCAAAAGTATGGGACTTGGGGCAGTCAGCCCCCCTCCCTAGGTACTTTCCATTCTTCAGTTGGGTGCCACAATGCTTAATCTGCAACACAGAAATTTGCCTATCTTTATTAGATTCCACTCACGGGCTTGCTTGTTGGATGGATGACACATTCTAATGCATACTTTTAATGTGTTTTCATCCACAAGGGAGCTGCCTTGAATTAATAAACATCTGCCTCCAGTTCACCAACTTTTTAAAAAAATTAGTTTAACAAGTATCAGTCTGGAACACCGGTGCCAAAACGACTGATTTTCTGACTAGTGTAAAATTATACCAATTACCCAAAGAACTGGGATCAAAGAATGAAGGGGTTCCTTAATTGTTCCAGCTGGTATGGGTTTCCCATAGCAAGACTGCATTTCTTCCCCATTTTGAGTCTATTTATTGGTCTTCTCAATGTATGTGTTTGTACTGAAAGAACGTCCTTGTACATCCTGAATGATACCAGCTTTTCCAAACAGTGAAAAATTCTCATACCCAAAAAAGCCTTTCCTGCCCAATTCTTCACCATCCAATCTTCAGTAGAGTAGCTTTTTAGTTTGGTTCTGATCCTGGCTCCCAAACCTACTAAAATCTTCCACCAAACCAGTCAAAGTTTCCATCTACTTCGATTTAACTAGCAGCTATTAACTGTTAGCTCTTGAATGTGCTATGCTTTCAACCTCAGATTTTTGATAACCTTCTGTTTCAACAGCTCTGGCTTTAAGAGATTGAGAAGTATTTGGTGATATATTATCTTTGCACTGTCTCTTTCTTATATTTTTAAAAGATTTCCTGCTCTGTGAAACTGGCTTCTATTTTTTTTAAAAAAACCCTTTTACCGGGTTCTTGGGAAGGTATTCTGAATTTCTCTTATGACTTTTCAGCTAACTTTATTCTCGGGAAATGGGTTTTTTTGTTGCCCATTCCCCAAGCTCATGGGATTTGTTCCCTTCTGATATTTTTGCTTCAAGTTTAACTGAAACATGAAAAGACAAGGAAGTTGCAATTCACTGGAGAAAGAACTGTGCAATAAAGAATAGGACATAATCCCATTGGCCAACCTGTAGCTAACTGGATTCAAGAATACTATATTTTACTCACAGGCAATTCCCTTTTCCTTTAAAACACATTACAAAAGCAAAATTGTCTTCCTCAAACTGGATTGGTAGAAAATTCCCCAAGATTTGTTATAAAATGAACAGTCCACAAATATATTAAATAAAGTAGAATCTCTCTGCACATCCTTCATTGGGAAGCACCTTATCAAGAAATGAAAAACTGAAGCAGCGATTAAAATCCATTTGCAACAAGCACACAAGTTATTCAGTATCGAACAATTATTTGCAAGTCACATTAATTTGTTGTGGGATAAAACATGGTGATATCCAAACTTTGTTTTCTGTAGATAGTAGGTATGTCAGAGCAACTTTCTGTACTGTTTCTGTTTAGTAGGTTTACTGTAATTCTCAACTTGGAATCCTTATAAAAGAGGCTAATTGATTTATTTTTGTTTTGCTATGAGGGGAAAAGAGAAGTCACTTCTAAGTCTCAAAGATTAATATGACCTTCATTCCAGAAAGTCCAGCAATATTGTTTCATTCATTGCTCTTATAGGACCATTAAGAGCCTGGGGGAAGACAGCACTGTCATTCCAAGTCAATTCAGCTAACCCATTAGGAGAAGTGCATCCTGCAAACCTACAGTCATTCAGTAACTGAAAAACCTGTGGGAAAATAGACTCCTTTCACAGTTCAGTGCCTGCACAATTTGATCAATATTGTTTTTAAATGTGTGTTTTTTAAATTTTATTTATGAAGACTTATGCTGCTATAGAGGAATGTCATACAAGAAACTTGGGGCAGGGGACAGGGGAGCAAATCCATTTTATCCCACAGTAACTCTCAAGGTTATTTGCACTAAAAGTAAAAGTCTCCTTCATGTCAAATTTGACTCCTTGGGATGTCATGGACAGCCTTGTAGTTTTCTTGGCAAAGATATGGAAAATATTTTCTATTGACTGCTCTCATTATTGTTTTTTCAGCTTACCAGTCTAGCCTATGTCCCTCAAATTCCCATTCAGGTTCTAACCAGCCCCAACACAGCTTAGCTTTCAAGCCTAGACAAGGGAGAACAATGCATATGCTTTTCCAAATATCCAGTAATCTTATCTAATTAAAGGGTCATGCTATCTTTATGAATTTAATTTGCTGGAGGATTTGGACATCTCCTTGTCTGAATGAACTACCTCATTTGTTGTTGTTGTTGTTGTTGTTTATATTCCTCTGCAGTTATCCAAGAGAAAAAGAAAAACCTATAAGCCCAAATAAATCTATAGAAGGGAACACAACTAGCTTTCTAATTTTGAATGTTTCCACTTTTTACACTGCAGTCCTTGGGTTTTTGGTATAACATGAACATGTATATAAATGCATAATTTATAATGAAATGTTTAGTGTACTCTAATTTACCATAAACTGCCTTTAAAAATAGACTAAAATGTGTATGTGTTTTAATAGAACAAAATAATGATATAGAAATGGAAAGGAAAGTGTTTATGAATGAGCATTACCTTAAGTGCAGCGGAGGTGGGGAGGATGTCTTTCAATCCAGTGTAATGTTAGGCAATAGATACAAGACAGAAGTAACAAGCAGGAGCAAATCGCTTCCCCTCCTTCTTTATTTCCTGCCAGGTCAATCATGAAGGGAGCTAGGAAATCCTGCCCCTCTTCTCTGCAATACAGTTGCACTTCAATAAAAGACATGGGCACAGGAGGAACTGGTGAATGGCTTAAGTAGAGCAAAGACGAATCTCAGTGCAATGGAAGAGTCATTTGGAGGAAAACCAGGAAAAGAATGGACTGGTACCATTTGGGTGGGAAGAGGATCTATATGAATCACAGAAGGGATCTTGGAAGTTAATTCCTTACTCCATATGTTCTACAATTCAAAATGCTTTCCAAGCTCTGAATATGAAGGATCCTAGCATTGGATCCAAGTCTACCATGTTTAGTGCAGGAATCCAAATAAAACATCCCCAACAGGTGTATACTGCCACTGAATTAAAGTCCACCAAGGCGTACAGTTTCAATCCTTCCTTTTTGGAATTTTCTCCCAGTATTTATCTGATTCCCACTTCTTTGCCATTCTCTCTTACCACCACTGAGAACTTTCCATCGTCCATGAGGAAGCCATCAGAAGACCTCTCCTTGCAAAATCTTCCTTGTTCTTTCAACCATTCCTTGTAGGACTTAATGTCCAAACTTCTTGTGGTTCTCCACTCTCCCAGGGCACTATACTGTTGCCTTCCGAAATCAGGATTCCTGTAACTATTCCCAGTCTTCCAAGTATCCCAGTCCTACTTAATAATAAAACGACTTGATATAAATATAAAAGTGGATTGTGCTGAATTAAATACTATTGGTTCATTAAAAATGGAGGACACAAACAAGTGCTATAATATTTGCTCTGTACAAAGAGGTCCAGCCAAAAATCTATTTGATTAATGTATTAAATTCCCCTTGGCTTGCAGTTCATTTGAGAGGTCCTTTTATTACTGGTTTTTAAAATAGACACACCAGCTGCCTATCAGTTACACATAACAGTTAAATATAGGCTATTGATTCTGAAAAATCATTTAGAGAAGCTGAGAAAATCTCCAAATGCATTTTATAAAGAAACTTCAGGGTAGGATGTAAAAGTACTTTCTTTATTATTAATTTGTTTTTTATTTGCATATTGATTTACTGCTGTTTTAGTTTACTGTTTAGGTCAGAGATGTAAACACCAAACTTATGAGAATATCTTTCTTAAAATGGGCAGATCCACAAGTTTCTGTTTCTTACACATTCATTTCTTGTTTTAAAAAAGTCACGTTGTCTCCATTCTTTAGCAAGCTCCTAACAAAAAACAAACTCCCTTCCATCTATTGTGGCCAAATTCAAGAAGTACAACTTGCAGCATGGAAGGACTCATACCTATCTGTGTCACTCAGCCAAGAAAGTTAAGAAACCTTGACGGGTCATGGGGGGAACAGTGAAAACTGCAATTCAGAACATATGCACCTTTTGCACTCCAAAAGGCAATAGGTGGAGCCAGGGCAAAAATGATATTTGATTTAATTTAAGTTACCTTTAAATGTGATCCAAAGAGTGTACTTTCCAGAGATATACTGAATAATTTGTCCCTTCTGTTGCTCAAGTTACAATTCAGTAACATTTGTCTGTATTCAAGTTTTTAGGGAGTACTTCTGGACAATCAACCTCAAATTGAAGATTTTTGGTTAGGTGCGAATTCTGTTCAGTTCTGACTTACTCAAACCATGATTAAGCATAATCATGTATAAACCCAATCAGAACTTCTCTACATAAAGATATGGAGCTGTCAATTTTCCTTGCTACTACAATCATTCCCACCTCCCTAATTTTGAAAAATGTGCTTATTTGGGGGTGGTGTTGTTGTTGTTGTTGTTGAAAAAGCAAAAATAAAACAAAATCTCATCTGGTTCTAGTCATGTCCTAAAAATAAGATTATATCCATCTATTCAAAATTAAGACACAACAATGCACAGTTGGCAGGAAGCAATTTGGGGGAAATGTGTTACTTTCTTTACTTTAATATAAATTGCAAATCAATTTTTAAAAAAGCAATTTGGGTACTATGTCAAGTTGCTTGACCCCACTTCTCTGGAAAGTCATTGACTCTCAGGATTCGTGCAGGCATAGATTTTTCATGAATGCTAAGTGAATCAATATTTTGTCCACAATAAGTCCATAATTGGTCCATATAGATTAAAATTAATGATATATAAATAATTTAACCTTAATTGCGCTCCTGGTGCATACCAATCTGCAATCTGCAATCAATTAACACTTACTTCTTAAATTTACTAGGAACAACTTGGCAATAGCTCCTAAATCCATATACTTAAAAGTCTCTGTATAACACCTGAACATTTCCATGTCAGAAAAATACATACAATGAGAAATAATGTCCAAAAGCCAATTTTTACACCATCAAAGCCTCCAGAGATGCAGCTACCAAGATCCACTAGTACTGAGTTCTGATATTTCATAATTCCCAAGTGTCGTGCTGGGATGGGAATGCAAGAAAAAAAAGTATACCTGACTATGGATTACATTTGCTGACCTGTAAAGCCAGTTTGTTAAAGTGGTTAAGGCACCGGGCTATAAACCTAAAGATTGTGAGTTCTAGTCCTGCCTTAGGGACAAAGCCAGCAGGGTGACCTTGGGCCAGTCGCTCTCTCTCAGCCCTAGGAAGCAGGCAAGGACAAACCACTACCAAAATCTTGCCAAGAAAACTGCAGGGACTTGTCCAGGCAGTCACCAGGAGTCAAGACTGACTTGAAGGCACAAAAAAAAAAGTCTATCATGCCAAATGTATGCTTCCTTATGCAGCTTTTTATTAAGGAAAAGCAGAAAAGTAACAAAATCAGAATAAGCAATAGCAAGTTCTAAATTGTGTGTGAAAAGGACCTAGCCCCTAGCATCCTATTGCAGGAATTTCAGAATGAATTAAAATGTAATTCATTTCCTGTTTTAGGTACATACTGTATATGCAGAAAACGCCCCAACAAAATTTCCAAACTGACGTTTTGCAAAGTTCCTAATTAGGAATAGGATCCTTCCCCTAAGCAGTTCTCGAAGGAAGCCTATCTCCTTGGATGCCAGCACTTTCTAGGACTGGGCCTCGCGAATGATTACCAATTTTCCCAAGATCACATTGCTGCCCTGGAATCTCCAGATCATCTTCTGCAGAAAAAGAAAAGGGACATGCAAGCAGGGGTTGCCTTCATCTTTCCAGATGCCATTGACTCCAGTTACCATCACCTCCAGCCAGGCTACAAGTGCTTGAGTGTATGAATTGCAGCCTAATATCTGAAGTTAGGCACTGGTTTCTTGCTCTTCTTGAAGTGTCCCACTTGATGACTCACTTCTCTGAAAGCTGCTTTTTCTCTATGCTTGGACTTGAACAGTTTCTCTGTTACTGAGCTAAGCTTATTTATTATTCAAGAGTTGTATCAGGGTAACACCAGAGCTTCTACTGACATAGCAAAATGTAACAACTCATTAAGAGATGCTTCAGAATAAGTAAATATATTTGTAACAGACCAGCAAATATTCTTTGCCTCAAATGAAGGATAGTAGTAATGTCATAGATCATCACAGAACATTTCCATGTCATATGAGAATGATCCAGTGAGGGATTGGATCCATCGGCAAAAGGATATCATGGAGTCTGCTGTGGGGGGATCATCAATAATTCTGGCAATATGTTTTTAAAGAGGTAGATGAGAAATTGGGATGAGAAAATATATAGGTGAGCTCAGAATGCCCATGTGCACCGAAACCAGAAATTTTGGAGTGCAGTTCAAGATTCCAAAGCAGATGTATATACATTAAAGGAAAATACACACAAAATCAATACATTAAAGAAAAAATATATGCTTAAAGGTGTTGGGGTGTGTGTGTAAAACTTGCTTACAAAAATGGGGCACATCAAAAAAGGTATACATGAAGAGATATGTCCATGACAATGGGAGATATATGCATTCCTGCATACTTTTTTGCTGAATGTGTAAACAGGGACCTGAACAGAAGGTCCATTCAGCAGTTGAGAAATTCAGTGTAAGTGAAATTGGGAAAATTGTCCATTCAGCCTCAAATATAATAAATAATCTTCAAAATTATTTGGTCTGATGCGGCTTGGTCCAGTGAGGCTGAATTTGTCTGATTCTCCAGCTTGAGGCAAGATTAATGCTAAAAGCCTGCATGATTCCTAATTCATTGTTTGAAGAGGTGTTTAAAGCAGGAAAAAAAATGCAGTAAAGCTGTCTATCTGTTAAGGCTACCTAATTTTAAAATGTACCTAAATATTTACACTAGATTTCTTTCTCTATTGCCTGAAAGGATTGGTAGACAACGGTTATTATAAAAGAAACTTTTAGCAGTCAGTAAGAATGTCCTGCTTATTGTTCTGAGCATCTATTAATTAGATCTTCTGAGAGTATAATTGAATTCTTTTTTAGAGCTGCTTAGACTTGCCCACGGCTTTCCATTCAGTTATATAAGAAACCTCTTTATGTCATTTAATTACATCAGGGCCACTGGTTAGGTGATGCCAACTTTGTGGCACTTATGATGGGCTAGAACAGGAACCTAAGCAAGTATTACTCTTATTAATCCTGCGTTGTGAGTACTGACAGATGCACCATTCTCCCATGATCATCTGCCTGGTGTTTCTGAGACTTCAGTTTAACATCCATTTTAGTCAAATTAATATGCTTATTTTAATAAAGCCAAGCAATGTGCTTTCTTACTGCAGAAGTAACCTAACCCCACCATGTAACATTTTGTCTATTATAACAGTGAAGATGGAGAGGTTCAGCTTTATTACTAAATGAAGTAAGGGGAGATTAGCCATATCTCCTTCCCCAATCATTTCATCTTACACTCAGGAGAAGCTAAGATGGTGACTGACTAGCACCTCTCGATACAAACTCCTAACTTGTTACTGACCTTACCTGCTCTGACCAGTCCTTATGGCCTAGACATGCTGTAATGACTGCCTATTCAAAATAGTAATGAGACTCACACAGGTATTCTATGGATATCTAATTTAATAATGAATAGTATGCAGAAACACAGGCAAAGCTGAGAATACTAAAAGCGTGGGATTTCTCCCAATTAATTCACAAGCAATCCCAAGCCCTTCCCCCCAAAGTCAGTACAGTTCCATCTCCTTGCAGGTGTTCCTAACGGTTACTGCCAGTCTCTGGGTAACATCCTTGACCAGTCGAGATAACCCAAACATGCTTTCCTCTGTATTCGCATCACCCAGCTCACTGCATGGCACCAAGGAACAGTAGCAGCCCCCTCCTGTGCAATAACACGTGTCAACACCAGCATGGCATGGGTACTGGTTACAATGTTTCAGGAACATTGGAACAGGAACTATGACACATGCCATCCAGAGGCAAGAAATCTGTGCCAATAATGATACCGGGTCCCATAAATCCTGTAAAGCAGATGAGGATTACTCCTATCTCCCCACTCATCTACTTTTTTTTGCAGGGGGTGACCAGCTCCAATACAATATGTGAGCTAACTGATGGGGGGTGGGGGAGAGAGATGTCTTTAATTAGTGGAGGAAGAGGGGAAGGACAGCTTTCTGATCATTCTCCTGGGTGTTCTTTCTCCTGGGTCCTTGCTTCAGACTAAAAGTGATTGGTTGTTTTGTAGCATTTTCCCCCTAGTGACATTTTTCAAAGTTTTATACTATATAAATTAGCACATACTACAACAGTAAAGTTAACATGAGATTACAAGATCACTGTCATGAGCACTGATGGTGAGCAGGAGGGGGCCCCTATCCAGGGGGGAAAACGCATGCGTAGTAGAGAAAATTTGAGTTGTCATTCAAAGAGACACAGAACAGACCTGCCTTGACTTTTGGGGTTTATCTGTATGGGTTTTCTCATGCTTCTTCAGTTTGGTAGGATTTTCTGTCTACTGTAGCAGTAATAAAACACTAGAGACTTATTCCTCATCTCGGCATGGTTCCTGCTTGTCAGGACAATCATATTTAAAAAAATACATTTCTTCTTGAATCATTATCATTTGCATAATGTTGGTTTACTGGTTATACAAGTAAGCTGCAGACAAACCTGTGTTTGTTTTCCAGTTAGCTACAGTCTGCATTCCATTAAAACAAATAAATTGTAATTTCTTTGTAGGGAAGGTGTTTATATGGGCCACCAAATACTGAAAATCCTACGATGAATAAGTGTTTTAAGAAATTTGCATTTAATATAGCACAGCACCTCTCTGCTTGTTATTAAATCAGCCTACCTTTTTGTAGGCTTCTTTAAAAGAAGATGTCACTGCTTTATAAATTTATGAAGCAGCAGCATTTTTTAAAAAAGAAGTCTACAAAAAAATTAAGCTGTTTGAGTAAGTAGCAGAAAAGTGCTGTGCTCACGTTAGATCCAAAGCATTACTTCTGTATCATTTTTGAAACACACACTGCCCTAATATTAGATTTGATCTTAAGGAAAACTGGTAACATGGGATTCCTAAATCAAGGGAGCTCTCCATGGTACTGAATTTTAACTGCCCAATTTGTATCTTGTAGCCTCTGATAAAAACACTTCAGGGACTCCAAGTTGGAACAGAAAACTCTGTTCTGATATGTAAGACACAATTACATTCTTCCACTAATTGGTCAAAAGATATCCCTGCAAGGCAACACAGCGCTAGGCTCTACCCCAATCTGCCAAACAAAGTCCCAGGCTCCATCCATGAAATCTCAGGTTCAGAGTGAGTCCTTCACTCTTAAAAAGTTTTAGTAAGTTGCAAACTTACGGTGCCTGTTTTTCTCCAAAAATCTTATTTCAGAACGCTGGTTTTCTCTTACATTCACTCTCAACCTACCTGGGCCTAATAAAGACTTTGAGTACTCCATCACCAGGACTCAAATACTTGCCCAGAGTTCTATTTCTCTCTTATTTTCTGTGTTTATTACATTCTCCAAAAACTTCTTGACTGAACCCTTACAGAAAACTATAAAGTGAATTACTTCATGCCAGCAAGACACTTACTTATCATAGTGTGGTGGATCACCTCCTGCACAGCTAACTATGTATCTCCACACACTGATTTCTGAGATTATTTTTTTTTAATTTCAGATCAGGATAAAGGAGGTGGATTGGAGAAGGAGGGCTACATGTCATGGGAGGGAGAGTTGTCCTAGACAAGTTAGGTCACTCTTACCAGTGTAGCATTAATTTTTTAATATCCCTTTTCCCCATTGCACTCACAGTCACATAAATTAAAATGTCAGAATATTTTTCCCAATCCCATGAGTAATATAAACACAGAGAGAAACACATTCCAATCAGGAAGTGCCAAACTTCTTCCTTTTAATTATCATCATCATCATCATCATGCAGAATATGTGTTTATTCATTTATTTGCTTTGCTTCATGATGCTTTACAGAGTAAAAAAGGACAAAAGTTTTACCTCCTTAAGATCAAATGTTTGCTAGAGTATAAAACTGAAGGAGTAGAGGCTCACTTCTGGAAATTAATTCTGATCTAGGGAAACTTGGCTCACAAATTGGCAAATTTGGTTTGCAAGAGATTAGGCCAAAACAATTATGTTAATTGTTAATAACATGAAGGGAATAAAATCAAGAGAAAAGTCATTTGACACTGTGCATCATAGATAAGTTTTTGGTAAAAGGTTTTTTGATCTTTAGGATAAGTAAAAAAAAGTGAAATCAGCAGGGTTATGCAAATCCCTGATGGGGTAATTCATTCTGAAGGTGTGTCAGCCCCCCTGATGCAGATCATGAAGCAGATGCAGATCCAGATGCAGATCCTTCTCTCAGTATCTGTTCAAGTGTCATTTCATGTTGCATCAAGGGTTGCACAAGATATTGATATTCTCTTAAAAAATCTTATGGGCAGATGCAGTCTTATGGGCAGATGCAGTTGATTTCCTTTTCAAGTGTAGATAGATAGACTAGCAGTTATGGAAGTCAACCAACAGCACACTTTTGTGGAAAGAGGAGGTCTCGTATCCAGAAAAGGAGAGTCCCGTGGCAAGCTTTATAAGGAAACTACAAAGTTGGGCTTGAAACATTTCTATGGTCAAGGAAGGTTTCATATTTCTTGGTCTAAGTTAGGCTATATAGGAATGTCTTCTTTTTCTCATGAATGGACTCCATTATCATGCTGAGGTGATAGATTCAAAAATGAAGTCTTAAATAATCTCAGCTCCAAATGAGCCTGCAAACAGCCAGGTCTTTCAGCCATGTGTTAGTAGACAAAGAAAAACTCATAACCCAATACTTGGCATTTACCCATATTGATAAAATTCAGACACTGCAGCATATATTAGCAGCGCCAATTCATGCAGAGATGATAGATAGATGATAGATGGATAGATGGATAGATGGATAGAGAGATAAAGAGATACAGTAGATAGGGCTACAGATAATATATGCAATAAACAAGAGAGATCTTGTGCAATTTTTTCCTTTGTCAGCTATCCAGATCTGGGATGCATCCATGTGAATACATTTGCTACTTTGATCTTTGCAAATATATTGCACTATATATGTTATATTTAGACATGGCAAAAAAAAGTAAGCTGACCATCATTCCTTTAGCCAACACAAAGACCCAAGCTCCATAAATTACTGACAGCATGAAATTTGAGTTCTAGTGAAAAATTAATGTAGGTCTTACTTGGGTAAGTAACCATACTGTTATAAGCAACTCTAGGAAACAAACTATATTGTACCTGTTATTATAAACTCTTGCCAGCATTCACTTATACTCAGAATGTGCCAGACAGCATTATAATACTACTCAAAGCATCAGTAAGATGTTTCCTGGCTACCATGTGTAAGCTTCAGAAATCTAGAGGACCACTAGATGCTAGCAAAGAAATACAAAAAAAAAAAAAAAAAACCCTCATGCTTTGCTGCTGTCCAGTGGTCCCCTGGATTTTTTCAGCTCAGATATGGCAGCCCTAATTCTCTTATTTATTTATTTATTTACTATGCAAATTTTGTTACCGCCCATCTATTATGGGGCAATTTTGCATAGATAATTTAATTCCTGCACTGTAAATAGGCTCCCACAACTTCAGCTGATGGGAATTTTTGTCAATTAGCATGTTACAATATTATAATACAGGTAGTCCTCAACTTACGATTACAGTTGGGACCAGAACATCTGTCACTAAGAGAAGTGATTGCTAAGTGAGTCATGCCCAATTTTTTTACCTTTTTTACCACAGCTGTTAAGCAAATCACCATGTGGGGTCATTAAGTGAATCCAGCTTTCCCCCATTGACTTTGCTTGTCACAAGCCAGCTGGGAAGGTTGCAAATGGTGATCATGTGACCCCAGGACACTGCAACCTTTGTAAATACATGCTAGTTGCCAAGTGCCTGAATTCTGATCATGTGACTGCAGGGATGCTGCGATGGTCATAAGTGCAAGGACCGGTCACAAGTAACTTCTTTCAGTGCCATCATAATTTTGAATGGTTGCTAAATGGTCGTAAGTTGAGGACTACCTGTATGCTGATCCTCATTAGAAATAGCTCCATCACCTCTTCTGAGATGCTAGGTCTTTGGGCTTGTCCAACCATCTTGGCTGTAACTATCACACCGTGCTACCTGAAAGCTTTAATAACCAAAAGGCTTGCTCCTTTTCTTTCTCTCTCTCTCCCTCTCCCTTTCTCTTATATGGCAAACCTCTCTCATCACTGATATTAAGACACTCTGTTGACCAAAACATGGGATAAAAATAGGTAAATCGATAAAACAAATAATGAATAGTCATTCCTCACTCTGTAATGCTGTGCAACGTGCATCTCTTTCTAACTGGAGTCAAACACTTCATTTTTGTTTGTTTAAATTGGAATTCATATACTACTCTTCATCCTCATCACTTCTCCCCCAAAAGCAAAATACAAGTTTATACAAATATACACACACATATGCACTACAATCACAGGAAAAAGTCAGTGGAACAGTACCCAATATTGCATATGCTACTCCTTCCTTCCTTCCTTCCTTCCTTCCTTCCTTCCTTCCTTCCTTCCTTCCTTCCTTCCTTCCCCCCTTTTCCATTTCCTTTTCCTTCTTTTCCTCCTTTGTTTTTTTGTTTTTTGGGGTGCCTTTGAGCCAGTTTTTGACTCCTGGCAACTGCCTGGAGTAGTGTCTGCAGTTTTCTTGGCAAGATTTCAGAAGTGGTTTTCCATTGCCTTCTTCCCAGGGCTGAGAGAGAGAGACTGGCCCAAGGTCACCCAGCTGGCTTTGTGCCTCAGGCAGGACTAGAACTCAGGGTCTCCCAGTTTCTAGTTTGTTGCCTTAACCACTACACAAAACTGGCTCTACATCAAACTGGCATAGGCTACTGGCTTTTCCTAAGTATGCTTATCTTCAGTGCAACATTTCCAAAGAAATAGCTATGTGCTGACTTGAACACAGCAGTCTTTTAATTCTTTGGAACTCCAATTAAATAGAAATATAATTCTGTGGAGAGCTGAGTCTTTTCAAAAACCATGCCAAGCATGGTCCAACACTGGTCCCACTCCACTCTACTCCACATGCTTAGTGCCTGATTAGAGAAAGTCTGGAGAAGGTTTCTGGTTCCTAAGAACATAAGAATAGCCCTGCTGGATCAGAATAAGGTCCTTCTTAATCCAGCGTCTTGTTTCCCACCAGATCCCTCTTGGACACATGCAAGCAGGAGATGGTGACACATCCCTCTCCCACCAATGTTACCTCTGCCTCCACCCAAAGCCTGCATTGAATCTTCAAGGTAGTTCTGACTTGCAAGAATTTATCCAATCTCTAATTCTAACCTCAACCATCTGAAAGAATAGTACTAGAAATAGATGGCACCCTGCAACAACTAGATCTTAGCTAAATTCTTGATAGAAAAGGAAGCTCATATAAATTTTAATATACCAGCTATATTAGTCAGATATATTTGGATTCCTATGTTTAACTCAAAGTTGACTTCATTTAATTTGCATTTTTTAAAAAGCGTTTAGAATTTAGCATTGCAGGCACCTTTCTCTAATAGATGTATTTTTGCCTTTTCTACATAATTTCAGAGCTAAGAAGTGTGCAATCCAAAGGTAATGACATTCCAACCTACCCATTAATCCAGAAAGTGTGAATTGGGTCAGTTCACTTTAAAAATATAAGACATACAGTATCTATAAGACCAACAAAATTCTCCAGCTTTCCAGTTATGGTAGTTATATGGAACCACAATAGTTATGGATTATATACAGTACATCCTTGCATTCCATTGCAGATAAATCATGGCAAAGAAAAGTTATTTCCCCTCTTCATGAGTTTTCTAGAGAAAAATATGGGAGACAATTTCACAATTTTGCAGGAGTCAGTGACGTTTTGTTATACTCAAACCAACCGTTGTTTAGGGCAAAGACTGGGGCAAAAAATCCAGCCATTCTCTTAGCTTTGAGACTTTGTGGAAAGTATTTTGGAACTTGCTTTGTAATGGAAAGTTGTCATCTTGGTGTGTTGGTAAAAGCAAAATGCATCCCTAACTTTTAAAACTCATATGATCTCCCTGGGAACAGACAAATCTAATTCCAGAAAAAGATGAGAGAAGAGAACAGAATTGTGCAGGAGGAATCAGGCTTTTTACTTCAAAAATGCTTGGGTTTAAATAAAAACAAAAACGTGGCAGGGCCATCAATCCCTCCAAGCCTGAAAAACAGCTCCCTTTAAGAATGATGGTTCTGTATTAGCTCGGTATTTGCAGCCTATCTTCTCTGAATTGCAAACTCTCAGCTTCTGACTGGGGCTTGAAGTTTTAATGATGTGTTTTGATCACAAAATACCACCCAATGTTACCAAAGAAACAGTAACCACTGATGAAATATGCTAACATAAGCTGTGGGGATGGGTAGCGTTTCTGCAAACCAAGCTAGCTTTCCCCTGAGATAAATTTTACCATTCTTTTGGAAACTCTGCTTCATGCAAAATTGTGTAGATGTTTTGTCTAAACAGGCAACATGCACATTTAGCTTAAATTTTCACATCAGGCCCAACCTGGTGGCTGCTATAAGACCATTATGTATAAAGATTAAAGTAAGGTCCAAAGTTAAGATGAGATGCAGAAAGATGTCTTACCAACATCTTACACTCAACGCTGCTGGTGGAAGGAGGGAGCATGCCTTTTGTCATAGAACAGAAATGAGTCAGCTATTTGGAGTAGCTTCTATTTTATGTGCAGCCTTTCTGAGCCTCAGTGTACTCAAAGTTATTTTGGGAATAGTGTGGCACCACTGATTTCAAGAGGGAAAGGTTTTGCTTAAATCCCAGTGTGGGGAAATGGGGAGAGAGGGAATAGGGAAACTCGTGGCCGCTGGGTTATTCCAGTTCATCAAGCTGGCCCAGAGGACCTGTGGGTCCTTGAGTGGAGTTAAAGGTGGAGTGATTGTGGCTAGACCAATGGCTTCTATTATTCTTCATATTGGAGCAGAACAATTACATAGTGAGAACAGACAGTTTTGGTCAGTAATAATATGCTTGCCTTTTTGGTGGCTGCCATTTTTCCCTCCACATCACCCTTGGGAATGAAGCATGTTCAGAAATGGCAGCAGCCAGCTCAAGTTTCACTCTGTGCACAGAAGAGATTGGAAATTTGAAAAAAGGACAGAGGTTGTGATAATGTGTGTGCCAACCTAGCATCATCTGTTATACTATCCTTATAAAGATAAGCTCGCCTTCATAGGAAGTATTGAAATTGAAGTGAATGGTCTTCTGTCAGGATGTAACCTGCTTTGAAGACTGCTTTGAGAGCTAGTTTGGTCTAGTGATTAAGGAAACAGGCTAGAAACCAGGAGACTGAGAGTTCTAGTCCTGTCTTAGACATGAAAGCCGGCTGTGTGATCCTGGGCCAGTCACTCTCTCTCAGTCCAACTCACCTTAAAGGGTTGTTGTTGCAGAGAAAATAGGAGGAGGAAGGAGTATTAGGTATGTTCCCTGCCTTGAGTTATTTATAAAAATAATAAAGGCCGGATAGAAAATAAATAAATAAATAAATAAATAAATAAATAAATAAATAAATAAAGACTGGACATTGAACGTTCTTGGACTTTCCCATTCTAGGATCTAATGGGGGCTAAGAAGGTTATGCTATTAAAACTGAACTTAACTCCCAAAAGCCCACAAAGAGGGAGTAGTTGGCTCTTTTCTGCACCCTCTGGCAAACCAACAAATCAATAAACAGAAAGTGCATTGACAAAAGACTGGCCTCATCCAGAAAAAATTACCATGCAGCAGTAAGGGTACATAGCCATTTGTGCAAAAATCTAGACAAATAGTACAAGATGAGGCAGAGCAGCTGTCCAATGACAGAAGGAATAATGTCTCATGATACACCCAAGCAAAGCCATTGCAGAGGCAGCCAAACTGACCATTAGTCACCAAAGATGACTTATGAACCATTAAGCAAGTATGTATTTGAACAAATGCCATATGGCTAGCTGTTATAGGATAAAACAGGTCCTGAGATTGCATGCTAAGTTTCACTCATGGAAAATCTTGGGCTGCACATAGTTTCTCAGAAACACTTCAACAAAGTATCCATCAAAGTGTCCTTTCCCATTTCTCAAGAGCAGCTTGTCTATGGAAGTTTGCATTGCTCAAAAGGAATGGCTTCTGTGCATACACATGTGTAGGACCTTCTTTTCCTAGAAAGACAGTTGGTCAAGAAAGATCAGCCTTGACAATCTCAGTCCTTCTAACTGAGACATCCAGCCCCTCTCCTCTCTGAAGTGGGTCATCAAGATGGAGCTCACTGTCTTCATACACCCTCTAGAAATGTTCAGCATCTCAACTAGTAAAGTGACTTTCTTCTTTTTTATAACTGTTATATGTCATTACAGAATGCAATTAAGGTGATGCTGTCTATTTTGACACATACCTGTCAAATTTCATTGCTGTGATTTTAAAACCACATCTCTGGAAGCCTCAAGGTTCCTCACA
Organism: Candoia aspera; assembly: GCF_035149785.1. NCBI lineage: Eukaryota > Metazoa > Chordata > Lepidosauria > Squamata > Candoiidae > Candoia > Candoia aspera. Next base: position 16,203,692 of record NC_086163.1, on the reverse strand, counting down.
GAAAAGTGTGGCAGCAGAGGAGCCATATCCATACCCAGCTGAACCGCTGATATTAACGTGTTATATGCAAGGACAATAAAGGAAGGCTGCCCAACATTTGGTCCCCCACTTGAAATATCTGTGCCCCACTTGAGAACATCTGGGTCAACCTGTTGGTCAAGTAAGTCAACATTCAGTGTCATTTCATGTTCCCTGTAAAAAAACATAAAAGGTTGACTGTTTAGCCTTCTCAGACCACAGGCCAGAATCAACATCTTCTCTTGGTAAGTTATGCACAGTTACTACTAAGCCTGCACTGTCCCCTGTAATCATCTATCCCATTAACATCCTGTCACTGTGGAAAACAACCAACTTAAACATGAGTGAATGGAACTTTTCACCTTGCAGTAAAGTTTGCACTGTACATTCTTGTTCTTTTTCCAGCAGACTGGATGGGGGAAGGGAGGAGACAAGAGGATTAAATCATCAGTGTTGACACAGCACGCCCATAGCCATACAAAAAGCAAGATGCAGGGTTTATTGTAACAGCTTTTGATTGCAAGGCAAAGGAATGCATAATGAATAAAGATTATTTTAAAAGATGGCATGGCACAATGAATTTTTTAGAGGGAAAAAAGGACTTGAAAAAGTATTTAAAAATACATGAATTTCATATTTGATTATAAGTCAAGAAGCAGAAAAAAGATTTAAAAAGAAAGAGAGAGGGAGAACTAAGAGAGAGAGAGAGAGATAAAAATGGCACCAGGCATCAGGCATTCTGTCTTGAATTAATGAGGTTCTTCATAATAGGAAGGGAGTGACATAGTGATTAGTTAATTACTGTGCAGAAACATATAATTAATGCACAACTGAAATTGGTGTACAATGAATTAAACTGCCACATAATGTCGGCTACAAAAATGGAGAAGCAGACCTTGATTGCTGGTGGAAGTTGTTATTACAGCAGCTAAAGTATTGTGATTTTAATAGACTTGCTATCAAACAACATGCTATTTAGCCGGCACAATTGGAATATGACACTGCTAATAGCAATAAATATACTGGGTGGAAATAATAACGTTGGAATGTCATCCTCTTTGGAATGGAAAAAGTCAAAGCAGTGCCCTCTTCTGGTGTGGTACAGAAGAAAATAAAAATGAGGAGTCAACCCCCACTTCAGCTAGAAGTTTTCCTTAAAAGAGAACACTTCATCACATTGCCCAGAGTGTGATGAACATCCCTTCTGACTGGACTCAAAAAGTAACGTCCTTCATAAGCAACATTGATTTCTTTCTCCTTCTTCACAGTCTGTTCTTGTGTCAAGAATTTGGGGAAGTCACACAACCCCATTTTCACTACAGGTAATCTTCACTTACCAACCGGCCGCTTAAAGGCTGTTCGAAGTTACAACAGTACCCCCAAAAGTAGATTTCTGACTGGGGCCCAAAATTACAACCCTCACAAGGCCTCCATGATCACGTGACCGAGATTCGGTCATCCCGGAAGCAGTGGCCATTTTGGGTCACATGACCGCCCTTTGGTATCAGGAAGTCCTCCAGGCTTATGACACTGGATTTCTGCAGCAGCGGGCCTGGTCACATGGTCACACTACTTCCTGTGATTTAGCAGGTCACATGGTCATGCTCAATTGTGGTTGTTAAGTGAAGACTACCTGTACTCAGTAACTCCAGACTTAAATGGAGAATTGAATGTATGAGTGACTGACTCATATTCTAGGCTTTCAAAATTGTTCCAGGTGAATCATGACGTTGAACTGTGATGGACAGACAGAGAGACAGAAACTTTATTTTGGTCATTGACCAATAATGGCTCATCATTAGTATAGTAATTCGGTATTAGTTCATACTCTTGTCCTCTTGTCCATTCACATGACACTAGGTGCTCTTTCGATATTTTGGGTTACAATTTCCATGGTACTTTTTAAAATTATTATTTGGAGAGAGAGAGAGAGAAAAAAAAAAGTTGTGATTTTGCTTATTTATCTTTATGGAACTTCAATACTGTACCTTGTCCCTTTTATAAATTATTATTTTGCTGGAGGGTAAAAGCAATCCAAACCAGGAAACTATGCCAGTGGCAGTATTTTCTTCTACGTGCTGTCTAGAGACAAAGGTTCTTGATTTACTTGGTAATTATTTCATTCCCTATTTTTTTCCCTCTTTCCATGTGTTTCTTGAAAAAATAAACCAAATCAAAAGAAAAACAGCAATTGAACTATTAATGCAGCCAGCCTAAGTTCACTGCATATTCCATTTAAGGGTCCAGATCCATCACATGAAGTCCAAAAATTTTCAGTTTGCTCAGTTCCTGAGTGTTGATCATATAATAAAATACTTACACAAACACACTTGGGTATCATTAATGTAAATTATTTCTGAAAGGACATAGTCAATTATCTATTGAATGGTTATAGCCTAGTGGGCTCAAAATCACCATAATCAGCAGATTGATCCAATTTAAACTATTACAATTTCATATGTCATTGTAATGTTTGGAAATAAAAGAAAGCCAACAATGGACCAAAGGCAGACATAGGTTCCTGTCTGTTAACATTACGTTTTTTTTTTAATTGTAGAGTGGAGTAGGAGATAAGAGAGAATATCATTGATAAATTCCATCCTTCTAGCGCCTCATTTATTTAATTTATTTATTTATAAATTTATTCACCACCCATCTCCACTTCATGGGGGACTCTGGGCAGTTTACAATAAAATGAAGTTAAGATTTAAAACCATTCCAATACAACAATACAATAAAATAAAAATATAATAAAATCTAAGTGGCAAAAGATTTTAATCAGTCCGTGAGTGCAACAGGCCCCTCAAAATCACTTAGGGTGCTAGCCATCCCCAGGTATAACTATTCCCCCTCCCATTCCAAGCCTGCTGAAAAAACCAGGTCTTTAATCTTTTTTGGAAGCATGCTGGGGCTGGGGAATTCTGGAAGTTGAAGTCCACTCATCTTAAAGTTGCTGAGGTTGAGAAACACTGCTTTAATCCAATGTTCTGTTCAGTCAAGTTGGTATGAACCTCACCAACTATTTCCCCAGTCTGAATTGACTTGAGTGGCCTCCCCTTGCCCACCCCCCCACAACTTTTGCTAGAAGTTGGGTGTGAAAGACAATTCTATATTAAGATTTAAAAGGAAACGAGAGCAAATATTCTACTTTAAAAAGTAAAATAAAATCTTGGGTTAATAGCTACTACAGCTGTACCCATGTTTATTTTCAGCTTCCTAAGAAATGCAGGCTTAGCTCTTACAAGAGCTCTCTGAAGCCAGTATTGCAGCAAGAGAGGGAAATCTGTGGTCTAGGTGGCACAGAAGCAATATAAAACATTGCTGCTTAAATGCATTACCAAGTGGCCACCTTCATTTCATGGTAGTTTCATTTTCTTTCTGGACTTTTGATGTGCTAATTCGTGCAACACACTATTAGAAAGGAAAGATGGTTGAGGACTTTAACACTGTGCTGATCTCCAAGAGACATTTCACTTCATCAGAACTTTGCTTGATGTCCATTTTAAGTAAACAAATGCTCCAGTTTGATGCAATGGATAACAAGCCTGATATCAAACGATCGTTACCCATTAAGGCAAGCTGCAATTGTTGGTCATAGGTTCAGAAATGTAATGCCTGCTTTGATTTTTCAGTATCTGCCTTGAATTTTCCATTAAAAGATATTCCTTATACATATATATTTAGGGTTACATTCTATGGATTTCAGTGATATTTATTTCTGAGCACATTTGCACAAAGTGTAATGTTACCCTAAGTTGTTGAAGCCAAAAAAATTAAGAATCATAGAAGACCTCTATAGAAATTGAAAGCTTTTATGTTCTACTTATGGCTACTTATCAAAGTGGCCTCTGTGTGGCCACTCACAGAATCCTGATATTAAAGCAGGTCAGGCTAGTCTGAAGCTTGATCTAGTGCTCTCTTATGTCAGCCTTCAGCCTGGATACCTTCCAGATGTATGACCTTCAACTCCAAGAATTTTCCAGTCAAACTGACTATTGCTAAGAATTCTGGGAGATAAATTCTACACATCTGGAGGCTTTGTGGAAGGCTAGGCTACACTTGCAATGCAAAAGAAAAGCAAGGCCAACCCATTGGCACTATTGAAAAACTCGCAGAGTTTAGCTATTCCTTTCCTTGAACTATTTCCATCCTAGATGGTTGCTGCTATCATTTTATAATTGAGAAGTAGAATTTTTCTCCTTCACCTGCCATTCTCTTTCCCTTTGTGTCATATCTTTTATATTGCAAGTCTAGCAGCTGAGATTACTTTAGGCTTGTAAGCTGCTTGGCTGGGCATTTCAATTTCACATAAATAGACAAATAGGTTGGGAGATGGTCATAATGCAAGCTAATAGTTGGATAGTAAAGGATCCCTAACCTAAGAAGAAGCAGGCCAAGAAGTGGAAGATCATCTTCCCTCCTTTTCCCTGGCTCTTAGCTTCGAAGTATAGTAAAGATCTGCAGGTCTCCCCAGATGACTTTTTAATCCCTGGAATTCATTGACTGCTAAAGTTTAGCATCACCATTTGCTTTTGTCATTTAGTGGCAAAGGAAAAACAAAGTAAATATGTAAAAATATTGAGATATGATAGCGAACACTTGCAAGATGACAGTGAAGAAAACTGCCCAATATCCATGCATTATTATGTTTTTATACTTTCCATTTTTAGATCCACGTGCTCTCTGGATTATTTCACCAGAAAAATAGCATCCCTTGTTAGAGATCCAGTTTTCCCTACCCACAAACATGGTGGGCAGAAGTGCCTGAAATAACCTAGATGGCATACCCAGTTTTCCATCAATTCAAATATTTGTCTTCAAATCAGTCTATTTTACGTGTATAATCTTTCATTGAATTGCTTTTTTTTATGTATGGCATAGCAGTTCGGTGTTCATGCTGCTTTTTTTCTTGCTGGGAAATCTTTGTGAGGTCCAGCAGCCAGATGTGTCGCCTATTTTGCCGTGACAAGTCACGTTGCCCGGGGTGCACCACAGGGAAGCTAGTCTACACTGCACAGAGTTGGGCTGAGAGGGAGTGACTGGCCCAAGGTCACCCAGCTGACTTTCATGCCCAAGGCAGGACTAGAACTCACAGACTCCTGGTTTCCCAGAACCTTAACCACTAGGTCAAACTGGCTCTCATTGAATCAATGATTCAGACTGAATCAATCTGACCATTTGAAATGAATCAGCTCTTCAAACTGAACTGATAACTTGATCAATTTGACTGGACTCTTCAAATTATATTGATGATTCAAATCAGATTTTCAACCATTTGCAGCTTCTGAATGCTTGTATTGCATCTTCAGAGCAGAGTAGGTTAATAACATACTGTACATTCAACAGCAAAATTGTTATGGACCCCAATCATTTAAAGGGAGTGGCCAGAATTAGACATTTGGTCCTGACTGTAACATTCCTGGAGACACAAATTAAAGAATACTGCCTCTTGAACAGAAAAATTGTATTTATGGATATGTGCCGCAAAATGAAGCTCTTTAACTATTTTGAAGAGTAGCACACATGTTTTTAAAAGCAAAAAATTGTTTTGGTTTGGGAGCAGATAGGTGGCCTTTAATTCAGTGGGGCCAAAATAGATTGGTGGATGTTTGTCCCAACTCTTTTGGCGGTGCAAAAAGTGATGTACTAATTGCATTAAATTCTATTTCTGAAATGGAGCTAATGCATGATTTGCCTGTCCTCAGTGAGTAGGAGTCACATCTGGATCTTTCAAAAGTATTAATAGCACAATGGTTTTATATAAAATACTGACTTTTAAAAAAAATATAAAAAGGAGAAAGACTGTTTTTATACGTTAGTTTTACAAGGTGCAAATCATCTGTTACCTTTAGTTCACTTGCTTGGATTTAGCAAGGAATGTCCTGCAGTTGTAGGAGGAAAAGTTGTGGGCACCTAAGTGTGATGGCAATGGTTGTCATTCATCCTTCAGTCTATACAAGCTGTTTTTCCTAGGCCTTGTCCCAAGATATTCTCAGCAGCAGATGATGAAATCTACACCATACCCAAGAAGATGTTCCACATCAGGAATTCATTTTCAGGTGCCAGAAGTAATTCTGTGTAGAAAATTCATCCTTCCATCCCATCCCATGGGCTTTAATCATGAGCAAACTCTTCCTATGCATGTTTTCCAGGGGCAGGCAACTAGGAGAACTGCAGAGCAATGCTGAGACATGTAACATTTCACCAGGATAAAGTCCAGTTTAAAACACACCACACATGCACACAGACATCATAGATCCAGATAGAAAGAGATTCTGGAGTACCTGGAAAATGAAGTAGAAGAACAAAATCTGGAAGGTGGGGGGAAAGAAATGTTGAGACATTAGAAATCCATTTTTGTTAGTGCTGATCAGAAGAGACAGCCTTGGAAATTAGCAGGGAGGAAAGAGAAAGAATCTGTTCAGGGATGTCCAAAAAGTCAAGATGGTACCTACAACCAAATGATTGAAGCCATATGTTTGGGGCTTCTGTTGCACAGTTGTAGAACAGTAGAAACTGTTGTTGGATTCACTCTTCCAAGGATGGAGCCGTATGTCCAACTTGAAGAGACAATCCAAAAAATCCTGTGGTCCCCAGGGTTGCGTGCTAAGTAAAATAAATAATAATAAAAATGACTGTGTATGTGTTTTTTTGTAGATGAATCGATTACATGCAACTGTGCTATATGAGGCTGACTCCCCAAGCCATTTTACCCTCAAGCAACTACACTGAGATCAATGGATATTACTCACAAGTAAATGTATGTAATCTTCAGCCAAGCTTTTTTAGCATTTGTGTGTGCCTGTGTGTTCATTCCAAAGAAGACAGCATTCATATTTCAAGAATGATCTCTGGAAAAAAAACACTGGCAAGAGACACGGAACACTTTGGCAACTCAAAAGTTAGCTGTTCCTGTTGTGTAGGTTGCCATCTGAATCGCAAAAATATTTCTTGCAATTCCATGTGTTTTAGTATTATAACACCTTGTCATAAATAGAATCTGGCAATGCCTGGCAGTACAAGAAAGACGGACGGACAGACCCAGAGAGACTATGAGTCATCAGTATCCCCGGTGGATGTTGACTGACATCAGTGTACCATGGATTTTTTGTTTTTGGCACAAAGAAATACACTGAGCAGAAAAGTGACACAACTCTCTGCCACCTGAATGAGAGGTCTATTGATGCAAAAATAAAGTGGCATTACTCTTTTTGCTGAATTCCTCACTGATGGTGTTTCAAGAAGATCAATGCAGGATGCTTATCCAGGGATCTATTAGTCTTCTTCAGTTCAATATAGTTGTGTGTGTTGCAGCTAATTGCTTTTGCAAAATGTACACAATCCTGTCATTTGATCTCATACCATCTGTCACAATCATGCTTGCTAACAGTGTTGTGTCATATCACGAAAGACCACTAGCCAAAAGGGAAATAGTCTACCCTCATGGCTCTATTATTTCAATTTGGAGAATGATCAAATGGTATGAGTATCCAATCTCTCTGGTATTGATGACCAACTTCTTCTCTTTTTCACTTTCTGACACCCTCTTCTCTCTTTGCTTTCCCTCTGTTTCTAACAATTTTGCTTTTCTCCTCTCTTCTATCTCTTGTTGTTTCTGTCATCCTTTCTCTGTCATTCTCTTTCCTTGTTTCAGACACTAGGGCCACCATATTGGGGCTACAAAACCTCAGAAGATCATTAGAAGGCAGCAGAGAGAGTTTTCTACCATCTAGTAGTCCAAACAGTTGACCCCACTCACCATCAATAGAGCAGAGCTCATCTATCCCCTGACCCAAATGCCTGGGGGAACAGCCAGGTCTTCAATACCTTGCAAAAGGCTAACAGGATTGGGGCCATCCAAATCTCCAGGGGATGCTGTTCCACTGAGAAGGCTTGACTCTGGGGTCCAACAAGATTACAATGTTTAGTAGAAGGGACCCTGGGCATGCCATCTCTACTAGATTTGGTGGGGTGGGCAGAAGGAATAGGAGAAAGGCAGTCCCACAGGTAGTTTTAGGGGTTAAGCTGAAACCCACATAAAATTAAGCTAAGAACCACCATACTCTTCTTGGCTAAGTAGAAAATCATTCAGGGGGAATTTAGGTTTCAGTACTTTTGGGAACAGTCAGATATGTAGTTCTGGAAACGGCTGTGCTCTGATTTCTTATGAGCAGCCCACATAATTTGGTTTTCCCTTTCTTTACTGACTTTAAAAAAATATCTTATTGCCATACCAGACCCGGCTTCTCCAAGTTTATCCCTGTTTCTAGAAGAAATAAATATTGATCTCCCACTGTCACAAGAATGAAGGATGTCATTTGATTTCATTTTTATTTCTTTTTTATCAGCATGCATTAACCTTTAATTTTCTTTTAATGCTTCTAGACATTTGGTCACTGAAGCATGAACATTTATATTAAACATTTGGTGGTAACACCCATGAAGACATTTAAATGTGTCCTTTAATACATTTCTATTTCCCTTAGTTTTGGGGGTTTCAGTTTTCTGCCCAAGAGAGCTCTTCTGATGCTGCCCCTAACTTAGCAAATTTGGGGCTGATCTTACCCAGGCTGGATGCAAATCAGGACTCTTCAAAGGATCTAATGCAGCAGAATTAGATCCACAAAGGAGTGGTTTCCTTTTTCCTGGGCAGACATCTCTAATCCAAACAATGTTGGGAGATTATTTTAAGACAGACTTCTCCAATCAGATGCTCCTAGATGTTTTGGTGCAACTCCAATCAATTCCAACCAATTTAGCAAAAGGCCAGGTTGAATCTGCATCATGAAAGCAGCAGCATAATCCAAGTTACCTGGGAAGAATTTCCAATTATGTTTATGAGTGCTTATTTTTGAAGTTTGTGTGTGAGTGAGAGGGAGGAAGAGGGAGTGCAATAGCTCCTTTAAAAGAGTACTTTCATTGCTACATTCTCTAGCCATCAGTAGGAATTATGCTTAAAGACATATCTCCCATCCCTTCCTGGAACCTTCAAGGATTTGACCCTAATGTCCATATGCATAACAGTATTATATTACAAAGCAATGAAGAAAGTCATGTGATGTGTCTATGTTCACATACTGTCAGACTTCATCCCACAGGCAAGACTGAAACTGGTGAACTCACAAAAAGTCCAAGAACTTAAGATCTGTAATATTTATTGAAGAAAGAAGCCATAACCAAAACATTTCAGCAATTGCTATAACTCAGACACAAACCCTACTGTACATACTGTACCAAAACAATGTTCAAACTATTGCGTGTTTGTGTGTTTCCTTCCTGTCCTACACAACAGGCTGCTTGGTCTCCTCTTTTGAGATGGCTAGCCTGTTTCCGTCTGTCCTTTATTTTTGCAATGGTTAGATTTGTTCTTATTTGTTTTTCATTGACTGAGAACTAACTTTCACACCTCTATGATCCTGAGTTGAGAAACATAATTTATTCAATCTTTTCCAGCTTGGAATCTTTCCATTCTTTTGGCCCCTCTACTGTATCTTTCTTATACGCAGTTAATAATGCACATTTTACATGGCTTATTTGCACACTCTCCCAGTTGTATATGCAGACATACCTCCTTTCATTTTCTGCTTGCTATTGTGCTTGCTTTGATTGTCTTTGTGACTAAGCAAAGCAATTCCTTGCAGAATAGCCTTTGATGCCAGCTTGGAGATTTCTATTAATCTTACAAATCTTAAATGACATATGAGTTCCAGGAAACAAGTTTATAAGATTCTTTAGAGATTACATACCCAGAAACTCAAAACCCAAAGTAACTTTCACCAGTTGCTGCTGCTGGTGATGATTACTACTACTATTTTTATTGCCAATAACTTGAATTCAGAGGGAATGGGGAGGGAAGTGTGAATGATAGTACAAGTTTTAATTCATATTATCTTGACAGAGCTCTTCCATTTAGTCTCAAGAGTTAGCTTGCATGTCTGGTGGATGAGAAAACTGATTGGTGGGTCATGTCAAGCAGATCCCCATGGCTTCCAAATTCTCTGCTTTTAAAAAACAAAATGTAATGGTTGCCTATTCTAAAACACCATCAGATTCATGAGTAGGAATTCAAAGATATCTGATTTATTAAAGAATAGTATGCAGGATCACAGAGAAAGCTGAGAATGATGAAAGCGCGCCAAATTCAAACTAAAAACCCTTGGTGCAAATGAAATCCCTCCCCCCGCAGAGTCTTCTCGAGTTCACAATCCCAGGTGCTCCTAACGGTTTCTGATGGTCTGCGGGAAAAGGCCTTGAACAGAGAACATAACCCAAACACATTCCATTGTACTGATTTCACATACAGAGCTTGGTACAAGGTCTCACAGCAGCTTCCTCCCAAACAGAAACATGCGTCAGCGCCATGGCATGTGAAACATTACGATGTATAAACTACATTGAATCAGTGAACATGACACAAAATGAGAGGGCTAGGAAAGCTGGCCTTTTATCATTCAGGGTAGAAAACTAAGTGGCTGTCCCATAAAGCTAGTTTCAATAAATTATTATGATGCCTGCTTTGCAACATCCAGCAAGTTCTAGTGTCCCAATCACACACATATCAACTCAGAAATGAGATACTGTATTGAATTCCATGGGTATTTCTCACAAGTTAACACAAATAGGATTCCAGTCTGGAAGATATAATGGAATTGGTTGATTCTGGTTATTGTTTTCTTCTGCTCCAGTGCAATCCAATAATACTTATTTGGAAATAAATATTTGGAAATAATGAGTTAAATTGAGCTTTCTTAAGAGCAGGCATGCATAGGAATGCACCATTAGAAGGCAGTGGCAAGCCAGGGAGGGAGTTGGTAAGTGGTAGACGAGCCACCAGGTTATCATGGAGAAGGGAACTCAACATATATCATTGTACCAATTACACAACCATCCATAATAGGCAGTGATCCTCTTGGTCGTGCACTTGGTAGTGTGATCCAGCATGGTCTTCATGATCGTTGTCTCAAAATTAACTCGGCCTGAGGACAGAAACTTTTAAAAGAGAAAAGAGAAAAATATTCTCAGGATTCCGAAATGCCACCTCAGGTCACTCAGATATGCGGTATGCAGATAAACTCAAGTAACCATCTCCTTCTCTGAATAATACCCAGCCTCTTACCATTCTATTCTTCAGTGATAAACAAGACCAATTTCTCTTATCATTTTTCCCTGCAGAAACAGCAAGAACATTTGTAAGTCATTCCTTAGAACTTTTCTTCTTTCTTGCCCTAGTCCATCTTTCCCCCATATTTTTAAAGTCCAGGATGTGGAACCCCTGCAGTAAAGATATCAGCGCTAGAGCTGTGTAGAGATCTCGATTGAAGGACAAAATGAGAGTCAGCACATGCAAGGGTGTGCAAGTAGCATCTGTTGGGAATACCTTAAAGCAGCTTCCTGGATTTAGGGGGGAGCCCTAAGAAGTGGCTACATGAACTTTGAAAAAGATACATTCAGTTTAAGGTGTTGCTGACAATGCTGTGTGGACATTTTGTATTTCAGATCCAGATCTCTGCACAGCTTTAATCTATATCTGTAGTTGAATATGTTTACAGTGATTTTGCTGCATTACTTCTTACAATGGTACATGGACATTTTCTTACAGTGCAATTTGGCACAACGCTGCCTTTGCCTTATCTCTCCACAAGTAAAAAAACATTTTTTCCCGGTGGCAGCTGAACATTCAGGATGTGCCTAGAATGTTCCTGGCTTAAGCCTTTCTTTGCTTCCCTCAACAGTTACAGGCAAGGTCCTTGATTTTCACATAGAAAGCTACAGTTTGAATCCCTAACATCTCTAGTTAATAGGGTCTGGAGAAGATCATTACAGGAAATACAGGTCCTTGTTTAGCAACTGCCTCGTTTAGCAACCATTTGCAGTTATGAAGGTGATGAAAAAGTAACTTTATGACCAATACCTGCATTTACAACATTCACAGGTCTGTAAACCAAAGGAAAGCTGAAGTAAGATTGTAAGCACAGTTGTGGTTTCATTTAGCAACCACTTCACTTAACAACCAAGTTGCCAGTCCCAATTGTGGTCACTAAATGAGGACTACTTGTAATCCCACATAAGAGAAATGGCCTTCAAAGGAATTATGTTAAGCTTTATGGATGCACTATGCCTTACAGTGAACACATCAGCTTCCTTTAATCCGTAGGATGCTGCTGCATACAATTGTAAATCTTACCACATATGTCGAAAATAGTTTTGAGGCTGAAGAATCAGGTAGTTCCTAGGAGAGGCTCAGATTCTGACATTTTGAGTTTAAGTCCCAGAATCCCTATTTGCCACCTTGCAAACCTTGTACTTTCTTTTTCTCTCTTTTGTCATGAAAATTTAATGTGTTAAAGACAGGCCATACTTAGTTAACCTCCTCTGATCTTGTGGCCTCCAATTGGCTACAATTCTCATGATTTTCAGCCAGGAAAGGAGTTGTTTTCCCCAAATGTATTGGCAAAATTGCTACAGAACACATCTGCAATGAGTAAACATGCCAGCAGATCAGATCAAGTGCTCTAATAGATCCTACAAATCTGAGAGGATAATGTTCAGATGTGTAACATGTGAAAAGTGTTGCATTATTTTAGTAGAAATAGCCTTTGCAGCATCTTATATCTGCTCCCAAGGCCTCCTAAGGAGCTGAGCCTGAGGGAAGCTGTCCCCAAAGTCTGAATATGTTTTCAGATTTATATATTTAAATGACTTTCTCTAGTCTCAAAACATACTTACCATAATCCCCAGAGACTTCCAGAATCATCTGCCTGTGCATAAAGCAGGCAATATTACCAAAACTGCCAAGTGAATTATTTTCTCTTCTTAGCTAGAAGACTATTCCAATAGAACAAGCTTTGAAAGTTCAGGCTAGTTTGAATTACTGTGATTGGGATTTCATTTCCCATTAAAATACCCTTCACAAATAAAATTGCAGTCTTTGACCATCCATGGACTTTTTGCTTGTAAGCAATAGTTTATTTCTTCCTAAGTTTGCCAAGCAGTCAGTTTTTCTTTGCTATACAAAGACTAGCATGGCCTTCAAGACAACAAAAGTTGTGCCTTCTTGCATGGGTGTCTGCAGGGGGCAGGGGAGGGGCAAATAATGACAAGTTCATGACTATCTCAGTGAGAAAATGCCATCAGATGTGTGGATGCAGGTACATAAGGGTAGCATTTGTGTGATGACATTACAATGTGCATGTCATAATTTTCCATCATTGTAGCTTGTTCTGGATGCTACTGACTCCCTGCTCTGGAACCTTGGTCTTCTGCTCCTAGAAGGGATGATACCTCATATTTTTCATCCTCATATATATAGATAGATAGCCAGACAGCCTTTGTTTATTTTGTGTGGAAGATATCATCAGCTGAAGTTCTCTGCTTTTCCTGGCCTCGTCTTTGACTTATTTTTTGCAGCTGATCATCTGGACTGCCTCCAATAATTCATAATTAATTAAATGTGAAAATCAATTGGCTCCATTTACACAATTAAATTAGATTGAAGGCATACTAGCATGCATAAATGGGTGGCCTTGTTTTCCCATTACTCCTATACCTTAACCCTTTTGCCCAAACCGATTAAAACAGGATTAGCAGGCTGGGGAAACACCTTTAGAAACCAGTACTGTTATTGTGCAGGAAAGTGGATGCTCAGCAGCTTGGAAAAAATTGGAAATTGTATTTAAAGGGCAAGATAACATGTGACTGTCATTTAAGCTTCCTAGAGAAGTTGTTTGGTTAAATACATTTATCACCGAGCTAATGCATGAAATGACGAAATCAAATTAAAGCAGTCCTTACAGAATCTTTGAGGTATCATATTTATTTTGGGAGAAAATGGACAATACGCTAGAGTGTTCATAAAACTATGGTAGAACTTCAATGAGTTTTAACCATTTTAAAGTCATAGTATAGATACGCCATGCAGACAGCCCATGTAATTAAGATATTGGAGTCGAAAGAGAAAACCCGGTTTGAAATCCACCCTGAGACATGAAAGCTCACTGGTTGACTTTGGGTTGATCACTCTCTCTCAGCCCAACCTACTTCAAACAGTTGCTACTGTTGTGGGGAAATATTGGCAGAGGCAGTGTTATATATGCTGCCTTGAACTCCTGAAGTCATAAATTTTATAAATTGCCCCGTTGACTTGCAACCAGTCATCAATGCATGCAAATTGTGTATGATTATTTTTCCCCCCAGTGGTAGGTTGCTTTTAAAGGAATGATAACAGACTACAATAAATTATCTACCATACTTGATAATTAATATCTTAAATCTTTAGTCTTAAGAATTACAGCTAGAAAAGGGAGAAAATTGTATTCAGCTTGTGCTTTCAAAGGAAAATATGAAGTGAAACATAGATATAATTTGAGTTTTGTGCTTTTGTAAATAGGATAATGCAATTCTCAAGTCAAAATGGCATGCAAAAAGGTAGGTGAGAGAAGAAAATGTGTATAGAAATGCACATAGAAGGAAAAACACTAACAGAACACGATATAATGGAAATTAACTTTTCCAAAGAAATTGTATATTAGGAAAAAAATTACATACAAAAAATGTCTTTATTAGGAGAAATGTGCACAAGATACATACATGCAAAACATGCACAAAATGCATGCAAGCAAACATTTATAAAACCCAGTATGGTAAAGAAATGGAATAATCAGTTGGAAAATAAAGGGGAAAAATATTCATTGATATCTTATTTATTTATTATTAAACAGGTTTATAAGGCCACCCAACTCATGCACGGTGACTCCAGACAGTTTGCAGAATTAAAAACCATAAAAACACAATAAATACCCCCCGGCAGCCACAAACACATTCATACCAGTCACTTGATTGGCTCTGAAGCAGCCTGGGGTCCCCAGGCCAGTTGACAGAACCATGTCTTCGGGGCCTTCTGGAACAAGAGCAAGGAGGGGGTCAATCTTTTAATCTTATCACAATTTCTTTCAAGGAATCTGGGGGAACAAATATTTGCACTTCTGACCTTCTGAGAATTACTCTTCCAAAGTTTTATCTGTTTGTTTGTTTGTTTGAGAGCCGGTTTGGCATAGTGGTGAAGGCACCAGGCTAGAAACCAGGAGACCGGGATTTCTAGTCCCACCTTAGGCACGAAGCCAGCAGGGTGACCTTGGGCCAATCCCTCTCTCTCAGCCCTAGGAAGGAGGCAATGGCAAACCACTTCTGAAATATTGCCAAGAAAACTGCAGGGACTTGTCCAGGCAGTCATTAGGAGTCAAAAACTGACTTGAAGGGACAAAATTTATTTTATGTATTACTGGGACTCATATACAGCTGTTAGATAATACTTACTGTCCTTCCCTTTCATGAGGCAACATCTATTCCCCAATGCTGCAAATCCTCAAACCTCTGGATTTACTTTTTGATTTATTCTATATAAATAGCTTTGACAGAAATAATTAAAACTTCAAATTTTTTTGGTTGACACAGTGTGCAGGAAGTAACATCTTTTGATGTCTTAAAAAAAATCAGGAAGCTTAGTATGGTCCTGCAAAGAACTATCTGGTTTCCAGTTTTCTTCAGATCCTAATTTTGATGAGATGCATGTAACTGAAAAACAGTGATTTCTTTTTCATCAAAGTGCTAATCTTTAAAATTCCTATATGTGCTACCCAAGAGCTGTCAGCTGGAAAGATAAATTGATTCTTCTTTTGGTTTGTTTCATTAAATGTGGCAGTACATATTTATTTCTACATTATTAATTACAGGTAGGATAACTCCAGAGAGAATAAAGTACTTCAGTAATTTTTTTTAAATGAAGACCTTTCAAATATTGGGCTGTCTTTCAAATTTTGAAAGTGAGATTAGCATAATAATTGCTATCAAAAATAGTCTTGATGGCCAGGCTTTGCCAAAACCTGCAATTAGCCATACATGTAGTCCAAGGTAACCAGATTATCTGAGATTTCTGTGAAAGAGGCTTATTTATTTAGACATTCATTCATTCACAATTAATGAAACATGTTGGTTTCAATGGGACTTTCAGCAAAAGATTTTTTTTTTAATTAATGAACATTGCAACAAAATACTGAATCACAGAACACTGAATTTACTGCTCCAGGCTCTCAGGCAGACTCTTTTCAAAGCTAGTCCATTCTATCTCTCCCACTCCCCATCCAGGTTTAAAATCTATATTTTTTTAAGGGGACAGAGGGAAGAAGTTATTAAATTCACAGGAAATAACCACACCGTTTGTATTTAATGGACTGAATTTATTTTATATTAATTCAAATTCAGTTGGTTTTTTCTCTTAGTTTTACCCACTTCTTCTGCATGATCTCACCCATGTTTTGGAATGTAATCTAGGGCATGCCATTCCAAGCTTGACTGAAATCCTAAGTCCTGTCAAATTGTGTATGTTAATTTAATTGATTAAGTGCCATCAAGTCAGTGTCAACTCTTAGTGACCACATAGATAGATTTTCTTCATGACAGTCTGTCCCTAACCTAGTCTTTCAATTGTGCACCCATCACTACTGTAACTGAGTCCATCCACCATTAATTTAACCAGGGCATTATTGTAATGCGTATTAATGTGCATTATAACTGGAAAATATACCAGGAAGATAAATGATGCAGTACCCGTTGGAAATCTTAGGTGGTGTAGAAATGATTGATGAGAGAATGGGCAAAGAGTCAGGTGGCTTACAAATTTCATTTATAATGTAGCAATAGCTACTTCTTACAGCACAGGTGGCCAACATTTTGGTGGTCAGGAAATATACTGAATGTTTTTAAAAAGCAAATTCCACAGCGGACACAATAATGGCACGACTTAAGTAGTGTCATGGTGTGAGCTGCAATATTCTTTTTCTTTCAAAGTGTTACCTGCTTTATAACTTAGACAAAATTTACATTTTCTGCCTGAGAACCATGGGAAATGATGCTACCAGTGTTGGTGGGGAAGAGGGAAGCAGTTTCAAGGAGACACAAAAGCAGGTTTGGGGTTTCAGGTTATGCACGTGTCTTTGCTATGCTAAATACCACAGATGCCAAGGCCCAGCTGGAGGGCATTAATTAACCAGCCTTGGATGTTCTTGAAAAGCTGATCTGGACTGAACCTGGATGGAAACACATCAAGAAACCCCAGGGTAGTAGGCTAGACTGGCAAGTTTAAAAAAAATGGAAGAAAGCAATGGCAAACCACTTTCATGTTGTTGCCAAAAATACTACAAGGAAGCATCCATGAAACCATCAGGAGTCAAGCTCAGCTCAAGCTCAGCTCTACCAGGCCACCACCAAGTCATGCAAGCCAGATCCTGAGTTCTAGATCCAGTTTTTGGTATCATATTTTAAGAGGGACTCAGCTACCCTAGAAGATGTTCAGGAAGGACTACAAGAATCATCAGTGCTGAAAACTAAGTCTTAAAAGGAGAGTTTGAAGAGGAAACTTGAGAACTTTAATGTTGAGAAAACATCACTAGAAGGCATGCAATAGGATTGGTCAAAAGATATAGGGATAGATCTCAGTAGCAAAACCCAAAACCTATACTCTATTTTCCCAGAGTGAAGAACACTAAAGAATAACTTTAAATTACAGAAAAGCAGATGCTGGTTGAATGTTAAGAAAGGCTTCCTACAATATGAGCAGTTTGAGAGTGGAATAAATGGCTTAGAAAGATGGTGAATTCTCCTTCACTGGATGTATTCAAGAGGAAATTGACAGGCTTTGTTTGAAGATGGTTTCATTTGGATTTCTGCTTTGAACAGATGGTTTGAATTTAGTAGCCTAAGTAGCCCCTTCCAAGTATATTCTATGCTATCAGGAATGGGTTTCAAAATGACAGAAGTATTTGAGCAAACAATATGACAATAGACTTTTCTTGACCATTTTTAAGAAAACAGCCACCATCCTTCCACTTGCAAGCTTTTCTGACTTCCAGAAACCAATACAGTTAATAAGAAAGGAGGTTAATGCATCCTGACAGTTTGATGGAATTGCTCTCTCTCTCTCTTTTGCTTCTTATGATGTAACTCATAAAAATGTCCTGCACCATTTATGCAGTCTTTTGTACTTTGCATTTTAAAAAGGGATGGAAGAAAGTTCCCTCAAAGAGACTGTAGCATATTTCTCTGAGAACCACTGAACTCTGTGTGCCTGGCGTGGCATGAATAGTAACAATTAACCTGTTATGAACTTAAGGGAAATCTATGCAACCTCAAAGAAAGTCAGCATGATTTATAAGAGCCTTGTGGACTGATACATTTAGGGAGAAATTTGATCTACTTTAAAAATGAACCATGGTGAGGAGTACTAATAATTTAAATATTAACCACCTGAGCATTTTGTCTGTTACCAACAAATCAATGTTTTCAATAACTTTCAGTGGTTAAGACGCATAATACTCCATCTGCCATTTTTTTTCCCACCACAGCAACCCTGTGAGGTAGGTTGGACTGAGAGAGAGTGATAAAGTCCCCTGGTAAGCTTCTATGGATGAGGATGTATTTGAGCCTGGGTTTACATAACTGTGGGGATGCGGTGGCACTGCAGGTTAAACCACTGAGCTGCTGAGCTTGCCGATCGGAAGGTCGGCGGTTCGAATCTGCGTGACGGGGTGAGCTCCCGTTGCTAGTCGGGAGCTCCCGACCTAGCAGTTTGAAAACATGCAAATGTGAGTAGATTAATAGGTGGGCAGGTAACAGCGTTCCATGTAGTCATGCCGGCCACATGACCACAGAAGTGTCTACGGACAAACGCCGGCTCTTTGGCTTTGAAACGGAGATGAGCACCACCCCCTAGAGTCGGACACAACTGGACTTAATGTCAAGGGAAACCTTTACCTTTACCTTACATAACTGTAGTACAACTTAAATTATAGCTGTCTTTGAGATAGAGCTGACCACTGATTTTCTAAGTATTCATGCCTCCCTCCCCCTGGTCTATTTCTCAGAGGAACTTCCAGGACCATACAAGATCTCAAAGATCTATTAGAACTCTTTGAAGGATATCTGGATGCAGGTGTATCTGCAGAATACAATAAATTAAAAAAAAAAACTCAGGATGGCAGCTGTGATGGTACAATCAAATCTTCACCCATTTTAAATGTGTTATTACATATAAAAGGTAAAGGTAAAGGTTTCCCTTGACATTAAGTCCAGTCGTGTCCGACTCTAGGGGGCGGTGCTCATCTCCGTTTCAAAGCCGAAGAGCCGGTGTTTGTCCGTAGACACTTCCGTGGTCATGTGGCCGGCATGACTACATGGATACAACACATTAAAAAAAAAAGAATGCTCCTTCAATCACACCATTGTGGCCATCATCTTGATTTTACCACACCCTGCAGATACTCCTGGATATGCACCTCATGTAAAGTTTAGCCATAGGATAAGGACTGAAAGAAAAACGTGCTTTATCTTGTTCAGGAATTTCCATTTAACAATTAAGTATTCCATAATCCCATTTTCTCAGTGTTCAGAACAATTTAAAACTCAGCTCTTCTGGATTCTTGGGGGTTTTTTTCAACACATGCATTAAATCTTTTTAATCTGCAATTCAGACCCCTGTCTAAAGTGGTGGCCAAACCTTTTCACTAATATGCTATATATCCAACTATCCTCTTGTATCAATAGCTCATAATTTCCTCTCTGCTCTCCTCTACCTTATTTCTTCATTCTTAAGTAGTCTTAACAAAGAATGGCTTTGGCCTGTTTGGATCATAATCCTCGCCAACTGGACATGAACATAAAAATAAATTGGTTTCCTAATTAGGTTTGCCCCAAGGTACACATCCTGAAGCAATGGTGCTAAAGGCAGCTCCCTAAAATTGTTAATGATAATTTAAGTGTGACAAAAGAGGGGAGAAATACTGCATAGGTGAGAAATAGACCTGTTACTTATGTTTGTTTATCTTATTAGTTATTTGTCAATTAAATTATTTTAATTTTAATGAAGTTTGAATTGAGTCTTTGGGCTAGCCCTATTCAATTCTTTGTTCTGACCTTCCCTGTCTTTGGAATACAGCCATTAGCATACAAACGCCAATGGTGGCTTTTCAGCCAAAGAAGATTGTCTCCTCTTTAGATAGCCACTTCTACAAGCAGGAGAGAAGAACAGTGTGATTAAGATTGTTGTTGTTTATTTGTTTAGTCGCTTCCGACTCTTTGTGACTTCATGGACCAGCCCACGCCAGAGCTTCCTGTCGGTCGTCAACACCCCCAGCTCCCCCAGGGACGAGTCCGTCACCTCTAGAATACCATCCATCCACCTTGCCCTTGGTCAGCCCCTCTGCCTTTTGCCCTCCACTCTCCCTAGCATCAGCATCTTCTCCAGGGTGTCCTGTCTTCTCATTATGTGGCCAAAGTATTTCAGTTTTGCCTTTAATATCATTCCCTCAAGTGAGCAGTCTGGCTTTATTTCCTGGAGGATGGACTGGTTGGATCTTCTTGCAGTCCAAGGCACTCTCAGAATTTTCCTCCAACACCACAGTTCAAAAGCATCGATCTTCCTTCTCTCAGCCTTCCTTATGGTCCAGCTCTCGCAGCCATATGTTACTACGGGGAACACCATTGCTTTAACTATGCGGGCCTTTGTTGTCAGTGTGATGTCTCTGCTCTTAACTATTTTATCGAGATTTGTCATTGCTCTTCTCCCAAGGATTAAGCATCTTCTGATTTCCTGACTGCAGTCAGCATCTGCAGTAATCTTTGCACCTAGGAATACAAAGTCTTTCACTGCTTCTACATTGTGATTAAGATTGCTTAAGCCTAAATGAGCCTGAATTCTGATTAAATCAGTCTCATAATAACATCTGAATTTACTGTTAATTTTAACAACTTTAAGTGATAGTCTGTGAGTTGAGATCGATATGACATCACTATGGATCTCAACTCACAGCCTATCACTTAAATATGTTTATAGCAATTTTACTTGAGGAAAGCTTAGAGCCCACTGGTGGAAAATGATAAGCCTACCCATTTTGATTCTGTCTTACATGGGCCTTCTGGATCCCACACAATTCTCTATCACCAGGGTGCATCTTATTCACCCAGTTCAACAACTTGGGCTGATTGTTAAGCATCTCCTAAGTAGCACAAAGCATGATTTGATGTCCCAAGAAATTAAACCAAAGGCAAATTAAATAGCACTCATCTGTGTTTAATTATCAGACACTTGCAGGTAATTTTAACAAATTAGATATTTAAGTTGCTCAGAAAGCAGTAAATTAATGCATACAGCATGATTTGCCATATTTTGGTCTATTAATCTTAGTTTCCGATTTCTTAATTACACTTTCTATGTGTTAGCTGTTGCTTGTGAGCTGTGAGCACTTTTTTCCAGCAGAGATGATGGTGATGATGATGATGATGATGATGTTCACATGGGAGTCAGTACTTTAAAATGACCCAGTCTGAAAGCATATGAAAGTCAGCATAAAAAAAAAGAATCCATAATATGGCACATATCATGGGAATGAGTTAGAGAAACCTCTGTGAAATAATGGAGTGAGATGGGTAATGTGAAAGGGGAACAAGAGTGAGATGGGTGCTTTGAAATGGGAACAAGGACATGAGGAACATGTTATATGCTAGGGAGAAATGTGTCACTTGGTTTGTCGCCTTTTGTTAACCATCAAGCTGGAACATGCTTTAAAAACAAAATAAACCATGAAAGCTTTTCTGTCCCATTGTTTCAGTATGTATTCCAAACATGTAACTCTGGAAAAATGTGTGCCTTAGGATCTGCTTTTTAAGGCCAAAAAAGGATATTCACTAGTCTTGCGCTCTTCAGATGGCTTGCAATGGCTATTCCCAGAATGTCCAGCCAAGTATAGTCCAAATCCTCTTCCGAATACCTGATAGGGTCAAACGACAGCTCTACATTAGAGATGAGTTACTTCATTGTGGCAGATGGCTGTCCTTAATGTTTCTCTGGTGTGTCAAGGGCCATAGCAGGTGCAGTGATGCAAAGTAGGTACAGTTCTGTTACAAACATAGCCATAGGTTAGATTCCTTTTCTTCTTTCTGATTTTTGGAGGTGGTATTTAAATTGGAAGCATACAAGTTAAAAGCATATTCACTTCCATCAACATTTGAGGAGGAAAAGTTTATCAAGGAAAGCAGAAAAGGAACACTTCTTCATTCTAACCTACAGAAAAAATAAAACATCAATACTCCCAACACACATTCAGGAATCCTAAAAAAAAATAAATACATAAGTCCAGAAGATGTTTAATTCTTGGGAGGTGAGCAATGACAAATCTCGATAAAATAGCTAAGAGCAGAGAGATCACACTGACAACAAAGGTCCACATAGTTAAAGCAATGGTTTTCCCAGTAGTAACATATGGCTGCGAGAGCTGGACCATAAAGAAGGCTGAGAGAAGAAAGATAGATGCTTTTGAACTGTGGTGTTGGAGGAAAATTCTGAGAGTGCCTTGGACTGCAAGAAGATCAAACCAGTCCCTCCTCCAGGAAATAAAGCCAGACTGCTCACTTGAGGGAATGATATTAAAGGCAAAACTGAAATACTTTGGCCACATAATGAGAAGACAGGACAGCCTGGAGAAGATGCTGATGCTAGGGAGAGTGGAGGGCAAAAGGAAGAGGGGCCGACCAAGGGCAAAGTGGATGGATGATATTCTAGAGGTGATGGACTCGTCCTTGCGGGCGATGGGGGTGGCGACGACCAGTCCCTGAATTCACAAAGAGTCGGAAGTGACTGAACGAATAAACAACAACAAAACCTCCACGTGATACTCCTAAATTGTTCATAACAGTGAATATACTTTTAACTTATATGCTCCCCTGAGCTGTATATGTCATGATTGCAATGAAGGGGCAAGGGCAACAGTCCAAAAAGGAAAAAGAAAGGCTTCTTTGTTCCACAAAGGGAAGATGTTTAAAGTAAACATCCATTGGTCATTGGTTTATTCTAGGTCTGTCTGGGGCTTACAGTGAAGTCCAACAAAGTCAAGGTACTGCACAAGTCTTCTTCTTGGAAGGACGTAGTAGGAAACAGCATCACTGAACGCTTCAAGTTAGTAGGATTCATCCTGCTAAAACCCAAAAACACAGTCCCAGAAGCTGTAAGAATGGCGACAAAACATTTCCCAGTGGAGAACCAGTTTTAAAGATGCCTTAACAAAGTAATACCAAACCCCACCTATTGTCCTTAAAAAATAACATCTAAAATCTCCATGCATCAGAAGAACTGAAAGGCAAACCAAGGAAAAAATATTTTGTTTTTCCTTCACAATTTCTTCCAAGTTGAACCATACAGGGAGCGGGGAATGCAGAGAAGAAGCATTTTTCAGCGTGACTTTAGTGCTTCATATAGCATTTCCTGTCACAATGACAAATCTGGCCCAGGTATTAGCTACACGAATCCTAATGTGCAGTAAGTTGGTTACTGTTTAAGTAGAAGAACAAGCCAAATGTTCAAGCTTCAGAAGTTGGTTCGATTCCTCACCTGAATTGGTTTGCCACCATTTGGTAAGGCCAGAAACGATGTACAAGCTCTCAAATCTCTCTCTTTTCAAACTGTAAGTAAGTTGTGTTAACAGCAGTCTATGTTATCCATTTGAATAAGCAGGCAATTTTCTGCTCTCCAAAAGAACAGCCTTTTCCACTTTGGAACCGGATATTAGAGTAGATAACTAAACCAACTTTCTGGTGAGACAAGCTCAGATGGCCCTAGATGTGGGGACATTCAACACCTACAACAACAAAAATTGGTTTCATGTGAGATGGCCACAGCTCAAGTTTGGGCATGTCTAGTAAGAAATAAGTAACATTGGATTCCAAATCCGTGGAGAAGGGGCCAAGCTGGGCACCATGTAGGAGTTGTGCTATTGGCTTGGCTTTGAATAATTTGACCAGGCCAAAGCACTAATTAAACAGGGTGTAGCAGGCACGGAGCGCCAACTGGATTTAGCCAGGTCCCCTTTATTGCCAGTCAATCCAACAGGTATTCTGCCTCCCCTATGACATACTTAACTAAATTCGAGGTACCCAACCATCGGAGGGCCTTTACTCTGGCCCCATGTCACGCCCTCCCCTCAGTTGCCCTTGAAGGCCAATATAGGAAGTTTCCTTACCCAGAGAGATGAGGCCCCTGTGACTCTGGTCACATAGAAACAACAGAGCGTGTGCTTCTCCAGTGCCTGTACTACGGAGACATTTGTACTAGCCTCATCTTACCACTATTGTATAAATACCCCGGGTGCTCAGGACAATTTTACACTTCCCTGCTGCTGTCAGATTCCACCCCTGCTATAACATACAATGTTGCCAGGTTCTGCACAGCAGCACTTGAAATTTGTCAGATGATGATCAGTGCCATAAACTAGTTTTAAATGTGCATCTAATTCATCACACTAGGGCAGGGTTTCTCCAGCAGGGTTCCATGGACCCCTAGGGTTCTGTGAAATGTCACTAGGTGTTCGCTGGGAGATCACAATTTATTTAAAACATTATTTCAAATTCAGGCAACTTCACATGAAAGAGGTAAGTTTTGTTCTTTATTTTTAGTTTAAGAACACTGTTAATGCATACTGTATATACAGGTCTACACATGGAACAAATATAATAATGTTATAACTTCTGGCCTATCTTTGAGCCTGAATGTGCAGGGGTAACCCGAGGCCTGAAAAGTATTTCAAGGGTTCCTCCAGGGTCAGAAGGTTGAGAAAGGCTGCACTAGAGTGTTTTGTACTGATAGATGTACTAACTTTTATGCACCCCTACACTCACCTAATGCTCCTACCCCTCTTTTTAGATCTTTTTTTTCCCTTTCCTTTTAGACGTTCATATATATTAACTTTTATATTATTTTTTAGATTGTAATGTATTTTCTATGCTTTTAACTGGCTGTACCCCATCCTCCTTATGCTGGTCTTTAACCGTAATAAAGATTTGATTTGACTTAGCGACAGAGTTGCCAGTCCCAATTACTGTTGTTAAACAAGGACTACCTGTGCTGATTTTACACCTTAAAGACCCTGGCCCCCACACAGAAGAAGGCTCAGCTGGATGAGAGTTGCACACCTTCGCTCTGGAGGCTTCTGGCCAAGTACGATTGAGTACAGGAATAGATAAGGCTTATAAGGCAAGGTAGTGCTATTGAAAGAAAAGTGCCTTCCACCTTGAGCAAATTCCTTACATGCAGGAATCAATGGCTTTTTCACACATCAGTTTCATTTTAAAAGAAGAAAAACAGACAACGCATTCTTCTCCCAAAGAGGAGAAGTACAGTTCATATTTACAGAAATCATATAACCTATTTAAGCATAACGATTTTATTTTTTTAAAAAAGTCTCGGGTCCCTAAGGTTTGGCTCCTTTCTTTCCTTGATTCTTTGAAACCGAAATGTGTATTTGCAAGGCATGCTGGGGGTGTACTGCTGCTTCCTCACTAGGTGCAGATAATGTCAAGAAAACAAATGAAGCTCACTTCTGTCTGATTGAAAGCAAATACTTCAGGGCACTTTCTCTGGTCCTTTGGGTGGGAGTTAATTTAAAAATGCTTAGTAAAACAGTAAACAAGTTAGAATGTGCAAAAGGAAGATAAAGCAGCAAAGAAATAGAATCTGAAACAAGGGGGTCCAAGACAACAACCACATATCTAAGAAGTTGCAAAGTTGCAAAGCACCTCAAGCCACATCAGCTTCCATGAGAAAGACTCCACTTCTCTTGAACAGACACCATATTGTTAATTTAGCCAACTGATTGGTATTGATTGTGAATATGGTAAATTAGATTCAGGAGATGTGATCAGCACTCGCAAGCCAAAGCGTCTTGATTTCAGCATCTCTTCAGAATGATGGCAGGTAAATTAATAATCATTATTAGCATTACCGTATAATGAAAACCCAATGTTTGCCTGATATGTCATTAGAAGAGTTGTTATCTCCCTGAGTTTTCTGCTCAGAAGTTTGCCCTTTTAAAGGTTTCACAGCTTGTTCCTCAAGGTGAGATTTCTTAGGATGCTCGGGAAAAGAGGAACAAAGGAAAATATGGCAAAGGGTAGACAAAGGGAAGGAACAGAAGCTACAAGAAAGGATGAAGAATCAGACAAACTCCTTGATCTACCAAGAGAAATCCAAGAGCAGAAGGAAGAACATTGTTGACACCTTATTTCCCCAACCAGTGTTCATCCAGAAATATTGCACTCCACTTTTGATTGTTTACAGTCACTGAAAGTTTTGAAAATTATAATCACGCATCTCTAAAAGGAAGCAGGTGGGAGAAGGCTGATTACACATGACTAGCTAACAACTAGCCCACAACTAGAATATAACCAGTCTGGTTTTTATACTACTTCACAACCATACTTGTTTAGAATATAATATAATTTATTTTATTTTATTATTTATTTATTATTCTATTATTTATTATCTATTATCTATTTTCCAGGCCACCCAACTCCTTGGCAGCTTACAGATAAAAGAAAAAATGATATTTATAGGAAAGAGAATATGATTGACTGGAAGAACAAACACCCAGCCTTAGACCAAACCAAACTTAATGGGGTGTTCCACAACCACTCTATCCCAAGATCTGGGAGAATAACCAGGTTTTGAATAGTTTCCAAAACATCATATATAAAAACCCTTTTGATCTGTATATTGCTCCAATTATTTTAATGGAGGCTGCTTATTCACATGCGTTGACTGAGTTCTGATCCTGTGATTAAAAGCTCAGCAGTGTTGGCCAGTGAAGAGAATGTACCCTGAAGCTGCTAATTTGCAGTAGATGGTGCTTATGCCTAATCAGATTCTTTTGGCCTTGGTATACAACAGCTAGACAACAGCTTCTGCCAAATGAATATCCAGACGCTGGACTCTAAGTTTCTCATACAATAGCCAATCACAAGTGGAAATCTATCTGCATTTTTAAATAAACACTCAGTTTGATTCTATAAGAAATGCGAGGCCAACCTTTATATCCACAGAGCTGAAATAGGTCTGACCCCTCCCTCCCCAAAAGGGGGGGCATTCTCCTCTGGAAATGTTAATGGGGAATACTCTCCAAAGGGTCTTTGAATGTGTGCATGTTCACCCATTATTTCTCTTTCTGTTTTTGCATCTGACCTGTGACAGGGTTGGAGTATTCGGATTCCAATTCCAAATGCCTGTGGGCTTTACTGGATGGTTTATTTTAAACGCTTTTTGTACCAATTCATTATTGGTAGCCATTTGTCAGAGTGATTGTGCTTTGAAAAATGGGTTAGAAGTCGTGAAAGAAAGAAATTTGTCTGTTTCCTGGCAGCCAGTATGTAGAAGCAGTCAATTTTTGACAATACTTGATGTGCAGCAGTCACTGTTTGACATTGACACGTAGGAGTCAATGTTTGACACTATCAGAGAATAGGCAGGTTGTAACTGTCAATTTTAGACAATTTTTTGGTTGTCACCATAAACGTTTCCCAGGAATTGACAGGTGACAGGCCATCATCGCCAGCAAGCAGAAATATACAACATGTGACAGCATCGCAGAAATGGTAGAGGGCAGGAGTTAGGGATGGAGAAATCCCCATCTTTTAATCTTTTCTTTTTTAAAGAACCTATTATTTTGCCCTACTTATAACTTGCCCAATTCCAAAGGACTCTGGGTGGTGTCCAATATCATACAAAGAGAAAAAAACAATCTAATAATAATGATAAGTAACTAAATCCAAAGAGTATCAAGAACAAATGATAACCACATAGCAAAGCAAGAACAAAAAAAAGAATAACAAAACCCAAGAAGAAATCGGGGGAAAAAATTACTGAGATCTTGTCCAAATCCAAAAGAAAGGAATTTCTCACCCATCCACAGGAGACAAATTCACTCACTGCTGCTCTTTTCAGTACAGAGACAGCTATGGCTTACATTCTGACCAGCAAACTCTTGAGACCCCCCCAAAACAAAAAGTGTTGGCCTTAATTTATTCATGGATGAATACACATAAACAAGGTTGAAAACACATCGATTCAAACCCGGCCTATTAAGCACTCAGACCTTTGGGTTCTATTTTCTTCCATCTTCATTTTTAAGGAACTGTTTGCATTGATGGGCGGTGGCTAAATTTGATCAATCAATCAATCAATAAATAAATAAATAAAAGCAATTTTAGTGGCTGGTGAGAAACACATTCAGTCAATTGATCTCTTGACTTCATCTTAAATTCTCCATGTTGTAACAACTCTCAGTAGGTTAACCATCTCTCTTTGCCTGCTGTTTCATTTCTATAAAACGCTTCTTGTGCTGAGACCCATAAAGTCTTTTCTTTTTATTTTATTTTATTTTATTTATTTATATTTCAAATTTCCATCATCGCCCATCTCCCCCGAAAAGGGGACTCTGGGCTTTTCAGGCACAATCTGGGTTTATATCTATTCCATATTCTCAATATGGCACTTCTACTATAGTGATCTTTAAAAGCTACATTTATCTTAACTTTATTGTACCATAGAAAGCCATGCCATCCAAACTTCAGGTTGTGCTCTTCTAGTTCTAAAATTCTCTTATTTCTCAGCAGCACAAAAGAGAAGAGAACTTAACTCCAGCCACGATAAGTTCACCAACATTCTCTTCTCTTCTGAAATACAATTTGAAATGCAATCTGAAAGCAAATTCTCCAACTTGCACTTATACAGTGATGATTTGGCCAAGGTGTGAATATCTACCTTTCACTATATGGTCCTGTATTCTACAGTTTGCAGCAATGGGGGCCAGAGGAACCTCCAGGGTTCTATTCTAGGTGGGAGAGGTAACAGAGAAGGCACAAGTCAAGGGTTCCATGAGATGGTACAGTTCAGTCAATGGGACCTGGGGCATACGCCCTGTCTGATCTGATGGGACAGACAAAGACATTTGGAGCAAGGCAGTTCCATAAATAAAAGCCTTCTAACAAATGACAGTGAAATGGTCAACATTCATTGATCATCTGTTGTTTTACAGGACTAGCCATCCCAAAAATCCCAAAGCAAAATTTTATGCACGCACACAGACTCACACACACACATGCTTTCCCTGTCTTTTATTATTTTAATGAGTGCTTAGTGTATGTTTTAATGCTCCAGAGTAATTCCAGAAATATGTACTGGGGCATCACCAGCATGATTTCATTCAATTTAATTCAAAGGAATTCCTTCGGCCTCTGTCTTAACATTTTAGTAAATGGCTTTGCGCTCTTAGGTAGGCAGAGTTCCCACCCTAAGGCTGATGATTTTAAGCCTTTAGAAACATTGGCATCTTTAAGATTAATGTGGCCAAATTAATAAAGGAGTTAAAGAGACTGAAGGAAGGAAAAAGGAGGTAATTGAAATTAAAGAAGAACAATGACATCTCTTAAAAGAACATTTTAGCAGTAGGTTAACATTACAAAGATTAATAAGAATTCATCTGCATCTTTAATGTGATAGACATTCAAAGTGACTCTGGGTTTGAAAAGCATCAATATTTGTAATGAAGCAGAATGGCAGAAAGAGGGGGAAAGGGGGGGGTAGGTTTCTTTTCTTTAGTTTTCAGCTTGGAGTACTGCTTTAAATCCTCACCATGGGATGAGGTATCATCAGTATGCTGATGATACTCAATTGTATATCTCCATCCCAGGTGAAGTAAGTTATGCTGTGACTGCCCTCTCTAGGTGCCTGGAGGCTGTGGGGGCCTGGATGGGGAACAACAGGCTTCAGCCGAACCCTGGTAAGACAGAGTGGCTGTGGGTTAAGGGCTCTTCCGTATCCGGGACTTTGTCATCTTTGGTTCTGGATGGGGTTGCACTGCCCCAGACAGACCCGGTGCATAACTTGGGGGTCCTCTTGGGCTCATGGCTCCTGCTTGAAGAGCAGGTGGCAGCCGTGGCCAGGAGGGCCTTTGCGCAGCTACGTGCTGTGCACCAGTTATGCCCCTTCCTGGATCGGGAAGCCCTTTGAACAGTCACTCATGCTCTTGTTATCTCCTATATTGACTACTGCAATGTGCTCCACATGGGGCTACCCTTGAAGAGTATCTGGAAGCTTCAGCTGGTCCAGAATGAAGCCACACGGGCTATTTGTGGCACCCCTAGAAGGGCGCATATAACACCCTTGCTACGCGTGCTGCATTGGATACCAGTTTACTTCCAGGTCCAACTCAAGGTGTTGGTTATCACCTTTAAAGCCCTACATGGCATGGGACTGGGTTACCTGAGGGACCACCTCTTCCCCGCTTCATCAGCCCGTCCCACCCGGTCATGCAAAGAGGGCATGCTGCGGACCCTGTCTGCAAGAGAATTCCATCTGGCGGGGTCCAGGAGGCAGACTTTCTCTGCAGTAGCACCCACCCTTTGGAACATCTTGCTCCCAGAGGTGAGGCTAGCCCCATCGCTCCTAGCCTTCTGGAGGAAGTTGAAGACCTGGCTCTGCCAGCTGGCCTGGGGCGGGTGTAAGGATCGTCCTATTATAAATAACGTGCAGATGCTGCTTCGAGCAAACAGGTTCAGGGTTTATTTAGATAGGTACTTGTCCAGTAAAAAGCCGAGAGTAGCGTAGCCTGTTACAGATTTCAAATATATCCCCTCGTTCCCGCCAGAGTTCCTCCCCCCCACCCTTGCTCCGCCCCTTCGCCAGATTTCCTTATTTGGTTGTGATCGAGCCATGACTGCGCATGTCTCAACCACACCCTACCTGTTCCTGCCCTGCTCGTTGTCGGGACAATGGCGTTGATGGTCGAGTGCTGGCTCTTCTCAGGTAGGATATTTCCAGGCTATTGCTTTCTTTTGTTTTCTAACTACTTCTCCTTTTCCTCTCTCTACTTGAGGCTATCTATTGTCATGTGTGCGCTGCCATGCATTTGCCCCATGGCAGTGCACTCGTGACATACTGCCCTTCCCCAGTGGAAAGTTGAGGGTGGTGTTTTGGGGAAGAGGGGGGGGTCCCAAGGGGGGAAAAAGTCCTTTTAAACTGCTGGTTTGGCAGGGGGGTCCCAAGGGGGAACAGGTCTTTTTAAACTGCTGGCTTGGTGGGGTATGCGTGGTGGAACTTGCGGACTAAGTCGGGGGCTCACACGTCATGGGCCGCTACCCATTCGGGTTGGGGAAAATGTCGCCATTTTATTAAATATTGGAGGGTGCCCCTGTGCTTGCGGGAGTCCAGTACTTCTTGTACTTCGAAATGCTGCTGCTCATCGATCATGATGGGCACTGGGGTTGGTTCTTGCGGATGCCACCGCGAGTGTTGGATTGCTGGCTTGAGGAGGCTGCAGTGGAATACTGGGTGCAGCCGTTTTAGGTTGTGCAGGAGGTCTAGTGTTACCGTGACCAGGTTTACTATTCCTGTGATGGGGAAAGGGCCTATGAATTTTGGCGCCAGCTTTTTGGAAGGTTGGGTTGACTTGATAAATTTTATTGAGAGGTATACCAAGTCCCCTATTTGGAAATTCGGCTGTTTGCATCTGTGTTTGTCGGCGTGGAGTTTGTATGTGGCTTGCGCTTCCCTGAGCACGTCTTTGATGACTGGCCAGGACTCTGCAATTTTTGTGCCCCATTCTCCGGTGTCTATCGGTGCCTCTGATGGCTGCGGGAGCTCAGGTATGAGGATGAAGTCTCTGCCCGAGACTACAGCGAATGGGGTTTTCCCCGTGCTTTGATGGATGGCATTGTTGTACGACGTCTCTGCGAGTGGAAGTAGCTCGACCCAGTCGGATTGTTGGTAGTTCACGTAAGCATGTAAAAATTGTTCTAGTGTCGAGTTAAGGACTTCGGTTGCGCCATCTCCCGCGGGGTGGTTCGCTGTTGTGAGGGCCTGTTTGGTACCGATGAGTTTTAGGAAGGCCCTCCAGAATCGGGAGGTGAAGTTTGACCCTCTGTCTGTGATTATACGGGATGGACAGCCGTGTAAGCGGTACACGTGGGTCAGGAATAGCTTCGCCAGTTGCTGTGCCGTTGGGACGGAGGCACAGGGCACGAAGTGCGCTTGCTTGGAGAAGAAGTCTTTGACG
This sequence comes from Candoia aspera, assembly GCF_035149785.1. Taxonomy (NCBI): domain Eukaryota; kingdom Metazoa; phylum Chordata; class Lepidosauria; order Squamata; family Candoiidae; genus Candoia; species Candoia aspera. The sequence continues at coordinate 16,171,752 of NC_086163.1, read as the reverse complement.
ACCCAGATGACCGTTTTCTTTTGGCTTGGTGGCAATTCGACGATGAAATCCATGGAGATTTCTTCCCATGGTCAGGTGGGGCTAGCTACTGGCTGCAGTAATCCCTGGGGTTTTCCCAGCAGTCGTTTGGTCGCTGCGCAGACAGGGCAGGACTTTATGTATTCCTTGACGTCTTTCCGCATCGACGGCCACCAGAATTGGTGCCGGAGCAAATGGAGAGTCTTAAGGAATCCAAAGTGCCCTGCCTGCTTGCTATCGTGTGAGCGCCCAAGTACTGTCGCTCGCTGTGTGTCCAGGACGTACAGCCATTGTCTAACCCATGCGAGTCCCTGCTCCATTTCCACTTTCCTGGGGTTTGCCAGGAGCCATGGGTCAGATTCCAGTGCGGACTCGAATTCTGCCTGAATCCCCCCCAGTTCTCTTGCGCGCCTGCGGCCTGGGTTGAGTGGCTCTGCCGGTGTTCGTGCGGCGTGAGGGTTGGCCCGATCCATGGCGTGGCTTCTGGTAGTCGCTGTCAGGCCCAGTTGGGATGTGGAAAAGGCTGTTCCCATAACCTCGGGGGCCGGTTCGTCATCCTGGGGCAGTCGAGAGAGTGCATCTGCTAGGAAGTTCCTCTTCCCCGGGATGTATTTCAATGCAAAGTTGAACCGGCTGAAGAATTGTGCCCAGTGGATTTGCTTTGGGTTTAGGCGTCGATGCATTCGAAGGGCTTCCAAATTCCTATGGTCTGTCCATACTTCGAAGGGGTGGGTTGCCCCCTCTAGGAAATGCCGCCAGTGGTCTAGGGCTGTTTTCATGGTGAAAGCTTCCTTCTCCCAAACGTGCCAACGCCGCTCCGTTTTGGAAAATTTCTTAGACAAATATGCGCAAGGTTTAAGGGCTCCAGCGGCGTCTCTTTGTAGTAGGATGGCTCCAATGGAGAAGTCGGAGGCATCTACCTGCACTACAAATTCCTTTTCGGGATCCGGGTGGGCTAAGATGGGTTCGGAAGTGAATAGGGTTTTCAACCGGTCGAATGCTGCCTGACATTTGGGTGTCCAGTTGAGCACCGCCCCCGGGTTTTTCACTCTGCGGGTCTCCCCCGTGCCTCACGTGCGTAACAAGTCCGTGAGTGGCAGTGCAATTTCAGAAAACCCCGGTATGAAATTTCTGTAGTGGTTGGCAAATCCTAAGAAGGATTGTAGTTTTCTGTGCTTTCGGGGCCTTTCCCATTCGAGGATGGCCGGGTCCATTTCCACCCCCTGTAGAGATATCCTGTAGCCCAAGTAATCTAAGCTAGATTTGTGGAACTCGCATTTCGAGAGTTTAATGTACAGTTTGGCATCTCTGAGTTTAGCAAGTACTCGTCACACTAGTTCCACGTGATCTTTTTCATTTTCTGAGTAGATTAAGATGTCGTCAAAATACACCAGCACGCCTTTAAACAGAAACTCATGTAACACTTCGTTAATGAGTTGCATAAAGACTCCCGGGGCTCCCGCTAGGCCGAATGGCAGGACTTTGTATTGGAAAGAGCCCAATGGGCAGTTAAAAGCCATTTTCCATTCGTCGCCTGCTCTAATTCGTACCCGGTAGTATGCCTCCCTCACATCCAACTTGGAGAAAACCTTCCCCATGCACAGGTGTGCCAATAGTTGCTTAGCTAGAGGCGTTGCATACTTGTTACAAATAGATACAGCGTTCAAATTTTGATAGTCCGTGCAAAGTCGTAGAGTCCCATCCTTCTTTTCACGGAAAAGTACAGGCGCACCGACCGGGGAGTTTGCCGGTTCGATGAACCCCCGCGCGAGATTTTTGTCAATGAATTCCCGCAATGCCGTCATTTCCCGCCGCGACATCGCGTATGTTTTTGGCCTTGGGAGGTGGACATCGGGGAGGAATTCAATGCGACAGTCCATTTTCCTGTGGGGGGGTAGTTTGTCGGCTTCTTCCTCCCCAAATATGTCTGTCAGGTTGGCATATTGTGCCGGCAATCCTTCCAGTGGGGAGTCCTCTCCGGGGGGTTGAGCGATTTCTCCCCTCCCTACTAACACGGCACAGTCTTTGATGTTGGTCGGCACTTGGTAGGTCCCGTCGGCAAGTTCGATCGATCGGGCCTTCCAATCAATACGGGGGTTGTTGCGGGTTAGCCATGTGATGCCCAGCACGACCATGGGCCGGCTTACCAGGGTGACCACAAATTGTATAGCTTCCCGGTGTGTACCCAGCTGAAGGGTCACTACCCCCGTCCCCAGGGTTGCCGGTCCCCCTCCCACTGTGGAGCCGTCTAGTTGCTGGAATTCCAGTGGTTCCGGGAGGGGAATGCAAGGTGACTTCAAGGCCATGACTATGGAGGGGTGGATTAGATTTCTGGAACAACCAGAGTCTATAATGGCCCCTGCTGCGATGGTTTGGCCCTCAAAAGTCAGTTCGATGATGATCCTGAGGATCGGGGCGTATTTACTCATGTTGCTAGCCCTGCACATCTCCTCTATGACCTGTCCCTCCACGCCGTTCAGAACAGGTGGAAGTCATTTCCCGCCAGTCGTGTTGGTGAGTCGGAGGCGTCCTCCTCAGAGTAGAAGTCCTCCGTCTCCATTGTGGCAGTGACTTTCCTGGTCAGTATTCGTGGCTGTGGTTGGGGTCTGGGGACCGGTTTTGGCATCATCTTGGGCGGTTGGTTCCTCATCCGAGGTTCGCTGCAGTCCGCCACTCTGTGGCCCTCTCTGCCGCATTTGAGGCATAGCCCTCGGGTCAGCCGCCGTTGCCGTTCTTCGTCCCATGGCGTTCTCGGTGGTGGTGTCGGTCTTCTGTCTCAGGTGGCCATCTCGTCACTCCGGGTCGCCATACAGAAGACGTCCTTCGCATGCTCGGTCTTCCCGGCTAAACGTATCCATTCGTTTAGCGAGTCCGGGTTGTCCCGGTACACCGCCCATTGCAGGATGTCACAGTTAAGGCCCCATTTAAATAAGTCAGTCTGTGTAGCTTCCCCCCATTCCGGGACTTTCCCGGCTAGGACTTTAAATTGCAGCGCATATTCTGCTACGGATTTCTGTCCCTGTTTGAGTCCCGTAAGGGCGACCTTGGCTTTGTCCTTAGCTAGCGGGTCTTCAAAGTAGTCTCTCAGTGCCGTTAGGAATGCGTCACAGGTAGCCAGGGCTGGGTCCCTGGAGTCCAGCATCTGCACATACCAATCCGCGGCTCTGCCCCACAGTTTGGTGGCTATGGCCGAGACTGTTGCCCTCTCAGAGGTAAAGTTATGGCCCTGTTATAGTACATAATCAGTCGCATTTGCCAGAAAGAAGGAGAGGTTTGCCGGCTCACCGTCAAACTTCACGCCAAAGTCTTTCGCAACTTCGCCCCTCGGGTTGCTTTTCGGGCGCATTTGAGTCGGGGTAGATGCGGCCGGAAGATTCGCGCGCCAGTTGGCTACGAAGTCTTGCACCTGGTCTCCATCCCTTGGGGCCGGCAGTTGGTGAGGTGAGTTGCCGTTGGGCCCCCTTGGTCTTGCTGCCACTACATTTGTCGTGATGTCTTGGAGTGCCTGCACCATGGATTGCATCGTGACCTCGATAGACCGTATTCGGGCCTCGATCCCTTGGCACCAGTCTCTTTGCACTTCTGCCGCCTGCTGCTCCGTCTGTCGTTTGGTTAGTACTTTCGCTGATGTTCCGACGGAGTGGAGTTGTTCCGCTTTGTGGGATGACTCTGGTTGGGGCTCAGAGGCGCCGTCCCATTCCGGTGTGTCCGGCTCGTCCAGGACTACTTCTAGGTCCCCCAGCTGTATGGAGTCTTCTTCGTTGTGGCATTGTGCCGTTGCAGTCAGGGACCACACTGGTGTGGCCATCGCTAGCTTTTTCTCTCACAAAAAAAAAATTCTTGGTAGAGGCTAGCGGGTTTGGAGGTGACTCTCGGCTTTATGTAAGGATCGTCCTATTATAAATAACGTGCAGACGCTGCTTCAAGCAAACAGGTTCAGGGTTTATTTAGATAGGTATTTGTCCAGTAAAAAGCCGAGAGTAGCGCAGCCTGTTACAGATTTCAAATATATCCCCTCATTCCTGCCAGAGTTCCTCCCCCCCATCCTTGCTCCGCCCCTTCGCCAGATTTCCTTATTTGGTTGTGATTGAGCCATGACTGCGCATGTCTCAACCACACCCTACCTGTTCCTGCCCTGCTCGTTGTCAGGACAATGGCGTTGATGGTCGAGTGCTGGCTCTTCTCAGGTAGGATATTTCCAGGCTATTGCTTTCTTTTGTTTTCTAACTACTTCTCCTTTTCCTCTCTCTACTTGAGGCTATCTATTGTCATGTGTGCGCTGCCATGCATTTGCCCCATGGCAGTGCACTCGTGACAGCGGGGAAGAGAGGAGTCATGCCTGGGGTTGGCTAGTGCCTTGAAGTGCCCCTTCCACATGAAGACTGAATGAGATACAGCCATCTGGACTTTATTTTTATTTATATTATTAATAATATGTAATTTTATAATATAGTTTATATATTTATTGTTTTACTGAGTATTTTGTTGTAAACCACCCAGAGCTGCTCTGGTGGGAGGAGATGGGTGGTGACAAATTTGATAAATTAATTAATTAATTAATATATAAATAAATTAAATAAATTAAAAGGAAGCTGGGGTTGGGCCAGCCCTAGGATCAGTTCATGCATACATATGGACCATGGGATTTTCCTATATTTCCATTTATCTTCCACTTGGCAGGGGGAAATGTGAAATGTCACAAGTGAACATCAGATTCCCTATAGGACTCACTGGTTACACAGTGCAGCACCTTGTGGGACTCATGGTCTTTTAGGGGGAGGGGTGGGGGCAGAATGGTGTTGCTAGGGTAGATGCAAAGTAGATTCACATCCACTAGCTGAAATACCTTTCACATAATTAAAAAAAAATCAGTCGAGTGGATATTCTCTTCCATTTCTTCTCCCCCTGGGGACGGAAAGATACTAGACACCTCAACTTGTTTAAAAGTTAAACAGAAGAAAAAAGAGCAGAGAGTATCATTGGACCTGAGTAGAAGAGAAACCAGGAATAAGACTGCTAGAAGCCATATTGCCAAAAAAACCCACCAGACAGGGATAGGGCAGCTGCTGATACATTACACCTTAGTGGCTTCTCATTAAAGTCCTATTTTTGTTCAATAAATGTCAACTTTAAGGTGAGTAATGAAGTATTCTGGAAGGATGAGTTCTTTCTCCCCTGATTTCTCCCAATGTCTTTTCTTAGTATCAGCTCTGCGTCCATTTATCCTTTTCGTGCAGAGCCTGGCCCATTTCCTAGAATGGAGAAGACCTTTGCTGGCAGATGAAGATACATGTATCATTGCACATGATGAAGATATATACCACATGGCAGTAAATAAGGATTTGATGTTACCCATGATATTACTGGGTTTGTAACAGTGTTGTTGGGATAATATAGAGGTAAAGCTGTCATGTAGTTTTCCTTCAAGAGACCTGGGTTTGTGAATGATATGTGCTAATGAGCAACTGGGCAGTGGTCTCTAAACAGGAGATCTAACTATCCAAAGCCTGTGAGAGGGAAGTTAATATTACCCAGGATGGTTTATAGGTATATAGGAAGCTGCCTCCTAATGACCAGGTTCATGTGACAAGCTAAAACCTAAACCTGGGTTAGTAAAACACAATTGGTGTGTTCAAATATTGTGGGATTCCCAAACCAACAAACTATAACATTGCTTTGTATGATGGCTTGGTTCACAAAACATGCTAAGGCAACGTTCAATATGTTGAATCAAAAATTATCCAAGTCTCCATTTCAACTTAATATATTGTGTTATATGACCCCAGCTTCTGAATCAGACTGTTGGGCCATCTAGACCAATATGGCCAACACTGAGTAGCAGCAGTTATCTGGGGTTTCCAAAGGGTGTTTTGCCAACCCCATTTAGCAATGCAGAAATTGACCCGAGAGCCATGACCCCATATAAAAGCAAGTACAGTATTCTTTCACCAAGTTAAAGCTCCTTATAAAATTCTCAGCTGGATGTTACAGATAACAATAGATGTTCTTTCATTTTTCTGGAGTTGTAGATTATTCTTGAGAATCAGTCTAACCTTACTGAGATACTTTTTCACTTCATTGGTTGCTCACAATCTAAGAAATGTTTGATGTCAGTCCTTCAGTTGTGAGTAGTTCTTGGTCATAGGCTATGGATTAATTATAAGACCATGTACCAGATTTACTTCCTTCCATCTCCACGTAGCAAAAGCAAACCTCTGACTGATATCTTGGAGAGCCATTCAGCATCTGGGTTCATACAACATGCTAGACTCAATTAAAATGGGGCTTTAAGTTTGTGGTTTAGCGAGTTGTGGAACCCAGTAATTGACTTAGAAGATTGCGTAAACCAAGTTGTCATGTTAAATGATAATTTGGTGCATTTGTTTGGGCATAGCATATTATGTAAACACAGCAGATGGGATCACATTCCATGTGAAACTTTTAGGTTTTGTATTGTATGAACCCATCCAGTGTATACAATAGTGAGCTAGCTAGACTGAGGATCTGAATCAGTACAAAATATGTACCTAGATTGAATTGCTCCTATCCGATGGTAAGCCATTCTTTTAAACTGTGAACCATCTTGAGCATCTTGATCAAAAAGAAATACAAGTAGTTCTCTGCTTACAATGGCAATTAGGACTGGGAACTCCATTGCTAAGCAAAGTGGTCATAAAGCACATCATGTGACTGCACCAATAACAACAGCAGTTCCGGTTGCCAGTGTTAAGCGAGGATAGCATAGGTCATTAAGCGAGGACCTCACATGAACATGACTTCTGACTTCCTGCTGGTTTCCCCATTGACTTTGCTTATGGGAAGTCGGAACTCTGAGGACCGGTCATACTGTAAGTCCCCCTCACTCAGTGCTGTCGTAACTTTGAACAGTCGCTGAACTAATGGACATAACCCGAGGACTACCTGTAACTAAATTCAATAAATGAATGAATAAGTGACATTCAGCCAGGCCAGTAAACTGAGCTTCCCCAAAAGGTTCATTGAGGAACTTGAGAAATAGCTCTTATCTCCACCTCTATTTTATCTTGATAGATAACATTCCAGATCCAAACAGTGAATAAGCCAAAAGAGATAAACCTATTGTCTTAACACATGCATGCAGTTCCAAACACATATTGTTGTACCCACTGAGGCAGGCATTATTTTCTCACTCAGAAGATCGTAGCATGTAATTTTGCTCACTGTGTCACATTATTTGTCAGCAACTGCAAGCTGTCACCTCTATAGGAGGCAAGCACCGCTAGGCTGATTTCTAAACCACAAAAGCTCATATGGAAAATAATGAGAATCACTAAGATCTGCGCACACCATTTCATTCAGATGTCGCATACTGAAAGATAAACAGCTAGTCTGTTATTATTTCTATGTGGTCAGCCATGATTGCGTTGTTTAGCCCTCTTTCAAATGGTTGATTCTCCATCAAGTAGCAACCTATTCCAATTGCTATCAGCACAGGTTTGTTTCTTTGTTTGTTTCTTTTTATCTTTATTTGGCTATGTATCGAATCAAATTTGAAAAACAATGTTTCTCAAATATATGTATCAAGAAGCTTTGGAACAGTAGGTTAGAAGGCTTTGAGCTCCAGAATTTTCTCAAAATAAAAATATGAGGAAAGCAAAACAATCAAGAAAGCATGAATACAAGAATAGCCTACCAAGAGATTATATTCATGTAGTAGACATGTCCAAATATCCAGAAATTAAGTGTTTTGATTTAACAGAACTTCAAAAATCTTTCATTGTTATGTATAGTCAAAATGCAGTGAAAAAGAAAATGAGCATGACCCATTATTTATTTGTTTTATTTATTATTCAAATTTTGCTACCCCCCATCTCCCCCAAAACAGGGACTCTGGGTGGTTTATAATAAAATTAAAACTATAATAATAGACAAGTAAAATCCTATAAAAAAAACAATTTACAAATATAAAATACAATATAAATAAGTGTAAAATCCAACAGGCTAGAAAATTCTAATCAGGTGGGAGGGGCTCTAAGGCGCGAGCCACCCCTATGAATGGCTGCCCACCTTCCCACCCCACACGAGATGGCAGAACCAAGTTTTCAGGGCCCACCTGAAGGTCAGAAGGGAAGGGGCCTGCCTCACCTCTGGGGGCAAGATGTTCCAAAGGGCAGGGGCTACTGCAGAGAAGGCCCGCTTCCTGGACCCCACCAGATGAAGTTCTCTTACAGACGGAGTCCGTAACATGCCCTCTCTGGATGATCGGGCGGGGTGGGCCGATATGATGGGGATGAGATGGTCCCTCAGGTAGCCTGGCCCCATGCCATGTAGGAATTTAAAGGTGATAACCAACACCTTAAATTGGACCTGGAAGCAAACTGGCACCCAGCGCAGCTCGCACAGTAAAGGTGTTATATGTGCCAATCTAGGGGCACCAAAAATAACCTGCGCAGCTGCATTCTGGACCAGCTGAAGCTTCCGGATACTCTTCAAAGGTAGCCCCATGTAGAGCACATTGCAGTAGTCTATATGGGAGATGACGAGGGCATGAGTGACCGTTCGAAGGGCCTCTCGCTCGAGGAATGGGTATAACTGGCGCACAACCCCAAGTTAAGCAAAGGCCCTCCTGGCCATGACTGCCACCTGCTCTGCAAGCAGAAGTCATGAGTCCAGAAGAACCCCCAGATTACGCACTGGGTCTGTCTGGTGCAGTGCCACCCCATCCAGAACTAAAGACGACAATTTCCCAGAAACCGAGGAGCCATCAACTCACAGCCACTCCATCTTACCAGGGTTCAGCTGAAGCCTGTTGTTCCCCATCCAGGCCCCCACAGCCCACAGGCACTGAGAACAACAGTCACAAATCAGATCTTCTCCAAAAGCTGAAAATGCCTCTACATATATAGCAGCAATGGTAGCAGATAAGAGTACAAATCAAACTTCTTGTAAGTTTTTCCCCAACTTTGTTCTTGGCCCTTTGCCTCCAACCAGTTAAGTGTGAAAGTTTAATGATTTGGTAAAGACCTTGCTCCTTGTCAATGACCCTGGAAAATGGGACCTTGTTTATATTTTGCATCCATATTACCACTTGGATTAACTGTTGGTCACAATATGGCTATTTGGAACAAGCAGCTTCAGAGCAAAGTTTGCAATATTCTTATTACTGGGTTCACCGTGACACTGAAACAATGTCCCCCAACCTAGGCACCCTTAGATGTATGGATTTCAACTCCTAGAATTCTCAGCAACTACCATGCTTGCTGGAGAATTCTGGAAGCTAAAAGCCACACATCTGGAAGTTGCCCAGGTCAGGAAACACTGCACTAAACCATGTTTTGTTGAATAAGTCACAATCGGTAGGATTCACACATCATGCTATACCCCAACAAAACAAACCACACTGCAATGTGCAACCCCAACTTTCAGGCAATAAAGTTCCTGGGTTGTGCATCCCTAAAGTGTTCTTCACCAACTTAGAGCCTTCCAGACATGTTTGATTAGTACTTCTAGCATCTACTGTACAGCTAGCATGGAAGATAAAGCCTCATACAGCTAGAAGTAATCAGGTTGGGGTAATTTGCTCTAGATGGATGAGGATGGGGAATCAACCAAATAGCCATCTTCTATTTTAAAAATGTAAAATCCCACCAATTGACTGTGCTGGAGAAGAGTCAAAAACAACCAATCAGTGGAATCCTGGCTAGTTTTTAAAGACCTATGCTTGCACAATCCCCACCTTTGGGATCAAAGTCAATCTTTATAATGCTATTAAAGAGAAAGAAGAAATGCCCTTGTGATGAAAGCTGCAGATGGTGCCTAAAGAAACATCGTGATGAAATACAGGAAAACCTCAATTCAGAATGGAACAGGAAGCCATTTTTGTCATCTACAGGCCTGCAACCCAAACCTGCTATTTCATTACAGAAATGATTTCTCCGTTAAGAAGGATTGTGTTCTATAATTAGAATAATACCCCACAGGATTACATTGACAAAAGTAATTACATAATAATTTGTGTGCCAGCTGTGCCCATTCCTAGACTGAGAGGCTTTGCTCACAGTCACTCATGCCATCGTGACATCCCATCTGGACTACTGTAACGTGCTCTACATGGGGCTGCCCTTGAAGAGCATTCGGAAGCTTCCACTGGTGCAGAATGCAGCTGCACAGATAGTAAATGGTGTCAGGTACTCGACACATGTAACACCTCTGCTACGTGAGCTGCATTGGTTGCCGGTTGCAATTCAAGGTGCTGGTTGTCACCTTTAAAGCCCTTCATGGCTTTGGACCAGCTTACCTAAGGGACCACCTTCTCCCAGTTGTTTCTGCCCGTCCAATTCGATCTAGTGGGTTGGGTATGCTGCGGGTCCTGTCAGCCAGGGAGTGTCGGTTGGCAGGAATTAGAAGGCATGCCTTCTCTTCCGTAGAGCCTGCCCTCTGGAACATCCTCCCTCCAGAAATTAGGATGTCCCTGACCCTGTTGGCCTTTCGTAAGGCCATAAAGACCTGGCTTTGTGCCCGGGATGGTCCAGTCTCTTGGCTGTATGAATATCCATGCATTGCTAACTTGGTAGCCATGTATATTTATTTTATATTTTAACTGTTTTAATTGTAATTGTTTTATGGTTTTATTGTTGTAAGCCACCCAGAGTCACTTGCTGAGCTGGGTGGCTATAGAAATCAAATAAATAAATTTTGGATCTCATTATGCCATAGGATTTCATATTGCAAGATACAATATATCTACTGTGGTTTCTTATTTTTTAAATACTGTAAGTTTTTTCTTTCTTTCTTCCTATTTCAATACTGTTGTCAGGAGTGTGTTAGGAGACTTTTTTCATCCACTCCTTTACCTGTAAAATGAAAGGGGAGGCTTAACTACAGAAAATAATGCTGGGTGTCATCAGTACTATTTTTCATTATTGCTTCTAAGCCCTGTACAGAAAAGTCTGAACCTCACACAGGCTCCAGCGCAGCAGCAGAGTTCCCCATTCACTTTGATGGAGAAGCAGTTCCATTCTGGAGATCATTAGCATTATCTTCCATTAGAAACACATTGAGACGTGTTCCTGTGAGTCAATTTCTTAAGCTGTTGCTTTTTATATCAAAGCTGAACTGTCAAGAAGACCCAGCTTTATCTGCAGTGAGCTTATAGATATTACTTTAACTCATGATCAGATATATACATTTTGTAGCATTTTGGACAAAAGGCTTGGTTGAGATGAGGAATCATACTTTTCCAGTTGTGTGATTGTGTGATCTGATACATGAAATTGCTAACCTAACCATTTCAGCCATCTTTTCCCCTTCCATCACCACCACCGCCACCATTTCTTGAAAGGCTCCTAAGAAATGGAAAATGAACAGAGACATCTGCAGTTTCCAGAGGAACAAAAACTGGATGTCCCAGACACTGGTTTTATGATTTCTTCCCCCCTCCCAGGACACTTACACTGAATGCTTCATGCTGCTAAGTCTATTCTGTGATGGGTGACTTCATTCAACACCTTGTTCAACAGATCATGGCTGATATAGGCTATGTGTCATGAGTGCCGTTGAGCTAAAGTCATCAGCGCAATGGCACTCATGACAATGACAAGGAAATAAGTGAAGGGGCACAAGTTAAGTAGCCATCAACCCACAACGACTAACGGCTAACAAACAATAGCTAAACGAATCACGGAGCCACCCAAGCCATCAGCGGCAATACAACGGGGATCGCCCAGCTGAAAGCAATCAGCAGAAGAATGGAAACCTGAGGATGGGCGATCCTGGAAACCCTCAACCAATGGCAGGGCAACGCATGGGACAAAGGGGGGTGACGTGACCGTGAGCGAGGGGGCGCTGACCGGCGCGGGGTATTTAAACCCCGCACCGGCGCGCTCCTGTCACTCTCAGCTTTTTTCTACCAACGTTGTACCTGCCCTGAAATAAACCAGAACCTGATTTGCAAACCAGCGTCTGAACGTTATTCAGAGGTAGGCAGCGCATGACATAAAGCTGAGAGTCATAAACTCAGCCTCGCCGAGCCCCACCGGACGACAACGAGCCGCGGGAGGAGTAGACGGCGAGAAGACCAGCAAGATGAGGCCGGAACGGCGCGGGCAAGGAGGGCGAGCCGCGCGGCAAGAGACAGAGGAGGACCGACCGAGGCCAGAGGCACCGCGGACTCCCGGAGCCATGGACGCCCACCCCACCCGACCCGAGCCTCAGCTCCAACCCCAAGGGGAGATGGCGACGGAGGCAACCCGACCGCGGGAGGGAGCAGCACGACTTCCGAAACCAGCGGAGGACCCCGCGCCCCACATCGCACCCCAGCAACGGGCGTGGAGCGACAGCCCCACGGTGCTCAACACGGAGGAGGACGACGGAGACACCCATCAGACGGAGGAGGAAGCGGACCCGCGGCGGAGGGACGATGAACCCCACCGGCAACCCACCCCCGAGGACGCGCCAACGGAACCGGCCCCAGCGGCGGCGCGGGCTGTGGACGAGGAGGCACGAGCTGAACTCGCGGCCATGCGGGCTCAGCTGACGGAACTCCGGACCATGCTCCAGGCGCTTATGCCCCCCGCGCCACCCAACGACGTCCCCGCACAAGCCCACACCCCGAGCGAAGCACCGAACCCACACGGGCCAGCGGATAGCCAGCAGACGGCACAGGCGGCCGACACCACACCCCGGGAAGCGAGAGGCGGGGCCGCGCAAAACGCCCGGGCCCCAAAGGACTTCCCCATCTTCTTCGATGGGACCCCCTCAAAACTCTCGTTTTTCGTTACCAACGCTAGGGAGTTCATGGGGAGGCACGGACACTCCTATGACTCCGAGGCCGACAAGATCGCCGCCGTGGCGATCAAACTCCAAGACAGGGCGGCGGACTGGTACGTCCAACTGTACGAGTCCAGCTCCCCCGCCCTCGCCACCTTCCCTGCTTTCATCAAAGAGATGAAAAACTACTTCGAAGATCCCCTAGCTAAAGTACGGGCGAAAAGCGCACTCCAGAGACTTAAACAGGGCACACGCACGGTCCCTGACTACGCCCTGGAGTTCAAAGCCCTCGCGGGAAAGGTCTGCGACTGGTCTGAGACCACCCTGCTGGAAATCTTCAAAAGGGGGCTCAACCGCGACGTTCTCCAATGGGCCCTCTACCGCGACGACCCAGAAACGTTACACGGGTGGATCCACCTCGCGGGGAAAGCCGAACACGCGCACCGCACCTTCCTTATGACAACCACGGAAGACACAAACTACGTCGGGAAAAAGGTACCCGCACCACACGGGGGGATGGCCGGCCCCATATACCCAAAAAAGAAGTTCAACCGGGAGCCCTGCGGGAGGTGTGGCAAATTAGGGCACAAGACGGCGGATTGCTTCGCCAACCGACCGCCGACCAGCGCGCCCAAGCCCGCCCCGAAAATTAGCCCCAAACCACCCAACCCGGGGCCGCCCCCTCACCGCCGAATGACCGTGGCCACAGCGACACCGGAAGAGGGCTGGGACGCTTACTGGGGAGAAGAGGACAATACCGACCCCGACCAGCCGGCGGGAAATGCTCCCCGCTTGCCCTGAGACGCGTGGCGAGGCAGGCGGTGGGACAGCAACGCGGACCACCTCAACGAAACGACAAAAGCTCCGTAATATTGGCAGCAATTCAACTCTCTGCCGGCAACGGAGCCACCACGGCCGCGGCACTAGTGGACTCGGGGTGCTCAAAAAACCTCATCCACCCCGACCTAGTCGCCAAACTCGACCTCCGCTGCTTCCCCCTCCCCACGCCGCTGGCATTCCACCAGCTGGACGGCTCTACAGCGGGAGGGAAACCAGCCACGCTACAAACCGAGCCGGTCACCCTGCAAATGGGCACTCACACCGAGCGCACATCGTTCGTAGTCACGCCCATCGGACGGCCCATTGCAGTCCTGGGGATGCCATGGCTCGCGAAAAACAACCCGCGGATCAACTGGGCGACCCGCACCTTCACATTCGGCGACGGCGAGTATCGAGCACCAGTACCAGCTGGCAAAAGCAACCCCACGGTAGGACGAGCGGAGGCGACCACACAAGACAACGCCGCTACCACAGCAGACCTACCAGAACAATACGCCGACTTCTCCGAGGTCTTCGGAGAGGCAGAGGCAGACCAACTACCCCCCCACCGCAAGACGGATTGCCGGATCGACCTACTGCCCGACGTCCCCCTACCTAGACCAAAGATCTATTCGATGACCCCGAAGGAGATGGCAACCCTCCGGGAGTTCATCGATAAAAACCTAGACAGGGGATTCATAGAGCCAGCATGCTCACCGGTCGGAGCCCCCGTCTTATTCCGGGAGAAGAAAGACGGGACCCTACGGCTCTGCACCGACTACCGGGGCCTAAACGCGGCTTCCCTGTCCAACAAATACCCCTTACCCCTGGTGAAGGACATGCTCGCCCACCTGTCCACGGGCAAAGTCTTTTCCAAATTGGACCTTCGCGAGGCGTACTATCGCATCCGAATCAGGGAGGGGGACGAATGGAAGACGGCGTTTAACTGCCCCCTAGGCGCTTTCCAGTACAAGGTACTGCCCTTCGGACTCGCGGGGGCCCCTGGGGTGTTCATGCAGCTCATCAATGAGGTACTGCATGAACATCTGTTTAAAGGGGTCCTGGTCTACATCGACGACGTCCTCATTTACACAAAAACACACGAGGAACACGTAACCTTAGTCAGGCAAGTCCTCGACAAGCTCAGAAGGGCGCAGCTCTATGCAAAGCCTACAAAGTGCGAGTTTCACAAAGAGCGCCTAGACTATTTGGGGTATCGAATCTCCGGGGACGGCATCGAAATGGACCCCGCAAAAGTCGAAGCGGTGCTAAACTGGGAGCGGCCCCGCAACAGACGGCAACTACAGAGCTTCCTGGGATTCGCGAATTTCTACAGGTCCTTCGCCCGGGGGTTCGCTGAGATAGCCCTCCCCTTAACGGACCTCCTCAAAACCAAAGGGGTGGGGGACACCCGACGCGCCAAGAACCCAGGCACAGTGCTGAATTGGACTCCCGCGTGCCAGACCGCATTCGACAAGCTGAAAGCGCTGTTCACGACGGAGCCAATCCTCGCGCACCCGGACCCAGAACGGCCGTTCGTGGTCCAAGCCGACGCCTCAGACTTCTCCCTGGGAGCCATCCTGCTACAAAAAGACTCCACGGGGCTCCTGAAACCATGCGCCTACCTGTCAAGGAAGTTCTCCGAGACAGAGAGGCGATGGCACGTCTGGGAGAAAGAAGCCTTCGCGGTGAAATCGGCACTAGAGACATGGCGTCACCTACTCGAGGGAGCCACCCAACCATTCGAGGTCTGGACGGACCACCGGAACCTCGAGGCCCTACGAACGCCTAGACGCCTTAGCCCAAAACAGGTCCGATGGGCCCAATTCTTCAGCCGCTTTGATTTCCAGCTGAAGTTCATGCCGGGCAAGAAGAACTTCCTGGCCGACGCCCTCTCCCGGCTGCCCCAAGACGAAGAGCCCGCCCCAGACACCATTGGGACGGTCCTATCCGCCTCGCAACTGGGGATGGCCGTGACCACCCGAAGCGGCGCACGGAGGCAGCTCGACGCTACGGCGCAGCCGACGGCGGGACAACCGGCGACGGAAAGAAGCCAACCGCAACTACCAGGGGGAATGCGCACGGACCTCGCCGCCGCCCTCAAAACCGACCCCTGGTTCCTGGCAAACCCCGACAAGGTAACGATGGCGCAAGACCTGGCATGGGGGGAAGGCAGAATCTACGTCCCGGACTCGCAACGCCAGGCGATCTTGCATAGGTCACACGACGCCAAGCAAGCGGGACACTTTGGGTTCCTCAAGACCCTACACCTAACACGGCGCCAATTCTGGTGGCCCGCGCTCAGGCGAGACGTAAAAACCTACGTGGCGTCCTGCCCAACGTGCGCTAGGGCCAAACGGGCACCAGGCAAACCCGCGGGGCTGTTGCAACGGGTGGCAGAACCCTCCCGCCCATGGGAGGAAATCTCTATGGATTTTATAGTGGACCTCCCACCCAGCCAGAAGAAAACGGCCATTTGGGTGGTGAAGGACTACTTCTCAAAGCAGGCCCACTTCATCCCCTGCACGTCGGTCCCATCCTCACAACAACTAGCCAAACTCTTCCTCATCCACGTGTACAGGCTACACGGATGTCCCGCACGTGTGGTGACCGACAGGGGCACACAGTTCACCTCCAAATTCTGGCGGGCCTTCCTGAAGCTGACGGGGACCCAACAGGCCCTATCTACGGCTTGGCATCCGCAGACGGACGGAGCCACTGAGGTTCTTAATGCCACCTTAGAGCAATTTATACGATCATATACGAACTACCACCAAGACGACTGGGCTGAACTGCTCCCGTTCGCCGAAGTCGCATACAACAACGCCGTCCACACGAGCACGGGGAAAACCCCGTTCGAAGTAGTCTCGGGGCGCGACTTCGTCCCCATACCGGAGCTACCTCAACCCCCGGAACCCCAGGTGGACGCCAGCGACTGGGGACGGAAGATCGCGGAAGCATGGCCAGTAATCACGGCGGCGCTGAAGGAGGCACAGGCTGCTTACAAAGAGCAGGCCGACAAGCACCGGCGCCAACAACCGACGTTCCAGGCGGGGGATATGGCCTATCTCTCCACCAAGTTCCTAAAGTCAACCCAACCCTCGAAAAAACTGGGGCCTAAGTACATCGGGCCGTTCCGAGTCACGCAAATAGTGAACCCGGTAGCAATACGCCTGGACCTGCCACACAACCTCCGGAGACTCCACCCGGTGTTCCATACCAGCCTCCTAAAACCGGCAACCACCTCCCGATGGCACCCAAGCACGCCACAGCCCGCACCGCTAATGATCGACGGGCAACACCACTTCGAGATCAGGGACATCCTCGACTCCCGCAAGCAACGAGGAACTCTACACTATCTGGTCAGGTGGAAACACTTCCCCCACCCGGAATGGGTGGCGGCGCACAACGTTAACGCGCCTGACCTGACCAGAGCATTTCACCGGGCATACCCCGACAAACCGCAATCAAGGTCAGCAAAACCAACCCCCCCCCCGCAGGCCCCCCCCGCCTCCCGTGCCCCAAGGGAAAGGGCCCCCCCCAAGCCCGCGACTTGGGTGGACCTTCCCCCCCCCGGGACTCACTCCCCCCGCCCCGGGCCCACGGGGTGGTGACAAACGATAGCCAGCACCCTCCCCCCGCCCCCCGGCCGCGGGGGAGTGGCAAGCAAGTCAACAGGGCAACCTGGGGGCAACGCCCAGGAGACACAACAAAGGCGACGCACTCTAAATAAGAAAAGAAGGGCCCTACCTGGAGCTGAGCAGCACCCGACCAGCCACGCCTCTCGCCTCGCCGAACTGAGCCAAACAAACAGGGTGTGGTTGGAGCATGCGCACGCCAGGTCAGAACCCGAGCATGCGCACCATGGACACACCCTGGGAAGGCACGTGGTAGAGGGAGGAGCAAAGGGAGGGGCGACAACTACTCCGGCGGGAACTTTGAAAAAAAAAAAAAAAAAAAATGTGGCGTTTTGACAGCTCCACGGGGAAAACCAAGAAAACCGGGGGAGAACACTATTCGAAAAGGGGGCAGTATGTCATGAGTGCCGTTGAGCTAAAGTCATCAGCGCAATGGCACTCATGACAATGACAAGGAAATAAGTGAAGGGGCACAAGTTAAGTAGCCATCAACCCACAACGACTAACGGCTAACAAACAATAGCTAAACGAATCACGGAGCCACCCAAGCCATCAGCGGCAATACAACGGGGATCGCCCAGCTGAAAGCAATCAGCAGAAGAATGGAAACCTGAGGATGGGCGATCCTGGAAACCCTCAACCAATGGCAGGGCAACGCATGGGACAAAGGGGGGTGACGTGACCGTGAGCGAGGGGGCGCTGACCGGCGCGGGGTATTTAAACCCCGCACCGGCGCGCTCCTGTCACTCTCAGCTTTTTTCTACCAACGTTGTACCTGCCCTGAAATAAACCAGAACCTGATTTGCAAACCAGCGTCTGAACGTTATTCAGAGGTAGGCAGCGCATGACACTATGCTTAGCATAGTAAGTAGACTATCTCCTGCTCTATGAAGACTGAGGTCCTGCCTTATCACAAGCTTGTTCTTACCTGGATTAATGATCTGATATGACATTGACACATTCCTGAATGCTTGTTAGATGGACTAAATCAGTATTTACTGACCTGGGCATCTCCTGATGTGTGGACTTGGTTTCCCAGGATTCCCCAACAAGCACGGTTGTTGCTTAGAATTCTGGAAATTGCCAACATTGGGAAATCATCCAGATGTCTGAGAACAAGGGTCTGCTAAACAAGCCATGAACTTGTTCTAGAGGGTGGAATTTTATAAACTCCATAAACACTGAAGTGTGTAACTCTTCTGCATGCTCTTAGAATTTCTTGAACAATGAATGAATCAGGAAAGAACACTTTTCTGGCTTTAGGGGAATGTGCAAGGAGTATCAACATTTAAAGCTATCAATATTTAAAGGTCATGGATCTCCATCACGGTTGACCCTTTTGCATGCTTTCTTGGAAATGCAAAGAAAAAAAAAGAGAAAATGGATGCACAGTATACTCTTACACTGAGGGGGTTTTTTTTTTCATGCTTCCTACAATTCAAGCAGGCAGGCAACTACTTCATCAAATGCTCCAAGTTACATCTGGATTCCTCTTTTGGTCTCCAAAAGTGCCAAATCATCACTCATAATGGATTAACAGGAGGAGTTTAGCATTCTCCAGCATCCCTGCAGTGAACTGACATATGGATTTAATAAGATAAATAAAGAGGTTATGCATCCAATGCCTGAATAACATTTGGGATGGCTCAGGACTGCAGGTTGTTTCCCCCTCTCAATTTTTCTCCTGCCTGCCAATTGTGCTTGATGGAAACCTCTGAATATTTTAACATAGATGACAATAAACTGGCATTCAGACAGGGATGAGCAAGGCTGACACCAGCCAGCAGGAGTTTGGGATAATGCGCCATGAAAGCACTTGTATCCCTGAAATTAACAAATTAAACTGTGGTCATCAAAACTGGCAGAGCTGGATCTGAATCCCAAGGATTCTGCTTCCTCCTGGCTGAAGGAAGGTTGCCACTTGGATCTTTTTTCACCTTATTAGTACCATTACTCTGACCACTGAAGGTGGTGGGAAATAAAATGTATAATGATTATAAATGAATATAAAATGATTAAACAAAACAAACCATTTTATAATGTATGAACCCAGCCATCGTGTTTTGTAATTGATGACATAGAATTTTCTGTTGATCTAACCAATGCTGGCTTATTAAATGAGCCATAGTTAAGTGTCTTAGAATACTGCGTAAACCAGGTCTACGTCACTAGTAGTGAGCTCCACAGACCAATGATCTGACACACAATAAGCAGCTGGATATGTTTGTAAGTCTTGAAAATATATTTTTCTTCTTCTAGGAAGCTGAAAATAACTAAACTTTTCAAAATAACTAACAGGTTCATGACAGATTGTCACATTTCAGCTGTAGTCTTGGATTTTTGCTGTGAACCACATGGATTTATATAAAAAATAAATGATTTGGGACTCTTGGAATTAGTAAGGTTTGCAGGGGGTGGAGCAGGATTGGAAAATTCCTTGTAAGATTTGTATTGGTCTGATGACTGAGAAACCGAATTCCAGAATTCAAACCAAGTGGTCTGATAAATCCAGATCTGAAATAATAAGAACTACTCCAGGCCAATATTTTACTTGGTAGAGACTTGGACAGCCTGCAGTGAAAGAGAGTGGCCATTTCGTAGAACCATCCTTCTGTCCCAGTAGTCTTGATTGAACTTTTCAGACAACAAATGGAAGTTTATATTCATCACAGTTATGGGAATTAGAAGATGCCACTAGCTGTCACTTTTAATTTTTTAAGTGACTGGTATTTTTCCATAAACATCTGCTCCTAAATTGATTGATTCTTGGAACAGATTGTTGGATTCGTGTCCTCAATTCCTTCCAAGCCTCTGTTTCAGAGCAACAATTCTACAAAACTTTCTAAAACTTATTATCTTAATGACAATGGGAGCATCTTCTCAACCCCCATCCTGGAAAGGAATGATGAACATTGAGGTAACGGCACATTGGAAAGAGCATCCAGTTGTCGGAGGCAGAAACAGATTATATGGAAGCTAAGTTTACCAAAGTTATTTTTGCTGTCTACACATCTATTGTTGTACATTGGACTATGCCTGACAAATGGTCAAAGCTTCAATTGCTGCAAAATTAAGCAGGTACGCTATCATCCTAATCCAAGTATTAGGATCATCATCCAGTTGTATTGAAAACCCACACTGATTGCCAAACATTTTCTGAGCCAAGTATTGGTTTTAATTGTTAAAGTCCTAATCAACATGGGGACTGATGATCTGAAGGACCTACTACAGTATATCGATATGAACCTGTACAGACATTAAAGTCCACAGGAGTGGCCTATTTACGGTAAATTCTCACTTTCAGAGAATTATCCATCAGGTGTGTAGGATGCAACTTTCTCCTGCATTACTTCCAAGCTATGGTGTACATTCCTTCAGGAGTTATGCTTGGCTTCATCTCTGTCCACCTTCAGGAAAAAAGAAGACCCCCCTCTTCAGCCAGGCCTTTTGAGTAGGATTAATAATACTTTTAGCTTTCTTGATAATTTTTTTCAGCTGAAGGTCACTGTAAGTGTCCTGTATGTAGAAAGGAGCTGCATTTATTGAAATCATAATCATATGTCCAGATAAAAACTTCAGCTAGCAAGATAGGCACACATATGTACACATAGACATACTTCAAGGTATCATAAGGAGCTGCTGAGTTAGACCATTGTGGAATGAGCAAGTGTGATTCAGAAACTGAACAAGTTAAAGACTGTGTGATTAAACAGAACAGCCAATATAAAACAACAGGAATATCAGCCAAAATATCAAATTTATTATCTATGTTATGCTCAGAGACAATTGATATAAATTGTTGCACCAATCATATATTACCCAGTGGCGATTGCCAAACTAGACAATTCATTCTCTAAAATTGTTAGAAATGCAATAATCAGATTGGATCATTTTTTTCATATTTGCTGGAAATGTTGTAAAGCCCAGCAATTCTGGAAAATGATTTATAATAGCATGAAACAAATTTTAAAGGTGGATTCTTTTCACCCTGCTATTTTTTAAATTAAATACTTATCACTAAATCTTTAATTCCTATAAAATATACTGAATTAGATACATGGTGCAGATGTACTCTTTATGTTTCTCAGTGGAAATTACAGACAATTCCTTCCATATGAGAAAAGCAAACTAAGTCATGGGAGTATGCTTTAATATCAAAATTAACTTTTTAACCTAAAAAACAAATCTGAAACATTATTTAACACAATGTGGAAATCACATTTGGATTAGAATGTTACCAAACAGATTTGTTTTCCCCATCAAACTGAAGGAATACAATGAAAATGGACTACAGAAAAAACATTGGGCATGTGTGTTAGGCAGTAAACAATGGAACTTATTCCTTAGCATGTAAGCTATCCTATTTGCTATCCAAAAAAAAAAACCCCCAAGGATAGCATAACCTGGATTTGAAATCTAACTATGAAGTAGTCAGTCCCTGATTGGAATCCTACCATGATCATCAACTTGTTAAGTGACCTCTCTTCATCTAAGCTGCCTCATTTGTAATATGGGAAATAGTAATATTGAGTTAATTAAGGTGATCGCTGTAAAGACAGTGACAAAAGGCAAAAGAGATGCTTTTAAACAGACACTAGTCCTGCATTGTTCAGTTTTAGACACCAGGCAAAACTGATCCTGTTCTCTTGTCCATTAATAGCTTTTGATGATTGTGAGTAGCGTGTGTGTGTGAGAGAGAGAGAGTGTGTGTGTGTTGTGAAGGTTATTTGCCATGCTTGCTTTTCCCTGTTTTATTAATACTTAATAGGGCTTAATTTTTTTTAGCCCTGTTCAGGAGAAGAGAACAAAAGTAACAAAGCACATTGGCACAAGGGAAGCTCCATCCTGGAAATGTTAAGGAAGACATGTCCTCCAGAAAACTTGGTACAGGTACCTTAAGGGCTTTCTCAGGTCATCTCCATATTCATGTACCCACAAAGTTCCTTTGATTTGCTGGGAATCCCAGTGGAAGGGTTGTCTACACAAACACATGTAGACCACTGTGGAAAGCAATTCAAGCAGCTACAACAAGTCTTTCAGAAGATGATCCTTTCGGTACTTGAGGAGAGGTGCTTTGCTCTTGCCAACACGCTTTCTGATCCATCCTTCAAACGCTTTCCAAGCCTCATTGACAACTACCAAAGTTTTTCCATGATTTACAATAAATGTATTAGTCTGTTGGATAAAGGTCAACTTTCTTCTGTCATTCCAGCAGTGGGTAGAGCTTAAACGAGCAGGGTGAACCCAAGACTGGGTGCAACCTGTCTCTCTCTCTCTCTCTCTCTCTTTGGCATTGTCTTTTCTCTTTCTGACCCTCTTTCCACATGCAGAAGCTCTGATGGTGTCCTTCATCAGATGTTTTGCTTGCAGACAGCTTCTGAATTTAGGCCAAGAGTCATTTAGAGTTCACTCTTGTTCTGTTAACTCAGTAACATTGCCTCTGGAAGATTCTAGGACAATATTTAAATAAATATTTCCCAATAAAAGGGAATCACTGTTAATCAGATCAGGCTAGACAAAGGCTGCATAGATTAACAGGCTAATTTCCTACAAGGCACCTTCTTCTGTCTGACAGCAAATGGTTTCATCATTCAGGATCCAGTCATGCCTGAATGGGAGACTATCTGGAATGGAAGATTCTGTGACTGCAGTTTTGAATCCTTTGAGAAAAGGTGAGCTGAAAAATAAATACATTTAAATGCACAGCCAATCAAGTAAAGAAAATTGAACTATACTGAACTTTTTGACAGTGGAATTAAAAATCATTAGATGGATGGATGGATGGATGGATCATTTTATATGCATTCTTGGTTCTTTTGACCTATTCATCTATTCATTTCATGAAGTTAGAAACCTATGGGTCTCTTTCTCTCTTCCTTTCTCTGATTCAATCCTATTACTTCAACTTTTCCTTTTTCTACAATAAGTCAAGGGTAGAGAAGTGGTCTAAAGCCCCATCAGTACCTCATGATTTAACAATACGTTTCAGTGGATATAACCAACAAAGCTTTCAGCTGTTGCAAGGCTTAATCCTGGTGCATTCAGAAACAAGATAAAAGCTTAAGTCTTTTCTCACCTCCTGCTTATACCTCTCCATATGTGTGTGCTGACCTTTTATATGGCTTGAACAAAAGTGTGCCTAGAAAATTCCTCTGCAATTTAGAGATACAAGAGGCTTAACTTGGCTCATCCTTGAAAGTGTGCTTAATGCTGCATGGTTGTTGGGGTTTTTTGCTCTGTTTCAATGAGGCACGAGTGGGTTGCCCATTTTTTTTTATGTATAAATAAAGTAGAGCTTAATAAGAAAGATGGTGGTAAAGAGAGAAAGCTTAATATAATCGGGGGAAATAGGGTAAGCCATTTAGATGGCTCAAGATGAGAGCATTGGCTATTTTTGCCAGCCTGTCACTTCACATTTGGACATCTCCCTGATCACTATGTTGACCATTTATATGTTACCCAAAAGGGAAAATACAAAGGACACAGCTTTGCATAAATGAGCATGTGTGCATGTGCAAGTGTGTTTGTGGAAATTTAGAAATAATTACTATAATTTGAAAAAGGATATGATATATCTCACCATGGTGGAGACGAAGAGGGACCAGCTTGATCTTCTTCCCAGGGATGAACTCATGATGGACAAGTTCAAGGGCTCTGGTCTTCTGCCCTATAGGTCTTTATCTTCAAAATGAATTTCCAGTATTGTGGGGCTGGCCAACTCATGCATGGGAGCTGGTTCTCACAAAGTCAGAAACAGCCAGTGGACTAGTCTGCAGCCATTCTTGCCACCCCAAAGTGTGAGGCCCCCAGCCTGCTTATTCTCAATTCTACTATAAATAGAATTCACATTTTACTGGCTTCAATTATTGGCTGGGAAATATCCAGTTGTAGTATCTATCAGAAGACATTAACTGTGTGGCTCTGCAGATTTGGAGCTTATCCTGTCTTTTTTCATTGAGACCTAGAGGTGCAAAATGTCATTGCTATAGTCAAATCAACAAGATGAAGTGCTTTGCCATCTTCAGATACCCTCTCTTTGCTTGGAATGCTGCCATTCAGAAAGAGGTAATGTATTTCTGTGGCAAGTAAGCGTAGAAAACCCCATTGGGAGCAAAGAGCATGCAAGGCAAGTGTACATTTCTATATTTTGATTTTTTAAAACTCAAAGACAAATATAAATCAAATCAAAGTCCAGTAAGAAATGTGCACTATTTTTTGGCACCTGGAGGAAATGGACAAGACTTGTGTGAAATGCAATTCAGTCACAGTGGGGGAGGGATATTACATTTAATTACTTTTCCAGGGTTTGGTTTGGTTTTGACTTTGGTTGGGTAGGAACCGATAAAGAAGATAAAGAATACCTTTAGGGAGGGATGTTGTAAACAAGAGACAACAAAAATCAACAGTATGTTTCCAAGAATGTTGGAGGAGGATCTATATCACTGCATTTCTCCTGCACATTGAGAGCCTACAACAGGAACCATTCTGTGCCAACTTTGGACAATTAGTTCTCAGCTGAATGAATCCTGAAAATGTGATAGTTGTTTGAAGGGCAAGGAATAGATAGGCTTGGACAAGTCCAGTCTAAAGCTAGTTAAAAGTTCGGCAATCCAAAAGAACAAGATGATAAAAGGCAAGTTGAATGTTTTCATGTTTCACTTTCATACTGAGAGGAAAGGCATGAATTCACATGAATGGCTGTTTAATACATGTTGGATATGAATTCTGTCCCATGTTGGGGGAGAGACTGTACATCACTATGAGCAACTTACAAAAAGAATTTGAGATAGATAGATAGATAGATAGATAGATAGATAGATAGATAGATAGATAGATAGATACCTCAACTCCCAGAAAGATCTCCATCTAGAAATATCTCCTTCAAATAGGAAAAATGTATTCTATGAACAGCACAGGAAAAACAAAATGCATATGTTTAACTGTGAATTAAGAGCTGTTTAATGGTGGAAATGATCTTCCTACATGTGGTGAAATAATATAATTTGGAAAAATAACACTAAACTATGAATGAATCACTGTTAAAGAAATTAAAGCTTTTTTCCCCGTTAATAGGAGTCTTCTTTTCCTAAGAATTTAATCTAGCACGTAAAATTAAGTGAAATAATCCTATTGTGTTTCTAAAAAAACATAATTAGCTTATTCTTCCCCCCACTTTAAAGAGCATATGAAGGGGGGAGCATCACTTGAAGTATTATTTTTAAAATGCGAAAAAAGCCCATGCCATACCAATATTATTTTTAATAAGCTAAACCTTGGTGGATTTAAAACTGCAATTAATGGCAATTATAAAAGCCAAGAGTGCAGAAATAACCCATTTTAAATTTTAGACTGAGTTAACTTTTAACTGCTTTCATAGCCATCAGTCCCAATTAGCTAGAAAGAATAAACAGACATTAGATTTAAAAAGTAAAAGTTGAATATATGGACAGCTTTTCCAGTGTTTTCCTATAGAAAAGCAAATGTGTAAGACATATAAACAATGGGTAGCTCGTTTTTAAGTTAATGCTGTGTTGGAAGGAGCCTCAAACTCTGACGTCATCTAATATCAATTTCTCAGCTTCAATTTCTCTTTGCAAGCGCCATGCCTCTCGTGTCCCTGCAGAGATACACCTGAATACGGGGTTGTAGAGTATACGTTTTACATATCGAATGTCACAGGTTCAGTGCTGTATCATTCCATCTGAGAGCATGGAGGCGTTTTGCCAGTCAATATCCCTGGATAATGAGCTGGATGGTTGAATAATCTGGCTCAGCAAAAAAGAGTTTCCTATCTGCATAAAGATCCTATCAGGATTCCATCTCTTTCATCACTAGTGGCTATTAATTTATCGTTGTTTCCAGATGGAGACACACTTTGAATTTATCTATAGGTGTGTTTGCATATCATCCTCAGCTATGTTTAACATTAACTATAGATGTTTTAAAAATTAATCTTTTCCTTGGCTGCTATCCCAGTCAGCTTTACTGTGACAAGCCTTCCTTCCCCACTTGTTTGATTTTCCTTTTTTTTAATATAATATAAAAAATAGAATCCTGGTTCATGGAATCAGAGCTACCATGCATGGAGCTGAGGAGGTTATTCTCTTCCCCAACTCATTGGTTCCAAAATAAAGATCAGCCTGAAATAGTAGGAACAGTTCTGTTTAGCAACTGCTTCTGCCACCACGTTCTAGGCATAGCAGCCAGAAGGATTATTTTTCCAACTCCACATCAGAGTTTGTTCAACAGGTTCCACTCTTGTTAAAATAAACCCTGGTTTCTGAATATGTATAATAGTCTCCACTATAGCACAGTCTCACCTGTGGCCCAGCTTTGGATATCATGCATATGTGACCATACCCAGGAATTACCCATGAGATGGAAGAAGGTGGCATATACTAGTTATGTAAAAACATCGTAATGTTTGTTCAACATACAGGATTGTGCCATAACATGATTAGCTTGACGGCCTAAGGAGAGCATGAAGATAAGACTCCCTCCTTTCCTACCTAGCTAAATTGAGTAGACTAGTGCTTGAATCTCATCCAGCATCTTACAGTTTAGCTAAGGGCAGCAGGTTACTTAGTGGCAGGGTAGGAACACCCAGATGTGCCTTCAGCAGCTAAGACCTACCAAGGTAGTGCCATTACATACACAGCTCTCTCCACATCCCTCATCTTCATCTCCCCCACCATCAACTGGCTGTAGTGTCATATTGCACCTCACAATAAGTAGTTCTGATCCATAAGCTGGCTGAATTGATCACAAGAAACAAAGTAAGTGTTTGGTGCCTACAGCATAAGGTCTGGAAGCACTGGAAAAAAGAAAACAACTCCAGTTCATATGCACTAAAAATGAAGGCGACAATTCCTTTTTTTAGCAATGTTAAGAGGAAGTGAACAGCCCATTCAGTGGTATGAAGATTTGGACCCCTATTGCCCACAGCTTTGGACCTCTGGATTCAGAGGTACTTCTTCTTTGGTTATAGTTGGTTCCAAGAGAGAGGATCCTGTAGGCTTCCTGATACTGTTGAAGTGCAACTCCTAGCACTGTTCACCATTGGCCAAGGTGGTGGAACTGCTGAGAATTGTAATTTGGCAGCAGCTGGAAGGATGCAGATGCCCCATCCATGATGTAGTGGATTAATTAGCTAGATAAGTCTTCAATGAACTAGTGTCTCTTGATTAGCTGATTTTAGACACCATGATCTCTCCAAGTGATGGTCAAGAGTATTGTACTAAACTTTGCAGGGGTTTATCAGAAGCATGAAGGACTGGTAACTACTTCATATCCTGAAGCTAACTATGCAGGCCACATCCATGTTAGACTTCTAGACTTAGTACATTAAAACCTTGTCAGATTTGTATATTTTGATCTGTATCCCTGAATACGTTTCTATTAAAATCTATATACATATACATTTTAATGACTTAAAACGAAAGTTTTAAGTCAATAAAAAGTTCGAGGTTTCCTTGAACACAGAAATAATACATTTATATACAAGCTCCCTCCATTCTTTTAATGTTGATTTGTAAACATTTTATGTTGACAAGATCTTTAAATGTTGTTCTTAAAAAAAAAAATCAGCAAGTTCAGATGAATGCTTCCTCTACCCTGAGCATATCTAGCCTTATTCTCAGCAAAATTCCTCCATATCAAATAGCTTCCAAGAATGTGGTGCAAAATGTATGTAATATTTTTAGTAGGTCTTTATAATGCCAGCTTTCAGGGTGAGATAAGGTATCTCAGCTACTTCAGATGGCATTGAGTGGGAATACAGCATGCAAATTACAGCCTCAGACAGACATATTTGACATAAAATTATTTAAATTTGCTAAGCTGTTTCCATTGTTACGAGGAAGTAGAAAAAGTGTGGAATCTATCTCACTTTCACATATAATACTTGGCAAAAAAAAAGGCAAGGAGGGAGAAGTTCAAACAGAAGAAAGGAGAAGAGGTTCTCTTTTCAAAAAGAAAAGCAAGCATCTGATACTTCTAAGGTGTTTCTCCCCTTGTTTCCTTCAATAAGGATATTCTATTTATTGAGACAGTACTACAAAAGCAAGCCCTCTTCTGTGCATACAGTATTTCAAAGTACATGGTACCCAAGGGTAGCTAAGTTATTTTAGCACTTCAGGCCAATCTCCCGCTCTTGGGTTGTAAAAATAACCAAGTTAATTAATACACTACACTTAGCTGCCCTTCCATTACACTCATAGTCCATTGCCTTAGTCATTCATTGCTGGTTCATAGCAGGGTCAGCTCTGTAAACTTTTAGACCAGTATAATACACTTCCAATGGCCTTTAGCTTTAGAATTTGGGTCTGGAAACTGAAGCTGGTGCAAAATGCTCATGTTGGGAGGTTGAGTGGGGCCCTTGATTATATGATTGGCTTTTATTTATTTAGTATCATGTAGTTTTACATCCATTTCAATGGGACTCAAGGTGGTTTACCAAAACAAGGTGATACATATCATGAAACAGGTGCAAACAAATGGTATTTATCTAAAAAGCAGCTCGTGTGCCATTAGACCCCAAATGCTCTTAAACGATTTGCAAAACCAAAGGTTTGGGGCATTCTACATTTGGGGAGGCAAAACATTCCACAGCATGGTGGCAGCTATCAAGAAGGTGTATTTTGGGCCTCCACTCCCTTTTCTTTCTGGGAGACCCTCATTAATCCCTCCCTGCAAGAACATGCAAGGTGGGCCAGATCTTAACACAAGAGATGGTCCTGTAGGCATCTCAGAGCCAAGCCACAAAGAGCTTTAAGGGTGACCACCAGCACTTTGAATTGGCCCTAGAAACAAATGGGAATCTAGTGCATCAACCACAGCAGAGCTGTTAAATTGCTAAATGTGCTCCTTCTGATTAGCAGACAGACCACTGCCCTTTGAATTATTGGTAGCTTCTGGGTCATCTTCAAAAGCAGCCCCATGTACAACACCTTACTGTCAAGTGACAGGGGCATGAATTGCTGTAGTTCATTAATTTACTAGATAACCTGTGACCACTGGGTCATCATTTCAGAGATATTTCCTTACCTAAACAGAAAAACAGAATGAGCATGGGTGGGCAAAAAAGCAGTGGGAACGGGAGCTACTTCCAACTTCCTGCCAGCTTCCCCATTGACTTTCCTTTTAGGAAGCTGGCAGGGAGAGTTGGAATTGACAATCACATGACCATGGCTGACTGTGGCAGCACTGAAGCAGCCACAACTTTGCCAAATTTCAATCTCATGGGAGCCATGGGTCCTGGATTTTGGATGCATTCTTTAAGTTAGCCCATTTGAGGTACGTTGATTCAAAAATTGTTGCCCTATGATGCACCGTTTTGCTCAATTGAAGGTTACAAACTATCAAACAGACATGAGAGTTTTAGTAGTATATAGATTGAAGCACTTATATCCTCTTTATCTTCCAGCTATGGTGGCTCACAGTTAAAAGCATTGTACCTGGTGGCCTTTTTAATTTCCCACAACATCCCAGAGGGATGCTCTGGCCTGGCATTATGGGAAATTAAAGAAGGCCAGGGCGGCATACGTTCTGACTGAGAATTCATTTTGGAAATTCTTCAAGTCAAACCAGAATTCAAGAACTGAGGGATCAATTAGGGCAGAGAGAGAAATGAGGAAGAACATTGAAACGAGGAAAATAGGAGGAGGAAGGAATATTAGGTATGTTCACCGCCTTGAGTTATTTATACAAAAAAATAAGGCAGGATAATAAATAAATAAATAGGGAAGAAAACTTCTTTGGTTGTAGAGAAGAGCTACTAGGAAGAAAGTTGATTCCTAAAGGAATAGAATATGTGGAATCTAAGGTGTGATTCCTGCAATGTGCTAAGCCATAAAATAATGGATATGGGTTTAGTTTCCTGTGTTGCATGAACCCAGCTATTGTGGTTTGTAAGCTATGGTTAATGGGCTACTAAGTTGCGACAGCTCAAGCAATCTTGTCTTACTCAACCATGTGAGCACATCATGGTTTTGGGGAAAGGATCTACTCCTCTCACATTTGGATGGAAAAGTGAGCTGGGAAGGGCTGGCGTTCCTTTTCCCAAAATGCTTTTCTTTTCTCCTTAGTGCATACTTACTCTGCTCCATGTAATAGGTGTGGCATTCCTTGGTCAAACTGGGAACGCCTTCCGATCCTCCAGTGCATAAGTGAGCATCAACCAAAACCGACAAAGAACATTTCTATTCCAAAATCTTGGCTGATCAGACAAATCCAAAAGGCTGAGGAAGAACTAACAAGTGCTGCTATTTATAAAAGACAAGAAGAAAACTCTGAATTAGCTTTTTTTAAAAAAAAATACAGATATATATTTTTAGATCCAAATGGAAGAAATAAACGTTGGCCTTGGCTAGCAAAGGAAATGAAATTAAGTGGGGCATTGTTATTCTGCCAAATGCAGAATATTGTTTCCCGTCTTCAATTGTCAGCTGAACAAAAAACATACCAGTAAGTAGATATGCGGAAAGTCTAAAGGTTTTGGGCTCCGTGCTAAAGCAAGGTGAAACAGGGAGAGAGTCTCTAAATTAATTGCCCTACGTTTCCTGAGGATGTGGTAAAAATCATACAGGAAAATGAAAACAGTTGTTCCAGCATCTTGGAGATCAAGAGTCAACAAACTGAGTGCATGGACCGAAATCATGCTTTCTAAGATATGACTGCCTATATTTTTTTTTAATCCGTTCAGTCACATCCGATTCTCAGAGACTGCCTGGACAAGTCCCTGCAGTTTTCTTGGCAAGGTTTTTTCAGAAGTGTTTTGCCCTTACCTCCTTCTTCCTGGGGCTGAGAGAAAATGACTGGCCCAAGGTCACCCAGCTGGCTTTGTGCCTAAGGCAGGACTAGAACTCACAGCTGCCCGGTTTCTAGCCTTGTGTCTTAACCACTACACCAAGCTGGCTCTCAGGACTGCCTGTTACTGAGCCATTCTCCTTATTGTCGGAGCGCATGGTATGTTTCAATCAGGTACCATATTTTAGCGTAAGCAGATTTCTTTTAGCACGCAATTGCTGTTTAAACTTCATATGTGATTATGCTTAAGTTTCACCATTGTCCATCTGCATTTTCTGGGACATAATATACAAAACTGTCAAACGTGAACCACGGTTTATGTCAGCTTGCTTCTTCTTTTTTAAATGAGATAGGAAAAATGGAATGTTGTATTTTTTTTAAAAAAGAAAACCACATAAGCCATGCTGATAATGTACATTTTTCTTTCCAAAATACACTAAGCAACACAAAAACAAAAAGACAATTTTCTGCCCTCAAGAACTCACAGAGTCTATTTGGACAATGGGGAAAAAAATAAGGGAGAGACAAGAGCAAGGCATTAAACAGAAAACTTGCACCAGGAGTGTTAGAATATTACTTTTTTCTTTTTCATGCAGTCAAGACAAGGTAACGTGAATAAGGATTAATTCCTACCCTTTCGCTGGTGATCAAAATGCAATGTAAAAAATTCATTGCAAGTGAGATATATGCATCATAATACAAAAAAAGTATTTTGATCATTTCTCAGGGAAGTCTGCTCAGATTCCCCCATGCTCAAAATCAGGTTTTATTGCATGCCCAGAAATATGCAGTCAGAATGTGGGATCCAAGGGCGGAAAAGAAGTTAACAGCAAAATGAATGTACATGAGAAATAGCAAGAGAGAGAGAAGGAGGGAGGGAGGGAGGGAGGGAGAATTCTCAATCATTTCTAAGAGGTTTGGTGGAATTAGACATTATATTTTATGCATTTTAATGGAGAATAAAAATACTCTCACCTGATGGCTACAGAGCAAAACATAACAGGCATATAATTACAGCAGAATGCATAATGTATAGGTTCTAAGGCATTTACAAATAATATTACGTTAATATTCTTGCAGACTTCAGTCTCCTCCAGCTAATTAGAGTTATGAGGTGCCTAACGTCAGCCTCCTCTAGCTAATCAGATGCCTGTAATATGCTTAGAAAACAGAGGTCCTGGGTGGTGCATAATACAAATATCAGGATCTAGTCAAGACAGAACCCAGAATTCAGAATCATAGAAGGAATATTCCTCCCGCTGGTGAAGTATTTCCTGGCTGCAGATTAGTTCTGGACATCCAAGCTGGGTATTCAGCTGGGACATGGTCTAAGCAACAGTGGTCTTTCCAGTTCCCATGCATTTTGGATAGTCTTCAAGCTTTGACATGGTGCTTCTTAGCTCTTCTTCAAGGAATCCACAACCCAGGCCTTGAAAGTATAGACCAGCCTTTCTCAGCCTTTTGACCCTAGAGGAACCCTTGAGATATTTTTCAGGCCTCAGGGAACCCCTGCCCATTTGGGCTCAGATATAGGCCAGAAGTTATAAAATGATTATATTTGTTTCATAGATAGGCCTGAATACATGCATGAACCGCATTCTTAAACTAAGAATAAAGAATGAAACTTACCTCTGTAATGTAAAGTTGCCTGAATTTGAAATAATTTTTTAAATAAATTGTGATCTCCCAGGGAACCCCTAGTGACCTCTCGTGGAACCCTAGGGTGCTATGGAACCCTGGCTGAGAATCCCTGGTATAGACAGCAAAGCATACACTTGAGAGCCATATAAAGAAGTAATAGCAATTCTTCTGAGGTTCTGCAAACTTCTGATAGCCTGAAACTGGAGCAGAGCTTTGGAGGGAGCTCTGAGAGGTCAAAAGATTTCAGTTCTAAACTGCTGAAACATCTGATTAGTATGTCATTGTCTTATCCAACCAATGTCTATTGTATTTTTGGCTAACTCTTCTTGGCTGGGATTTTATTTCTCCTGATCAGGCACAGCTTTGAAATGAATGGGACACCACACCAGTAGCTCAACAAAGGAGGTATGTGTGCACAGCTCCATTGTGTATCTGGAACAATCCAGAACAGAACAGATGAGTGTGAATCTGTGTTATTTACCACCCACCAACCCAGACATTTCTCCTGGTTCAAAATAATCTGGCAAAGTAAACCTGTCTGTTTAGTACACTACAACTCTGCTCTGCAACCTGAGCAATGGTAATAATGAGTTTAGTGCATAGTTAAGCTTTCTCCCTCGATCCAGCTTTCTACCCACAGTCTACCCCAGATGGCTGAACCATTTTAACAAATGGGAGGAAGTCCATGTAAAATAAAAAAATTCTATATAACATTTGTATACGAGTATAACTGTTAAACAGAATGGGAGATGGAAGAAGATGAAAAATGCAAGGTGGGGAGGACTTCGTTGCAAAGGTCCCAAAGGTCCAAAATAATAGAGAACAAAATAAAGCTTTTTTTTTTTAATGTTGCATCTTTATATCCTTTTCAGACTGTGCTAAAAATTGTCAAGTAACATTTGGTGTCTAAAAGATGAATCACAGTTAACAACCAGCTGTGTAAACAATAGATTCATTACTTTTCATGCTGCTTTAAAGCTGGGGATTTTCTTTCCTCTTAGTAAAGTTGCCAAATTTGCAACTTGAGAGAAAACAGTTTTACATTTACAGTTGTAATGTGTCAAATGAGTAAGGGCCAGAGGGAAATATGGATTGTCAGCAACAAGCAGAACCCAAAACACAACCAGCCCTCCAATGCTATGAATGAGGTGAGGTGACTACACATCATAAACTCTTTGGATGCAGTCACAGGACTAACTTTGGTAAGTTCTCAATCTGAGACCTGGATTGGTCTAGTCAGTTCAATGTCCTCTCCTTTGAAGTTTCAGTTAGGACTAAACGTGCCAGCCAGGTTGCTAATCGATGCTCAGAATGGTTGTATGCCTACGTTGTGACACGTATGCCGGCCAATTTGCTGGGAACTGGTGCTCCGCGTTGAGTCTATGACCAAGAGCATGTGGACTAGACTATTAAACACACAAATATACATGTCTCTAATATAACAGCAATATCAAAACAGCAGTGCATCTGCAATAACTGCTGGATTGGACTACCACAATGTGTTCTCTATAAAGAATATCTGTTAGGAAAATTCAGTTAGGTCAAAGGCAGTGGCTAGATTAGTTCCTGGAGCTACTCAAAGATACCATATTATCTCTGTTCTTAAACAGTTGTACCTGCTGCCCATAGGTTTGCAGGCAAAATATTAAGTGCTGGTTATCACTTTTAAAGCTCTAAATAGCTTAAACCTGGGTAAGTTGATAGAACACCTTTCTCTGCATGATCCAACATTGCTCATTAAGATAATCAGGGAATATCTGACTTTGGATGTCACCTAGTGGTGATTCAGGATGAGGCCTTCTCAGTCATGGCCTTTAGGTTGTGGATCAAGTGGTAGGTCTGCCGTGATCTCCCATGCTGAACGGAGAAGGTGGGATATAAATTAAATAAGTATAACATACAATAATTATGACCCAAAACTGAGTTATGACTCAAAAGTATTACAGGTAGTCCTCGACTTACAATCACAATTGGGACTGGAACTTCTGTCACTAAGTGAGATGGTTGTTAAGTGAGTCACAATTTTATGACTTTTTTGCCATGGTCATTAAGCAAATCTGGCTTCCCATACTGACTTTGCTTGTCAGAAGCCAGCTGGGAAGGTCACAAATAGCAATCACTTGACCCCGGGATGCTGCAACTGTTGTAAATACGTGACAGTTGCCAAGCATCTGAATTTTGATCACGTGGTTGCAGGGACACTGCAACAGTCATAAGTGCAAGGACCGATCGCAAGTCACTTTTTTCAGCAGTATCGTAACTTCGAACTGTTGCTAAATGAATGGTCATAGGCCAAGGACTACCTGTACTTTTCTTTTTTACCTTTGTTTTTTTTTTTTAAAAAGAACATCAGCAACTTTGGATCTCTGAGCTGGATTTTCTAGTCCTGTTTGCCTTACACTTTTCATCCTCACAACTTACTTATTGACCAATTGCAGGCCAGTGGGCTGCTAGGAGTATTAAACTAACCTCTTGGAACACCCAGATCATGCTGTGCAACCAAAGTCCACACTGCTTTGGGTTTTCAAGCTGTTCTTTGTTTGCTCAGCTCTCTGCCAGTCGATCAGATGTGTTTCTCCTGCTTGATCATCTGTCTGCTTGCTTTGGAGTGTTAGAACTTTTTTCCAACAGATTGTCCATCTGCAATTCTGGGCTACACTCATTTGCTTGCCGTTCCTGGATATCTCTCTGTTAAAAAGCATAGGCAGGGCCCTAGTTGATATATGTTTGTTTATTTTATTCAGGAAAATTAAAGGTGACACCAGCAAGAGAGTGCAATATTTGAAATTGGAGCTTCGTGCTAGGGATGTAAAAGCTCCCTCCTCCAAGATGGTGCCTGAATCCCTAAACTGAATCCTTAACACAATGTGTAAAATGACAATCAATGTCAGGCTGTGAGCAAGAGGGATTTCGGTTTATGCTCACAGTCTCAAATTTAGTTAGCTTTCTGGCAAGGATCGTTGCCTGAGAAGATAGCTGGGTTCTGGCAGCGTTCTAAACATGGGCTTATGAACTACAATTCCTGCATTTGCATAACCTGCGTTTGCTAGAGGAACCATACAACATGTCAGGATGATGGTGGGTTCACCAGACACAAAAAGAGGATGCCTGGGTTTTCAGTAACTTACTTACTTAGGCTGTGTGATAAGAATGGTGACAGCAATGTGGTGAATCAAGGAACCAGCCAAACAGATCATAGAGGAAAACGATGTCTTTCTGACTTGCTTAAAAATAAATAAATAAATAAGACTGAGTCATTGGTTCAGACAGTCTTTAGCAATTCTTCATTTGTTGATTAAAGAATACCACCATTTTATTTTTTATTTAGCTCTTCCACTGTGGGAGCACTGTATAGATCTAAACCACAGAGGCATAAAGCCATCAGAAAGATAACTTGAGGACAGATGATATCATAGATTTAAAAAAGGCCTTTGTGAAAAAAACAGTGGACTCACCATAACTGAAAACATTCACTCACTTAATGTGCTTTTGCGCATTATCAGTAATATATTAAAACCTCTTGTTTACAGATCTCAATTTGCATGGAAGGAGGGAGGAATAAACTGACTTCTCTGGAAGAATGAAATGAAGTATTTTGCTCCAGTTCTTCATTTTGATGAGTCCAATTTTATAAATAGAAATATTTTTCCCCCAAGACTGTCACTGCTAATTGTGCATTTCCCAAAAGGCATCATGTTCCTTGTCTGATGAAATGCCATAGCGAAGGTGACTTTCTATCTCTTTGTAGGTTTCTGGAAACAAACGGGAGTCTCAGCTGCATCTGATAATCCTGCTATTTGTTTGATTTCTGTCAAAGAAATCTGGCTATTTGATATGTAAGAAATCCTCCATCTCAAGTCAAATCAGATGAACATTTCGCCCCTTGCTTAACCTCGACCATTAAAGAATGAGCCTGGAAAAATCATCTCAGAAAAGGTCAAGAACTGTAAAAATAAGACTGAATTCTCTTCTTGCTGAGTTCAATAGCCAAGGCAAGAAAATCCACTGAGAAGCAAGAGGGATTTTGAAAAGGAAGCAGAGAGCCAGGGAAGAAAAAGGAAAAACAGAAATGCAATGATATTAATCAGATCATTTGGAGGAGAAAAAGTGTAGGGCCATGCCCCATGATGGGAATGACTTGCATTTCTTCTGCTACTTACATCTTGAGATGGTGGATCAGACTCTCAAGGGAATGTTTAGAATGGAACTAAATTATACCTTTGTAACAGAACAACAGACAAAACTGAATTGCTTTTTTTTTCTTTTTAAGAAAGCAAAATATACTGGAGAGCAAAGGACTAGTGCAACTGAAATTTTACTTCTGCATTTTGTTACTTTTTCTGCTTTGGAGGAGAATGCCTTCTTTTCACTATCAGAGTGAAAATTAATCTTAGACCTCACTCAACCCTCTGAACCTTGGTATTTCAGAGGAAGGCTGGAAGTAGGTTTGCTCACCATTATCAGTCACCTTGCTAAAACTCTCAAATTGTGCAGAACATAGAAACTTATTTATTTTAAACCTCTCATAACAGGTTGCCCACCCTAAGAAGAAAGTTGACAGTCTGCAGCTAACTAAGAGCGATATGCCTAAATCATTGAGTAATGTAAGAGGAATAAAACAGAGCATTAAATGTACAGCATATAAAGCTCTTGCTAAAATCCATTATGGTGAAGTTAATCAAATGCAGACCAGATGTTTTGCAATTGTTCTTAAGGATATTCCAGGGATGTGGATTTAGTTTTTTAAAAAGACTTATTTTTTCTGATGCTCACTACTGTAGTTTGATTGCTCTCTTGGTGGAACCGAGAGAAGCTCTTCGGATGGAGATCTGACTGGCTGAGAAGGTCAATATGGGTGCAAGTGACCCTTTAGACCACTTGGTTTCAAACCATCAAGAGCATAGTTTGAAACCCTGATTTGAAGCAAGGCTTGCTTTTGCAAACTGCTTCATGGATTATTGCTCTTTCCTGGGGCAATATTCAATAACACGCTTTCTGTTTGGGCTTCTGTGCAAATTGATAGAAGTGAATGTTGCTGGAGAAGAAGCTGAGTTCTCCACAGCGATAACACAAGTACTCATTTTGCACAGTCAGAAACCTTTGATAACTTGACTCTTTCAATTTCTGCACGTTGAGTTCACCTGCTGAATAATGTCACAATCACTGGATTACTTCTGGTTATCTGAGCTGTCAGTGCTTCCATCAAAGTTTGGGGATTTCTCCTTCTCATCTTGACCCTTTGACCAAGCCATGATCACAGCAGGATCTACCATCAAGTAGCATTGGGATAATGTCTATGTGCCAGTGGCTCAAAAGGAGGAACACTTACCTCCATCAGGATAAGTGTATATCAATAAGTGTATATAGGATTAACAGGTTTATCTCTGCAAATACACCAAATGCACTTTTTTAGAAAAAAAAATCATCTTATGGCAACCCATTCACTGATAATGTACAAAGATCAGTGCTTTGTTCTGTTGATGTTCCATTAATTTGAGGAAATTGATTTGCTTTAAACACTGTTGGAATTTATAAATTAGCTTTATTTCTCGATATATCAGAAGATAGATACATATACATACTGTATACATATAGAGGTATAGCACATCTATTCAGGCATTATTAGGCCTAATGGATGGAGGGAGGAGAAGCATTACATACATTAGCCTAAGCATCCAAGTGCCTGGCTTGACCCTCAACTGGCTTGACCCTCAATTGGCTTGACCCTTTGTTTACTGAGCAGGAAAGGCTATAGTAGGATTTCCCTCTATGATTGGGAATCTTGCTTCATCAAGATTCCCAATCACAGAGGGAAATCTACAATTGTTCAGTAAAGAATCTCCTTTCAGACTTCTGCTGAGTAAAGGAAGGTCGGGTTTAAAAATGACCTGTATAGGACACTGAAGCTATGGCTAACATATGCGTTTTCACTCCCTTCTTCACATAGATTCCCCCATCAGTTACACTGAATCAGATCAATGGTTCATCAAGCCCACTACTGAGTTTGATGGACCACTGATTTGATTCAGTATAGCTGATAGGGAACATGAGCAGAGTAAATGCACCCTCAAGCCAAGTGCAATTCTTGTTGACTACATGGATATGCCATGCAATTTCTTTGGCAATAGTATAGAAGCAGTTTGCCACTGCATTTTTCCAATTTTTTTTCCCAACTTCCCAGAGCATCCTATGGCCCTGGGATTCCCTGGTGTCTCTTACCCTAATGCTAACAATGCCCAATCCTTCCACACTCAGACAAGATCATCCAGGTACTGCAGTCTGCTCCGACTGTCTACTAGTAACCTGGCCTTTTAGTTACAATCTCTGAAACGACATTGTATGTTTATAGTTTCCATGTAACCTAAATTCTTGACAACAAAGGACAAACCAACTTCAGTATTAGATAATCTGAAGTATGTACTGGAGGTTTCAAGTGACCAAATCAAGTAATGTCTGCACATAATGTAATGTTTCCATGCAGCTTTGCCTTCATGTGATTGATTTTCACCTAAAAACCAGAAGAAGAGAAGAGGAGTTGTGGGAACTACATTAGAAGCAGGTGAGAGATGGAGAATTGGAGTTACCTTAATATAATGTGTGGATTTGCTGCAACATTGGAATTTCCAGGTTTCCAGGCTTCACTTAAATTATGAAAAGACAACCTACCATCCTTGAAGTGCTTTTTGTCTCCAAGCTGCTTTGCACAACCCTTGTAACACTTTCTGATTATGCTACCATTTAGTGATTCGTTTATCAGAAATAGGGCACTATAGTTTCCATCTATCTATCTATCTATCTATCTATCTATCTATCTATCTATTTTCTATCCCATCTTTATTATTTATTATTTCAATATTATTATTTTTATTATTATTTCAGGAGGAATCACATGAAGACTACGCATAATCCTAAAATAGGCTCATACAGTTTTGAAAGAGAATCCTATCCAGTCCCTTGATACCAAAGATGAAACACAGAAAGTCCCTCTTTTGTCCACGTCTCGAATATATCTCCATTCCTTCTGAATCTTTCACACATCCATGGTTAGCCTTCCAAACTACAACATATGGCCTGTGTCTCCCAATAGCTTGCTCACTGCTTGTTTAAATAAAAACACAACTTAAGAAAATAAGAATGTGAGAGCTATACTAATGTAAGTCAAAGGCCTATTTAATCCAGCCTGTTCTAACCCTAGGCAAACAAGATGCTTACAAAATACAATAACATCCTCCTATCATATTCTCCAGGAACTGATATTAAAAGGCACATCATCTCTAGCAAAAGCATGACATAATAAATGCAGATTTAATATCTCTACAGAGATTCCCACTCAGCTGTAGGAACAGAGAAGGCAGGGCTGTGTCCTTTGTGTATCCATGTTTCTCTTCCATAAATTTGTATTTTCAATATTTATACATTGATATCAACCAGACATGCGAGCCTATTACATAACTGAAGTTAGTTATTATCAGCCAAGTGTCCTCTTAAAGTGTTGGAACTAGAATTCCCAGAATCCCAATAGATGTCCCAGCTATGATTTCTGGGACCTACTGTTCCAGCATATTTGAAGGCCTCCCAGTTGTGGAAGGTCGGGCTGAGTGAGTGATAAGTGCTTAGAGTAAGGATGGGAATCTATATAGGAGTTCAGTTTAAGTAAGAGCAGGAAGCAATATCAAAAAATGATAATGCCTCATTTATCTTCCTGTCAATCAGCAATCAAGTGTTGTACAATGCGGTGCTGGTTTCTAATTGCCCCAACCCTGAGCCATGTTCCAGCTGGATGCCAGGAGTGCTTAATGTCTCTTCTCTATGTTTTTTTCCTGCTTCTGCTACTTCCACTGCCACCACCCCAGAGACAAGCAGTGGCGTTAATTAAGACATCACAATCTTAATGCTCACCCACAGGCTTCACTATATATTCAATTCCCAAAATAGATAAGCCATTGCAAAAATTTCCATGCATTTACATGATGACTTTCCAAGCAGTTCTCTTCCCAATATCATTGCTTAAAGGTAAAGGTAAAGGTTTCCCTTGACATGAAGTCCAGTCGTGTCCAACTCTAGGGGGCGGTGCTCATCTCCGTTTCAAAGCCGAAGAGCCGGCGTTTGTCCGTAGACACTTCCATGGTCATGCGGCCAGCATGACTACACGGAACGCCGTTACCTGCCCGCCGAAGCGGTACCTATTAATCTACTCACATTTGCATGTTTTCGAACTGCTAGGTTGGCAGGAGCTGGGGCTAGCAACGGGAGGTCACCCCATCACGCGGATTCGAACCGCTGACCTTCCGATCGGCAAGCTCAGCAGTTCAGCGCTTTAACCCACAGCGCTACCGCGTCCCTATCATTGCTTACATGGCCATAATTCAAGGTATGTTCCAGAAAAATAATGCTTTTTTTTTTAATGCAAGGAAAACATCCATGCCACTAGAGAAGGTAGACTTTTGACAGTTGACAGAAAAAGTCCCCTGTAGCTCAGAAATCAAAGCTATGTGATTACTCTGGGCAGGAATAAAGTCAGAATGCTTGAGTCTCCTACAGTCTCAAGGTGGTCAAGCTATTCTAATATCTAGTAAACTGCAGAGTAGAAGTAGGAAAAATCTGCATTCATTTTCCTTTGCTTCTGTTGTTTTGGTTTGTTTTTTAATAGGCCATTATTGTTCAGGGGACAGGAGGGGGCACAGAGCCTACTGGGATTCTTTATATTTCATTCAAGAAACCCTAAATTGCAATGGATGAGTCCATAATTCTATGTCCTCCCTTCTTAGACCCTCCTCCAGTGCCTCATCCCATTTCTGAACCAGGAAAAATTCCTTTACAGTAAAGTTTATGATATGGCCAGTATACCAGTGAGGCCCCACATCAAACAGAATTCAACATGTCTTGAACTGTGCTTTTCTTTCATGAATGATGGCTGGATGAACAGATTAAGAGAAACAAATCTAGAGCCAGAAGTGTATATTGTGACTATATATAGTTCAGTGCAAAATATTATGACTACCTTCAGATAAAATGTACACCTGCTGTTTTATTCCATAAGTGTTTCATATACACTGAATACTGCAGTCCAAACTCTGCAGGTAGATGGAAAGAGGGGAGGGAAAGAAGTGGAATAAAAAACAGCTGAGTCTTGGAAGAGTGCACTAAAAACATCCAATAACTGAAGAGCATAACACAGATCTTGGAACTGACCATATGTGGACGTAGTCCAGGCACAGACAACTGGCTGCCCTCGGCTTCATTTCAACATTCATTTGCAAGTTACAATCAAGTCTCTAGCAAAAGTAATTTGCTGTTTCTTCAGCAACCTGCTGGGGGTGGGGGAAGGCAAAGCCATCAAAAAGGGTAACAAGAATGGAATAATCCCTGGAAGAGTCCCTCGGGCGGGAGGAGATGGGCAGTGACAAATTTGATAAATAAATAAATTAAATAAATAATCAAGGAAAACAGAGTGCTAGAGATAGAATGGATACCTGCACCCACCTCTGTTTCAACACCACCACTCTCATGCCTAGTAGCCTTCAATGGTTTATCTCTGTGGGAATATTGTTTATCCTAAATTCAGTCTAGCAGTCCCTTACCAGTGGTCATTCAGCCATTTCTTAGAATTTCAGGAGCATGGCATGAACAACATAGCTTTCTCCTATGGCTTGTCCATCACAGCTAGGATTCAGAGGCAGTCTGCCTCTGCACACGGGCAGAGAAATGAGGGCCAATAGTCGTTGACTACCAAATCCTCCTTGAATTTGTCTAATGCTTTTAAAGAAGCACCCGTAGCTGAAATCATTGGTATAACTTCTGGCAATATATTCTGCAAGTCAGGTAGATATAATATAAGCATTTGTTGAATCAGATCACAAATGGTCTCATTAAAATGAAAAGAACTGCACCTTCCTCAGTTTCCTTGGAACCAAAAGGCAGGGGAGAGAAAAGGAATCAATGGGGAGGAAGCCACTTTCTCCTGAAAATAAAGATGGAACTCATCTAACATTAGATGCTATCGTGTTTATTCTGTTTCTAGAGCCACCTTTTTTAGCAATGTGAAAGGAAAATGTACCTCCCTCCCTCCTTCCCTCTTTTGCCATACCCCAAGGATCAACAAACTTTTCAGGTGGTATGCACCACTGCATGATTTCACGTGAGGATGTGGATGCCCCAAAAGAATGTGTGTGTGTGTGTGTGTACACATACACATACACACACACACAGGCGCGCGCGCGCGCGCGCACACACACACACACACATATATATATATATATATATATATATATATACACATACATACATACATACATACATACATACATAAACATTAAAATGGTCAGTTTCCATGAAATCTCATGCACTGCAGAACCCAACCTCTATTTAATCCTTGCAGGACATCTATGAGGTAGATCAGTCCAAAAAACACAGATAGGCTCAATGTTACCCAGTGAGCTTTAAAGCTCATTAGGGATTGGGAAATGGGGTCTCCCTAGTCAAAAGTCAAATCCATAAAGCCACTTCAGCTCTTAGCGTATTATGTCACAACAAGTGTTCACATGTTTTGGACTCATTTCCCATCAACTGCAGACTATGGAAACTATCGTCTCAAACATCTGAAAGAAGCTGCATTAAAATACTGAAAGAGTCCCACACAAGTACACCAGAGGCCAATAAATCCCACCAGATCCTTCATGTATGTAGAACAACTTATTTTTTGTTTGTTTTTCAATTTCTTTTTTATTTTATATCTGACCTAAAAGTGTCCATATTAAATAGTTCAGGAGTACAAATCGGGCAAAATCTTATTTGAATAATTAATTTCATTTAAAAAACCAATTGATCTGATTTCATTAAATTAAACTGGAAAATCAATCTGCTTCAATGATTCTAATTGATTTGGAAAGTCATTTGGGTACTGAGTTTGGACTGAATGGCCTTCAGACAGAATCTCTGAAATGAATTTTTGCACAACTCGATTAAACACAGATAACATATCAGTATCCAATTTTCACCAAGTTGCTTCAAAAAGCAACTGATCACTTTGTGAGACCTTTTGCTTCTCTTCTCAGCCATCAAATTCCATT
Source organism: Candoia aspera (assembly GCF_035149785.1). Taxonomy (NCBI): domain Eukaryota; kingdom Metazoa; phylum Chordata; class Lepidosauria; order Squamata; family Candoiidae; genus Candoia; species Candoia aspera. The sequence goes on along the minus strand of NC_086163.1, from coordinate 16,128,014 downwards.
TACTGATTATAAATGCAGAGAAAGGAGATGATGATGATGATGATGATGATGATGATGATGATGATGATGATGATGATGGAAACAGTTTATATCAGAAACAGTGTTGACGTTGAACTTCCTGCATTATTGATCTTTCACAGACTTCTAATGGGAATATAAATATCCCATCACATCACTTTGGGCTTGATTGGAATTGAAATCCCACTGGGAGGTGGGGAAAAGAATGCAATGAAACCTCCCCAGTTCATGTTAAACCACTGACATTTGAAAAAGGACCAGACTGGCAGTTGTCAGTCTATTTTGTTGTGAATTACACTGAAGCAGAAACTCCTCAGTGAAGGTCAATGCACTGGAAGCATTTTTGCAACACCTGACAGCCTGTGGTGGTAATGATTCAGGGAGAGGAAGGGTCTCTTTTGAAATATTGTTTTATATTCCAAGACATGCCATCAGATCAGTGAGATGGTATCTTTGCATCATGCATCCAAGTTCAGTATGAAGACTGATGTATCTAATGAAATTGGAATGGAAGAGATGGGCTTTTCCCCTCTTCTAGAGGCTTCAGTTTTTCTGTTTCTTGGGGTGATTAGAATTGGTTCAGATTATCTTCCTGAGGTTGCTTTCTGTGGGAGGGGAGGGGAGGTAAATGGATGGGGAAGGGGAGGGGAGGGGAGGGGAGGGAAGGGAAGGGAAGGGAAGGACACACCATCAACAATATTTTCTTTATATATCTAAAAGACCAGCTGGTAGAAAAAGGTGAGAACTTGCTTGCCACTTCTCTGGAGTTTTATCCTGAACTTTCCCTATCTCCAATTTTCCAATGTTATGGTTTGACAACAGTCATCCTACAAGACTTCATAACCCGTACTGTACCTTCATCGGCTGCTGCTGCTGTACACTGACTCCCACTTGAGCATGGAGGCACCTCACCTTTTAAAACCAATGAAGCAAAATTGCTGGCCACAAACCCATATCTCAGCATTTTCTCACTTGACAGCCAGGCTCTGATATTTATGAAGAGGCTCTTCACAGGCTATGTTCCCCCCTGCTGCAGTATGCTTGGATGGTTATTTTTGCATAGCAGCTAGTCAATATGTTTCCCTTTGGTGATATAGTAAGTATTAGGAAGCAAATAACTGCAGGCAAGTTTCTATAATAACTTGGGTAATAACAATATTGTCGGCTTAAAAAAAACACTTTGGGCCTGGAGCTTATTGCTTAATCATAACAAAAAGTTGGGGGGGGCAAATAGATTTGCCAAGGTCTGGAGCTCACATCCACATTTCTAATTAAATAGCTGGTAGCAGAAAGAGATGACCTCGGCAAAGACAGGTTACAGAAACAATACTGTTCAGAGGAGCATGCTAAGCCTCACTATACAGGAGTCTTCCAAATTTCACTTTCCAGTTCCTCCCATCAGAATGAAGCTCATTCTGGGTCTGAGTTTTGCAGGGAAGGTGTAAATTACCCCTCTGAATCTCCTGCTTTCTGTATTTGCCTCACATCATCACCGTGAAGGAACGATTCTCCAGTTGTGCCCTTCTCTGAATTAGTAGGCTGCCGAAATAGAGCCACCCAGTTATTATTCTCCAGCTGCCTTAGAATCCCCTTGCTATTCTTGCAAGCCAGCTTTATAGTCTCAGATTGCTAGAGCAATGCTTCTCAACCTTGGCAACTTTAAGATATGTGGACATGCTGGCTAGGGAATTCTGGGAGTTGATCCACATATCTTAAAATTGCCAAGGTTGAGAAACAATGTGTTAGAGAGTTCCTTTCCTCTGCTACATAGACATCCCTCTGCAGTTGCCTGTGGTGGTGCCTGCCTTCTGGAATGAGATCCGTATGGCTCCCACCCTGATAACTTTCCAGAAAGTCTTGAAGACCCAGCTATTTACCCAGGCCTTGAGGTAGGGTACATGCAACTCCTCTATTGGTGCTGTTTTATATTTGTTTTGTTGCTTGGACTGTCATATTGTGATTATTATGTAGTTACTTTTATACTTGTTCTGGTTAAATTATTATTATTATTATTATTATTATTATTATTATTATTATTATTATTATTATTATTATTTTGTTCTTTTTATGTTACTCTGTTGTTGTGAGCTGCCCAGAATTGGTTGGAGTCAGATGGCATTCAAATGGAATGAATGAATGAATATCACCTGCTCTTGAAAGGAAAGACATCTAATGGTTGGGTATCAACACCCCACCCCACCCCAACAGCTGGGCAGAGAAAGGAGACAAGAACTCCACAGACTTCTGTAAGGTTTTACAGCTAGTCTTGGGGTAAGTACAGACTCTTGGAAACTATAAGAGAAATTCCCAACCTTCATTTATTGTGAGTTCGTTAAGATGGAGGCTATTTGATCTGAAACTCTTCTTCCCAGTTATTTTGCCACCCAGGCTGAGCTGCCATTTAGAAGATAAGCTGCCTTTTATCTCTTGATTGTTTAGATCTACTTTCTTTTTCATTATTTTCCCAACCTCCCTTCAATCTCTTACATTGGTCATATGAAAGGGTGCTACTACCGCTGGTAGGGGTTTTTGTGATGCAACTTTCCCCACTTTGCAGCCTCCCTGACTGTCCATGCTTCCTAATCATGAAAGATTTCATGGGAGAAGTTGTTCAGAGAAAATGTGGGAAGCCAAGGAGATTACAGACTGAAAAAGAAATGATTGTACAGCCAAAAGTAACCCCGATGGGCACCCCTGAGCCAACTAAGATAAGTACAAGGATCACACATACCAAATGTTTCTTCTCCTTTGAAAACATACTTGCCAGCTGTTTCATTTGATGTTGAACAAGAATGGTTGGAAAAAATACAGAATATCTTTTTGGCACAGCACTGTTCTAAATACAGTGCAGTATTCCACACACAGTCCTTGACACTTTTGTCAAGCTCCTTTCAGCTGGACTTGAACAAGGAAATGGGAATTACACAGATTTTTAAAGCATACGTTAGGCATAAAGTACATAATCTTGGAAACCAATAGAATTTCCAGCCCTCGTTTATTAGTGAATTCATTAAGGCATTCAATTATTTGAATCTCATCTTTCCAGACTGGACTGAATACTTTTAGAAAGTAAAGCACTAAGAAACCCCTCTCTTACCTCTTGATTGTTTAACATTTCCCAGCCTCCCCTAAATCTCCCACAAACTTAGATGCTTCTGAAAGCACCCGAGCCTTCGGAACAGTTTCCTCCACTATTTTATCTTGTGCAGCTCAATGCTACCTCTTTCATAGCTTTTCTGCTGGCAGTCAGGGATCTTGAGCATTGCTCTAACCATTGCCCCAAGGTCATTCTGGCTCTGCTTTAGGACAAAGACCTTGCTGATGTCCAGACAACTTAACAGAGTACATATAGATGTACGTTGTATGATTGCCCACTGAAGGTTGTAGTCAAAATCACTGAATCTGGAATAATGTGAAGGCTATCCTCCTGAAGCCACATCTGAGATGGTCCATTCACACAAGTAAAGTAACTCCTGATACTGTAATGAGCACAGAATGACTACAGAGCAAAGAATGATTACTTAGCTGTAGTACCTAATCACGGCCCAAGTCATTCTTCTGCTAGAAGCCATGTTGTACTTGCAATCCTTAAAACATATTCCAAGCATTGTACGGGAGCAGGAGGTGGTTATCTTTCTCTCACCCTTGTCAAACAGCTTAACATCACAAGGGTCAGAGTGTTACCAGCTAAACAACTGGCTGATGTGACACAGCCACACAACCCTGGGCTTGGGGAAGGGAAACAAGGATGCATGGGCACAGAGGCACGGGGTCTGTCCTGGTTCACCATGTGTCCATTTGTCATTTGAGCTCCCTCAAATGACAGCTATCAACTTGGAGGTGAAAACACTTGTTTTTCTTTCCCTTCCCCAAAGGTGCAGGGTTTAAGGAAGCAGGACGCACAAGCTGTTACAGCTACAAAATATTATCCAAAACAGGAAGGAAGGAAATCCCTCACGGGGAAAATCTGCAACATGAAACATGATTTGTCTGTCCCTCAACCACCCATCTATAAAGGCCTCCTGTCTCCATTTCTGCACCTTGAAGATGCATAGTTGCTGAAACATAACTAACACCCAATAAAAGGCAGCAGGAGGGGACTGTACATGATTAAAAGCAAGGTTTTCAGTTCCCCATCATCAGCATCTCATGTTTTAATTTATCTGCCCCTGAGCCAGTGAAATACAGCTTGTGCACAAAGATGTGCTTAGGGTACTGCAGTGTAGATACTGGACATGACATGATGGGTCATAGGGGAACCACTGGAGGAAAAGCTACCAGGAATGTATTTCCTCCATGTGAAGCAGCCATCCATTCTGAGAGTTAATGAAAACTCCCACTCAGGTCCAGCCTTGCATCAGCAGGGCCATTTCTTTTCAGATTCCCAAACAGCCAGGGGCAGTTCTACTTTTTGCTGCTGGCTCAGCTCCAGCAGTGATCCATTACTTGTAAGCAGTGGAAGACAGGAACAGCACATTCACATGAGAGACTGGCTTCTTTCTGAGAACTGGAAAAAGGAGGAGGAGGAGGAGGAGGAGGAGGAGGAGGAGGAGGAGGAGGCCCACCCTCCAGAAAGTACACTTTCTTAATTATTTCCAACCCAACAGAATGTTGGAAAGAAATTAAATAAAGGGGCTTAGGGGTCCATCTGGATGAATAACTCTCTGAACACTGAATGGAACAAGATTACATTTGGTGTGGGAAGAGCAGCCAACTAAAGAAAGTTCAACAATGGGCCAGATCCATCTGGGGGCTACAGAGAAAAAAAATCCCCCAATGCATCCCCATGAGGGGGGCAGCTGGACAGTGGCTCAAAATGCTACCACATGCTACAGGGTAAGCCCCTTTCTCTCCTGGTCACATTACCAGAGTAGAGCTATTATAGCTATTATTAAGGGATTGAAAAGAATTCCAGAAGCAATGTTCAGCATGCTTTAACTATCTCCTTCCTTCCTTCCTTTCAGACATGAGACCATGTGAGCTGCTCGACCCCAGCATTCATGGCTCTTGTACACACCCTTCACCAACAAAAATAGAATTTTCCAAGCACTTGAACATGGAGGACTAAATCTTTGGGACAGATGGTCATGCAAAATCTTGGGTCACCATGCAATATTTCTGTTAAATAGAAAGGAATGAAAAGTTTGTGCTGGGATAACGCAGGCTGTGCCTAAGGCCAGCTTTCATTAGATAGCCAGCCTGAGAGCTGGACGGTAGTACTTAGCCTATTGGAGAAATCTCATAATAATACACATATAGAATGCGTATAGTACACATCCTAATCATAGGAAAGTAGCATGTGAGAGAAAAAGGCAAGGCCTCACCATAAAGTCAGGCTGATAATCAGTTACTGGAAACCCCCCAGGTTCCCCTGAAACGGTTGGAAAGATACTTCTTTAAAGGGGGTCAGAATGAACCAGGTAGCTCTGTTGATTCTAAGTGAAGGTCATGGGGAGAGTTACTGAAATTTTGCAGCATAATAGTCTTCCACCCTTGCCATCTGAAGCTGCATGATCCCTGAAGAGTTACATGTTCCCCAAGTGGGATTAATCCAAGTCAGGTTGCCGCAGTCTCTTCTTCTATCTACGAAAGCTAACTCATCCACCGTTGATTCTGTCTTCAGCACTAGGGATGGGCGAGCATCCTACATCACAACTGAAAGCATAGCTGCATGACAGATGTAGGTCTTTCCTTTCTCCAATCCTTTTCTTCCTGAGCTATGACAAGGTTGTTCTAACAGTCAGGCCACCTCTGGACCCAGAAACTTGGAAGTGGCTTCAGTAAAAGACACTCAGCCATTGTAAGGCAGTAATGGTGCTGATCTCACTGATAGTTGCAAAACTCAGAAACAGCTGGACCACCTTCCTTTCAAGAATAGAAGGTAGGAGTTCTCCGCCCGACTGCCACTGTCCCCAAAATTTCTCCCCCAGCTGGTAAGCTGTAGGTAACAGCCCTGCCATGATATATAGGAAGTGACTGCACCCGTTTTAAAAACTGCACCTCACCACAAATTAGTATTGCTAATCGTAGAACATTTTTAAAAGGTGGCAGATTCTCAGCCTCAGCCACCTCAACCATAAGCATGGATGAAGAATAATGGGCAGGCAGAAGAGCCCACCAATTAGTCCTAGTTGCACCAAAATCAGCCACTTTACTAGAAGTTTTTTCTCCATGGAAACAGGCATCTGCTCTTCTTCTGTATTCTTTGGGTGCTTAAGCTTTCTTTTGTGGCTTTTTTTTAGCTTCCTTTATTGCTGGAAGTGGCAGATAGTACCCCTCATGCTGCTATTTTCTGTGACCCGGTTTTTGTAGCCTCTCTAGCTGTCTACACTTCCAGATCTGAAAAAGTCTCCCAGGGAGAATTCCCTCCAGATCTGTGCCTTGGGATTTAATTAATGCATAGGAAGCCAGAGAGCCTGCAGACCACTGGAGAGATGATGGTACAATGGGGGAAAAAAAAGCCATTCACACACAGTCTTTGGCCTCTCACAACTAAATACCTTCAAGTACACTATTTTCCACCCATTTCTCTTTGCCTTTCCAAGAAGTTTGAAAAGCAATAGCTGCTTCCTCAGGTGGAATAAGAGCTGCTAGAAGGAAACTGCACTGTGGCACCAATGAATTCACATAGCAGTCTGACTGCCCTCAGAGCCTCCAGAGATAAACATTGTGGCTGGTTCCAGCCTTAAGAAGGACCAAGACAACATCAGCAACTAAATGAGAGCCCGTTTGGTCTAGTGGTTAAGGTTCTGGGCTAGAAACCAGGAGTCTGTGAGTTCTAGCCCCACCTTAGGCATGAAAGCCGGCTGGGTGACCTTGGCCAGTCGCTCTCTCTCTGTCTAACTTGTAGACTAGCCTCATCATGGTGCACATCATGGCAACATGACTTGTCACAGCTAAATAGTCCACACATCTGGCTGCTGGACCTCACAAGGATTTTCTAGCAAGAAAAAGCAGCATGAACATCAAACTGCTATGCCATACGATTAAAACAACAACAACAAAGCAACTAAATCTGGATCCTTGTGGGTGGAGGAATTCAAGGTGCTGGCATGTCCATTAGAGTCAGTGTGGTTGGACCACAGTTATATTCTGAAGGAAGGGCATTTTGGAGTTTCCCTCCAGTCCAAACTAGAGCCTGTTTTCTCCCTAATTCATCATCCTATCTTTCTGCGTTGCCAAATTTTATTTTCCTACTATTTGGTGTTGGGGAGCTGTACATCTAAAGGAGTATCTTCAATGCAGTTTTAAAAGGCCCTCACCCAAATCCAGAAACTATATGACCAACCCAACTTGTAACAGTGACCTATTCCTCGCTCCCCTCATCCTCCCAAACCAACAAATGTGGGGCTTATTTGAAAAAGAGATGCCCAGCTATGCCTGATGGACTCACCTCCAGGACCTACGGTTTTCCAGGATGCAGATAGAGTTTAAATTCCATTCCATGTATGGAGTGAATTTGTGCAACACTCTTGAATTAGCAAGTGGGTTCCTCGGGTTTCTGGATTCATACAACTTCAATTGTTTGAATTGAATTTGTCTGAATGGTTCAACTCAAATGTTTAAAATGTTAAAGAAACTCAATATGCTGGCTTGCACCACAGACACAGACACAAGAACTGCAAACCAAGGTCAAGCCTGGCATATTGTGGGACTGTGTCTGGAAGGGGTTTAACTGGCCTCTTTCAATATGTTGTCAAAGGAGATTTTTTCTTCCAAATCCCAAATCCACAGTATTGAGATCTCTTTCTTAGGAGCAACCAAGCCAGCAAAACAAGAGAGGTTGTGAGTTTTTGAGACATTTTGGCTTGTCCTGAAACAGCTATTGCCTTTCTATCTATCTATCTATCTATCTATCTATCTATCTATCTATCTATCTATCTATCTGTCTTTTCTTGTTTCTTTTGTTATAATTCCACCCCCCCCCCAGCAATTCAAGATGAGGGTGAATGTCTCGTTCCCGCCTCTCCAAATTCCCTTTATGGAGGATGGGAAAGCGGAGACGCAAACACCCCTCTTCGCTCCCCCGCCCCAGCCGCAGCCCCTCAACCCAAGCCGGAAATCGATCTTGAACTGAATCAACTAGTCTTTCTCCAGTTCGCTCCCCGCTCCGCCCCCCCCCCCCGCGTCACTCACCACCGCCGCGTCTTCAAGGCCTCCAGTCCGAGCTCTTGCATCACTTCTTCTGCCTTTCCAATGCAGACTTCGAGGTAGGGGAAGGCGGGGAGGGGGAGAACTCCCCCCTTTCTCTCTGTCTCCCCCCACCCCAGCTTTAATGCTCCATCGGCTCCTCTAGAGAAACACCTCTCCCCGGTTTGAACCCAAGAGATTCTTGGGGTCAGTTTTTGGTATTGGGGAGTGGGGAAGGCTTCTGATTGATTGACCTCCCTGACCACTTAAATCTCCTTCCTTCTCCCCCCGCGCCCACCCCCCGGTTCATTTTCCTCTCCTTTTAAAATCCCCTCTTGGGTCTCTCCGGGTCATCGCTGGCTTGAAAAAGCAGGTAAGAGAAAGGGAAAGTGACGGTCAGTGTTGCTGGGGGACGCGGGGGGGAGGGGGAGTTGGGTTGTGGGTTCCCATTCCGCGAGGCAGCCACGATACCAGAGCGTTTGGAAGGCGGGGGGTCCACGCGTCGGAGGATCCCTGGAATATAAAAGGGGGCGGGATTTGAGAGAAGGTCTTAGCTTGAGGATACCCCCCCTTTTTTTTTTCTGAAACTTGAAGCACAGTTGCGCTTTGCGGGAAAAGGAGGGGAGCCACCCAAAGACCACCCCGCTAGGATGTTCTCAACGATAGCTTCGGAAGGCTGTTGCCTTGCAAACAGAAAGGGGCCTTCTCTGCAGCCGACACTCCACCCCGCCCTCCCCCAGCGCCTTGGTCCCCAGTTGGGGCAAGACTGCGGGAGATGAACGTGGGAAACCGCACTTTTGGGACACTGGTTTCTCGCGGGAGGCGCTTCCCCACGGGCTGTCCCCTCCTGGTTCCCCCCCGCCCGTTCCCTCCGGCTTCCTCTAAACCATTCCGAGCAGACGAGCGAGCAGACAAGCGAACGTCTCCAAGGCGGACAATCTGGGTCTGCCTCCCCCCACCCCCCAGCTTGGATGGCGCGATGAGATGTCGGGGTGTGGGGGGGGGGGCGTGTCGCTTTAAAATGCAACCCTTTGATTTCAGGGAAACACAATTTAATTTTTCTCCCTCCCTCCCTCCTCCCTCCGTCCTAACCCCACCCCCGCCGTCTCCTTTTCGGAACTGGCCTCGCCAATGCCTTGCTCTGGAACGTCAGATGGCGAAGTTCCTCGCATAGGTTGAGCGGTGTGTGCATTTGAGAGTCGAAGAGAGGGGGTTAAAAAAAGAAAGAGAAATCCAGCCCTTTGGTTCCTGCGTTTAATTCGGACCCTACATCGCTAAGAAGGGGGGGGGAGAGATTTCCGAACTGACTGTGGCAGAAGGAAAGCAGACAAAAGCGGAAGAGAAGGAGGAATATGCATATATCACGTATCTCCTTTGGAAAATAACCCCTTAAGAGAGAAAAGACAAATCTCTGGTTTCCTTAGGTCTCCCTTGAAGATACAAACCCAGATGGGTCTGGGCAGGAGATTCTGGCTTTGTTCCTTCTCTCTGGACTCCAGAAAATCCCCTCCAGCTCAAGGAAGTTGAAAGGAAGGCTTGCCACAAACCTCTTTAAGGAAGGGGAGACCGAAAAGAACCCTACCAGATTTACAGTTCTCTTCTCAGGATCCGGGCTTCCAGACCTCATGACCAATGGATTTCCTTGGGACCACCTGGATGTGGATTTAATAGGGCTTCCAGAAGCAAAGGAAGGGGGGGAACAGCAGATTGTTGAGTTTGCTGGACTTGGAGTGTTCTTATTTTTTTTTTTTTTAGAAGTGGTCCCCTGTTTTGTTTTCAAATGATTATTATTTAACCTAATCCTGGACCAGTTGCCAACTCTCTGTCTAGATCTACTGTTTGCCATGGGATTGAAAATTTCTTAGCCTGGTTGTGGCGAGACTGTTGCTCTGATTTTCTCTCTGTTGACTTGCACCTGAAAGGCTACATTTATGAGATGGAAAATCGAGGGCTGTTCAGTGCCCTGTGTTACTTGATGCTTAATGCTCCCTTGCTGCTCATAGCACAGGGTAAGTCACAAACTTCTAACCTTTTTGTCTCAGTTTAGCAAAATAAGGCAGCCAGTTGAACATTGATAGCAAGGGAAGGAGGGGTTGGTGTGTGAGAGCCTATCCTACTATAGGTTGCAACAGTTTTTTTTTTAAAATCAGTGCAATGTTTATTAACACATCTGTTTTCTGAAAGCCAAATACTAAGCTAAATTGCTATGCACCATTTTTAGATAGAGGATCAGATAGAGAGATAGAGAAATAAAGAACTGATTCACTGTTAGGGACATCTGTGGGTTGGAATGAGCCCACACGACTGCAAATGTACGGTTCTGAGAATGATGCTGAAGCAAAAGGGTGCATGCAGAGAAGCACAGCCAAAGCTGCAGGAGTGGGGGACAGCTGCACTCTGCTGCAGAGTGTAAGGATTCAAAGCTAAAAGGAGACATGGAAAATGGTGGGGGACAAGGACCACATCCCCAAAGCCGCAGCTGCTGAAATGGGCAACGCGTGGGTGCCTGGAGAGCAGAGAAAATGTGTATCTGAATGGAGGAAGGGAGACGTTTCTGCAAACTTTTATGCTCTCCTTAGCCACTTGTCTGACATGGATTGGTGCCGAGACTGCAGTGATCAGGAGGGAGGTGTACCTGGTATGGGGGGGGGGGGATTCCAATCCCTCATTCACAAGGAGGGATGACTGGCGAACTTACTTGCTAGCACTCATGGTGATGTGCTCTATTCTGAATCTTAAGAATGACTTCCCTAAGGACTTCTGCCTTTAGAGGGTTTGCCTAGATAGCCTTCAGATTTCCTTTTTTTCCCAGTGTTTGTGATTCTTTATGTCCAGGGAGCCTGTTTGTAGCAGCATCTATAGATCCTCCAAGGATTCAGGGGTGCTGAGAAACTCCTCTGTTGCAATGTTTTGCCTTGCATTTCTGATTTTAGCAAAAGAACTGGGTCCTTCCTTCCTTCCTTCCACTTTGCTACCCTGCAGTTTCCTTATCATTCTTTTTATCTTCAGCTACATTTACCGAAGTTCCTAAAGATGTGACTGTTAGGGAGGGAGATGATATTGAGATGCCTTGTGCTTTCCGGGCCAGTGGATCTGCCTCTTACTCCTTGGAAATCCAATGGTGGTACCTTAAGGAACCAGCACGAGAGCTTGCACACGAATTAGCCATCAGTGGTCCTGGCAGCAGAAGCAAGGTAATTAAAAAAAACCCACCTCCCAATGAAGCATTACATTCTCCCACCATTAATTAACATGATTTGCTACAGTCTGCAAGGTTGGTTGGAACAGAGAAGTAAGGAAGACTCCAAGCAGCAGTTTAGCAGCATATCAGGAGAAAACGGCATTTCCAGGGTTCTTTCTATCCCAAGAGCTGATTCAGACACACAGGTGAGGCACAGAACCTACCCAGAGGGACCATTTACACAGTCATTTATGGGTGTTCAAAACCATTTTGGATCTGTGTCTAGTTCATAAGGGTTTGTTAGTACCTGAATGGTCAAGGGTGATGTGCATACATGGATGAGATATCAAAGTTCAGAAACCGTATCCAGGACATGGGTGTTGCCACACAGACTCTTGTATGCCTTTTGGCTGTATATTCACACATTTCTGTCTATTTTGTATGCTATTGTTCCCAATAACTAGGGAACAATAGACATGCAATGTATTAGGAAACGAATGATTTGCATCCTTGGGTGAACTGTCTTTTCACAGGTTGTCAACCTGAGATTCATGGTTTCAGTTTTCAAAAGAGTTCTAAGAGAAGGTGAGCCATAATCTGACGCCTCGACCTGGATGCTTTGCAGCATCTACAGGAAAGTTTGCCAGTCAGATAAAAATCAGTCCAGGATGCCTTTGCCATTTTCCCTGGTTATCTGAATCCTTTCCAGTGTAGAAGGGAAAGGAAGGAGAGGTAAACTGGCAGAAAAATTGACCTCGCCCCCTGTTTAGACATCTTCTGTACTGACATGGTAAATAGGTAAGCTACTAGAGATTGAATGGGATGACAAAGATGGATCATGCTACTGATAACCAATGACATTTCAGTGCAGTTCTGGTTAGGATGGATGTCCAGCCATCTTGAACACAGACACCACATACAGTGAGATTCAAGCAATCTCAGTGAATGTGATGCCCTCAATTATAATTCAGTGGGACCCACTTAGATCACTACTAAACAGCCCTGTGGGAGAATAGAATTCCATACACCACAATATAAACACTGATTTCCCTCCATACTTTGCTTCAGGATGGGAACATGGATTGCTTGGAACATGATCCCATGCAGGATGCAATGTTCCAAACAGCTGGTATTCCAGAAATTCTCATTATTGCTTCCTCCAGTATCTTTTACCTTCACTGATGTCTTGGGGGGGTTGTACACCTTTACTAAGAAAAGTTTTAGAAAAATGTTTTGGTGACATTATGTTTGGTCCTACTGCCCAGTTATAGACTTCCTTGCCTTTTGTCTGACCCACATGGCTATCTTTGTTTTTTTTATATATTGATAAAACTACTTGGGCAACAAGTCCAGTCACAGTTGAAAACACAACAGGAGTAAGAAAAATACGATTGCAATGAACTAGGGTGGGGTGATAAGGTGGATCAGGAGACCTCCATTTGTCTACAAACTGCCCTTTGAATCATAAAAATATAATGAAGTGGGCAGTCCTTTGATGGTGCTGATCTTCATTCAATCATTGATTTAGTAAAGTTGGAAGGGAGAAAGATACAGTAATCCAAACTGGCCTACAAGTTTTTCTTATTGTAGTGGTTCAAGTGTTGGACTAGGACTGGAGAGATCCAGGTTCAAGTCTACTCTCATCCATGAAAACTCCCTGGGTGACTTGGGTCCAGTTAATATCTCTCAGCCCAACCTAGCCTACATGGTTGTTGCTGCAGGAAAAGGAGGAAGATGTTTATTGTGTTTATTTTGTTCTTTAGTAACAAAATTACTAAATAAAAATTGTTTAATAAATGTCGTGGTGCTTTTCCAAAGGATGTTGTTTTCCCAAGATGGCATACTCTGGACCATGAAATCAGCTGAAGGCGTAAAACAGTATTAAAATTAACAGCACAAAGTTGAGGAGGAAGATAATCAGAAATAAAGAATTTCGTTCAAGGTTTTTTTTTAATTTGTCAAATTTATATGGCCACTCATCTCACAAACAAGTGACTCTGGGCAGCATACAACAAGGCATACAACAAGTTCAGCCAGTCATGATACAAAACTAAGAACAAATTCATATATGGTGTATTATTTCAGTAGAAAGTGTGCAGAACACACATGTATTTAGGGCCTATCTATAAATCAACCAATCAACCAAACAGAGAAGGAGCTGGTTTTATTTCTCGAAGGGGGCATTTCCTAAATAAAGGGCTACCCTTAAAAGATCCTGTCTCCTAATCTTCCAGCCAAACAGAGCATCTATGGGGGATCAAAAAAGTCAAGATGGTGACACAAAAAGGGAGAAGGCCCTCGATCACCAAACTGGCATGGCCATTAACTTTACTATTTTCACACACACACACACACACACACTGGATGCCTCTGCAGCCAAATCTTTCCTCCTTTTTCAGGCCAAGTTAGTAATTTTTTTCTCAAACCATCAGTAGCTTTAAAGGTTAACAGCAGCATTTTTAATTGAGCCCAGATGTGAATAGTCACCATGGCCATAAAAATTGTTGTAATGAAATCCGAATAATAAAATCTGACTAAAAGGCTCTGAGAAGCAGTCAATGTCTTAAAAGATCTATGCTTCTTTTTCAGAGCTTGCACTTCTAATAGTTGTCTATACAAACATCTTTAAAAGTGCATGTCTGTGTATGTAAAATCTTCCACCTGATTCCTAAGAGAGAATCTTTTCAGAAAGAATGTTGTAAGTTATAATCAACTGGATAGAGGCAGATACACAGACAGACTTTATTCTGATCGACCGAATATTGCAGCCCTGGTAACTTTATTACTCTCACTACCAAAAGAAGTAAAATGGATATTTTATTTGTGATGAAACCTATAAAAAGTTGGCTAGTAATTGGTGAGACTTCAGTAAAAGACAGACATAGAGTTGTTTTTTGAGATGACGTTTGGGTGGGGTCTTATACTGTGTGTATTTAACCAGTACCAGTGGTCTGTCTGGTATTTAACAATATCTACCTACCTACCTACCTATCATCTCTTTAACTATCTATCTCTATCTGCAACATTTGTATCAAAGCAGCAATTTGTAAGAAAGCTCTCATTTGCTGGGTGGCTGGTTCTCAAATTCACCCCTAGATGCTTCCCTGTCGTGTGTGAAGCAGATCTTGTCTTCTTTGCAAAGCCAGTAAGCAGGTCCTCTTGAGATCTTAAGACTGCATTGTTGTTAGGCATGCACTTCGTGTCTAAATAAATAAATAAGGTCTAAGGGATTGGTGGATTGCTTGACAGAATAGATTTCAACATACAAATGATTCATGCTGGACGTTGAGGGGAGGTGTTTTTTTCCCCATTCTAAAGTTGGAACCAAGCATGTCCACCCCCTGGAGACATTGCAGGAGATCTCTGCAGAGGGATGATTTATCTCTTCTCTTGACATGTGATAATTAAATGTAGTCAAAGGGAAGCAGGTGAAGTCTTCCAAGCAGCGGTTGGAAGCAAGGCTCTGAGTCTGGGGTGGGTTTTAAGGGTCTGGCTTGCCTTTAATGCATGTGCAGCAGAAACATCAAGATGGATCAAGCAAACTCATCCATCGGCTGAATGAGAACCATGAAAAGATCCATTCGCAAGAGATTGATCTACAGGTAGCCAGACAGGGATGTCTACATGGGGCAGTGGGGGTGGGGTAAAGTAAAGATGGTAGCTCCGAGTGCACAATTGCACCACTATCTTGACATTTTTGAATGCTGCCCCATGGATCCTCCTGTAGCCAGGAGCCTCAATGGAAGGGATTTCAAAAGATCTCTGAACAAAAATATAGAGATCCCTTAGATCACCCAATATTAGAAGATGGGGAGGTTTTGCACCCACCCAAACCCCAAGATGCTTTCCAAGGAAATGGTCACTGTTCACCTATATAGCATGAAGGAAAAAGAAGATTTTCAGAGGTGGAAATGCTTACTCATCTTTGTGACTGATATATAAATTTACCCCCCTCCAGGTGTCTCTCAGAAAATTGCACCCACTTCTCTGTAAAATGAAATGAGAGCTATTGAATATGTTCAGGGGCCTGTGCTTAATTTGCATAGCTCCGCCCTGGAATCTATTCCTTGGTCATAGTAGAATGTGAAGATCTGACCTTGCAAATCAAGTTGCAGCATGGAATTCTTGGTTGAGAATTCCACTCTTCCTCTCCCCATAATCCTGCCACTCTAGACTTTCCACGTCTCCCCTACCAGTCAACAATGATTTACTGCGATGGAGATACACAGCCCTCTTTGGGTTGTTCTTTGGGTGCCCTGCCATCTTTTTTCTTTGACCATCTTCTGCAAACTTGGGGTTCCACCAGCCCTGCTAATTCCTCCCAGTTGTGCATGGCAGTGCTATTTTTGGCTCCTTCAGCAATGGGATTGGCAGCCTGAACATGAGAAACAGAGAGATTGGTCCGTAACGCTGTGGTATCAACATAGCATGTAAAGTTGATACAGGGTGGGTCAGAGTGTTTAAAATCTGAAACCCCATGCAACTCACAGAGTCACTGCCTGAAAGGTGATCCTCTGGAGTCTTCAACCTCCCTTGGGATTCCAGTTCTGCTCAGATTGATTTACAAAGCATACAAGCACCCAGCCAGCAGCTGCTCTTTGAGCAGGGTGGCATGTTAACAGGATAGAATCAGCAAAGGAAATAACTATTCCACATTTCAGAAGCCTTCTTTGGATATATGGAATATATTGAGTCAAGTCAAGCTTACCTGGATCTCTCCAGAGTCAAGTCTGACTGTAGCAGGATCTCCTTTTCTAGTCTTAAAACCAGGGTCCCCAACTCTGATGGAAATCATGGGAGTTATATTTCCAACACATTTGGAAGGCACCAAATTGGAAAAAGTTGTCCTAAATGTTAAGACCTAAAAGCAGTTATTGAATTGAGGTTGTATTGAACTGTGGAGATAGGGAGTACAGCTCATAGTCCACACCTGTGGCCCAGGGCAGAGGTACCTCCTTAAGGCAGCAGCCATGAAGGGGAGAAGGTAGGAAAGCAACATGTTTTCCCCTCTGTTGCAATTCTGGAGTGCTGGAAGGGAGGGTAGATCATATCAAGGTTCTCAGAGCATCTCAAGGGGAGGGAAACATCAATACCCAAACCACGTAAAGCCGCCTTTTTTTTTTTACATGTGTCACATATAAAAAAGAAGTAAGGTGTTGATCTTAGAGTTGCAGCTGCCATCTTGTCTTTTATGACCCTGCTACTGATGAAATTGGACAGGTTAGACATCCTCTCTTTTAAGCCATGGTCCTGCTCCAAATTTCCACACTATTTCAAGCAGAAAGAACACCATGACAGATTTCTTTGATTGGAATATAATGTAATTCTTCTGGAAAAATTACAAGAAACATATAAGCTGTGTATACTTGGATGCTGCTAAGAAGTCTTTCTTTTATTAAGAAACACAGACACCCGCTTGCAGCAGATCAGAGTTGACTTCACTGAGAGCCATGCTCTCATTCTGGATTAATTTTGCTCTCTGCCAATACAGTTGTAGCATAGCCAATTGTGATCAAGGAAAATCTCATGCCAAAGCAGTGGCAACTTTTTTCAGATCAAAATGATCTCTCCAAACATTGGGTCCAACTCTATTAAGTGGTGTAGAATAGCGTAATTGCATGTATTTTTGCATAATGTCTACAGAGTTCAGGCTTTTCTTATTGCAGAACCTAAGTTACATTGGTGCATCTTTTTCTTTTAAAAAAACAGAGACTCACACCATTGTAGATTAAATGTGCCCATGCTTTACAGTTCACATTTCATAGTGGATGGGTTTCTGTACTAACTTATTACTGTTTATCTCTGTGTTTGTTTAATATACTGCCCATCTTCTTAAAAGATCCCAAGGTGGTGTACAAAACTATAAATTTATTGCATCTCTGTACAATAATTTTTAATAATCCAATAAAAGGCTCAAAGGAAAACTCATCTATCAGCTGGCAACTAAAACACTTCAAGCATCAGTTCAAGGTGCCTTTTCATCTTAGGGTAATATTACTCCACAAACTCTATTTAATTATGGCAGCAACTGGCTGAACTTGTCTGAATTCGGAAGCTAAGGGGGGGGGGGTTGCACCTCATTAGGACTTAGTTGGGAGATCATTAGGAAGTACCCAGGCTGATTGGAAAGTCAGAAAACATCCCAAAAGAAAGCTGTGGGACAGTTTTGCAAGAGAGCCACCTGGAAGCATCAGCATCCTCAGGAACTTGTTTCTTTTGTCAGCATGACAAAAACAATGTTGTGACATCAATCACAAGTGTGGTGGGTGAATGACTTTGCAACACATGTAGAAAAGGGACAGGTCTTGCGTTATGATACCACAATGTTGATTCCTTCAGTCTGATCCTCCTTGGCCCCTCTGTGGATACCACTGCCTAGAAGTGTCCATGAAGTCCCCAGGAGCTGAGTTTGACTTTATCTTTTCATGTGACAATGTGAGGGACAATTGCTCTGCCCTCAGGTGGCAATTCCATAGTTGAGGCATCCCCACTGAGAAGGACCTATCTTGATGCACACCCTCTGGGCCAGACTCAAGATGGGACCACAAACAGAGCTTTTGCTGGCATGTTTCAACACAACAGTTGGTTGGCACTGGAGAAAACGGGCATCTGCAACTGTGTGATTGAAGCCTGCCCCTTTTTTACATGTGCCACATGTAAAAAGGGGTGGCCCCTCAATTATGTGCTCACAACAGCCCTCTTGACTTTTTTCACTGCCCCCCTGCATATGCCCCAAGAGGAAACACCCTTTCAAAACCTCTGCAACCATCACTTTGTTTTGTTGTTGATGCTTATGCTGCCTTCACAGCGCTGCATTTTTAAAGCTTATTTTGATGTGTTAGTACAGCATTTTAAAGAGTGTATTTTCAATTGCTTTGACAACAGACCTGCAGGGTGGGAAAGAAAGCTAAATAATGTAACTGAGGCTATAAAGACATTAGCAGGATTGCATGGTAGGATAATTGATTTTCAAAAGCCAATATTTGAATGCTGGTTCTTCCCCAGCTCATGTCATTGCAATTTCACATTCCTGTTGGAATTGTATTTGCTTGCAATACAGTAAATTAAGCAACTTCTAGCTATTCTTGCCCTCAGCTGCTGCTATCTGGTAGCCAAGCCATATCTACATAACAGGCATCACCCAAAGCCAACTGTAGTTTACCCAACCAGTACATTAACCTTGTTACAGCACCACGTAGAGAAGATCTATCCATACCATCTTTGTGGAAAGAAGTGTTGTTCCTGACCTTTAGAAGTCTCTTGTTTCATTTTTCTCCTCCCTTCTTTTTCCTTTTTCAGGCAACCAATAAAGATGCAACTAAGATCAGCGTAAGTATATCTCAAAATGCATGTATGTGGTGTCTGCATGGGGAAGGGCCTATAATACTGCAGGGGCCCTCAGGGTCAGATTTCTATCTCCCTGTAAATAGACAAAGAGGCTCCCAAATGTAGCAGAAATAGTAACATACTTAGAAATGAATGCATTTCTATCAGTTCACTGCATGCTCACTATCAATTAGCAGGGTGGTAAGGCTATTCTTAAATTATCTGATTGCACCACTGGTAGAGCAGAGTCTATTTCTGGCACATAGATAGGTGACAGGTTTGGGAAAGTCCACCTTCCTCCTTGAGTCCTGTTGGTCTTCAGCTAGAAGAGACATCAGTTTGTCTCAGTGTATCTCATCTCCTCAAATCCTTGTTAATCTCAGCCCATGATATGCCCATGATATGCTAATCCAATAGATCAGGAGGCCACGTCCTCCAAGAGATGATCTGTTGGAGGCAGGTGGGAGGTGGAGATAAGCCATTGCTGGGAGGAGCCAGGGGCAAAAGAAGGTATGGATACCTTCATTCTCTCTTCCTCCCCAGCCAGTAGAAAAAAGGTAGATCATTTTGCCATAAGCCTACACTAATGACTTGCAGAGAGCTTTTGAAACTGAGCCAAGGCCCTTATGAATTTAGGCCAAAGGTTTCATGTAGAAGTAGGGCCACCGGCTGCCTACCTCCTGCCCTAAGGAGCAGCTTATTTATACATTCAAAGGAATGAAATACTCCCTCTTTTCTAAGCTTGTTCCACTTCAAGATGCAAATGGGAATTCTACAGGTTTGGATGAAAAATATCCCAACATTATTGGAGAAAAGAAGACTCCAAGGAACACATTTAGGAGAAATGCTTCTGTTGTTCTGCTTTGTTTTTACTAACATCCAATGGCATCCTTTTCAGCAGAGTTTGCTAACATGTCATCTTGTACTTAAAGTCTGAAGTGGATGGTTGGAGAGGTGATAGTACAGATATAGAACACCATAGAGTTAAGGGTTAGCCCGCTCGCAAAGAATGCAAGGATCTATAGTTTGGATAGGATATGCTTAATGGATAATTTTAGCACCTCCATCAAACAATTCTTTTATTCTCTATCCCTCTCTCTCTCTCTCTCTCTCTCTCTCTGCATGACAGCTACAGTAAATAATTGATATAATGCCAACTTCAAATTTGTGGTGTGTGTCATGGTGTGGAAATCTTCCAAACTGATTTCACTTCTAACAAAATGATCAGATACTCATTTTTGCCTGCTGGGTGAGCTAGTATGGGTTTGTCTTTTGGCTGATTGCATCTTTGACTTCAGGGGCTAATCCATCATTCACCCATCTCTGTCAAGTTCATTTAGACTGTATTACAATGGAACTGTGCTTGTTGATTTGTAGCAACTTTCTGTTATATAGCCTCCTCTTTGTTCCTACTCTTAGGTGCAGTTTAGTCATGCTAGCTAAACCCCTCCAGACCCTGCTTGTGAAGTTACAAGCTATTCAAATACAGGGTAATAATAATAACAATAACAATAACAATAATAAGCTCAGGCATGCAATTTTTTTCCATATGAAGACAACACAACAGAAACTATGCAGGGTCAGGTTTAAGTGGAGAGCAGCTAGACATAAACTGAATTTATTTATTTCTTTTTACATTTATATTTCATTAAATTAACCAGGTACAGTTGAACAGGGACTAAGACTTGATGGCTAAAGTGGTCCCTTCTCCCTATGTGATACTATAATTCTGTGATTTCTCCCAAGGTATTTCATAATCTATCTTCCTTTCCTTTCCTTTCCTTTCCTTTCCTTTCCTTTCCTTTCCTTTCCTTTCCTTTCCTTTCCTTTCCTTTCCTTTCCTTTCCTTTCCTTTCCTTCCTTCCTTCCTTCCTTCCTTCCTTCCTTCCTTCCTTCCTTCCTTCCTTCCCATTAAAAATTACAAATTGGTGGCAACTTTTGTATCAGTTTGGGGCCACAGTCAAAGTCCTCAGAGGTCATAGCAATCTTAAGGTCTTGGAGTGTCTGAGTTGATGTTTGACAAGCCTAGAATCTCCTGCTGTCATCCCTAGTGAGCAAAAAGGACTGAGAATTCAAAAAGGTAGAAGTTTTACATATGCATGGCTGCCTTTAAGAACATGGGTCCATCTGGAATTAAATAACAAGAAATTAGTGATAAAGTCTGTTTTAGGCTTATGAACAGTGATTGCCGTCTGAAGACTGAATTTCAGAAGCAGATGTATTGGCCTTCCATGCAAATGAAGCCAAAAAAGGAAAGGGAGAAAAATGAAGTTGAGTAGGTTGCATTCATTTTTGGAAGAGGATTGGGATTCAACCTGGCAACGAAGTTGTGTTCAACATTAGAAGACCCAATCCATATTTCCTTCCTTCCTCCCTCCCTCCCTCCCTCCCTTCTTTCCATTTCTCTCATCTCTCCTTTTCTTTTTTCTTTTCCTCTCCTTTCTTTTTCCCTTTCTGGAGGGGAAAAAGAAGAAATGTTGTGTGGGGTTTGGCTGGCTGAGATTTTTGTGAGCTGTGCGGAGGATTAAATGCAGACACTGTGTTTGTGCTCTGATGAGGAGAAGGGAGCACCAAGTTTAGTCTAGGGAGCAGAAGCACAGAACGAGGGTCCGGATACGATTGGATCCATTTTTTCCTGTAAAAGTGTGAAGCCAGGATCAAGGAAGCTCAGCGCGCTGGGGCTGATATTTTGACAGGTGATATATTTTAAATGCATTGTTGCTGGAAAGGGTAATGACTAGGATTAACGGCTGGCTGTTGACTGTAGTATAGAGATGCATTTAATTAAGGGAAGAAGGAAATGGAATTAGTAGCTGATTTTGGGATGAGGGAACCAGCGCCTAGAAATATTCACCGTGGGCTGCAGAAATAGAAATGGACATAAGCATAGACTAACCATGGTGAGAAATTTCATTTGGGAGAAGGGCAATTCAATTTGGAAGATGAAGAGCACCACCAAAAGGCATCATACGTTAGTTTAAAGGAGAATCAAAGAATGATTTGATTTTTCAAGTCATTGTTCTAGAAACCGCATGTATATCAAAGGACTACCCCATCATGAATATTGCTTGGTTTTGGCCTAGCATGTTCTGCAAACCAGTCTTGGCAATTTTCAAATCTTGATTTGTGGCTTAAGGCAATGTGGGAATCTGATTGTCATCTGTTTCATAAATCACAGTTAAACAAGCCATGGCTTAGCACAATATGTAAACCCAAAATGTAACAAAGAGAAGAAGTAAGGCTCATGCTCCTTGAGAAACGCTATCTTCTCCCTTGGGAGTCCTGATCCAGATTCTTTTACGTGCTAGGACTATTTATAGTCCTGTGAGGGGGAAAAAAGAGCTTTTGCATATGATCAGGGGCATTCTCATAGAATGCATTGGAGTTTCCAACATTTCTGACACTAAAACGGATTCTGAGATTGCAAAGCTATTTGTTATAGCTTTCAATGAAATTCAGGTGAATTCTACAAAACCTTCTCTGATTTATCCATCCAGGAAGGTGGACATAGATCTTCATCCACTGAAAACCAACCTCCTCAAAACCATAATCATTTATTGTTGCCAGGAGGAGGAGGAAGAGGCTTTAAAATTGAGGAGCAGATATTTAATGCAATATGAAGATGGGTTTAAGAACTGAAAAATCTGTAATTACATAGAAAGGATGGTGAAGTTTTCAATCCAATTTCTTGGAGAGACTCATAACATTGAATTGGATCATATGTGCAAAATGCCAGAAAGGCTATTATAGCATGACTTGAGATGCACTACCAGAAGCTACCATATTTTCAAATCATGTGATTACAGGATGTGGATCAGAATATGGATTTTGCAGAGGGGTTTATTATATCACTCCATAAAATGGCTGGGAATTTGGGAATTATAGTGCCAATAAATCTAGAAGGCAAGAAGGTGGAAATAGAAAGAGGCATTGCATTATGAAGGCACTGCACATGGAGAAATCTACCATATTGGCAAGATTAACTTTACTCTTTGCTACCTCTCCTAGCTTTTGAGGCCACACTACTATATGATTAGTAGATCTTTGGCCCATGAAATGGACTTTGAATTGCACAACATGTTGCCTGACTGCTTAATTGTCTTGCCTCATTAAATCTTCCTTAGATTTGACCACACAGAGCAATTCATAACTAAGAGAAAGCTATGGGAACTATATGGGGAAATAAGACCATCTCACCCTCACAACAACAAAAATAGAATATATACTAGGACAGATGTATTGTGGGACTAGCTTCAAAAGAAGGGTGCATTCAGCCTTTGGCTGGGGGGAAAGTCACAGCATGGAAGAGGAGGAGCTAGTGACAACTTGATACAATGTGTCACTCATGGGAGGTTCCATGGCTAAAAGACAGAGTTCTGGCTTTGCACATAGACAGTCTAATGCTCAACGCATGATAGCTTCATAAAGATCTAGTGACCAACGGACGATCATCAATCACATCAATCAGAAGACCGTCAGTGTGGTTCCCTCTAGAATGCTTTGGACTCAAAGTTCCGGAGGCCCCAGTCAATGTCCTTGTCTACTGGATAAAAGCTGCACAGTCCAAAATATCTGGAGGGCACTGGATTGAGAGGGTTGCTAGGGCGTGGGGATCATGGTTAGAACTGTATCATGTAGGCATATGGAGCGAGTGGGCAGAAGCTGCCCTCCCTGCTTTCCTTGTTGCCCTGATGGGAGGGTGATCTTACTGTCCACATCCTGCCAGGCTTCATGAGGCTCCATTCTGCCTCTCCATAAAAAAGGCGTTTGTATCTGCTCTCAGAACAGAAGCAGACTCTACTCTGAAACAGATCCCCTTGAGTTCAAGCAGGGATGGGTCAGAGCATCTTTGAGCATCCAGAATGCCTCCCGCGGCTTCCCCTTGGCTTAAAGACGGAGACCCTCGAGGGGGCGAGAGTCACCGGAGACCTTCCCTCTTATGTCCCGGTTATTTTTTCCTCCCTCCTTCCTAATCTGTCTTTCCCAATCGGCAAGCTCAACAGGTGAGTGGAGGAAAAACCCAAGGCTGAGATAACCCATGACTTTATCTCTGCCCTCCTTGCCGTCTGATCGCGGCAGAGGTGCACGGCGCTTGGTGCCCTCGCATTGCAGCCTCCCCGCCCCACCACCACCATCCCCATCGCCTGCCCCACGGCGGGCCCGCCGCGCCTAAGTAACGTCTTCTTTCTCCCCTTTCCAGACGGTGCGCGTCCAGGGCAATGACATTTCGCATCGGCTGCGGCTGTCAGGGGTCCGGCGACAGGACGAGGGGGTCTACGAGTGCCGGGTGTCGGACTACGGCGACGAAGACACTCAGGAGCATAAAGCCCAGGCGGTGCTGCGCGTCCTGGCGCGCTTCTCGCCTCCCGACGTGCAGGCGGCCGAGGCCGTCTCGCACATCCAGAGCAGCGGCCCGCGGAGAAGCAGCCCGCCCGGGCGAGCCACCGCCGAGCCGGGCCTGGGAGACAAGCGCCTCCTGCCGGCGCAGGGCGAAGCCTCCGCGGCCGCCGCTTCCTCCTCCCTCTCCTCCTCCTCCTCCTCCTCTTCTTCTTCCTCGGCGTCTTCGGCGTCCTCCGCCGCCTCTTCTTCCAGCCCCGCGACTGTGGCGGCGGCGGCGGCGGCAGCGGCAGCAGCCTCGTCAGCCTCGCCTCGCCCGGGCTCAGCAACAGTCCTCCCGCAGCAGCGCGGATCAGGTAGGTGGAGGCGCAGCGACACCTGACGGGCAGCGGCGGAAGCGCAAGGAGCTCTCCGTGGTTCTGAGCGCCGGCTTGACTTGGCTGCCCGCGGGGAGCGACCAGGCGCTCTTGCTCAAGCAGTTCAGTTGGCAGACTCGCTCCTCTGCCGCTCCGTTGGATTTTTGCTTTGGTTCATCTTTTGTGATGTGTAAACCTCCCTTTGGTGGTTCAGCTGAATATTCATATTGTTTTTATTTGGCATGCACTTCTATTGAAGCACAGTGCAAGACGTGGCGGCGTTGCCCACAACAGCCACCCTGTGAAATGGGTTAAGCTGGGAGAGAGCAACTGGCCAAAGTCACCCTGTGGAATCTTTGTACCCTGCCTGGGAAAACCATGAAGTTCAGAGAAGGCTAGTGGCTGGGGAGGGGTTCAATATCAGGCAAGGGAGAGTGGCTCCCTATGGTCCCCCAAAAGCTGCACTGGATGGCTGGGATGGAGGCACTCATTATAAGCAATGACTTCATCCCATAGCCATCCCATTTTGGTGGCTTTGGGTGGTCTAGAATCTGGGTCTTCAACTGTAACCGCTACACACCTTGGCTCTCAATGCATTTTCCATATCTTTGCCCAAAAGCCTCCCATTCAAATAGGAATCCTTTTAAAAGAATTCTCAATGCACTTTTCCTTCCCAGATTGCATTGTAAATGGGAAATGCCTGATGTAGAAAGAAAATATTTAAACTAAAAAGGGAAACTTTGCACATTGTTTCTGGTAAATTGTGTTTGGGTCATGTTTTCTTTGAGGAATAATTGTTCTTTGAGGAATGAAAATGTTTCTATATGATTGGATAGTGTTTTAAGACTTCAAGTACATTTCTTTCAGAGATTTATTTATTTCATATGGCATAGAAGAATGCAGCATTGTTGCATAAAAATCACAGAAACAATATATTAAAGTGTATAAACTATAGGACATTGGGACAATATTTTTAAAACGCGATACAAATGATGAATAAAATGATGAATAAAATAAGTTACATATGAGCAGTTACTACAGTAACTAAGCTTGTGGCTGGATATCTAGATCATTTAGCCACTGGACAGCAGTACCCTCGAGATGATGTAGCTCTTGCAGGGAGCCAGGAAACCTTCTGAGGGGACATTCCATCGCAATGAGATGTAAAGTTTGCAGGACTTTCCCACAGTCACAGTTAGGATTATCAACCAGCCCCCATTTATGTTTCCAATATTGGCACCTGCCATGATTAGTTCGAATCCGATTAAGCGCAGTCCAATTTTTCCTTGGGAGATCAAAGCCGTAAGGGTGTTGTGCTGGATCAGACGCTAAATCAGAGATGTTCTTAGGCAATGAATAGTGCCACAGAAAAGCCCTTAGTTGGTCCAAGAGATTGCTTTGTATTTCTCCCAGCTAGACAGTAGGTGAATGCAATGCCTTAAAAGGTCAGTTGAGTACTTGCCTCACTAGGAACCACTATAGAAACAATATAGACTCCATGTACAAAGGAAAATCTATTACAAATGTTATATGAAGATTTCTCCAAAGCACTATATAGGATTAACCAGTAATAGCAATAATAGCAGAGAAGCCAATTTATTCTCTCATGAAGAATTAGAAGCTGTTGCAACCGTTCTATTTATTTATTTATTTATTTTCAAATATCAGCAAGATCATAATTATCTAACATCATTTATTGTGTGTGTGTGCTTCTTGCTCTTCCTCCCTTCATATTTATTATACATACATAGTCACACACACACACACACACACACACACACATATTCAGATGGAGTAATGTTATACTTTAGGCCTGCTGCAATATTGCTAGGAGGAAAATGATCCCTCATGGAGGCATCCTTTTAGCTGTCTTCTAATGATAAGCATGTTTCATTTGGGGAAATAAGTTCCATCGGTTTTCAAAGAGGTTCATTTTGAAGTATGATTAGGATTGGAATGTAAAGTTTAGACTGAGATTTCACAATAATAGCACAGGATAGTAATATTTACAAAGGAAAACATCCTTGTAAATGGCTCTACTGTGAGTTGGATCTACTGTATATCCCTAGTTTAAGTGCTCTAAAAATCAAAACTGAGAATTGTAAATAAAAGGTCATCTCTTCATTTCCCTCACAAGAGGTGGCTCTGCGCAGCTTACAGAAATAAAACCCCAAATACAAAGCCCACTACACCCCCACCCCCCTGGCGACAACAATGCATTCAAACAAACCACTTTATAGGCTCCATATCAATTATTGCCAGAATGATGTAGATCCTGATGCCACTTGCCTCCTCTGTGGATGCCCAGGATTCCCAGTGTCAAATATCCTAGATGAGTAGCAGCCTTCAAGAAATTCTGCTTTGGAGTCAGGATCCAAGGACTCTTGGAAGGTTGGGTTAAGTCTCACCATGACCAATATGGCACATGAAGATTCAAACTCAGCTGGCAGCCAAGAAGTGTTTGCCTGGAAGGAATGTCTCCTTGGTATAAGGCCTTGTTCACCTGCAGCACTTTTTGCCAGGTAATTTCTGATGGCTTCTAGATGGAGCTGAAGAGGTGTGCTTTGAAGACAGTAGCATAAACTCCTACAGTTCATAGCAGATGGTGCAGAACGGTGCCTTGCATTCACCTGATTGCTTGGTGGTTGTATCCTGATTACTTTGTTTCCGACCTCTTGTTCCCAAATTCTTAAGCCATGCTTCCTACTTGTTTACTTAGAAAATGTATACACCAGCCATTCCATAGGTATCTAGTAGAAGCTGCCATGATGTCACATGCCTCAAGATGTCATCGTACCATGGCGTGATGTGAATTATGCAATTATATCATTTGTATGATTCCATCCTGACACACTGAGGATGTCCATGATATCCTCCTATTATGGTTTTCAAACACATAACAAGCACATTTACAAAAACAACATTAAAAGCATATCAGAGGCAAACTAAAATAGTAACACTGAAATAATAAAAGAGCTGGGAGGTAAATAGGTTTCAAGCTGCTTCTTAAACTGTAATTAGGAAGGGCCTGATGGCTGCTTATTCCACAACAGTGGAAAATCCCAAACAAAGCAAAACCCATATTTGCTGTTGATATTAGACCTAGCCATGGTAAGACATGCAGGAGATGCCTTGTGGAAGATCTGAGAGCACAGGGTGAAAAATAGATGGTCCTGCAGGGTTCAAACTATTTATGGTTTGTTTCAGAAAGCAACCAACTATTTCAGCCCAGGGATAATAAGGCAGAACCAAGAAATAATATCGGCAACCTGCCTTGCCATGTTCCGGGCCAGCTGCAATTGCTAGACTGCTGTCCATAAGCCAGAGCACTAATTTTGAGGTCGCTGTTACTATCTGCCTAGTTTCCATCCTCCTTTGGCTATTCCCCCCATATTCACTGGCCTGAAAGATGGAAGCATGGGACTGTACCAAAGTTCATGTTTCAGAGAGAGCTTTCTACCTATTTTAAGGTGTCTGAAGGTGGCACTGTCATATTCTTTAGCACCTTGAGCACTTCATGGTATTTAACAGTTTGGGCCATTATAAGCTTTCAGTAAATTATTAAAGAGCTGATAAAAACAATAAGCGCTATCTTCCTCCATAACTGATTTATTTATGCAGACTGCTTGTGGGTTACATACATAGTACATATGCCTTAATGAAAGAGCCAAATTGTAATCAGCACAGAGCCATGATAACAGATAACAGATGGGCATCAACATTTGCAGCAAAAATAGCATGTTAGGGTAAGATCTTCTGCCCAGATAATCTCATTTTAGCTAATCTATCTGTTGCACTGTTCTGTGTCTCTGGTGTTTTTTTTCTGCCTGGAAATAAAGGACGCAGTTTTAATACAAAGTTTGGATTAACTGTTGGGCAAAAAATTAAGCAACCAATGGCAGAGAGGATTTTTGGGACCATGAGCACATCAACTGCAAGAGGTGAAGGTATCTTAGGTGGGATATTAAGTTCCATTGTGATGTGATTGATCTCAGGATACCTCTGAAATCAATGCAGCAGCCCTAGAGATCTTGTTTGGCTATGGTCTTGACAGCCGATCATAAATGCTGCTCTGATATAAATGTAAGAAATAAACAAAAGCAAGAAGGATCAAATTTCTGCTTAATCAAGAAGCTTCCTGAGTATCTTTAATTCTATGGCTATTTGTCATGATTTGAAAGGGTAGTTCATCAGGACAGCAATTAGAATATAATTATCTCTTAACAGGTATGCATGGGTTTGAGTAACATCATTATTTCTTTAAGACTCTGTATTTCCAGGAACTCTTCGGTCTGTGATACATGAGCATCATTTGGTATACATATTGTTTCTTCAGTAAACACTAAAGTGCAGTGAGCACCCCTGGAATTATTTGATTTAGCAAATATACTGCATCTATCTATCCTTTTTCCCCTGGAGTTACCAGAATGTATGCTGTTGGCAGCAAGTCTATGAATAATGTATTTAAAGGCAGTTGCACAATAAATATATGCCCAGAATTCAATTCATTAAATGTTTTAATGCATTTGTCCAAGATGGGTTTCATTACCTAGATTCAACCCAGATTTTATTACTTTTATGGATTTTGAAAAGAGAATACTTAATATTCTTTAGGGAGGAAGCACTGTGTGATGGCATAATTCATCCCTGGAATCTCTCGTTGTTGAAAACAAAATCTATAGAATAACCATTGAATGTTGCCAGAGACACCTCCGCTTAGAAACAGAGCAATATGATTTGTGTGCAAAAGGCCTCAAACCCTAGAATTCCTAATTTTAAAAGGATCAAGTTATAGGTGAATGGGAAAAATGCTTTCCAGGCATAATGAACACTACAGAGCTAAAGGGATAAATAGAATGAATTTATATATCATATTAACCCATGGTTAGTATGACCATCGTTTGTAGAATAAAGCAAAATTCCCTGGATTTGGACAACATGCTAAGCTATGAACTATGATTACAAATGCAATGGCTGAGTTTCTATGCTAAGCTAAAGCCAAACAAACTACATTAAGGCTTAATATGAGATGCCAACCCAGCTATTGTCTTACCTGTAAGACAGCTTCCTTTTAATGGGTAGAACCATCACTGAGTGGTAAAATCTATGTTTTCCACACAAAGGGGTTAATGTTCAATTTTTTCAGATGACTGGAGTTTGGTGTTCTATGTGGGATTCATCCTGAAACAGCTCCAGAGCCAACAGAGTTGGCTGTTTGAAACCATTGGAGACCAGTGCTGTGTTCGAACCTCAGCAGTATCCAAAACATCTTTTTGGAATCAAATCCCAAAGTCTGCATAGAAATTGGGCTTTTGAATTAAGAGAACTGAACTGGACCCAGAATTCTTGGTCTAAGCTCTGAACAATTTGAAAATATTAGCAAAGATTCTTACAGTTATTTAACAATAGCAGCCAGAAATTACACCCCAAACCAAATTATATATCCCCAGAATTAAAAATGTTTGGGTAGCCAGGTGTGGGTTGAAATTAACCTGGAGCTAAGTTTTGATAGTCCAGAAGGGTTAAATAGGTTGAGTAGTGAGTGAATGTTGTGGGAAACTAGCCACTGTGTTTGCATTTTGTGTAAACATGCTCTATTTCTTTGTGCATAGCATCCCATACAAAGGCAGAAATTGTGTTCTGTTATCCCAGGATTGAGAGGGCCAGTTTGGTGTAGTGGTTAAGGCTTCAGGCTAGAAACTGGGAGATTGTGAGTTCTAGCCCTGCCTTAGGCACAAAGCCAGCTGGGTGACCTTGGGCCGGTCACTCTCTCTCGGCCCTAGGAAGGAGGCAATGGCCACCCACTTCTGAAAAACCTTGCCAAGAAAACTGCAGGAACTTGTCCAGGCAGTCTCTGAGAATCGAACACGATTGGATTTTTTAAAAAATCCCAGGATTAGGGTTTGATGTTACATGTGTTGTAGGGATACCATCAGAAAGATCCTACTCTCAGCATTCTTGCACCAGGTTCAGATCAATGCATCTCAAATTCTTGTAAAAAGAGAAAACAGCTCCTGCTGATCCCATCTTTAAATGTTTAAGATGACCGGAACAGAAAAATATTAAATGCACGGGAAGCAGTGATATCACCTGGGATGAACTGGTGAATTAATTCCTGGAATGTCAATTAAATGGCATTTAGTTCTCAAGATGGCCCATCCCCTATTTTTAATCTCTGACTTTTTGCAGGGCTGCTATAAAATGCATCCACGGATCATACATGCTTTCCCCCAGCTGAAGAACATTCCACAGCCCTGGCAGAGCAACTCATAGATGTTCCAGTAAGAAGGGATATGGATGCCAACTAGCCCACTCAACTGTTCAGTGGAGGAATCTTATAAATGCAGCTTCTCTGAAAGATAGCAATATCTTCAGCAAGGGAGGTCCATAGGGCATGGCCAAAAATGCTCATAAAAAGTAGGTGGAACTTCGATCACACCATTGTGGTTGCAATCTTGATGTTTTTGACCATACCCTGAAGATACCCCTGATCTTCGGTGAAGGAGAGACATTGCCTCAACAGAATTTTACTTTGTTAATTGTGGCAATTAAAACACTAAGGGGTACCAGGCAATTTTTACAATATAGAAGGCCACAGCAGCTACTCTACTTTCACTAAGTAATAAAATAGCAGAAAGAATATTCAGCATAAATGAAATCAGGATAAGGTTTTTAAATGTCACTAGGTAATAAACATTCAAAGGAACTTCTTAAACGCATCACTAGCATTTTAAAAGCCAGGCCTATTAAGGGCAGCCTTAGATCTCAGTAAGGTCAAATTAAGGAACAAGCTTTTTTGTAATGGGATGTTGATTAATTCCTAGACTGGAGAATATAAAAAATGTCATTACAGTCTACAGGAAAAAAGAGTTAGCTACAGGACTTCTTGATTGGGAAAGTTAGTGCCAATCAGGGATTGTTTTCACCAGTGCTTAATCCCTAAAATGAGAAAAACACAGGTTTAACTGTGCTTGAATTGATATATTCACCAAAACAAGAGAGACAAAGTCTCATTATCAAATGTATTGCAATATATACTTTCATGGGGTGCAATTTATGTCATCTAGCGTAGGAGTGCTGTTCTCAGTGGATGTAAAAATGCACACATTGATGCATACAGTAATGAGACAAAAGTGTTAGATTCTTTACTGTCCAACACACCTTTAATTTTATAACTCTGCTTCAGAGATCAGGAGAGAGTCAGTTTAGTGTAGTGATTAAGGTAACAGGCTAGAAACCGGAAGACCGGGAGTTCTAGTCCTGCCTTAGGCACAAAGCCAGCTGGGTGACCTTGGGCCAGTTTCTCTTTCTCAGCCCTTGAAAGAAGGCAATGGCAAGCCACTTCTGAAGAAACTTGCCAAGAAAACAGCAGGGACTTGTCCAGGCAGTCCCAGAAGTCAAGACTGACGCGAAGGCACCCCACCCCACCCCACCCCAGAGATGAGACAGATTATGTTCTTTCAGTGAGAAACAAAGTACTTTATTTTGAAGTGGGTTAGAAGTCTATTCTGATTTCTCTTTGAAAGAACCAAAACTAGAATTGTTACTGAAAAAAAGTTTAAATGCTTTAAATCTATTGAGGAAGGAATTATCTTCCATACATTTTTGGGATTGCTCCACATTTATTTCTGTCATTTTTTCCCCTTCTTTGTTCCCTCCCCCACCCCACCCCCACAAACACAGGTATAAAGAAAAACATTGTCAATTGTGAGGTTGCAAAAGCATTTTACAGATGGAATTTCTTGCATTTCACAGCCTGAATCCCACTGTTGGTAATTTTACATCCATTTATGCACAAGCAGTGGAGCTTGAAAGCTATGAAATGGAAGAACGATAACCTCCCCTATTTCCAAATTCATATAATTAATGTCAATGAAATTGTTGCCAAAACAGGCCCGTGAGAATCAGGATGTACAGAAGTGCAGAAAGATTATTCAAGTAAGAGGGATAAAGCCATCCAGACTCAACCTGCTGAGGAGGGAACATGCTCTGTAGCTGTGGAACATCTTTGGAAAGTCAAAACTGAAAATTGTGATGGAAGCAGCCAGTAGAGAGAATGAAATATACCAAAGGAAAATGTGGTTGGTTCTGCACACTTTAAGCTACAATCTTTTGCTGCAAATTCCCCTTGCAGTTTTGTCTGTGCCCCTGTAGAGTGGGTAATTGCTGAGAACATTTCATTTATCAGACCAAGTGGATTCTAATCCATAAAAACTTACACCATGAGGGGAACTGTAATGTTCACTAACACTATTTTTCAAGTTTTTGCAGTTAAGAATAACAGTTACCTCTCTGCACTTGTCATTCAGTGACCTGAGAATCCTTACTGTTATTTGTATCTTGATTTACTTAGATCTTATGCTGTATTTTTTTTTATTTTCCATTTTACTGCATTTTAAGACTTAACCATGGGTGTGCTCATGTTTCTATAGTATGCAAGCTGCCATTTGGCTGGCAGCCAGACAGAAAAGGAAGGAAGGCAGGCAGGCAGGCAGGCCATCTTGATTTTTGGATCCCCCTTCTGCTGTAGATGCCCATGAACCAGCACTTGGAATTGTATCAGACTGAAGTACTTCTCCCCAGGAATTTGCTAACAGGGGATGTAAAAAGAGAATCAGGCATTCACTAGTCATTGGCTATAGTCATTTCTATATTGCCTACATGATCACAGGTAGGATGATGGGAAGGCAATCAGTCTTCTGAAAATGTATTCATTCATTCATTCATTCATTCATTCAAATGTTATTTGGCTGCCCATCTCCCAACAGTGCCTCTAGATAGTGTACACAGATTAAAACACAAAACCACAACATACAACCCCCAGTGCCCAAGGATAAAACAATGATGCCAATCACAACAAACACATCCACAGCAAGAAAGCTCACCTAACCTCCTGATCGAAATGCCTGGGGCACAGCCAGGTCTTCAATGCCTTGCAAAGGGCCAACAGGGTCAGGCAAGAGAACACATCAAGATATGTATCCCTAGATCCAGACCCATCTTCCACTTATCTTTGGAGTAAAAGTATTCAAGCTTGGACAACAGCCTTGGGAACTCTGAGTATTTATCTGAGCAATCATGTACATGTTTGCAAAATTATGCACTGCTCACATTTTTACTCATAAGGTTATAGAACATTTGTATAGCAGCTTTTGGAAGTTAGTAGGTATTTTGATAGCCTCCCAAAAGATATGGCTTGGGCGCCTCTCATCACTGCTTACAAGTTGATGACAGCCCTGTATTGTAAATAAGATGAGCTGATTATGGGTTCTTAATTTAAGGAATGATTTGGGTGGGAAGTTCACAATGAATACATCCCACTGCATGTCTGCAAGTGAGGCAGTGACAAAGCAAGTGTGTGTTTCCATTTTCAATAACTCCAGTAGAGATTGCACTGATTAAGGGAAAAAAGTGTCAGTGCAATGGAGTTATTGTCACAACAATCCTTAGCGACTGCTATTTTTGCACTGTGCGGCTGTTCTCACTGGGAGGAAGTTGTTTGTCATTTGAGAAGGGAAGCACTTGAGCAGATTAACATCTGTGTTTCATGATGATATCTTTGGGTAATAGAAGAGACTAGTGGGTTTCCTTGTGCACTTGATTTGCCACTGTGAGAATGGATTGTTGGACTAGATGGGCCAGGAGCCTGATCCAGCAGGGCACTCCTTATGTTCTTATGTTAAGAAGATCACCTTTTCACCTGCCACCTTTTATACTTGAAGAGGCAAGCAATAGGCTGGATTCACACATTGTGCAAATTCCATAGTATATTGTATTGGCATCTAGCATGTTGCGTGAACCCAGCCATTTGTATATTAGAGTTTATGGCTTAGTGTGCTGTGCAACTTCAACTTGGTGTATTTAGTAAATTGGGATTAAGCAAAGCATGCTTAGTTTGACGTATGTATCATCCCCTAGACTGAAGACAATCTTGGAGGTCTGGGAAGTTCAAAATCTGTACAGTGAACTATCTGAAAACATAGTATGTGCTTAGTCAAATTCCATGCTGAAGAGGAGGCAAGTTCACAGCCCATATTTGAAGACTGGGAAGTAATTAAACAAATTTAGGAAGGATACAGTTATCTATCACTTTTAAAAAACTATAGCCATTAGTCAAAGTGGCTATATATTTACTTCCAGTAAGAGAGACAGTACACTGGGGAGGAATGGGCAGAAAGCAGTATTTGAAAAGAAGGGCCCAGTTTCATCATTGTGTTCAGAGAATTTCAAGAAGGCTCTGGATGGCCGTTGTGGGTACAGAATAGAGAACAAAACAGAGCTTTGAATGAATCCAGCAGGATTCTTCATATGTTTTTCTCCATTAGGTCAAAGCTATTTAAACAAGTACAGTTTAAATCTAGACCTCTAGTCCAACTCTAAGCCAAGCCACTGGCCCAAAAAACTAACTTGTCTGAAACTATCATGCTCTATATAACCCTTTTTAGGCTGAGTGAGGTCATGGCCTGACTCATTTAAAAATGACATAACAAGTTCTTTGTACTGGCAAGACAAACATATTGTTCTCCAAGAAGGGAAAATACTACTAAAGATTCCTCATGCCATCTGTTGTAAACCAACATTTGTTTTCCAATGTTTTATAACACTCACAGTTTGCATGGAGTCCATCCATAGCTGTGTGGGTGGGAGAAGTACATACTTTGGATGAGAGGGTTAGAATTGTTTTGACAAATTGGAAATTGTTTTGCATCCTCTAAGACTGATTTCCTACTAGGATCCAGAGAAGATCCAAGGCTTTTTTTGGGGAAGTGATGACACAGTCTATCAAAGGTAGCCCTCCATAAGGATAGAACTTCTACTAATAGCCAGTTTACTAGGGTCACTTGGTCAAGATTAGAGGATCAGGTCTGCTCTAAAAAGAATATTTGTATGATGGCTGGACATATATTGGGCTAAACCACTGGGAAGCATAATTACCAAACTCCCTCTAGTTGGGTTGACTCCAGATGTATTTGGGTAGATTTCTCAGCAACAATTCAGATGTGATATGCTCTTGTTTTCATCCAAGGTGGTTTTTCAACTTCCTAGTCTAGCCTACGGTCCTGAAGTTTTGTGATGGTATGCCATCTGAGTACTAACCAGTGGTGGTGGTGGTGGTGATGAGGACAACGATGATGATGATGATTACACCTCCAAAGAATTAGTTCTCAGTGCAGCTGCCGATAGAAGAAAATAAAATACCAAATGAGCATATTAATAGATTGAAAACATAATTAAAAACAAAATTAACATAATCTCATAATTGTAGGAAGTATGACACACCAAACAATAAACATACAGTAAAACCCACTATGAAAGCAGCATCAAAGGCCACATTGTCAAGTGAAATGCACCAATGCTTCTATTCCTGTTTTTTAAATTTATTTTACTAAGTTTATTTGCCACTCTGATCCTAACTGACCTTGAGGTACTTAACATTCAGGCAACACCCAGGCTTTGATTGTGCAAAACCAATGTGTCATACTTCCTTCAGGAAGGATTATCATCCTTCCCAAGATGGATACGGTCAGGCAGGGGGAGAGAAGGGGAAAAACCTGGAAGAATGTGAAGACAAGACAATAAAACAAGGTCAGGTGATAGTCATATAAGAAAATTTCAATGAAAGTTGTTGTTCTTGAACCAGAAGATGGAATAGGTTGGTAGAATAGAAAGATGGAGGTTGCATGCTTACACTTAATTCTGATGTTAGTCCAGAGGGATAATGCTGAGGCCTCAAAAGCTGTAGAGTCCCTGTCTCTCTGATTGAGCTCACAAGTCTTTCTAAAATTTGCTAGTGAATCAAATGCTTTTGTTGTGTGACAGGATAAAAACACCCTCAAATAGGTAGACAGCCTCTAATTCATTTAATTTGATTTTGGTTATGTCTTAATGTAAGTGAAAGGAAATCACAGTTTTGTCCTCACCTGCCCATTACTTAGTCCTAGCCCTACCAATATTTTGGAGCAGAGCCTTCAGCACACCACTCAAAAGCCAAGGGAAGCATTTAGTCAGAAAAAATGCTGTGCACCCATGAGATTTATTAACAAAAGTAAGAAAGAGCTTTGTATGCTTTTGTAATTTCCAATACCTCTGACCTTCTGATGGTCAACAGAGGTCTGTAACAGGTTCCACGCACAGTTGCATCAGCACAGATAAATTGTCTGGATCTTGAAGAGTTCTGCTATGCCTGGATTCCTAATTGTATGATGGTTTCACATTCAAGAAAGCATTAGAAACCTCTTGTGAATCTCCACCTCGATAGGGAAAGTCAGAGATGTTGTTTGCAACCCACTCCCTTACTCACATTAGTAAATCCTACACAGGTCCTGGTGAAATCTCTGGACAAGTAAAAATGACGCATCTACACTGCAAATGTGAATTAGTTCCTAACCACAGCTGGGAAATCTGTGGAGATGGGGTCTTTCAGATCAACAAAACAGCCTGGAACATCTTATTGAGCCATTCTCACTTAATGGACAATATTGTCTTCAACTACTGAGTGGGCAGAAAGCTGTCATTTAAACTAGATCCAAGAATAATTAAGTAAAGCTGTTATGTCAAGGTACCCAGAGAGAGAGAAGAGAGAGAATTGTACTGAGCAGATGGGACAAAGGTAATTGCTTCAATTCCCTGTCTCCTTAGTCAATACATCACTTAGATCAGTTCGTAAAGAGCAGAAAAGGCTGTGTGATGCTCTTCTGTCCATTTCTTTATAACATACCATCTAATGAAGGTTCATGATGATGGATTTATGAAACTATGCTTGTGCTAAAGTTGGTCTTTATCTAATGTGGAAAAGCTAGAAAGCTCATTATTGTCAGCACTGATTGGTAGTTGCTCCCCCAGACTTTTACATCCTTCCAAGCCCTACCAGAGATGAGAAAGAGACATGAGACCTCCCACAAGCAGAGCCATGAGCTCCGCCACAGGTGCCATGAGTCCATCCCAGATGTGAACTATTTGTGGTCATCCTAGGAAAGCCCTAACTGTTTCCTTTTTACCGATGTGAAATTTTGCAGAGCGGTTAGAGAGAGGTTGTTTGAGAGTGGCAAACTGATGGCTCAATTCATCAAAAGAAACATAGTCAATTATTCAAACTTCAATACACAAGGACCATTAATCACAAGGGGATTTGCAGTACCTGCCTACCAATGCTTATTCTGATGCAAACGTTTTGAAGTGTGGTGGCACTGCAATTCCTCAAGTGTGCATCAGATCTGGTCTTATCAGTCAGGTAGTACAAATCTTTGGAGGGTGTTTTGCCAAGTGTGCTGATAAGAGCAAAGCATCTCTCCTTGAAGGACTGAAATAGGCACGTGCTTTGAGGGCTCTTCCAGTTTTTCTCAGTGCCCATGTGAGTGCAGGCACAGACAGCCCTTCCATTGTGACTGCTGGTCAACTGAAGAGGCATTGCATGGACAGACAGAGACCCCTTGGGGAAACCTTCAGAGTAGTTATGGTGGAAAATATTGATGCCTCAACAAGGACGAGCACTTTGTTCATGGCAATGTGCTTTGAAGTACCTCCTTGGCTTTGCAGGGCTCTGTTAGACAATTATGGTTATGGTGATATTTGTTTACTAACTTATTTACTTGGGATGCATTGTATTGCAGGCATACCACTGGGATAGATTCCACCATTCCCTATTTTTTCACTGGATTTAGTAAATATGGGTGGCTGCCATCCCACAATTCTCGATCAAATCTCTATGTGCCTCCAGTGTCACATCTGAGACATTTACTTGAAAACAGGAATCTTTGCGTACAATGCAGACATTCATAGGGGGAGAAGAGCTCGGGTGCAGACAACTATGCAGAATCCTGCTGGATTAGAGTGGCATATAAGCCCCAGTATGCATGTATGCATGCATTAGAACTGTTACTATAAGAATTCAGGCTTGGATAGAAGTATGGGGATCCCTGGAAGATTACTGACATCATGCTTATTATGATAACATTGCACAAGTGACATGAATTACATCTTGGATGTCATTTGTGACTGATGCAAATTACACAATTCTTATCATCTGGGTAATGACATCGTGACATGCATGACATCATTACGGCTTCTGCTGGACACATTTGGATGGACGTCAAACCCTTTTATTGGGTACAAATATATTAATCCATGGCCTGCTTTATAATGTCTTGTTGAGCAAACCACAACTGGTTAATTCACACATAATTTGAAGCCATAACTCCTGGTTTATAAACCATAATGGCTAAGGTGCATATAGCATCCTAAGCCAAAATAGAATCAAATCACGGTTTCTCATGATGTGTAAAGCAGTACATGGAGAGCTCTCATTACAGATATCCATCTTCCTATTTTGCAGCAACACCATATCTAATATGTCGGCAAGGAAAGTTTCTCTACACTGCTCACCTAGTGAATTTGAATCCATAATACTGCTGCAGTCACTGAGTGTTGGTGTAAAGCAGCACATAGGTTTCTGTAGAAATGTACTTTTGCTTGATCTGCCTTTTAGAGGTTACTTATATTTAGTGAATCACTTGGACAGGTTCTTGGAAATCAGATCACTTACTGATGTATATTTAACAATATACAGCAAGAATTTCCATCATAATAATCTTGACACTTGTAGCAAAGCATTGAAATGGCTTTAGACCATACCCAACTAACCATTCTCATTGATTCTGGTTGATCTTCACTGCAGTGCCCAGCTATTTTTTAAAAAAATAAGTTGGGCTGTTGTTGAGTAATCAGTGGTGCAAGAAAAATTCCAGTTTGCCAAGGGTGGGGAAGCTGACCTCAGAGGTCATTTCACGTTCTCTCCTTCCATCCCAGTCAAGATTCACTTACTCTCTCCCTTTACACTTAATCCTAAATCCATTTTAAATGTCTGCTAGGGCAAAAAGCTGCTGTTTTTCCTTGATGTTGCTTGCAACCAGGAGGCAGTGGGACTCCTGAAGGCCTGCGGACCTAAATAAGTCCCCAACAATTGGGCTACCAGATTTGGGCTGTAAAATCCAGAAATAGTAGAAAGGAGCAAAGAATTTGCCATCTAGTGGTCAACCTGATTTTTGCAGGCCAGATTGTGGAGCTCTTGCTTCAAAAGCCTATATGTTTCTACTGGAACCAGATGGTTGGTCTAATTAAACTCTGTATTCTAATCTACATTATTATGATGCCTATCCGTATTCATATTAGCTATCAGACACGGCATCAGTCATGGAACTTTGGCATGGTGTAATTTAATATGGAATCTCAAAAAAGCAATATAGCATCAAAAATGGGTGGTTAAAGAGGGGTGACTTGGAGCTACCTTACATTTCTTTTCCTTGTGGCCTTCTGGTTTAAGGAAGCAATAGGTAAGGATCTGGTTAGCTTTAAAAAAAAATACAAGAAATAAGGTCTTGGAGCCCACACAAATCCTCTGATTCTCTTGGTAACACATGGCCAAGCCACCAAAGGGCAAGTCAGTACAAAAAATTATGCAAAGCTTTTAATTAAAAATTGCCCATGAGCAAAGGAGGTCAGCTGTATTCCTGCCAGGGGCTTCTTGGAAAACTTTTCAAAGCACTGCAAATTGGATTGCACTGAAATCTAATAGCGAAGCGGCAAACTCGGGGCTGAGTGATATTGATTGACAGAATGTTTTTTATAGATGAAAACTTTCAAAGACAGCAACGGGAGGGGGGGTATATTATTTGCGGGGGGTTTTCTTTTCTTGAGCTGAGCTGAACTATGAACCGAGGAAAAGCCAGGGCTTATTCTTAATTCTAAAGTCGTTCATGTACTGGAATATAGAAAACTGCTTTGCACTGGGACAGAACAATGGGCCACCTGCTAGCAAAGGTGTTGGCAAGGCTTCAGATGTTTGAGGCTACAGATCCCACAAGACCCAGTAAACAGAGTTATCGAGCAGGGATTCTACAAGCTGCAGTCCAGAAGATCTAAAGGGCACTGAGTTGCCTACACCAGAGCTCGTCCATCCAATATTATGCTTCATCTTCTTTAGGTATACCATCTCTGGGCTACAAAAATCTCAAGAACTACAAGATGGCAGCAAAGAGATACATAAAACTCAAAACTTTATTCACATCTAGGGGCCACCTAGATCAGCCTTTCTCAACCTTCTGGCCCTGGAGGAACCCTTGAAATATTTGTTCAAGTCTCAGGGAAGCCCTGCACATTCAGGCTCAAATACAGGCCAGAAGTTACAAAATTATTATATTTGTTTCATGGGTAGGCCTGTATATATGCATGAACAGTGTTCTTAAGCTGAAAATAAAGAATGAAATTTACCTTTTTAATGTGAAGTTGCCCTAATTTGAAATATTTTTTTAAATAAACCATAATCTCCCAGGGAACTCCTAGTGACCTCTCGCGAACCCTAGGGTTCCACAAAACCCTGGTTGAGAAACCCCGGTCTTGATGCTTGCAGCTACATATGATATGCTTAATCTAGCTATCCAGTCTGGCCAAAAACCAAAAAAGAAAAATGCCTTGTTCCTGGCAGAAGGTCTTTTCCAAGCATAACCACTAGGCACACTTCACCTAAGAGATGAATGGGATGTAGAAGCAGAAAATAAGGAGGACTGTAGAACTAACAGTTTGGATTAAGACTGGAAAGATCTGGGTTCAAATCCTCACTCAGCAATGAAATTCATGGTGCAGTTTAGACTCATTGTGTTTTCACAGTCTGACTTCACAGGAGTACAGAGAGTAACAGCTGGAAAGGAAGAGAAACATGTATGCTGCCCCAAGGAATGTAATCAATAAATAAGAGTGGTACTGCATCAGCCAAAGACTTATCTTGTACAGCATTCTGTATTTTATGCTTACTGACTTGCACATTATTTAATTGTCCTCAAGGCCCTATGTCTAGATTTATTTATTCCATATGGGTGTATTTGTTTTTAACTTGGTATATGTATAGCCTATCCAGAAAATGTATTATGTTCCTATAATGAAAAGTGTCAAGGTGAATCTTGCTCCCTGTGGCCAAAACCAACATTGGTTCACATCCTATTAATCAAGAAATGCTGGAATTAAAGCCACCTTGTCTTTTATTTTCCTGGAACCTCAGTGCCAACCTAGTCCTATATATTTTAAAAAGCCACAATCCTATCAGCTGGCTTTGTGGAGTGGGGGCTAGGTTAGAATTCATTTTTAAAAACAGTCAATTCCTTTATTTTATTTATGTATTTTTTTTTAAATGGCCATCTTTTTTTCCTTCAAAATTTTAAGGGTGGGAGTAAAAAGCAGAGGATCCTAGGGACTGATTTTCTGCCCCACTGGGTTTATTAATGAAGACTGAAAAAAAACCTGGAGAACCAGCAACGTTGGAATTTTTGTGTCTCTTTTCTGCCATCAAGTGGTCATATATGGTTTTGCAGACTCTACATTGTAGACCAGTGTTTCTCAGCCATGGCAGCTTTAAAATGTGTGGACTTGAACTCCCAGAATTCCCCAACCAGCCAGCAAGGCTGGGGAATTCTGGGAGTTGAAGTCCACACATCTTAAAATTGTCAAGGTTGAGAAACACTGTTATAGACCTAGGCTCCATCTCTCCAGCGCCATCATCAGATGGCCTGCTGCTTCCCTTTTGCAGAAGCTCAGAAGGTTGTATTGAGGATGCTCTCAAATCTCACCTACCTCTTTTCTATTAGATGCAGTGGCAGGCTATGTGATCCACATTGGATCACCTGTCTTTGCAGCCCCTCCTGACTTCCGTTCTTGCTTTTAAAAGATTATTTTAATTAAAAATAAAAATCAGAAGGAAAGCTGGCATGCTGCAAAGCAAAGTGCAAGCCTCTCACATCAACTTGGTTTGAAGAATCGCTCTAAGCCCTGCATCTACCATGGAGGCATTCTCAAGAAATAAAAATGGCTTTGTTTAGAACTAAACCTTCCTCCCTAGATGGAAGGACAGAGACAATAAGGAGGAACTCATGATGTGTAGCATATCTTAGAAAGCATTTGTGCCTTTTGGCAAATGAAGTTTTGTGCCTAACCATGCCCACTATGGTAGCAATTTTGTGAATACAGGTAGTCCTCATTTAGTGACTGCCTCATTTAGCAACCATTCACAGTTTCAACGGTGATGAAGAAGTAACTTTGCAACCAATCTGCAAATTTCGCAAGTCTGTAAAGCAAAGGTAAACTGAAGTCAGATCGTGAACACAGTTGAGATTTCATTAAGCAACTGCTTCACTTAATGACCTAGTTGCTGGTCCCAATTGTGGTTGCTAAATGAGGACTACCTGTAATTAAAGCTGCTGCACATACATACAGACACAGGTATTTTATGAATGGGTGGGCCCATCCCAAATTCTTACTATTCCAGCTATGTTCTCTGTCCCCAAAAGGGTTGACTCTTTCTGGATCACAGAGTCCATTCTGTGGACTTCATTCTGAAACATGTCAATTTCTAGATGCCAGATTATGGGATGGTGCATGGATGCACATACTGTGTATAACTTTGTTTTTAGGCTGAATACACTATCTTGCCATCTCTATTTTTTTACGTATGTTTTTTTCCTACACACGCCATCGCTATTTGATATCCCTCTATATCTCTATCATCTCTATCTCTTCTAAACCACAACAAGGTCTATGACCAATAATTCTATCCTAAACGCTATGCCAATGACTTCCAAATTTTTGCCAAAATTAAACCTTGCTTTTCCACCCCTCTCTCCTCTGATATTTTACTTTTCTTCCTTTCTTTTTTCCCTAGGTACAGAACCTATTTATGCTACCCACTCATTCTTCTGTATGGTCCTCTTCATGCTGCATAAGCTTGTACACATATTGTTAAACCACTGATGAACTTCTTTATCCAATAATCCTCAGCCAAATGGATGAGACCATGTTTAGAACAAAATGAAGACAACAACTCTCAACAAGAACTACAGTCTT
Organism: Candoia aspera; assembly: GCF_035149785.1. NCBI lineage: Eukaryota > Metazoa > Chordata > Lepidosauria > Squamata > Candoiidae > Candoia > Candoia aspera. The sequence goes on along the minus strand of NC_086163.1, from coordinate 16,084,781 downwards.
AAAAGATGGACAGAGAGAGACTGGAAAGGAAGCATGACACATCCTACAGGGGAGGGGTAAAGCGTATTTTTGGGGACATTACATAAAAGGTTTGTCACCTGACATGATAAATTTAGTTTTAAGATCCTGTGGCATCAGCCCTATTCCACACAAGGTAGCTATAATTTTCTCTTTTCCTTTTGCAATTGTTTCCTTTTTTAAATCTTTCCTCCAATAATTAATTTTGCACGAACTGTTGAACAGTTGCTTTTTCGACAACATGTAAAGTGGAGAAGAGGGCAAAGCTCTTCTAAAGAAAGGTCCTTTTTTTAGTAGATAATTGTGGTTAGGATTATTATTATTATCATTGCCTCTCCCTCCACTCTCCTCTTTTTAAATTAAATTATTTCTTTTGAAAACATTGATTTAAAAAAAAAAAAAGGCACATCTTACCGTGATGAATATTCACTGTCAATAATATTTATTTTTAAATAGAAAAAAAAAAATAAAAGATTGGAAACAAGGTAAGACATTTGTTTATAAACTGTATTGTATATTGCTGAATAACAGTTGAATAATAAAAAAAAAGAGATTTTGAAATAATGTTTTTTTACCGAGATGTGAAATTCCATCTTTTCATCTTGTGATACTGGGCTTCTTAGAAAACAAAAACTACTGAAGGATTTTTCTTCCATCTATGGAAAGGAACAGAGAGGAAGAAAGAGAGAGAGATTGTATGCCTACCTTTCACAGCTTTTATTCATTCATTCATTCATTCAATTTCTATAGCCACCCATCTCAGCAAATGACTCTGGGTGGCTTTTCCCAATCTATCTTTATAGATCCATTGGGATTACAGCTCTTTTCTCATACTGCTAGGAATTCTGAGTCCTCGTTCCAACATATCTGGAGGTATTAGCTTGGAGAAGACTGCTTTAATCCTCATTCATGTGGAATCATAACATTTCAAGGGACTACCTGCTCACTGCAGTATCTACTGCAGCATCTCTGTAGTTTGTCTCTGTCCAATTTATCTCTATCCAACCTGTCCCAACAGTTTATATCTATCCAACTTGTCTCTATCCAACTTAACTTATAAGTTGGATAGAGACGAACTACAACATATTGCCGCATGAAGTCGTCTAGAATCTGATGACTTCATGTGGCGATATGTTCCACTGGCTGATAGCTCAAAGCCAGAAAGTTTCTCGGATTCCCAGATTCTTTCACTGAAAGACTATTGCTCTTTACTGTAACCCCAATCAATAAGCAACTCATAGTCTGAAGTGACTTCCTCACTGAGCCCATATTCATATTGCTGGAAGGAATGCTATATGGTGGCCAAGGAGCAAATTCTACCAGAACTCAAAAGTATTCAGTAGCCACATGTTTTCCTAGTGACTGACACAGTTCCTGTTCCTTACCTGCCATCTCATGAAACCCTCCACTAAAGGCCACAGGTCTCCCTCCTTTGGGGCAGCTAGATCTGAGCCTATGACTAACTTCTGGTTCCTTCAGTGCAGGGGCTATGGATGACAGCCCCAGAGATGGTGGAGTCAGGGCCCTAGTCAGAACCCAGCAACAATTTACATGGGAGCCCCACAGATGCTCACTATAGTAACTTCCTTCCTTCTTTGTTTTCATTTGTGGGGAAAAGCATGTAATAGAGACAGCTAGTCAGACATGTCCGAAGTTAGAGATGCACACTGGATTATTTTCATTCTTTTTTTTTTCTGCAGCAAAACAACCCTGAGCTTTAAATATACAAGTTCCATTTTATTACTGTAGACTTGTTTCAATGAATGTCACATGCAAAAGTGAACATAATCCAAGTATCTTTAGAACAAAATAACTGTGATAAGCAAACACTTTGTTCTAATGTATCAGGAACTCAGGGGCAGCTATAAAGAAGGGCATGGAAGTAGAAAAGAGAAATACAGGTGGTTGCAGTGGGTATAAATTTAACAATCTGAAAAACAAGGTAGTTCTTGAGCAAAGTGATGGGAGATCAGGACCATGGAGAGCTCCCAAGGATGCAGGCTGAAAATGGCTCGGTAATAAGGCAGGAATTTGCTTCAACATCTGGATTGGTCATTGCAGAAATAGATTATAACCCTCAGGAGGTTGTATTTGACCCACAACAACTAGTTTCTGATTTGTGCAAAAGCTTGCTATTTGCATTTTCTGTTCCAAATTATCTTGGACTATCTTTCATGTTTGCCTGTAGTTCATATCATTTGATCTTCCTACAAGGTATGTAACTGTTCCCCATTTGATTGCTGCATCATGAGAATAGAATGAATAGATCTTACCCAGCTGATAGAGTGGTTTCAGTTTCAAAAGCATGATTTTTTTCCCTTTTGTTAACGACACCTAGTATTCCCAGCCCTCATCAAGTCATATATCCCTGAGTGCTATTTTAACAGGTTGTGTTTGAAACCAAAGAAAGAGTCCCTGGCAGACACCACTTCTATATTTTTGAATTCCTCTAATATTCTCTGACAATGCCTTTAATTAAAGAACTGTCAAGGCTACCGCCCCACAGTGGGTAAACTATTGGATTATGGCTACAAACAAAGTGATTTGAAGGTGGCAGTAACTTTAAGACTGGCTCCTATAAAAGACACAGGGAACTCACAGGCTAAGCCCCAATTGATTCACACTGTGAACTGAACCATTGAATTTGGAGCACATGGGGAACCTTGGAAGTTGCATCAGAACTACAATCCATCTTGCTCTTCAACCTGTGTTCCAAACAACTGCCCCTGGAAAGCTTGGCTGCAGGATGTAAGAGCAAGATTAGGCATCTCTTTGTCTCTCATGTAACAGACTGATTCAGACCATCTCTTAAAATGGAAAAGGACTTTTTGGCGCTCTTGCTTCTTTACCAGCAATGTACATGACAGAACAGAATAGGAGAAAAAGGTCTTGCACTTTAGAAAGCCTAGGCCAAAAACATATTCCAGATTTTATTTTTCAACTATTCTTGTTCCATCTGGTGAAAAATAATGGCTTTCAAAAACACTTTCAAAAGGATAGCTAATGGGAGGGTTCTGGTACTTTAATTATAAGGTGATCAAGGTGTAGAGTATGTATATTAAATCCCAAGGGAAGTCCTTGAGAATTAGGAAGTAAAGGCATCCAGGAAGGCTGCAGAAGCAAAATAATAATAGCATTAAAACAACTTTCATCTCTCCCTTACAATAATGAGCCCCAAATGCCACACCAGTCCCCTAAATTCTAATAAAAGCCCAGCCTCCAGTCACCAAGTTCCAGTTTGCTCCTGGGCCCAGTTTTATTTTGCATCTGCTGTCATCAAGCAGGACAACCCTTGATCCATTTTCAGAATGGTGTTACTTTAGAAAATTTGAGACTTCTAAATAGATTGCTCTGTTCCTTCCTGGGTGCTTTTATTTTTAAACCCCTTACCACAGCAAGCATAGGTTGGCTTTGTGGGGGGAGGGGTCAGAGACACTTGAAAACTGGGGTCAGGGGAAGTGGTCTAGGCTTCAGCATGTCCACAGCCTTTCCTAGCATCTCTTTTGACTCTTTTTCCCATCAAGAAAACCAGCTTCCAGTTTAGAGACATGGAGATAGCCTTGAAGGGAAGATTCAGAAGCTGTAGCAGAAACAAGGCCAGAAGCATTCCTTAAGCCCTGGGAAAGGAGAAAGTATTAGGAAGAGGCTCCGGGTGGCTATTCTCTGAGTCAGTGGGAGATAAAGAGGTAGGGAGATTAAACACCAGTAGACTTGCAAGATTCTGTTACTATAGCCTATCTCAGTAAAGTATGTGTTGTAGTCATCCTGTAGAGTGTTTCCTGATCTGGTCTACCTTGTAGGGCTGATACTTCTAGACTGGGAGGAAGCAGAAGCCACCTTCCTGACATTAAAGATCCACCTCCAAGACCAGAACTCTCTTTCTATCCTCAAAGGAGAAATTCCAATTATTTTAAGGTCTCTGTGCCCTTGCATCCAAGGATCTGCTCCAAGATAGGCCACATTAAGTTCAATAAGTGAATATTAGCTTGCAAGCCCTGTGCTTCAGCCAAAAAGGGAGGGTAAGTATGAAGGCAAACTTCTTGCTATGCCCTTAAAAATCTTAGCAGAAAAGATTTTGGGGGGTTTCGTTTGTTTGTTTGTTTCTAGCAACAGGACTGTCTCCCGAAGCCCTTGGTTGTCTCAGTCCAATCCTACCATTCCAAATTACAGGTTCTGGATAAACACTGATTTGATCTGCATCTTCTGAAAAGAATCACGTGGTTTGAACTGAATAAATTGTCCTTGACTTTCTATTTTCTCTCTGCATTTATATTTTACATATTAGTCACAGAAACAATTATCTGCATAAAGATTTGACATCAATTAAAAGGCATTGTGTGTTTGCTGGGAAATTATATGTAATAATTGGCAGAGGGCTCTATCCCACTCCTACCCTCACCCCCCCCCCTGCAGCTGTTAATCACATTAGTAGAGCAGAAGGACGAGAAGGTATAAAACTAAAGCAATGAGGGGATGTATGTGTGGTGTGTGTGTGTGAAAAAATCAATAATAATCACATCAGAATTCAAGTAAGTAATGCAGAGAATATAATTGTAGGTGTCAGAAAGAGAACATGGATAAGGCTGAAGTGGCCTGCAAAAGTGGAAGCAATGAAGGTATCTTCATTTGGTGTTCTCTGAACATGTCTAGTTAAAAGAATTGGGTTCAACAAATTGGGTAAGGGCTTCCTATCTGAAGCTTTGAAGAGCCACCACCAATCAATGTTGGTAGTATTAAATTAGACAATATTAGATTTAATCCATGCAATAACTCTACAAGAAAGGTGAGGATAAGATAGAATGCTTGGCCTAAGATTGCCTGCTGCATTGAAAATGGAACTTTGTGACCAAGTGGAGGATCTGAACTGGAGGTTCTCAGCTCCAATCTGACACACTTATTCAATCTTCTGCAAACTGGGACCTTTAGATGTGTTGGGATTGCAAGACCAAGTATGCTCAGCCAGTAGGTACCAAACTGGAGGAAATGACTGCAATGGCTGTATCCCACTGAATTTTATACTGGGTCATCCTTGCTTCAAATTCTTGCCAATGCAGGTAAGAATGTAAGGCCCTGATAGATCAGACAAAACACCCATTGTATCCTATAGCCCTTCATCATTGACTAGATCATTTCATTGGACACAAACTTTGAGCATCCAAGTTTCCTTTTATTCAGTGTGCAAAGGGCAAAAAATACACAAAGTGTTTCTGCTTTTGGTTTTAATGGTCAGAACTTTGGGGTAATTCTTGCTCATTCAGAAGATTCAATTGGCCTTGTTATTACAGAGTGTCACAAGGTTAGAACTGAACATTCTTTTCTGTGCATGGCTTTAAAAGAGCTTTGTGTCTTCTGGTATCTTCTCACCAACAACAACCCACTGACTGACCAACTCATGATACCTGCCATTCAGAAATACTTTTGAATCTACCAATGGAATAGTGGAATCTTTAAAAAGTCCATTGGAGGTGACAAATGATTACTGCTATGTAGGAAGAAATTGGAAGGACTGCCCTGTTATGGAGCCCAGTGCTGGATTAGAGAACATGACAGGACATGCAGTAGCTTCCTTGATGAAGAAGGGTGTGTATTAAGAAAATAATATTGTATTGTACTCAGAAAACAGCAGCACTGGGCTAATCTCAGCTGGGCTCGGAAGCTAAGCAAGATTATGTCTGGTTAGCACTTGAGAGACCACCAGGAATATCAGGTCTATGGCCTGAATTTGGAAAATTTCCAAGAAGAAGGCAACAGTGAACCATTTCTCTACTGTTGTCAAGAAAATGTCTATTACTACTACTACTCGTTATTTTTATTACTATTATTAAAAGATCATGGCATCAGTGCTTTGGCATGTAGCTGAGTTCTTTGTAGCATTTCATCCAAAATGCAATAAGCTTATTTTATTTTATTTTATTATTTTAGAATGTACATGCCACCATTCATGCCTTCATTTAAAAATGCAACTTTACATTTAAACTAAAGCAACAGTTGAAGACACATAACATGTGAACATTTTAAAAGCAACAATAAAATTAATTTAAAAGCTTCTTTGCAGTATTAATTAAAAACCAAACATGGTTGCTTTAAGAGTCAAATATATCAATTCATTAAAGCAGCCATGTCTTTTTTTCAGGACAACAAGAAAACTTGAAAAAAGACACAGCCACCTGAGTGGCTGCTTTAATGAGATGGGTGAGCAGAACTTGGTGAAGTTAATTATTCACTGTCCCAGGAATTCAAGCAGTTACTATTGCAAGTCTCTGGAGATTTATTATTTAATTAAAAATCAGGAACTGAAAAATATGGGATCAAAAAAGTTAATGTCTTAATTAATGCTTCTAGCCAAGACAGATTAGTGGAGCTTAACTGGGAGAATATTAATTCACAAGTGCAGAGCACTCATTTGAAATTATAAGACCATCCTCAGCAAGGTAAAAAGTAATGGGGACATCTCTAGCAAATTTAAGGACTTTTTTATCCCACTGATTGCAGAAGGAGAGCTGAGCAGGCAGTAAACATTCTCCCACTGAAATCAGTAAAACTCTGAGTATAATTATATGCATGTTTGCTCAGGGGTAGACTCCACCTTAGTCATTATCAAGAAAGATAATAATAAAGAAGACAACCTTATATAAATTTCTGTACAATCTATACAATCATTTACATGTTATGTATGTACATGGTTGTGCTGACACCAATGGTTTTTAAGATTTCTTGGCTGTATTTATATTTATTTTTCTGTATTGTTTTAATTGTTTGATTGCTTTTATTATTGTTAGCTGCCCAGAGTCGCTGATCTAAGATAGGTGGCTGTATAAATTGAATAAATAAATAAATGTATAGATGCAATTTTAGAAATACTTGCTATAATAAGATATAAATACCCATCATTTTCATATTTTATTGTTGCCTTAAGCGATAGGGAGCTCACTCAACTGCCTGCCAACAGACAGAGCAAGTGATAGATATAAACTCTGAAACCCTACTCCCAAATTTTCATAGGCATTCAAATTTTTAAGGCATTTTCCCCTTCAGATTGCAAATCCACACCCAACTCTCTCACATCCCCCACCTCTACTTATCCAAAATTATGCAAAGGAAGCTCTTCCCTTATTCCAGCACTTCAGTTCAGATTATGGAGAACTGCAGACAAATAGTGTTTAGCAGATTCTGCCCATGGTGTGTTTGTCTCAATTTGAAGTCAGACAGAGTAATAACTATACCAGGCAATGGTCCAGAACAAGCCGTGCTGGTAGTGACTATTGATCACCCTGCTGGAAAACAAGGAGGCTAGAAACTTTCTGCAGAGACAAGACATGTTCAGGTGCCAAAGAAAGTGTAAGCAAAGAAAGCAAAGGACATCACTCTTTCAATTTTCCCTGTTCAGAGTGTGACATTTTTTTTGTGTAGGTAATCAAAGCCACGAGATCCTGTACAAGAGAGAGGAAACCCAAAATCTGAAGAAGCCCCAAAAAAATCTTCAGAGGAAATCAATAAGGTGGTAAATTAGACAGAAGTCACAGACAGATCATATTAAATATTTGGCCTAACAGAGAAAGACTGTACAAGATGAGCCCCAAGAAGAGGCCTTACATGGTCACAAATTTGTATGGCCAGAAAACATGAGGATGGAAGAGAACAGCTATCACTTGGAATTGTGAGCCACACTGAGCACCACAACATTTGGAGCCTTTTCAAGCAGAAAACTCTAGTGGAAATTGGCCCTTGATGTAGCAATATAATGTTCTGCAGCATGGTGTTCTCTTATTCTAGTTCTTTTTGCCATGCATATATTTTACAGTCAGGTAACAAAATGTATTGTCCAAATGGGTGGGCAGATGAACATTTTGAGGGCAGTTATGGGAGAAGTTCTTAATGACAGTCAAGGCATGTCTGATCACATCAAGACGTCTTCCCTTTCCTCATCTTGTGGGACTCAGGAAGCGTGCCTTCTCCTTTGCTGCCCTGCTCTCTGGAATGACACCCCTCAGAGATGTGGATGGCTCTAGATCTCATTCAGAGATTGACATTCAGGAAGCTATTAAGGACCCAACTATTCTTCCAGAGCAGGGTTTCTCAACCAGGGTTCCGTGGGACCCTCGGGTTCCACGAAAGGTCACTAGGGTTCCATTGAAGATCATGAGTTGTTTAAAAAAAATATTTCAAATTTGGGCGACTTGATATTAAAGAGGTAAGTTTCATTCTTTATTTTTAGTTTAAGAACACCATTAATGCATAAACTCAGGCCTACCCATGAAACAAATACCATAATTTTGTAACTTCTGGCCTATATTTGAGCCTGAATGGGCAGGGGTTCCCCAAGGCCTGAAAAATATTTCATAGGTTCCTCCAGGGTCAAAAGGTTGAGAAAGACTGTTCCAGGGTATAGGACAGAGTGAAGGTTGAGCCCCTGTGGGATGAGTTTTCTTTGGTTTTTTATTTATTTATTTGTTTGTTTGTTTATTTTCTATCCCACCTTTATTATTTTTATAAATAACTCAAGGCAGCGAACATACCTAATACTCCTTCCTCCTCCTATTTTCCCCACAACAACAACCCTGTGAGGTGAGTTGGGCTGAGAGGGAGGGACTGGCCCAAGGTCACCCAGCCGGCTTTCATGCCCAAGGTGGGACTAGAACTCTCCTACTACGCCTGATTGGCTCTTGGGCTGAGAGGGAGGGACTGGCCCAAGGTCACCCAGCTGGCTTTCTTGCCTCAGGCGGGACTAGAACTCTCAGTCTCCTGGTTTCTAGCCCATTGCCTTAACCACTAGACCAAACGGCTGTTTTGGGGGATGTTCATTATTCCTTTTTGTCTTTTGTCTTTTGTGATTTTTTATTTTTTAATTGTAAATCCTCCAAAGTCATTGGGAGAAAGGCAACCTATACACTGTATAAATAAATACGTTCCCAACCTGAAAGAGGGTGTACACTCTATGAATGTAATAACACTGTGTAATAACACTGTGACGGGACCATGCTGGATTAAGGTGGATGGATAGTTGTAGGAATCCAGCAGAAGCCATGATGAAGTCATGCACATTGTGGTGCAAAGTAAAAATAAATCTCACAGTGTTCAATACATTTTTCAGCCAAGATGTGTTTTGTTTTAGGATATATGGGGGGGGAAACGTTCTTAAAAATTAAAAATTAAACAGAGGTGTTCAACCAAGTAAATATGCATCAGTACAACCATAGCCTTCAAAGGCATCACCGGCAGCAGTTCTAGGTTCTCCCCCTAAAATATCAGACATTGCAAATGAAAAGCCTTCAGTGCCTTTATTCGTCCATTAAAAAAAACTAAATATCCACAACTGGGTTCCTCTTTTCCTTCATGGCAGTCCAAAATCCAGAAAACCCCAAAATTTCAGCAAAGAAAAGCATATTCCATTAGTCTCCTCTTCTGCAGAAACAGGGTTTGTCAACACGATCGTAAATGTGCATGGGTGATTCAAGCAAGTTTTGGGATCATTACCCAGAGATAATTTAAAACTTCATCACTGCAGTGCGGAGCGGTGGAGACCACCGCAGACGCTCCCTGCCGTGAAAAGGCCAAGCGTTCCACAGTCCGTGTCTTGCTTGATTTGGCAATCATCTGCTGCTGCTACCACCACTGCTGGTGGCTTTTACAAATAGGCAGGGAGAGAAAAGCGCTATCTGATTTGTTGCAAACAACCCAAAAGCCAATTAAGTCATGACACTGGGAGTACAGGAGTTGTTTGCCTGGACACCACACAACATTTGACAGCTGTGTGTGGGAAGGGAGAATGCGGTAAAACTTGATATTTGAAATTACTTCATTCCCTGAACAGGGCTTGCTGAGATTATAGTCTCCGTGTTCACAGGCAGCTCGTGAATCAGCTTGTTGGTGGGAGGAGAAAGGCCCCAGTTTGGTGACCTTCAGATACATGGAGTTCACTTCCCATACCAGCGTGGGATGATGGGGGCTGAAACCCAACATATCTAGATGGGGGAAGGTTGACATATGAGAAACGCTGAACAGAAGGGCTATAGGCCTTCTTAGACCATCCAGTGCACAGACAGGATAATAATCCATGATAATAGGATTTCTTCGGTAGACCAGGCAGGGGAAGAAGATAAAACTGGATTTTCTGGTTGAATAATCTGCTGTAGACTGGAAATTATTTCAGATGCCTAATTCTGTATAAATTGCAATAACAACATGATTCTCTTCTACCAACCTTCCTCCCACCCATCTCCCCACCCCCCACTCATAAATTATGTTGCTCAGAAGGAACCACAAAAAACAAATGTGAACTGCAAATAGCCCTCAAAACTAATTCCTAGGCTCAACGTATTTCAATTCAAAGCATGGAGTTTTTGCAGCAGGCTGTAGTCACAGACGCTCCATGTTCGAGTAAAAAGAGAAAGTAGATTTCATAAGCTTGCCATCTGCTCACCTCCGCAGCAGAGTTGTGAACAGACCTAATCTTTATACAAAGTGTGCTTACCCAGGCTGGGAAAAAAAAAAAAAAACCAAAAAATTGGGTTTCTATTTTTCCACAGTCAACTGAATATCCTTAGGTCAATAGTGAGTTTGAACCCTACACCCCCTTCACCCACCCAAGAGCAATCCCACTGACAGTCTTTAGCTTTCCTTGCAATTCATTTGACTTGGTAATTAACTGCAATACAGCCATGAATGATTCCCACCGGTAAATCACTTAACACCGCTCACTCCCTCCTAATTGGAGTCCAATGAAGTGGGTAATGCAAAGGCTGTAGAGCTGAGGGATCTAAAGGCAGATTTAAACTGCCCTTGCAGCATGCAATATGCTTGTTATCAAATGATTGGGGATGGCCAATCTCAACTTTCAAAAATGGTCCAAGAAACCAGAGGGCAGGGATGCTGTCCATTTTTGACAGATTCACAGCTCAGGGTATAACATGAGAACCTGGACTTTTGCCTTTTTTTTTCCTGCACAAAGAAGTTTTGTTCAGGGATTTAAAAGGGGGAAATATTCCCCCACTGAAGAGAGACTTAACTGGTTGCCAGTTAGCTGCTAGGTTGACATTTGAACATATTTGCCAGGTTTACAAAATCTTCTTGGGTTCAGTAGACCAGGAAGAAAAGCCTGCCAAAGCAAAATTAATTAGGAGCAAGCACACCATCACTGAGAACCCAATGGAGCCAAGTTTGGAACATTTTCAGCTCAGAAGATACCTTTGAAAAAGATTCAGTTGTCAGTATAAAAGCAGGAGCTTTGGTTATATGTTTTGATTAGTACCAAGTTTTGGATGGCTTTGCTTGCAATGATTTCTCCTTCCTGGGCCCTTTGGGACATTCATGCTGAGCATCTTCAGTTAACTGGATTATTTGGAGTTCTTAATATAATAGATAAGGCATATCTCCCGACACTCTTACACCAGTTCAAAGATTGTGGTACACTATTTCTGAGGGGTGGGAAAAAGCACTTTTATGTTTTTTTTCCCATCATGCCAAATTGACATGATGGGGTAATTCAGACTTAGATTTAAAAACCCAGTTATATGGGAAAAAATTCAGTGGATGTTAGGATGTTTTGTTTGGCTCAACCCTTCCCTTCCTTTTTCTGCCTATAAAGGCTGCAAAGGGTTGGTGGTTGGTAAGACAGAGATATCACCAGAGGGAGCACCCAGTATTTGGGGTGGGGGGAAAGAATGGAGGGGCTTTATACACCAATTTTACTACCTCCCCACTTCTGAAACATGGAAAAAAATGCCATTCAGTATCAGTGATTTTCTGTTAGCTTTCGGTAGTGTGATCTTGGAGACCTGTGAAGGTTTTGGATTGTAAGTCTTGTATTAAAAGCAGTTACAACAGCAGCTACCAGACATTAGGGAGAGAAGAGAAATCCACTGTGTTTTTCAGTGGGAATTAAATGGTGCAGTCTGTCAAAATGGATCTGGTCATGGCATAGTTTCCCCAAGGACCCATCATAGGACCAAGTACGGGGCTAGGGGAGCAAATGTGGATTGCAACATTGTAACACAAGCCATGTGACTTACTTTGTTTTTACACCCAAGTTGTGATGCAAGTAGGAAAGTCTGGAGTTTGCACCGCGATGTCATGATGCATGTTTTGTCATTTCAAACACCCTGATTTGTACCAGATGCCTACTGGGTCCATCCTTCCCTGCTCCAAAATTCTCACAAAGAAATATATTTAAATGTGTGTTTAGCAGTGCTGCTTCTCAAAACTGTAATATATTAGAGATGGTTGCATTTTAAATAACTGTGTATTTCAGAGGTGACTGCATTAAAAGAAAACGTTTTAGGGAGACTTATCAACAGCCATGATGGCAAATTTTCAATATTTTTAAATTACATTTTGTTTGATGGAACACAATACAACATCACTTGTTTAGGATGGAGGACCGTTGAATGGTTCCATCCGTCAAGTTCTAGAACTGTCTTTGGTTATGAACCTTCGTTATGATATTAAGTGTTATCAGAACATAAATATATTGAACCAAATGTTTTATGGAATGAGAAGTAACCCCATCCCTTCAAAACTGGCCTCTAATTTAGGCAGTGTATTTCTAATATATTCTCAGGACAGGATAAAGCACCTGTGAAAATGTTAAGATTCATCTTTATGATCAAGTTGCAAACACAGCTTCCAGACGTGTTAATTTAAACTTTTCAGAACTGAAATTGTGATTATTACCAAATTTTACAAGTGCTAATTACTGAATACGTGCATATTTATGAAACCTAGGACATTTTGAAAGGAATAGCCACTCAGTGGACAGTGCAACAAGTTTCTTTTTGGCTAATGAAGTGTTGAGGTACTGTTCCTAGAGTTATGGAGAATGAATTTTCCAAATTGGAGGTAGGTAATAAGTAGCTCTCCAGATGTTGTTGGACTATGACTTCCATTGTTCCTCACTAAGGATCATATATGGATGAGGGGTATTAACTCCAACAACATCTGGAGAGACATATGCATCTCACCAAGACCTAAAAAGCACATACATGGAAGACTTCAACTCATGTATCTTCTCTGGTTTTATATATTCCAAAACATCCATGTTTTGCACAATAGAAGCCTTTATCTAGATTTTTAAAAAATCAAAATATAACTCCTTCCTAAAAGCATTCCGTTAAATTGCTATCTTCTTTCACTGCACTGAGCCTCAGAGTTGGCTAATATAATTCCCTTCCATAATGAATGTACGGCATTGCAATACTAAATGCCATAATTTCAACTGATCTCTTTCTACAGCCTATTTAGCTTCAATAATTAGAAGGATTTATAAGGTCAGTCCAATGACTTTAGGGATTAAGTGAATCATCTTGCTGCTCTTGAACTCGCGACATCAAGGGAGAAAAACAAAATTGACATCCAAAGTAATGGATAATTTGTGATAACTTAGCCCAGCCCAGAAATCAAATGTTGCCATTACTGTTAGGGAAATTGCTTGCTGCACAATTGTTATTGCCATTATTAGTCGTAGTATTCCCCTTTGGGCTGGGGAAATTGAAAACTTCTCCTATTGGGGAAATGCTAGCTCCAATCCCTACACAAAGCACATTAGATGACTTTGGAGTAGTTACTATCTTTCAACTAGCCTACTCCTCAGAATTATTATTGTGAGGTTAAAATTAGGAAAGATCCTCAAAGTCTATCACTTGAGCTCCCAAAAGAAAGATACAATATAAATATAATACCTCCTATATTTATTTTATCAAACTTATATGGCCACCCAGAGTTCCACTGGTTAGATGGGTAGCCATATACATTTGATAAAATAAATAAATAATAAGAAATAAGAAATAAACAAGAAGAAATTGATAAAATACTCTGTTCATTGTGGCTCTAACACTGGAAACACCATATCCATGAAGATATCTGAAATCCACTGGATTATAACTGGATATGTAGATAAGGAGAAGGATATAAATAGCATAGTCCACAGTCTCTTTGTCAGGGCTGCTTTGAGTTTGTATCCATGAGAGATGAGTCTGTAGCTCACATTCCTTCTGGGATCTTTACCAGATTTGAGGATTACTGTTGACCTGTAAAGGATTCATTAAATGAAGGTGGGAATCTGTCTGATTCTGTGTTCAAGATACAGTAAAGTAGCTTTAAAAACCCTGGTACAATTTGATGGAAGAAATATCTAAATTGGGGGGCTTTCTTGGACATATTTTAACACTGGTTTTTTTGTTTCTGTTAGGTCTAGTTTATGGTTATGGATCTTTCATATAGAGTATGGTGATGTCCTAAAGAGCAGCTTAGTAACTGCAGTCAGATAGTTCTTAATCACATCTGTATGTTTTGTACAGTTGAGTTCCTTTATTGTCATCTTTGGATATTTTTTCTCTCCCCTCCCCTCCTCCTCATCTTCTTGGGAAGAGACACATAATAAAGGAATAACCCAGCCCCAATCCAAACTGAAAATCCCAAACAACTGCTTTCCTGATATACTGATGGTATCTCATTCAGAGAGCAACAGAAATAGCTGACTTAAGATAGTTGTTGTAGTCTGTGGTCCAAAAATCATGAATTATGAAATAAATGATACTGAAGTTCTGATTTTCCAGGGAAATTGTTATCAGTCAGGCCACTTAGGAATGCATCCATTTCAGCCTTCAGTGTGATTTTTGTTTGTTTTCTTGTAAATGGTTGAAACCATATCCCACCCCCCACCCCCAGTTTCTGGATTTCTGCAGAAGTTTTGTAACCTATAATCAATGCATAGCTGTTTGGGCGGAGTCAAATTATTTGTTCCATTTCTAAAACTTATCACATTCTGCCCTCTAGTGCAAAACCACAATGGCTGCATGATAACATAAAACACAGGAGCACTAGGCTTTGCTTAAAGACAGGTGAAATTTGAGAACCAGAAATATTGAGAGTATTTTCAGAAGCAGCAGCAAAACACCTGTACCTCTTTAGTCCAATTTCCAATTCTGAAAGCAAGATTCTGGAGAGGTGGCATCATTAAAATCACGCTTCCTTCTGTGGGCATTCTTATTGCACGGAATAAATGTTCTTGGGCTTTTATAGAGACGTTTACCTGCACTGCTATGACAGATTCGAAGTACGTAGCAAGAAACTCTGTGACACACAGCCCTGAATTAAAATCTATATTTTAGAACCTTTCCATAAAACCATTTCTTCTTCTTCTTCATAAAGGCTTTATATACAGTGTTTGTAGCAGATGGCTTCTGTTGCTTTCAATCTTGTTTTGGATGATATTATTTAATCCACCAGTGATACAATATTGGGATTTCAGCAGGACAACTCAGGCCCCCTTTAAGCCATGATCCCTGTTGCATGACCTCAAGTATTATATGTCAGTCTCTCATTGGCAGGAATGCCCATCTAATCCCACCGCCTAACTCTCCTGAAGTGAGGGTGCTGTGATGCCTTGCCACCACTGCTTCACTGCTTTCTGAACACTCCTGCAGACAGCTGGGCAACCACACCGTATGCTTGATTGGTGGTTCAGTTTGGTTTCCTACTTTTCTTCTGTCCTCAAAAAGCAGAGCCCACAAGAAAAACTCAACTGAGGCATCCACTAACTGTCTTTAGCACTCCCCTTTCAACAACACAAGGGATGCTGGCCAGGAGAAGGTGGGAATGAAGCCAGAAGCTATGTGGAAGTGACCTATAGTATATTTACTCTTGTGTCTGTCAAGAAGCCAGGGGTTTTCAAATAATATTTTCTTTGCAGAAACGAACAGTGGGTTCATCTACCACTATGCAAAGGCTACCAATATGTGATGCTTGCATGAGTGACAATAAAGACCTTCCATTTACTTCCGAATGCAGCATTATGCTTCATCTCTCGCTTGGAATAATCCTCAGGGAAAAAGAAGAAGAGGACATTTAAGCATCCTTCATCCCATGATAAATTCTAGCTCATCTGGAAAAGAATGAAGATGTGAAATTGCTGGAAGAGATTGGCTTCCCCCAGGCACCCGTTTAGTCTGGATCATTGGATTTACAGCCTAGTATTGCCAATACTGATTTGACTGCTAATGCCTTAAATGCTTCACAAATTATGACATAAATCCGATGAAGGAGCACTCATATGACTCCAAAGACCAATCTCACTTATCTTGATTTTCCATTCATGAAAAATGCCGCTGTTCTTAACGGAGGCAGCCATTCAAGGGGTTAGATCAAATTAAAAGGAAAGATCAAATAGATTGTGGCAGATTTTGGGGGGGAGAGTAGAAAAATGTGGCACAGAATTCTGCAAGAAAGTTAAAGTTGGGGGGTGGGAATGGTTTGACATTGTGACAGTAGAACCTGGCCTTTTCAATGGGCTAGTTTGGAGAAAATTAACCAATAATTCATTCTGGACTTAATATAAATCAAACAAAATGTACTCCTTTCTAGGAAGGCTGGAGAAGGCAACTGGAATGTCTGCAGATGCAGAACTTGCAGAAATGGCAAAATTGACATGTTTGATTAGGGATAAAATAATAAATACTTTGATAAATGATCAGAAACCTTTTATGGACTTTTTGCTGAAAATGGATAAAAATGAACTGGTGATTTCTGGATTTGTTGATCAAAAAGGGTTGAATGTGGGAAGAAGGGAACTATATAATGTAATTTTAAAGGGGGAGAAATGGTAAAAATTTGTTTGTATCTGCTGTAAAGAAGATTGGAAGCTGCATCTTTTTCTTTTTCCTTTTCCTTTATCTGTTTCTAGCACTTTTTCTTTTTTCACTTTCTCTTTGTATACTCTTTCTTGTTTACCTTTTAATGATGTAAAAACTCTTAATAAAAATTACATCAGGAAGGAATGGGGGCAGGTGAATGGAACAGAATATCCTAAAAGAAGTCATAGCTGGCTAGCTGGGTGCCACCCTGCACAGCACTTCATACTGCAATATTTTGCTGCAGGCGCTGTCAAAAATGTGTTCCCTAGCAGACTAGTGCAGCTGTCCTCAGTCCAACATCCCAGGATTCTCAACCATTGAAATGGGTAATAAATAAAGCCTTACTGATTAAGAATCCTCTTCCTAATTTTTTTTTTAAAGAAAAGTACATCAGGGAGAGATAAACTAGTGGGTGCTCTGCCTGCAGAAGAGGATCTGGAGAAGGGAGTCCTGCCCACTTTGTTAGTTAGTTAGTTAGTTAGTTATATTTTAAATTTCTTCATATTAGAAATTAGGGTCCTTCCGTGAAATTAGTGGCCCTTTCATTCAGGACTGACAAAAAGACTGAAGAAGTGATGAAATCAAGGTTTTCTGAGCATCTTCTCCCTTGCCAGTCCTTTGCACCCTTCACCCGAGCAAATACGCATAAAAAAAGGCTAGATGTAGATCAGCAGCAGAGAGTTGCAGTTATTTTGTAGAGGGATAACATTGCCGTGTTATTTTTGACTACGCGCTGACCCAGAATACTGGGCGGGGAAATTTAGACAGTGTCTCTCCACCCTGACAACTTTTAAGACGTGCGGACTTCAACTCCCAGAATTCCCCAGCCAGCAGCATGCGGTAACATGGTGCAACGCCATCTCTGCAAAAAAAGGGGGAAAAAAGCGAGTGGGGCTTCTAAAGATGTAAGTGCGCATGCGTAAATCACCCCTCCCCTTCCGGTTCTCTGGATCGGATTCACTGGGTCCGGACTTCGTTTTTATTGGCGGTTTTCTTGTCTCCGCCTCTCTCCCTCTTAGTCTATCTGAGAGCGGCGGCGACGCATGCGCGTTTCATTTCGTTCGTGGAGGTTTGGGTTGAGGTCTTCTTTCGGCCGCGGCTCCTTGCGGCTTTTAGCATTTTGAGGATAATTTTGCCGGAGATGGAGATGGAGAGTAAGTCTTTCAAGAGCCTGAATTCGTGGCCTCTTCCCCTCTGCCTGGGCGCGCAGAGGGAGAAAGTAGCGCTTAATCCGAAATGACTCTGGTTTGGGATTAGGAAACGCCATTGGGGAAGTGGAGTGGATCGGAGTGACGTTTTTGCTACTCCTCGCACAGGACTCAAACCCTGTCGTTTTCGAGTTGATCCAGAAGGAGCATTTCTCTCTCTTTTTTTTTCGCCTAGTTAAGGAGTCTTAATCCGCATTTATTGACTTTGTAAATATAACTTTTGAGAACCAGATTCTCTCCAGAGGCTAATTAAGTGGGAGGGGAAAATTAAGGGAGAAGTAGGATTAACGAATCCAGGCATGTTTTGTCTGGAAGAGGGCATTGCCTGGGAGTGGAGCATAGACCTGTTAGGCACAGGGATAGGACACCACCTGGAAATCCCAGGGCTGAAGGCTAAACTCAGAAGAAAGCAGCAGCAAACCATTTGTGTATTGTTGTTTTGTATTGCTTGTTGCCAAGTGAACTACAAGGACATGTACATATAAGGAGAAGCCCAGCTTGGCTTGTAGAGGGGGCTGCGGTTGGTTGCAATCCGGAACAGGAGCACTTTGCGCGTCAACTTCGTGTTGCATCCCTTGCTGGTGGATGTTATTCCTCGGGTTTATTGTACCTGAGACATTTAGAGAGCTCTGCCTGTCTTCAGACAACTTGCCTGCTCTCACTACGTTGTGCCCTCCCACTTAAAAGTGGCCAAGAAACAGAATTTGAATTAAGGAGAGGGGAGAAAATTCAATTTATTTAGAGTCATCCAAAGAAAGGGGTAGATTTAAGCCTGGCTGTAAGACCCAGAGGTTTTTGTATGGAATAATGGGGCTGTTGAAGATTACTGTGGATAAAAGCTGGAGGTGTAAAGAGAGAAGGCAATAGGATAGTGTTTCTCAACCTCAGGAACTTTAAGATACGTGGACTTCAACTCCCAGAATCTTAAATTTCCTAAGGCTGAGAAACACCACAGTAGGATATTAGCAGTAGACGTTTTCTCAATGGAGTTTATTTTTGCTTTTTTGCTACAATTGAGTTTCTAATTGTTTGTGGGGGGTTTTGTAACTTTTTAACTCAGACAGAAGGTTGCTCTTTTTTGTTTGTTTGGCCTTTTTAAAGAAATAGTTGTTTCATGTTGTACATACAGAAACAAAAATGCATGTCTGGCAGGAAGGCATCTTTGTACAAAAACAGGCCACTTAGGCCTGTAACAAAATACACACTGTGAGTTGGCTTTTACGTGCAGGCATCATCTTTAAAAGTCCAGCATAAAATACAACCTGGGGTGGCTTGCTGGATGTCATAGACATAAAAGAGCAAAAAATCTCATGTTTCTAAACTGTTCTGTCTTTGTAGCAATATGGTTCAGGTCTGTGTTTTTCCATAATTTCAAACATGACATTCCTTGGAGAGGGATGGGCATATCCCTGAAACAGTCTATAACTTTTATTTCTAATGAAAACTCTATATTTTATTTTCCAGAGGTATTATATAGACAACTGCCTGAGCCGACAGCAAAACTCTTGAACCTTCAGGTATTTTTTATTATTTATTTATTTATTCAATTTATATAACCGCCCATCTCAAGTACATTACTCTAGGCTCAGAAATAAATGTAGTAGAAGCATGTCTTTGGTATGTGCTTCTCACAGGAGAGTGGGAGATGAATTGTGGTGGTCTTTATGAAAACAAAGCAAATCAACAACACATCTGCTCAGAAATGCAGGTAGTCCTTGACTTATGACCATTCATTTAGCGACCGTTCAAAGTTACAACAGCACTGGGAAAAATTACTTGCGACCAGTCCTCACACTTAAAGCAGTTGCAGCATCCCCACAGGGTCATGTGATTGCCATTTGTGACCTTCCCAGCCGCCTTCCAACAAGCAAAATCAATGGGGACCTATGTGATTCACTTAACAACTGCAGTAAGCCTTCCAAATTTTCTACACTTTTTTAGTTTTTTCCTTTTCTTTCTTTGTAGTTTTTTGTTTTTCTGTAGCTTTTATCTTTGCTTTAAACTTATTTTTTTATAAGAATTTTATTAACGACCACAGTGATTTGCTTAACAACCACCACAAAAAATGTAAACTCGGGTGCAGTCACGTAATGCCTCGCTTAATGACCACACCGCTTAACAACAAATTTTCCGGTCCCTGTTGTGGTCATAAGTCGAGGGCTACCTGTAAGCCTTCTAAATTTTCTGGGACTTCAGAGCCCTTTAAACTCCAAAATGCAAGCAGGCACCATTAGGCTACATATGGTCCTCAGTACTCTTTTGTGGTACCCCCTTTAAATCATGCCATGAAGCACACAAATGTTATTTCGCACTAATTCCTGTAAAAAATAAGGTATCATTAACGTGTAGGCCATTTGAAGCAGGAAGGGCTTATAGTGTGGAACAAATTTGCTGTGGAATTTTAAGAGCATTGGAATTCAGGAGCAAGCTCAAAATGTATTTTTCACCAAGGCCTTGGGTTGAAGTTTATGTTTTCTACTCACTAGTAGATTGCATTTTTATTTTTGTCAGTTACCCGGAACCACCAAGCTGAAGCAGCATACCTATATATTTTACTAAGCAAAGAATAAAATGTTCGTCTGACCTCATCCCACTCTCTCACCTAAAATCTCCTACAAACACAATGATACAGGGCAATTATGTGTAATCTCTAATCCGGTGTTTCTCAACCTTGGCAGCTTTAAGGCAGGTGGACTTCAACCATGGCTGGCTGGGGAATTCTGGGAGTTGAAGTTCACCCGTCTTAAAGCTGCCAAGGTTGAGAAACACTGATCTAATCCATCCTGGGGTTAGGGTAGCTGCAGAGCCCCTGCTGAGTTTTACAGGTCTGGGCAATTAATGTGCTTTTAACATATGTTTTGGACCTATTAAATGCAGCCAAGCGTCTTCTTGGAGTTAGCAGCCTTAACAAATCTAATAAAATCTTTCCCCGGGATAAAGATTGTGTGGAGAATAACTAACCCAAAAATGGGAATTCGAGCTCTGCTGTGCCCGATGGAGCTTATTTCTTTTCTCTTTTTCAGCCTGAAGGATCCAAGAAGGTCGAGGCCTTTGTAAAAGCCTTTCTGAAGCGCAGCATGCCCCAAAAGAGCGAGGAGGACATTGAGAAACACTTAAACCGGAAAGCAGTTGTCCTTGAGCATCCCCACCAGAGGAGGACGCGGCAGCGGAACAAGAAGAGGAAAGGATTATCCGCCAAGCAGAGGCGAGAAATGCGCCTCTTTGAGATTCCTCCAGAACAGCAGAGGTGAGTAAGGCAGGTTGGGCTTCCTGGGGCTCAGTGGATTGATGCCCACTGGCAAGGACCAGATGTAATGGTAGGTGGGAGTGACCTTGGGAGACAGGGGGAAGAGCCACAGGCAGGAAGATGGTCAGATAAGAGGCACCTGAGCCCACAGAAGGAATGGGGACGTGGCAAACATCTCAGAAGGGACCCTCCCTGGTTTCTTGGGCTGTAAAGGCGAGGGGGGAGGATGTACTTTCAATCTTGTAAGATTGATGTCAGCCTTACCAGGTAGCCCAGTCAGGAAGCACGCCCAGGTGAACTAATTCTACTTTACTGTAAGGTTACATTAACAGAAACTTCCAAGTCTGAAAATACATCTCTCCTCCCTTGCTTTTACAGCCCAAGAAACTAGGCAGGGTCCCTTCTGAGATGTTTGCCACATCCCCTTTCCTTCTATGGGCTCAGCTGCCTCTTATCGGACCTGCCTGTGGGTCTTCCTCCTGTCTCCCAAGGTCATTCCCACATGCCTTTACACCAGGCCCTCACAAGAGTAAGGCCAGAAAAATGCACCACCCTAACCAGGACCATGAGGATGCCTGTGCTATTCTCAAGCACCTTTTCCCACTTTGTATCCAAATACTGCACACCTCTGTTGGATATCCCTGCTATAAACTGCCCCCATATATAGCTGTTTTGTGGCATATCCCTAATCTCTGATCGCTCATTTTTAATAGTTTTTGGAATGGTGGTTCACCACTAGAGGGCAGTGAGTGATCTTTTTATTTTAAGCTGCCTTCTTTTAAAGCCATGGCCGTTTTTGCTTTGTTTGAAAGTACTTTAAAGAGGTCTCAAATGCAGGGTAAGTACCTGCACTTGCTGGATTTAGAAAGGAAGAAGAGGCCTGGAAGCCCACGGCTATGGATTCAGTCCCTCCAAACTGTCAACGCTACAGGGAGCCATTTGGATCCAGTAGAAAAAAAGGATTCCCAAAGCAACATCAGCAGATAATTAGCTTAATTTTCATAGAGTTAGAAAAGATCTAAGGTGACACACAGCCTGAATTTCCAGAGAAAAATTAAAAGCCTCCTTTAGTAACAATTTGTCCCATATGCTGATTAAAAATCACAGCGGCGTGTTTTAAATAGCTGAAACTCTGCTCTGAAGCTTTTTATGGTTGGGGGAAGTGGATGGTTTAAGGCATGTCTACATGGAAAATCCTGGATTTTTATATCCATTTGTGTCAGGAACTCCCACTTTAAAACATTCCTGAGCTGTAGGGATGTACTGGTGTTTCGATGCAAAGCCAGAAAGATGCTTTGGAGCAGACATCACCATCCTCGCTGCACCTGTCAGTGCTTCCTTAAATACCTTGCATCTGTGCAATCTCAGGGAGAGGTGTGTTTGAAATTAAAGAGGTCCTGACAGTGCTGCCCCACCTGCTCCAAAGCATTTTGTCGCACTTTATTGGTGCCTCCTTAATTAAAATAAGTATTTTCCTGCAATCAGATGGCTAGTCTGCAGGTCCAGGAAAAGACATAGCCTCTTTAAAGGCGGGGTAGGGGGGAGGGCTAAGCAGATAACACATGTCAGCACCTTTGGTGCTGACATGTGTTACCTGCTTAGCCCGCCCCCCCCTGCTCCGAAGAAATTTTCCACACTTCAGATCTGAAATGCAATACATCCCCACTGAGCTAAGAAAATAGCTATTTTTTTTAATCCATTCAGTCGTGTCCGATTCTCAGAGACTGCCTGGAGAAGTCCCTGCAGTTTTTTTGGCAAGTTTTTCAGAAGTAGTTTCCCATTGCCTGCTTCCTAGAGCTGAGAGAGAGTGACTGGCCCAAGGTCACCCAGCTGGCTTTGTCCCCGAGGCAGGACTAGAACTCAGGGTCTCCCAGTTTCTAGCCTGGTGCCGTAACCACTACAGCAAACTGGCTCTCTAGAAAATTGATTAATCAGTAGTTAAATCAGGAAGAAATCCTGTTCCAATGAAATACACTTTATAGATGCCCCAATTGCTGCACATAATCCTTGCTTTTTGCTTATTCCGCAGATACGAGATATTTATACCATTGCATGAGCTTTGGAAACAGTACATTAGAGATCTCTGCAATGGATTGAAACCTGACGCGTAAGTTCAGTTATCCTAATTCCTTCTTTTTTTGCAAACTGCGACTTGCTTAGTGGTGAAGGAGGCTGTTCCTTGGAAAGTTGGCACTTTCTTTCCTGGTGGAAAATCTTTGGATAAGACTAAATGGAATTAGCATTCTCTGTTCCGTTTCAGAGCTTGAGAAGAAAATAGTTTATAGTCAGGGTTTGAGACTTTTTTAGGCCATTGAACCTGTTGGGTTTTTTTTTTTTAAACATTCCTGGAGCCTCTGATCAAGACTTAAAGCTCAAGAGAACTGGCTGCATTTGAGTGCATTCAGTCTTGTGGGACCCTAGGTTTCTGCGAAACACAGTTTGAAAAACCCTAGATCCCCTAAGTCAGATCTCTTTTATATGAAACCTAGCTCATGGGAAAGAGCTCTGCCTTAGATTTCTAAAAATAAGGGTTTTATGTAGAAGAGCATTTAAACCTAGAATCTCTTACCTAGAACTCTGAACTAAAATAACTCCAGAAAAGCTGCATCCCAGCCTTTTTTCAGCATTCTCTTTGGATCTAAAAGTCGGTTCTTTAGGCCTTGCAGAATCTCGCAGTTCAGCTAGCTGGATTCTCAGGCTTTGCTAAGCTATCGTGTGATTTGCTTCTTTTTTTTTATTTGTCATATTTTTATTACCGCCCATCTCCCCCACTCGGGGGACCCTGGGTGGTTCACAATAAAACAGTATAAAATACAATAGAATCAGAATAATATCAATAAATATAAAATATAATAAAATCCAAGTGATGGCAGATCTAATTCCACCCAAAGGGGACCAGAAGCGGTCCCGGCAGGACTAGGGAGCCAACCAGCCCCAAGAGTGGCTCCTTCTCTCCCCACTCCAGGCATGGTGACAAAACCAGGTCTTCAGCCGTTTCCCAGAAGTCCAGAAGAGAGAAGGCCAACCTCACTTCCGGGGGAAGGATGTTCCAAAGGGTGGGAGCTACTGCAGAGAAGGCCCACCTCCTGGGCCCTGCCAGATGGCATTCTCTTGCAGACGGGGTCCGTAGCATGCCCTCTCTGCATGAGCGGGTGGGACGGGTTGATGTAACTGGGATGAGACGGTCTTTTTTTGTTCAGCATTTTTCCTCTGAGCTCAGCCAGTGAGGTTTATAAGCTATAGCTTGGCTTAGCACAGTCTGTAAAGCCAGGTGCTGCTAGTTTATTCAGTCACTGGGTGGGGTTTACACTCTGTATTTAATCAATATTATGATCATTGCCATATTTTCAAGTAAAAATAGCATCTTGTTTAGCTGCTGGAAGTGAGCAGTTTAGCGTAACTTCAGAATTATGTCTTGTAATCTTACCCTTCTTTGGTTTAACTTTCTGGAAGAATTTTAATGTAGTTCTATATATATTTTGTAGACAGCCACAGATGATTCAGACCAAATTGCTTAAAGCAGATTTCCATGGAGCGCTTGTGACAGGTATTCTTGCTCAATTCCCATGCCTTTTTTTTTTTAGTGAAATTTGCACTTTCCAAAAAATGTAAATCACAGTTCCCTCCCCTTTTGAATTCACTTGCACACCAGGTGAAGAAGTCCTTTTGTCTGGCCTGTATTTCTGCTTCCCTGAT
Source organism: Candoia aspera (assembly GCF_035149785.1). Taxonomy (NCBI): domain Eukaryota; kingdom Metazoa; phylum Chordata; class Lepidosauria; order Squamata; family Candoiidae; genus Candoia; species Candoia aspera. The sequence continues at coordinate 16,059,987 of NC_086163.1, read as the reverse complement.
GATTATGGGTTCTGTCATTGAGAAGGGTGAAAAGTTCTTAGCATCCCTGTTTTTCTGACTGGGTATAATGTTACACATCCACAGGTATGCTAGAAACTAAGTTTTGCAAGGGTGAGGGCAAAGGTTGGGTTGAGCCTTGAGAAAGGATGGTGGGGCAGAGGTTGGTTTTCTGGTATCTCAAGTGGCGTGCCAGGCTGAAGAAACCTGTTCTCCATTATTCCTACAAATAAAAGTCTTAAGTTACAGGAAGAGAGATTCCAGTTGAATGCCAGGAAGATCGTCCTAATGGTGAGAGCAATTTGACCATAGATTGCAGTACCCAAAGAAGTGGTAGCTTTGTTGGATAGCAGCTGAGTAGCCACACGTCTGAGATACGTTGTTTTTATTTTAAGATTTATATTGCCATCCATCTTGTGAGGCGCAACACTGGAGGACTAATGGCAATAACAGAAACAGCCATACAGCCATCCCAAAAACAAGGAAAACCCAGCATCCAATCCAACCAAATCCCTCCAGCTAGGCAGTCTCCCAGACTCCAGTCTTGTTATCCCTGTGTGTGGGGGGTGGGTGGGCGTGGGGGGGGCAGTTCCTAATGGCTTTCCAGAAAGCTAGGAAGATGGGGGTCTGCCGGATTTCAAGGGGAAGGGTCTTTCACAGAGCAGGGACCATGATGGAAAAGGCACCCTTCCTAGGTTCTGCAAGATGGCGACGTTTGAAGGAAAGGGCCTGGAGCATGCAATCTAGTGGGACAGACAGATACCCTCAGGGAGAGGCAGTCCCACCGATTGTAATAGACATTACTTTGATGCAGGTCCCTATGCTGAACAGGGGTTTGGATTCAGCCACGTGGAGGGCTCCTTTCAAGGCTAAAATTCTGGTTTCCCCCTTTTCCCCCCCCCCCACACATTTACACACAGCCTTACAGTGGGACTCTCAAGGGCAGCGGTCACCACAGGGAACTCTTTAAACTGATTGTCCAGCTTCAATTTTAGGACCTTTTTCTTTTTTCTTTTTTCAGTGACTAAATCCAAATGTCCTTCCTACGTTGGTATCACGGGCATCATCCTACAGGAAATGAAACACGTTTTCAAAATTATCACGAAAGAAGACAAGCTGAAAGGTATGAGGACCGTGCCGCGGACTTGATTGGTACAGGGTTCCTTTTGACCGAAGAGCTGCGTAAAATGTTTGTAAAATAGGAGATTGGTATTTAAGAATTTAAACCAAGGCTGGAGAGCACCTGGACTAGAGGGTTGTGTGAACCCAGAGTGAATGGTACACTCTAAAACTTTGAGAGCTTCCTCCCCCCGCAGATCTTCTCCAGAAGTTGTAGCTGAATTTGTAATGTAACCAAGGTAAAACTTCAGCAAAATTGAATTATATCTGTTATAATTACGCATCGCCACTGAAGCTGTTCCCCTCTGAGCTCAGCCTGAGAGTGTTGCTGAACATTCCTTGCCTTTCTGCAGTTCTTTGCTCCTCCTCTTTCTCTAGATGTTGCCATGGGCTTATGGGCCATGTTCTGGGCTTATGTGCTCTTGTTCCTGGGTGCAAGTCACTTAAAGACCGCATTGCTTAGCAACGGAAGTTCCAGTCCCAATTGTGGTCATAAATCGAGGACTACCTGTATATATTCCCAATCTGGTGCTGGGCAGAACTATTTCATTGGTATTTGCAACTAAGTCCCTTAATATATCTCTTGTAAACTGGACCTGTATGCAACTGAAATACTAACATACTCTTCCTTGCTGTATCCCTTCCCCATTTTCTTTCCTGTCCTTCTTTAAATATCTACTTCTTGACTGTAACTCTTTGAGAGAGGGGCTTCTCTGTTCATTCACTGTAAAGTCTGCACGCTGGGTTAAATCATTCAATCAAAAGGCTTTTTCTTGGATTATTTCAGTTATTCCAAAGCGGAACAACATCTTCAGCATAGAAATTGATGGCTTCGTGTCCTATATCTACGGAAGCAGGATCCAGTTTCGAGCAAGCGAGCGTTCTGCAAAAAAGTTCAAGGGACAAGGAACAATGGATCTGTGATTTTTTTTTTCTGTAAGTTTGGAAACTAGCCTTTTCTTTCCAAGGGTCAGAGAGTCCACAACAATATTTTCTTCTAAGAAGCAGCAGCCTGGATTGTATCTTCAGGGCTAATTTTGTATCTAATCCAAGAAGGGTTCTTGCTTGAATTGATTTTGGTGGAAGTCTCTGGCTGGCCTTCTGAAGATGTTGAGGTTGTATCAGTTCTAATTCTGTTCTCCTGCCATGTTGGATATTGTATTATGTTATTTAAAATGTTCTTGTGTATAATATAGAATGAAAATCTTTGGAAATTAAAAAAAAATGTGTCCAAAGCAGTGATGTGCTCAGAGTTGGCTATCTCTGATCTATAGTAAGCATTATACAGTTGGGTCATGCTAATAACCCAACTGTAAATGCAAGGATGGGGAATTGGAAGTGGAATATAAAGCAGAAAGAAGGAGAACCTTTCCTTCTTCCTCACAATCATCATCCTCATCTTCTTCCTCCTCCCCCTGCAGAAATGTGTAACAGAGTAGAACTCCTTGAAGTCACATTCACAGAACATGTGAAGGGGGGTTTTATTGAATAAGTCAGGTGAGCCCAGCCTACTTGCTTCACTTACGGTTCAGTCTATCACGCAAGCCCAGTAACAAAATTAAGTCTGTCAGCAGTAGGGTTAGTAGAGATCCAGATTCAGAGGGCAAGATGGAATTCAAAGATGCTTCAGATGCTCATAGCACTGGCTGAGAATCTTGTAAAGCAGCCACTCATTTCCCAGCGATTGTGTAACTGCCCTTTTCAGCTGCCAAGTGAACTTGAGAACAGGTTAGGTTTGATTTAAGGTGTTCCCAACAGGTGTTCCTTGCATGCCCAACTCACATTTTACCCTTTGAATCTGGATCTTGGCCCAGCCCCATTCAGTTGCTTCTGCTCCCTGGCTGGATCCAGACTGGAGTCACTTTGATGCACAGAACACTAGATTTGTCAGAGTGATTCTGAAACACTGGTAGCTCAGAAGACACATTTGCTACAGAGACGAGCCATCTCAGCTGTCAGGGCACATCAATATTATAGCTGTGGGAAGAGGGGGTAGCAGAAGAGCCTCTTGCTGCAATTGTGAACTCCAGTTCCTGCAGAACAACATCTAACATTCAAAAAGCGAATTCACACATGTGTCAGAAAAGTGGCCTGCCAAGTCTGAAGCCTCTTTTGGCCAGCTCTGTTTGGAAGACCATGATCATCCAAAAGACCATCAAAAACAGGCAAAGGACTAAGGGTCAACATAAGCTGGGCAGTGTATTAGGTGCATTGATAAAGGATTTCCTGCCAATCGCTCCCAAGGCAGTTTCCCTTCATGCAGTTTTAGTCCCCCAATCACAGAGGCCAGATAGAAGGAAAAATTCTAAGAATATTTGTGAGGCAGGATGATAGGGTCCAGCTTCCCACCACGCCACAGATGACCTAACTGTTGAATTTAACAGGCTTTCCCTTCATACAATTTCATAGGATTTCTTAACAGTCCCCATTACAGCTAGACTGCTCCTACACACACACACACACACACATGTGTAGCAAGTGGACCTGTTTTAATAGCAAGATTCAAGAATGCTTAGCTGCTATCTCAAGTGGTATGCAACCCTGGACAAATTATTTTGATTGACCTCGGTTTCTGAAGGATATCCCAGAGAGAAAAATATATTGTTTCTGTTCCCCATGCTTCCCATATCTGAAGAGAAAAAAAAAACTTTCATAGTTAGATGGTGAGCTCGCTGTTTACTACTGAACATATTGAGGGCTATCCCAAAGGGGGGAAAAAAGATTATGTAAATTAGGCTGTTTTCTAAGGTTAGAACATCTCTTGCATATAGCAGGGAGCATTCTGTTGAACCATGTAAAATTCTGTGTCTGTCATCAAATTCGTATATAAAAAAAATAACTCTTCAGAGGCATTTATGAAGCAACATTGGATTCCAAGCTTTGTAATGCAAAGCTCCTTCCATTGTTTTTTCCTTATGTCAAGGAAAGAAAAGGCGTGTCTCTCTTACCAAGCATAATTCTCAAGAGGACATGTGTGTTTCAAAGATTAACTATACCAAAATTAAAAAAACAGGATGCACAATGACATTGAAATGAAAGAGAATACCAGGGCATTCATCAGGGTAGGATTATAAATAAAGACATGCCTGAACACATAATTTCTTTGCAGTAAGAATGCTCCATGCATAAAATGCTCCTTTTCAAAGCCTCACACCTTAAAATAGGTTTGGAGCCCTTGTGGCCTATAGGGAGAAAAAGATGAACTTGATCCACCATTTATGCTTTTTTTTTTCCATCTGCAAAATCCTTTGTTTTTATTAATGTTTATCCTCAACAGATGTCTCCAGGCATAACATAGAACAGCTAAAGGCCAGATTTTTCCTCTGGTGACTAAGATGCATCTTGGGCCAAAGGACTGATCAGGTTTCTCCCTGTGGAACCTCTAACCTTAGACAGGAGAATTCAGGGTAAGAAACCTCCCACCTGCCTTCAAATCTGTCAGCCTTCCAGGTAGACCAGACAGCAAACACAACCAGATGAGCTACTACTTTATTGTTAGGCTACATTAACAGAATCTTGCAAGTCTGAAAGTACAAACCCCCCACTGTCTCCTTTACAGCCTGAGAAGGGTCCCTTCTGAGCCTCTTTCTCCACCCATTATGCAGCTGCAGGCTCTGCCCTCTCTTATCTGACCATTCCCTAGGCAGCATCTCTTCACCCCATTTCTCAAGGTCTTTCTCACATACCATTACAAAGTCTGACTCTTCCCAGAGTTAGAAATGGTGAGTCAGGAGGACTGAAGAAACAGCCTGATGGAAAATTGGTAGGAACATCTCAGTAGGAAGGACCATGGATCCCTTTGACAACTTTGGAAAATTTTAAACCATTTTTTTTGGGGGGGGAGCTATTTTGTTCTGCTAACACCAAAGTTCCCATTTTTGTTATCAGAACTTCTGAAGCCAAGATATTCAGGAATCTGGCTACTACAATCCCAAAATCTTTTCCCCCATGCACTAATGTTCAGTTTTCCTCCCTGGGTAAAATTGATGCTGCTGTTATCAAGTTAGAATTTTTTTTTACATAGCACAGACTTTCCCTTGAACAATGACTTGACTCTGATTTACTTCATTCTGTGATGTAACATCTAATTAGGACATCTGTTAAATGCCTATCATATTAATTTAATAGGGAGGGCTAATAGAACTTTATTGGCACAGTCCAGTTAATTAACATTATGGGCCTTTAATGGATGTCTTAAATCGACATCGTTAGTGAAGATGCTATCCAAATTAAAGTAAGGACTAACTATTTCATTGGACTGTGAAGGACACACAAAATGTTGTACGTATATACAATGTGATGTATGACCAACATGCACACTCTGAAAGTTGTTCTTCAAAGATACCCCCTTTCCAATAATTATCTATGTTACAAAATTTCAGTAGCTTGTTAAGTTGGTTTGCACCACTTAAATCCAAGAGAAATGCAACAGCCTTGTCCTCACAGTGGAAAGGGGACATATTTCACAGATTTTTCTCACCTTTCCTGAGAAGCACTGAATAACTGATGATTATCGAGAAGGACAACTATGCTTCCAGTGGAGAGAGACAGTGAACATTAATGCCCCTGGATCTAATCCATTGGAGCACCATTGAGACAGAATATTGAATGAGATATTGGCGTAACAAGGAAAAGTGTTATTCAGGTACAGCTATTGGATCAGGGCTGCAAAATTGCAAACAACCACTAGATGGCAGCAAAGACCTAAAGCTTTGCTGCCATCTAGTGCTCATATGAACGTTTGCAGCCCAGATCTGGCAGCCTTGAATAAGGAAGCACATCCTTCGTTCTGTCAAAGCCAATCATGTATAAAAAATCTCCAATACAAAAACACAATTAAAAGAGAAAAGCAGGTTGAAAACTGGCCAGCAGCAGAACAGCAAGTCATGATCAGGTTGAAACAATTTGAAAGAACAAAAGTAAAATGGGCAAAGCTCTTTCTAAATAAAACCTGTAGAAGATATAAACACGTGGTCTAAACCGGAGCTCCTTAAGGATGGGCTTCCAAACTTTAAACACTCATCAACATAGCTTAAAAATATGAACGAAAACTACTAAGTATGTACAGCAAATCTAGGCTACCTCTGTTCCAAGAAATCTATAGCTTAAAAACCCTTTAAAGCAAAAAATGAGAGAAACAGCATATTGATTCAAGAAAGAAAGAAAATGTGGCTAGAAACAGGTAAGAGACTGGAAAAAAAAATTAAATAGAACAAATTTCTTGTCCACCTTTCTTCCAAATTATCATGATCTGAATTAACCCTCTGCACTGTAAATTGGGCTCACCTGCAGTGCAATTAAATGGCTTGAGCAGAAAGGCATTCTATAGAAGCCACCATGATGTCATGATCTTCATGAGGACATTGTGCAAATGATGCAAATTATAGAGTCATTTAACCTACCCTCAGATGTCCATGTTTGTACATATTAACAAGGAAGAACTAGAGCAGGGTTTCTCAACCTTAGCAACTTTAAGATGGGTGGACTTCAACTCCCAGAATTCCCCAGCCAGCCTGTCCACACATCTTAAAGTTGCTAAGGTTGAGAAACCCTGGACTAGAGGCATATTTTCTCTTTGGGGTTTAAAAACTCCTTTAGAGCCTCTGACAAACACTGAATGTTCACACATTATGCTGTCTGGTTCACACCTCAAGCCCAGCCACAATCAAAGAGATTACATGATGGAATCAATGGGGCTTAATCAGTAGAGACCTTTACTGGATTGCACCCTAGGTAATCTCCAGGAATCCATGTTCAAATGCTTACAAACTCACAAGCGTGCATTTGAAGGAGGAAAAAGATGATACTGCGCCTCGCTTCTGCAAACATCCAGAAAACACCTCAAAATTGTCATCATAAGAATGCTGGGGAGGGCGCGGGGAAATGCAGAGGAAATTAATTCAGATTCCTAACACAGACTCAAGAGAGACAATGAGAGGGTCCCATCATGTAAAGCAGGAGAAAAGAAGGGTCCTCTTCCAATTGCTTCCTTGCTGCCTGGCTGGCTGGCCACGTTGACAGTCTACAGGCTTATTTCAAAATGATGGCCTTGGAACGTTCAGCCGGATGGCTGGAGCTGCTCACGGAAGAATTCCAATGAAGTAGCCGCTCTTGAACACTCCATTAGGTGCCTGCCTAATTAATGTAAATGATCATTATGCCTCACTCACTGAGGATTATTTTACTCAAAGGAAAATCGACTCGCTGCCACAGTAGCCATTTGAGGAGCTTTTATAGGAACCCTGGCATTAAGGTTACCCATTGAATAAAAGGTAAGGAGCCATCCTAGATAATGGAGATGGAAGGTTTAACTGTCTCCATAACATATTCTGCAGTATTTTATTCCAGGAATTAGAGTTTGATTGCAGCCCTATGCTAATGAGGGGGGAAACAGCTTTGGCAAATGGAAGCCTTCAGCAGGCCGAACCCACATGAAATGCTCAAGCAGAAGGTTTCCATAGAACAGCAAGAAGCAAAGAGAATCACAAGAGGGGAGGAATTCAGGAGGCACCTACAAATTAAAAAAAAAAAAACTTTTCACATCGCCTATCATCAATTCTTGGTTTAGGCTGTAAGAGGTTGGAAAGAACCAGCATTTTTTGCTTGGCTAATCCATGGAGGGCAGAGCCACAAACACAGAACTGTCTCTTGGCCACTAAGAATGTAGGAATTCTGAAAGCAAAGCTGGTCAATGAACCCCAGCAAGGAGAAGCAATTGGAGATAGTCAATTTCAACCTCCTCCCAAGGTGATTTGATTGACAAGGCTGATCCCAGTAACTTCTGGAACAGACTGAAACAATATCGGTTGTTCGGTCAATAGATTTGATCAACAGATTCTTGTAATTTGCTCTTACTATACCCTGAAACATCACATAGGAAGTGGTATTGTGTAAGGCTAGCTGCAAATGTCTAAAGAGGCTCATTCGACTTGCTTTCTTTGCTATCCTTTTCATCACCACCCACAAACCCAACCAGTAAGGGAGCCCAGGCAGAGCAAGAAGAAGCAGATGTTTGTAGGGAGCTATAGAGATTATCTTCTAGAAGCCATGAAGACAACACCAGGTGCAGAAGCATGTGTTGAGCCCAGGGAGGCAGGAAAGTATTAGAGAGAGACTCAGATTGGCTTACCCCTGACTCCTTGGGGTATAAGAGGGAGGGAAGGGAAAACACAGGCATATTTGCAAGATTCGGTTACCACAGTCTATCTCAATAAAGTTTAGTTCCAGTCTTCCTGTTGAGTCACTTTCTAATCTGGCCTACCCACTAGGTAGACCAGACCAGGAAATCAATTCCATAGGAAGTCAAAAACTTAACGACCGTTTATTTAGTGACAGTTTGGACTTGCAAGGGTGCTGAAAAAAAGACTTACAACTAGACCTTGCACTTACAACTGTTTTGGTATCCCTGTGGTCACGTATTCATGACTCGGGCACTTGGCAGCTGGTTCACATTTACTGTATGACCATTGCATTGTCCCACAGTAAATGTGATTGCCGTTTTTGACCTTCCCAGCTGGCTTCTGGCAAGCAAAATCAATGGGGAACTACATGATTTGCTTAACAAGCTCTGCAAAAAAAGGCCATAAGATTGGGTCAGATTTGCTTAATGACCGCTTTGCTTAGCAACTGAAATTCCAGTCGCAATAGTGGTCATTAAGCGAGAATTACCTGTACTTTTATGGAGATTGGTTATAACAACAGAATCTTGCAAACCTGATCAAGCTGAACGTCTTCTCCCTTCTTATACTCCAGTGAATCAGGAAGGTGTCTACCTGACCTGGTTTCAGATGCTCTCTCATTGCTCTGGACTTTAAAAAATGTTCAGCTCCTTTTGCCTAGGTAACAATTCTTGCATGTTTCCATGAAGGGCATCTTCCTTACCCTCTACAACCTTGGAGAGCTAATACTGTTCCATCTTTTTTCCCCTGACCCTGCTTCTTCAAGAACTTAGCTGAACACCTAGCAAAAGCAGGTAGACAGAGAATGGTGGATTGACAGTGAGCCCCCTACTGTCATATTAGCCGATCAAGGGCCAAATGCTTCCAACTTACAGTGTTCAATTGCAGCTGGTATATTAACATGGCAGCCCAGACAAGTTCCTGATTTGTTCTATAATACAAACTGATTTGCATGGGGTAACTGCTGCTCTGTTTGATTTGTATTTCAATTTCCTAATTCTGTGAAAGGTTTACGAGTTTTCAAAGACAGGATCAAAAATGGAAGAGTGGTGACAATTCTAACACCAGTGTGTCATTCATATTTCCGTATTCTGTGTCATGCAGAATCTAACCCACAAAACAAGAATTACTCCTGTTGCATAGCTCAGTCCAGTTGCTTCAATTTTTAGCAAAAAACTACAATACTAAGAAGACAAGAATAAGAATGAAGCTTGTCCAGTGCTTATATGGCATACAACATTTCTTACTGAAGCAGGCATCTATTGATTTATATTCTCCCCAAACCTCAGATCCCATTTTTTTTAAATAATAAAACTGTCTCAAGATTTTCCCATCTCCTGCCCAATGATTTTCTGAAATCTACTTCTTGCATGTTCATATTCTTCCCACAAGGGGGCAGAGCATACCTGCAAAGTAACCTCCATACATCCTCTAAAACGAATCTGGCAAATCCAGAATATTATAAAGCAATTTTACATATAATTAAACAAGTCACCCAAAGAATCCTTGGAGAACTTAGGACAATAAAAAGAGAAATACATCTATTCATGTGCCACTGGCCACTCCTCCTGGAATCTCTCAAAGAAACAAGCTCATTTGCGGTGCATATTTCACATGGAGAAACCTTCAAAATAAATGTTTCTCTAAAGTCTGCATCTACCGTGCCTCCACTTTCATTCTGCCTCACCTAGCATTCTTACATATGAGTATTTATGCCAAATACTGTGGAGAAAAGAAAGGGAATGGTCAGGTCAGTGAAGAGTTTAGAGGCTAGCCTAAGGAAGAGAAGGTTGAGGAGCAACTTGATGGTCACCATCCAATACTTGAAGAGCTGTCACAAGGAAGAAGGTAGGGATTTATCCTCTACAGTTCTCAAGGGTAGGACAAGAACTAATGGGTGGAAGATTTACAGAGGGAGATCCAAATTCAAAATAAGGAGATGCTTCCTGATTGTGGATCTATTAAGCAGTTGTTGTTGTTGTTGTTTATTCGTTTAGTCGCTTCCGACTCTTCGTGACTTCATGGACCAGCCCACGCCAGAGCTTCCTGTCGGTCGTCAACACCCCCAGCTTCCCCAGGGACGAGTCCGTCACCTCTAGAATATCATCCATCCATCTTGCCCTTGGTCGGCCCCTCTTCCTTTTGCCTTCCACTCTCCCTAGCATCAGCATCTTCTCCAGGGTGTCCTGTCTTCTCATTATGTGGCCAAAGTATTTCAGTTTTGCCTTTAATATCATTCCCTCAAGTGAGCAGACTGGCTTGATTTCCTGGAGGATGGACTGGTTTGATCTATTAAGCAGTGGAATACCCTATCTCCTGGAGTCATGGGTGCTCCATCTGTCCTAACAAGCAGGAACCACGCTGAGGCGAGGAATAAGTCTCTAGTGTTTTATTACTGCTACATTAGATAGAAAATCCTACCAAACTGAAGAAGCGTGAGAAAACCCATACAGATAAACCCCAAAAGTCAAGGTGGGTCTGTTCTGTGTCTCTTTGAATGACTGCTCAATTCCTCGCTACTACGCATGCGTTTTCCCCCCTGGATAGGGGCCCCCTCCTGCTTACCATCAGTGTTCATGACACCATCACTGGAGGTTTTCAAACATACATTTGTCTACTGTGGCATGAAGATTCCTGTGTTGGTAGGAATTGGACTAGAAGACCTCCAAGGTCCTTTCCAATGAAGACTTCTAAGGTCCTTTCCATATGATTCAACGATGGGTTTCTCCACAGGATCTCAAGGCTAATTATGGTGCTGTTCCCGGACCAGAGACAGCCCATTTTATTTAAATGTGTATTGTTTGGTTCACATCACTTCACACTAAAGAGCATCTGTAGCTTTGGTATGGCCTGTTTTGGGCAGTGGTCAACTGAAATGAAAAGAAAATTATTACTACTTTCTAATCTTGGATGCAATTATTCTGCATCGAGATGTAAAGGAGCAGCTTTAGGAGCCTGGGGTGGAGTGGGGGGGTGGGGGTTACCTTGATGGAAAGGGAAGGGAAGGGAAGCGAAGGGGGAAGATAGAGAAGGGAGGGAGGGAGGGAGGGACATGTTTACTTTTGACTTCCTTTTCAGGCCAGATATACCATCATGCAACACTAGCCTTTCTCCTGTTTGGAAGGAGAAAAGAAGTTGGAAGGTGGTGCTTTGATCCATGCCTATTTCTCTCCCCACCCCCCAGCTTTTGTTGTTGTTGTTGTTGTTAATTAAAATAATTTCTTTTAAAAAATGGTGCTTCCGGGCACTGTGTTGCCCATCTGTGCCCCTAGCCTCAGCTGCCACCTTCATTTTCCTCAGACCTCGAAGATGCTTTGCTTCTTGCAGTGAATCCTTTCTTGTAATAAGCAATAAGACAAATCTAAGGAGAACAATCTAATCTTAACTCCAGGGAGCCATCATCGAACTGCAATCTGGGGGTGATTTGAAGCCGCTCATCGGAACCAAATGCCTTTCCTAACCTTCGCTAGGGGTGATTTTACTGCATGACAGGGACAGCCCATCAAGCCTTATGGCTTAATTAAAAACAAATTCTCCAGCAGTTCCCCCTCCCTCTTCTCCCTGGGTTTCCATAAAACCACTGCCGCGTGGAGAGAGCCTAAATGCAAATCTGCAGGAACCACAGGCCCTATCCTTTCCCACTTAGGGTTAAATGGGAAAGTATTTCCCATAATCTGCTCACTGCTGTGTACCCAAGAGGAATAAGTACAGGGAAGAAAGAAGCATCATTCCGGGTTTGCTTGGGGAGAATTTAGGATTTCCCATAGTGGTTAAGGCACCAGGCTTGAAACGGGAGACTGGGAGTTCTAGTCCCATCTTAGGCACAAAGTCAGCTGGGTGACCTTGGGCCAGTCCCTCTCTCTTGGCCCTAGGAAGGAGGCAATGGCAAACCACTACTGAAAATCTTGCCAAGAAAACTGCAGGGACTTGTTCAGGCCATCTCCAAGAATTGGACACAATTAAACAAATTTTTTAAAAAAATCCATGTTAAGACATACATTTTATGAGGACTGTTGCTATCATTCCATCTCAATAAATGTTTCTGTCTCCATCTAGGGATCATTTGAGAGCCAGTCTGGTGTAGTGGTGAAGGCACTGGACTAGAAACCGGGAGACCCTGAGTTCTAGTCCTGCCTTAGGCACAAAGCCATCTCGGTGACCTTGGGCCAGTCCTTCTCTCTCGGCCCTAGGAAGGAGGCAATGGCAAGCCACTTCTGAAATCTTGCCAAGAAAACGGCAGGGGCTTGTCCAGGCAGTTGCCAGGAGTCAACACTGATTCAAAGGCACACACACACACACACCAAAATTCATTGGCTAAGCTCAACAGAAATGGGTCTATTAGGATCAAGAATTGCTATGGCCTGTTGTAACGTTAGAGAGAGAGGGTAAAATACTTGTAGCTGCTGTTAAGAGGACTGGAAGCCACTTTTTTATAACTTTTTCTTTTCTTTCCCTTTCTCTTTCCTATTGCTTTCTTTGCACTTTCCCCCAACTTTTTTTTTTTCTTTTCTTTTCTTTACTTTGTGTTTTTTTTCTTTCAAATATTTCATATATATTTCATATATTTCATATATAAATATTTTATATATATAAAACTTTTCCCTGACTCATTAGTAAAGATAGAATGCCTTGCTTAGAGAAACAGGGACATCCATTCCCCATCAGGGATCCCATGCTGGAGACTGAGATGCAGATGGACAGTTTTTATGCACAACTTTAAATGGCACACCAGGGTGTCACACTTGAGAACACAGTGGGCAGGGCCATGACCAATGCTAAATTTGAGTTCACTGCACTGAAATTTAATTAAAAGATTTAATCTAATTGTTCTACAGTTATGTATTGAAAGAAGTCCACCTTTGCTCACAGTAAACATTATAATAACAGATTATAATAGACAGATGGACGCACAGACAGCCAGATGGATGGACAGACAGACAAGTGGACGGACAGATGGAGGTGTTCAGGTTGTGAGCGCCATTGCTGATGGTTGGCCTGTGTGGATTGTGCCCAATCCAACAAGGTATCCTGTCTCCATAAAGCAATGAGGTACAGCTGATCTCACGTGATCCATCACAGAGATTGCTTTGACCGGAATGAATTTCTATTTAGGTCATCAAAACTGTGCCATCCAGACAGAAGAATGAAATGAAAACTTAAGGATGGAAGAAGAATAGACTGGAATGGCCAACAGGGACCATTCCACAATTTAATGTTTACTAGGTAACTTGGTATGTTCTTTGCTCTAAGCATATAGATATACTCTGGAATAAATATAGGTTCAGTCTGGAATAAAAACATCATTCTGGGTAGTACTCATTTTTATCAATGATATTCTACCAAGCAATGATAATTTCAACTTTTCCCAGTTTAACAAAACTTTCTTAATTTCATTCCACAATACAACATAGTTATTCTGGTACAACATACAATTCATATTGGTCATAGTAATGCCTAAATATTTTACTTTCTTTTCAGTTTGAAAACCAGTTTTATCAATCAAATTTTTTTGATCCTCCATCCACATATTTTTACTGAACATTTTAGTTTGTTCTTTACTCACTTTAAGTCTAGCAAGTTCACCAAATTCTTTTAATTTTTCCAGACAAACGGATGGATGGATGGACGGATAGATATATGGACAGATGGATGGACAAACAGACAGGCAGGCAGACGGGCAGACAGATGGACAGCCGGAGTTACAACCCTTGTTGTATCCTCATTATGACTGTTGCAACATCCTGCATGTCAGCACCTGATCATTTGAGCATTCACACAATCACAGTCAGGAGGCTGGGATTCCTTTAACTGTTTTAATGAAGCGTAATGAACGATACACAAGGCAAGCTGCAAATAAAGAGTTCCCGCTCAAACCTAACTTTAAAAACTACATTCCCTTAGTTAGTCCCCTTTCCCATGAAACCATGTCACCCCTCCCCCTCCCATCCAGATGGTATTCCTGGCATATCTCAACCCCATGTCCTTGATGTCCGCCATAGCCATAATAAACCACTTCACACTCCAACTTCACACCCTCTCCCATCTGGTGACACGGAGTCCATTCTGTTGCAGATGCTGGGAAAGCCTTTAGCCCAGGAGAGGTCAAAAAAGTCACACACCAAGCATTTCTATAAAAATAATTTATTTACAGAAAGCAAAAACAAAAGCAAAACATTTAAAGTACGTAGCTCCCTTTGGAGCAAGCCTTGCTGAGCTACATTTCCAGCAGAGGGAAAAAGAGGAAGTGAAGAAAACAAGTCCGGGCAGGTCCTCCCCCCAGGCTATTTTGCATGAAGCACGTGCGAGGAGACAATCACTTGCAACCTTTTTCACCCGGCCAAAATGACTAGGATATAGCAGTCTTAATCTGTTAGTAGGAAAACCTCAACACATTCCTTGGAAAAGGAAATGATGGTAGATGCTCCGATAAGGGCTTCTGTGAAACCTTTGATTGGGTGGATCTGACACTGCGGTCACATGATCACCATTTTTTACCTTCCCAGCCGGCTTCCGATAATCAAAATCAGTAGGGAACCACATGGTTCACTTAATGATGTTGTTCACTTAACATCAAAGTGATTTGCTTAACTGATATTGCTTAGTGACCAAAATTCAGTCCCAATTCTGGTTGTTAAGTGAGGAGTACCTGTACTATTTCATGTCTTTAAATTCTTTAAGCCCAGGTGCCTCCAAATTTATAGACTTCAGTTTCCAATATTCCTAGTAAGCATGGCCATTATTCAAAAGGCTGGGAGTTGTGGTCCATTTCTGGAGTATGATCAGTTGGAAGAAGACATCCTTGAGAATATTTATTTATTTATTTCTCACATTTCTTCACCGCCCATCTCGCCAAGCGACTCTGCCACTTAAGATTATGTTCCTCAACCTAGTCAGCCTTGAACTCTCTGAATATATTAAGCTTCATTCCCAGTTTTTTTCCTCAATTTGGGGAATAATTGTATGATTCATGAGAATACTTCCAACCATGTTGAGCATAATCATAGAAATTAGGAAAATAATTCCTACAATTCTAGAAGTTGTACTCCGATATACCTGCAAGGTATTGGGCTGGGAATACTACATTTGATGGACAACTTGAATGGTATAAAACAACTTTTTATGCTACATGATCCTGACAGCCTCTTAACCACAGGCCTAAAGTTCTCTGAACTTTCAATCAGTGCAGTTCTTCTATGTACTCCAGTGAAGGTTCTGCCTATCACGGTGAACACCGTTCCAACTTTTAAAATTAACTTATGATTATCATACACTTGTTCCCTGCAATATTTTTTCAGTTCTAATATTTGAAGTAGCTAATCTACCTAAGTTTTAGTGCTTGAAATATCTAATCATTTTGTCATGATTTCCTTTGTATAATAATAAAAAAAACACGCATGGAATATAAGACAGCTTTTTAAATAAAATGGGAGCAAGAGAAGAATAAGAATTCAGAAGATAAATGTGAACAGATTACTCTCTTCTGGTAAGGCTAAAGTCAACAAATGTACAATAAGTTGAACTCAACTGATAAAAAATGAAACCATGTTGAAATATTGCTTGCAAACATGCAAACTTGAAAATTGATTCTGACACCATGACAATGTCAAGGATTTAAATTAGAGGAATAGATTTCATCAATGAGAAAAAAGCCAAAGCTTTTGAGAACTCTCAGATGATTGTCCAACCATTCGTTGGAAACAACCATCTCTTGTAGCAGCCAGTTTCCATCAAACTGATCTTGGTCCCTTTCACCCTACCTCTGTTTTCCTTCCCCAAACCCTCAGAAACAATTTCAAACCAGTTTTGAGTCTCCCTCCCTACTACGGAAAAAAAAATGATGGTGTTCCCCCATTCCATGCTATATTCAGTTTTGATTTAAAACATTTGTGTGTTCACAATTGGGAATGGAGAGCTATATTAGCAGGAAATGATAAGGCAAAGCTATTGGGCTTAATATATAGAAAGAGGGAAAAGCTCAGGGCCCAGTAGAAAGGTTGAGACAACAGTTCCCACCAACAGGAAAATGGCCTTCTCCTAGATCTGCAGAGCTCCAGAGCTTTTGCTGGAAAACTGGATTCAATGCATTTCTTGCTGAAACAGAAATAAATTGGCTCTCAGCTTCCAAACACAGGCTGATGTGGTTGGTGCAAAAGTAGTAGAAACACCATCAGTGGAGATGCCCTTGCTTTCAAGTAACACCTGCCAGCCTTACCGGGTAGACCAGACAGGAAACACAACCAGAAAAACTACATTATTGTAAAGATACCTTAACAGAATTTTGCAAGTCTGAAAGTACAATTCTCCCACTGTCACCTTTACAGCCCAAGAAACTAAGGAGGATCCCTTCCGAGCTTCTTGCTCCACCCACTATGCAGCTGCGGGCTATGCTGTCTCTTATCTGACCATTTACTAGGCAGCATCTCTTTGCCCTATCTCCCAAGCTCATTCCCACATAGCATTACAACACCTTCCTGTAACTTAATCCTAGCTGATCTAGTCCTACCTTTTGGCCAACAATATTCTTGTCCATTCCTATGTGACAGTTCTTCAGGATAATTCTTCACCACGTTCACCTTTCATTCTGTTCTCTAGTTTGAACCTATCCATATCTTTTCCATAGCCCTAACAATCTTCTGGTCTTCTCCTGATGTGTCCACACCTTTTCTAAAGTACTGGACACAAAGCTGGACATAGTTTCCAACTAAGACATGCTCAACAGGCCATTATGTGTAATTACTATTTATCCAGATATGGACACAATGACATTATTCATTGGCCTTTTTTTTTTTTTGGAAGGGCATCCTAATACTTCTTTGGGCTCAGTTTATGATCTTCTACAACTCCCATACCGTTTCACATGTTCTGCTTCTCAGTCTAGGTTCTTCTCCTCCTCCTGTGAAAGATAATGATAGCTTGGGGGTCATCAGGGACAACTTCACAGTTGGCTGAGATCAGATTATGGATACACTCTAACCACACAGTCATTTTCTAAACCGAGGACGGGACAGCTACAGTCTTGGAGGCCAATGAATCCAGCCTTCTCTTCCTTCAGGAATCCCATTCAGGAATCCACCCCTTTTTTGCCCTATGACTTGACTTCTTCATACATTTCTCCGCTCCCCAGATTCTTCCCACCAGGGATACGTGCACCGGAAATCTCTTGTTCTACGTCGGTTTCCCCCAAATCTTCCACACCCTGCCTGTCACGTCTCTGCCTCGACCGCATCTTTCATCTTTTCCTTTTTTTGCCTTTCACCCGCCCCCAAAAATCACCAGGCTCCGATTGTGCCCTTTTTGATTGGCTCCTGCCGGGTCTTTCTTTCTCTCGATTGTCCTCTCTTTTTCGGGGGTGTGGTTAAGCATGGAACGCCGAGGCTGAGCGCTCCAGAACCGGATGGTCCTGCTTCCGAGGCGCCGCGCTGATTGGTTGGCCTCCGACACCCAGGGGCGGGCATGGAATGTTGGAGAGTTCGTGCGTTCCGAAGATACTTTCTCCCCTATAACTTTTAGTCCTTTCGCCTTCTCGCAGCAGAGGCTGCAGAGATCGCGCATCCGAAGGAAAAAGCAGGCATTGATCGTGCAGCTGTGTCTCTATCTACTCCGAAGTAAGCGCTGTTGACTTCAACGGGTCTGGTTACCAGCAGGGTCCAGTGGATATCCTAGAGCTGAAGTTTCAGGATACAGACGACCGCC
The DNA here is from genome assembly GCF_035149785.1 of Candoia aspera. Taxonomy (NCBI): domain Eukaryota; kingdom Metazoa; phylum Chordata; class Lepidosauria; order Squamata; family Candoiidae; genus Candoia; species Candoia aspera. The sequence continues at coordinate 16,042,000 of NC_086163.1, read as the reverse complement.
TACTCCACCCGGTGCCAGTGAAGCGTGGAGGGGATCTTTGAACTTGCCCCTTGAGATCGCAGGGATCGAGGTGGATCGAAAGAGCGGCCCTCGCCGACTCGGTTTGGAGGGGAGCCAAGGAAGTCACAAGAAGGTATGTTGGGAATGGGTTTGGTTCGTCCGCGATCTCCGCCCTGCGACGCTTTAGGAATGAAAACGCGCGCGAGTTACGGCCTTTCGCGGGACTTGCACTCCAAGGTACTTTTAAACTTTGCACAGCCGCTGCGAAGTTGGACTAGGGAAAAGGAGAAATTGATAAACATACAGTACATTCCGGTCCCGTCCGTTTTCCCCCACGCCGCGTGCGTTTTCAGCAACATCAGATACACTTCTTACTGGTAGCTACTGAAAAGTCGCAAGATTCCCCTCGCTTTCCTGAGAAAACAGAAATAACAGGGACGAGGTCACTCGGGGGGTTCTGAGCGCACGTATAGGTGCAAACACATCAGGTGATAGGCATTTGTGAGCGATGGAAGTCAACCCCCAGCAAATATCCCTTAGCTGTGAAGAATCACAAACTGGCTGTTCTCTGCAGGAATTCTGTATGTTCAAAATGCTTACATCTGATTTTAATGTATTATGGCAAGCCTTCCTTGGTTTTGAAGGGAGGCCTACAATTTTTTAAATAAATAAATAGGAATCCCTAAGGCATTCTTGGGCAGCCCTATGCCCTCCAGGTAGTTTGGACTACCACATCTGTCATTCCCAGGCCACACCCATCTAATGGCTGTCCTGGCTGAGTTTCAGGAGGGGGCTGAGCGATAAGCCCTTGATGAAACTAGACTGCACCGAGGAAAGGCAGGCTTAGGGCAACAAGCAAGAGAAGAGAAACAGGTAGGTGATTTGAAGAGCTCCACACAGTGGAGCCTGGGTATCTGAATGCAACTCTACATTCCCATCAAGCATTCTTGCTACGATATGGCTTTGGGTGCAAGATGAAATGAATCTATTGTATATTAGAGTAGCTTGAGTATGTAACAAAATCTCAGAAGTGTGATGGCTGGAAACCCTGAAGATTCTCATCTCAATATATCTGGGGAATAACAGCTTGGGGGAAGATGCATCAGAAGATAAGACACTGTTTGAAATGAATTCCCATTCTATTGGGTTGTTGCCCCGTTAGCAACCTGCAGACCTCCATTAAATGTGCTGGTCAAAGCAAATGCCTCTTGCTTCCGTCATTTATGTGTCCTCACTCAACAGGGACAGTAGCCTGGAGATGTAGCAGATGCAAAGCTGTCGTTTTGGGGAGGCCACCAAACGTTCATACGTTGAATGCAAGTGGAGTGACATGCAGTCAAAGATGCCTTTAAAAACTTTATATCCTCAAGCATGTGTTGGAGCTCAGCTGTACATTAAAGACAATCTAAAATTTGCCATTCAGTTAGAGAATGAAATTAAATTGCATATACAGCATAGGCTTGGCAGGACAGAATACACTTAATTGCCCATTTCATGTCTAATGCTAAAGAGCCAGCATGTGCTTACCAAGGGAATTTGGAAATTGGGGAGCTGTTACTAAAAAGACCTTGTTCTGAATGTTTTTCCACCTAGGTTCTCATTGTATTGGGGGATCACACTTATAGGAAAGATTAATAGGTTACAAGGTGAATCTTTGGATATCTTGGTCCCAAATCATGGAAGACAGCTTTCCTCATCCTGATGCCCCCTGCTGTTTTTAGTTTGTACTCCCATAATTCCTAACTGTAGACAGTGCTGGCTAGAAATTATGGGAACTGACGTTCCGAGGACATCAGATTGAGAATGAATGTTTTGGAGATTTGTAGATCAAAAGCAGAAACCTGAGTTGCATCCAGTGACTTCTTGGAAGCCAGTGATGTGTTCTCACAGCAGACTTCCAATGAAAGTTCCATCAGACTTTTTGTTGTAGCTGTGATTTATAGACATTTTTCAAGGGCAGCTTCAGATAGTTATGCTCAAAAGAAAATTTATATATTTTGTCCACAAGGTAGCTTGGAGAAAATTGTCCAATGAGCACACTAATCACAGCATTCAGACCTCTTCCAGTCATGGAAAGTGATTTTAACATGATCTCAACTGGAAAGCCAGCTTTTTACACAGCTGGACTTCTCTGCCTTTCACAACAGCCTGAATCACACAAAGATGTGTTTCTTCCCACCAGGGTTTATATCCAGGTGCCAGACTGCTGTTTTAAAGGCATGGAGCATCCCCAGCAAAACAGGAGGGGTGTAATAAGTAGTGAAGCCTTCAGCAACCACTCTGTTGAGGGTGAGGATTAATGTGAGGATTGTGAACTAGAGAGCTTGCATTTATTTATTCATTCATTCATTCATTCATTCATTCATTCATTCAATTTCTATAGCCACCCATCTCAACAAGTGACTCTGGGTGGCTTACAGCAATAAAAACCTATAAAACAATTAAACAATTACAATTAAAACAGTTAAAGTACAAAATAAATATACATGGCTGCCAAGTAAGCAATGTAAGATGTTAATATAGCCAAGAAATGGGACTATTACCGTGCTCAGGGCCCCAGGCCCGGGCACATAACCAGGTCTTCACAGCCTTACAAAAAGCCAGCGGGGTTGGGGACATCCGAATCTCTGAAGGGAGAATATTCCAGAGGGCAGGTGCTCCAGCTGAAAAGGCACGCCTTCTAGTCCCCGCCAACCAACATTCTTTGGCTGACAGGATCTGCAGCATGCCCAATCTACCAGATGCATTCTCTTCTGTTGGCAGAGAGATGCCAGTAACAAGGGAGTGGGATGAGAATGGCATGCAGTGGTTGAATTGACTATGAAATGATAAAATTTCAGCTGATGGAAGATGGACAAGTAACGGATTTTTCATAATCCTGACATGGAGGGGGTTAAAAGTCATTGGCCTGCATGTCTCAGCCATGAGAATGAGTAAAAGTCCCTAGCTTTTCTGCTCAATGTAGAGTTATGAACCTCCATTTTTTTCCCTCTAATGTTCCCATTATTTTGAAATAATGGCAGAGCTTGGCACAAATAGATAGACCTCAGCAGAAAGGCGTTTCATAAGAGGAAGAGCCACCCCCCAAAAGAAGGTGTTGCAGCATTTTCCTTCTTTGCAGCTTTTATCTCTGGTGAGCCACAAATTATTTGCAGAGGCTAACATTTGGGAACCCCGTGGCTCCCATCTGTGGTGGCAGAAAGCTCCAAAGAAGTGACTCTTTAGGGACAAAGCTAGTTGTAGACTCTTTTCCAGTGAGCCTATTTTAGTCCCACTTGGCTCGTGAAGAGTTTCTTCAGAAGCTAGTGGAACTGCAGAGCAGAGAGAAAGTTATTCCTTTCCCAGAGGGGAGGTGGAATGAGACATACTGTTAGTCATCTGCTCGAGTGACACCCACAGAAAATGTAAGTCAGGGCTCCATTTCTTGACTCATCAGCTCTCTCAACTAATACCACACCACCCTTTTCTCTGGAATTAATTTGGAGATCTTTAGGTTGAGCAAGAGGATGAAGGATTTGTGCAGGCCCTCATGTCTGAGTTTGCTTCTTGCACAGGGTGTACCTCAAGCTGCGTTTTCAGGTCAGCTGAGAGGAGTAGCTCAGCTGTTGTCTTGTGGGTTCTGTATGACCAGGAGACAATTCCACCTAGAGGCATTAAAACAGACAATTTGATGCTGTGTGCTGCGCACAAAACTTAGCACTCTTGGAATCTTTGTGGCTCACTTCCTTTTTACAGCAAGTTTCTGGACGTTATGAACTGAAAACTACGTGGACAGTTTTGGGGCAAATCAGGACCTAAACAAAGATAATGAGTTTCTGCAGAGAGAATGTGGTTGTGGGAACTGGCCTGGGTGGAGGACTCTGCACTGGACTCTGGTTTGAATTGCAGTGGAACTCCCTACATGTCTATTTGGAAGCAGATCCCACTGAGCTCAGTGGGACCTGCTGCTAAATATATGGGTATGGTGTTGTAGCCTTACATAATAGGCCAGATTACCTTAGTAGAGAAGATCAACATTTAGACCTACTATTACTTCCCAAGTATACCTGCATTTTTTTATCCATCCAACCATGTCCAATTCTCAGAGACTGCCTGGGCAAGTCCCTGCAGTTTTCTTGGCAAGGTTTTTCAGAAGTGGTTTGCCATTGCTTCCTTCCTAGGGCTGAGAGAAAGTGCCTGGCCCAGGGTCACCCAGCTGTCATATCTGCATACTATGCTTTCAAATGATATGGAACTTTTGGCAGTGGTAGGATACTGATGTCTCCGGTTTTATTTGTTTTGTCTAGGGACATGGTCATAATATCTCCCTTTTGATAAGGAGCTACAGAGAATCTCTCTCTCTATGGCCTTTGCTGAAAGGCCTTGGAGCATATCAGTGCTGCTACCATTAAAAGAGTACTGTTATGTTACTTTCTTTTTTGTAAGGTCAGACACACTCCAGCCAGGCCACTCTGCCTTTGCCATCAGTCCTAATCCCCAGATGAAGGAAGTCAACTTTAAGACTTTAGGATTTTGAAGGACTGGAGTCCTTCAAAGAGGCATTTCTTAGCCCACCATTCCTGGGGTCACAAGAGAAGGAAAATGAAATTTTCTCTCCCAACCAGGGCTAGATGTACCTAAAAATATTCACAAAGCTAGTTTATGCTGTTTATGGAAATCTTCTGTGATATAAAGATGCCTGCCCTATGTGTTGGACTTCATACATGCTGGCTAGGATTTTAGGAGTAGTAATCCAGCAACTTCTGGAGAGTTACTGGGTTAGGAGAAGCTAGGATCATGTAAGATGCTTGATCCTAAACCAGATCACCAGCTTTTAATTGCTGTATTCACATATTATGCAGGGCCAAACATGTAAACCATAGCAGACATGAGATGGCCTTATTCCTTGCTGGTTTCCCACAATTCCCTCTACTTAACTCCATTTTCACCTATTGTGCAAACTCAACCATTGAGTAAGCAGAGTACCATGAGTGTGGACAAGATCCAGCTAGAGTCTGAGCACATCATTCAACCAGCTGCTATTCCATGCTTATTCTGCACGATCCCTGTAGCATTGCTATTTGTGCCATTTGGTACATACCTATTCGTATCCGCTTGAGGTTGGGGAGGTTTAGCTTCAGATAAGGAGCTGCAGTTTGCAACTGGTGTAGAACAAAATAATAATCCGAGACTGAGTTACATAAAAGCAATCCTTTCCACATACTGGGTTCATTCATCCAAAGGTCAGCCTATTAATGAAACCCAAAGAATACATAATATTCAAACAGAGGAAAAATGCCCATTCCAATTCCATTTGCTTGCCAAGCCATCATTAGTAGATTCCAGGTTGTAGATTATAACAGCAGTCTCCAGTTTGGCACCCTCCACTGGGGGTGGGAATCAAACTGAGAATCAAACCATGACCCAAAAGATACAGCTTTGACCTCAGGAATCTGACCTGGCTAATTCTCATGGAAGGAACTCACTCAGAAGATTTTTTAAAATTCTATGCAGGCTCTGTCTCATAATGATGGTAAACACAGGCCATACTGGACACACACACACCCTACATACACATACATACCCACTTACCCATATTAAATATGAATTGTGGATATGGCCAGCCTGGATACTTCCAGAGCATAGCTACTTCTCTGCCACCCCTCCAGGGGAAATGGAGACCATGATACAATAACAATCAACAAGGATCGTAAGGGAAAATTGGAATTTCGGTGGAACTATGGACAGCACAGGTCAAGGTTTGGAGGGGCAGGTATTTAAGGCTTCTAAATCTATACAGTTTTGGAACCCAGCATTAGATTCAAAACATTGCCCTTCATGATGATTTGCTTTAAGACTGGTTTGTTGAATAAGCCATACAGGTAGTCCTTGCTTAACAACCATTCGTTTAGTGATGGTTCGGATTTACAACTGTGCTGGAAAGAAACTACTTGCGACCAGTCCTCACACTTATGACCATTACAGTGTCCCCACAGTCATGTGATCACGATTTAGGCACTTGGCAACCGGTTTGCATTTATGTCCATTGCAGCATCCTATAGTCACGTGATTGCCATTTTTGACCTTCCCAGCTGGCTTCTGACAAGCAAAATCAGTGGGGAACTGCATGATTCACTTAATGACCACATGGTTTGCTTAACACCTGCGGTGATTTGCCTAATGACCACTGCAAAAAAGGTCATAAAATGAGGTTGGATTCACTTAACTTTGCTTAGCAACCAAAATTCCAGTCCCAATTGTGGTCATTAAGCAAGGACTACCCATAAAGGCTGGGACCACTTAACAAGCTAACCAGGCTTTCTCAACCTGGCAGTTGTGGAATTCATCTACCAGAATTCATAGCAGTAGCTATGCTGGACAGGGAGTTATGGAAACTGAAATCAACAGAGTCAATGGATGCCTGGTGTGGGGAAAGCTGTACTAAACCACAGGCACATAAACCACAGTAACACTCATGTGCAATGTATGATTTCATTTGGGGGGGGGGGCTGCAAAAATATGTCTTCCTCTTTTACTTTCAGAGCATTGAGGGTTTTGTGGGGGGTTGCAGTGTTTGTCTTATCCCCAAACTCAGAGAGACCATTATTGCAAAAGGAAACATTTCTTATGAAATGTTTAAAAACCGTGCTTTTGGTGTGGCTAGAGTTGGTAACGATAGTTCTTTGGATTTTACTCAATAAATCCATATGATGAAAGCAGCAACTCTGTGCACTCTGGGAAGGAAGCCCCAGCTGAAGAGGGTAGCATTATTACCAAGGAAGGATGTGTCAGATTCTGCTGTGAAAGTGCCTCTTTTAGCATTTCAAGATCTGTACAGCTGTTCAAGCCAAAAACCTGGTGCGCTTTCTTTTAAAGCTAAGGTTTCCACAAATTTAAACGAAGGCTGAAGTCTTTGTAAAGCAGTATTTTGAGAGGAAAATAATTGTCTGTCTGTAATTTAAGAGCTGGAATGTTTAAGTCAGTTCCTGCAAATGATTTCCAGAAGGTGAATAAAATGATTATCTGCTTTGGCTCCTACATCTTATTTACAAAATGTCTTTTTTTTTTTCAAATATAAAGTTTTTCTTTACCCTGTTCCTAATCTTCTTAGCTTCCTTGCTGTTTTCTCCCTTTTCCAAACTTTCCAGCAGATCCTCTTGTTAAAAATAGCACCTGATTTTTGTTTGTCTATGCCGTGGAAGCTAAGGGTTTTTGCAGGTTGCAGGGCAGTCACCTGTATAAACTGTTCCATTGGTATGATTTTGCAGTTGAATCTTTTACCCACTTCTTTGGTGCAAATGAAATCATAACCATTAATTTAGGGATGTGCAACTTTTAGCTCTTGAGCTGCATTCCCAAAGGAGGATGAAGTCAGAACAAAAATTAAATCAAAACTCAATCATAACTTTAAAATTAAATTAATTAAATATTGTTACTATATCACTCCCTACATGTTCAGTACATTCCCTTTTTGTCAGATTAAAACCTGCCATTCAGTGGCCACTTGTCAAATTGCTCAGAGGGTTTCATCCAAGTTTTGGGGGCCTGTCTCTGGCATTGGGCCCCCAGTCTGCCAATGACAACTTTCATCAGGGCTGCTTCTATCCACTGTGAATGTCATCAGCCAGAAGGTTCTTCTTTATTTAACTCTTCAGAGTGGCCTTTTCCAGCTTGGTGCCTCTCACATGCCTTTCATGTTTTGGATTGGAGTTTCCATCATCCACAGTAATTGCTTCTGGGGAGTGGGAGTGGGAGTTCACACATCCGGAAAGCTTCAAGGTGAGAAAAGTTGTCCAACTGCTTACATTATTTGTGGCCTTCTTTAGTTCCAGTTGCAACAAACTGCTCTTTTGTGCCAAATTGTCGATCTTGAAAAGTTATGAAAATTAAGAAACTTTCACCCAATGTAATGAGAGCTAATTCTAATGAATGCCAAATCTGTTGCGGCTCAAGACTTATCACTGCAAATACATTTCGACCCTGCATGGGAAAAGTAGGAGCTGGCTGGCACATGTTGGTGAGCCAGATGTAACAAACCACAATGTTAAGATTATGCTGTAGCCTTTTTCTTTGTTAGAACCTTATTGTTTTGTTTCTTATTTTCTTAAGATGCATGATGCCCCTACTATATTCTATATACTTACCATTTAGGTGTATAACATTCACAAAAGTCTCTCCTTTCTGAATGCTTATTTACACACTCGTGGCAGACAAGAAGTGTGCCCCAATATGACCTCGGGATATCTTTGTGAGTGACCAGTTATATTGGCTGTTGTGTTTGTCCCTGGAAGAAGAATATGGGAACATTCTCTGTGAACTTCAATTCACCTTTGTTCATGAGGAAATGACTCATTTCTTTCCATATTGAAGAGTGTTCTGTTTGAGGCCGGTGTTGTTAAGCAGCGTTTAAACAAAGCCAATGTGGTGTAGAAGCCATTTGACCTTGCACGTTGGACTGCCTAATGAAGTTTGCTGAGGTTCTGAGAACTTCCACATGGAACAATCCTTTGTAGATGGTCCCATTTTAGAATGCTTTTATTGGGAGGGGAGAATCTTTGAATGAACCCCCTTTTTAAAAAAAAACAAACCTCCCTCAGACCAGAAGGAAAATAGAGTTATGTCTCTTTTCTGACTTTCTCTCTGTGCTGGACATTCTTGAAACTCAGGAGAACATGCAGTCCCCCGTCGATGAGGAAGAAAAGTACCAAAAGATATTCCCATGCATGTAGATTTTTTTTAAAATAGTTTATCCTGTCTTTATTATTTTTATAAATAACTCAAGGTGACAAATATACCTAATATTCCTTCCTCCTCCTCTTTTCCCCACAACAACAGCCCTGTGAGGTGAGTTGGGCTGAGAGAGAGGGACTGGCCCAAGGTCACCCAACTGGCTTTCATGCCTAAGAAGGGACTAGAACTCTCCTACCACGCCTGATTGGCTCTTGGGCTGAGAGAGAGCGACTGGCCCAAGGTCACCCAGCTGGCTTTCATGCCTAAGGTGGGACTAGAACTCTCCTACCACGCCTGATTGGCTCTTGGGCTGAGAGAGAGCGACTGGCCCAAGGTCACCCAGCCAGCTGTCATGCCTAAGGTGGGACTAGAACTCTCCTACCACGCCTGATTGGCTCTTGGGCTGAGAGAGAGCGACTGGCCCAAGGTCACTCAGCCGGCTTTCATGCCTAAGGTGGGACTAGAACTCTCCTACCACACCTGATTGGGTCTTGGGCTGAGAGAGAGGGACTGGCCCAGGGTCACCCAGCCAGCTTTCATGCCTAAGGTGGGACTAGAACTCACAGTCTCCTGGATTCTAACCTGGTGCCTTCACCACTAGACCAAACTGGCTCTCATTTTTTTCTGTTTATTGTTTTTCTGTATGGATTGTTCTGTATAGATTTTGTTCTTGTCTTAACTGAAAAGTTACTCTCAAAGGGATGATTCAGGAAAGAGTGTCAGTACAAGTAGTCCTTGCTTAATGACCACAATTGGGACCAGAATTTCAGTTGCTAAGCAAAGCAGTCCTTCAGCAAATCCAACCTGATTTTACAACCTTTTTTGCAGCGGTCATTAAGCAAATCAATCTTTTTTTCAGCACCGTCATAACTCAGTACCATCACTAAATGAATGGTTGTTAAGCGAGGACTGCCTATAGTACCTGTGTACTATAAAAGCAGGTTGCTTTTCGAAATCCTTGGTCTTGCCCCTGATGAAATTGGCCTTCGAGATAGATGAGTTTGTCATGATTTGATGGCATTGTAGAACACAGAGACTTTGTCTTGTCATTTACTATTTGGGATTTTGCTCCTTTACTGCAGGTGACTTCTCAAGATGGTAGACTATCTGGCTAATACCGAAATTAACAGTCAACGGATTGCTGCAGTGGAAAACTGCTTTGGGACATCAGGCCAGCCCTTGGCTGTGCCAGGAAGGGTCCTTTTGGGTGAAGGGATTTTGACCAAAGAATGCCGTAAGAAAGCCAAGCCACGCATTTTCTTCCTTTTCAATGATATCCTCGTGTATGGCAGCATTGTAATCAGCAAACGGAAGTACAGCTGCCAACACATCATCCCCCTGGATGAAGTCACTTTGGAGATGCTGCCAGATACCTTGCAAATGAAGAACCGCTGGATGATCAAAACCTCCAAGAAGTCCTTTGTGGTTTCGGCAGCATCACTGACCGAGCGTAAAGAGTGGGTCAGTCACCTGGAAGAATGCATTTGCCATCTCTTGTCCAAAACGGGGCAGCAGCCCCCAACTGAATATGCAGCCCCCTGGATTCCCGATAAGGCAACTGATATCTGCATGCGTTGCACCCATACCAAGTTCTCTGCTCTCATCCGAAGACACCACTGTCGGAAGTGTGGCTTTGTGGTGTGTGGAGACTGTTCCCGGCAACGTTTTCTCATGCCTCGGCTGTCTTCAAAGCCTCTGAGGGTTTGCAATCTTTGCTACAAACAGCTGATGGCCAAAAAGAAGGAAGCTGGAGAAGAGCCGAAGCCCGTTCATCCTCCACCGACTGGCTGTGAAGTTTCTAGTGGGGATGATAGTGACAGGTCTGATGAAGACAAGCTCGAACAGTGGCCTGCAGAGACCGAGTTTTACACATCAGATGTGAGCTGGTCATCTTTCCATAGCTGATTGTGCCAGTGGACTTGTTGGCTTTAAATGCTATTGTACTTTTGAAAATGACAGAGAATTCACACAGCCTTTAATGGACTGGTGAGAGAACAACCTCGTACTCCATTCCATGTGTTTCTTGTTCTATGAATGAGGGAGCAGAAATATCCTCAGTATGTACACATGTGTGCTCTAAGACTGAGTCATTCTTCTTGAAGCTTGAAACAGGATTAAAAATATATGTGGCATGTTTCTGAAAATGTTGGTCCTCTGTACTTAGCTTTGTACAGCTCATCATCTGCACTCATCAAATGTTGAGTTTCAGGCTTGGGAATTCAACAGAACCGCTCCTACGTTGTGCCTACTGAAGAAATCCAACTTTCATAAAGCCAACGAATGAGTTCTGGGAATCCAGAAATCAAAACAATAGCCTCCAGAAGGAGATCACTTCAGTGCTGCAAATTGAGCGTACTTTTAATCAAGTACGAAATGGAAGTTGTTTAATGAAATTGATAACAGTATTACATTTCAGAAACTGAGCTGTTTATTGAACTTTTTGGGATCAGCTTGAAGTGGTCAGGTAGAATTAAAAACTGACTTTGCTTTGACTACTTACTTTGGAGTAAAGAAAAGAAAAGACTGGGGAACTGGGTGTAGATATTTGAGGTCCTTTTCAGGGTTATGTTCATACAGCCCATGATATTGTGGTTTGTTTAATGAGTTTTTCACTCCGTTTGTTATGTCAGTAAACCACATTAAGTAAACCGTAGTTTAGTGCAATTTAGGAAAACAACCAGTGACTTGTTTGTGATAAGCAGAGGATTTTGATGACTAATGAGCTTTTATCACATGAAGGAGATGTGCCTTAGAACACTAAAAAAGAAAAAAAAAAAGGATAAACAGAAACTTGATTTGTAGGCAGTATTGAATTATATTGATGAGGAAGAGCCAATTATTTTTAATAAGCTGAGGGTATTCTAAATTAGGCTTTTAATAGAATAGTACCTTTTTTAATAGAGTTGTCTTTAAAAAACATATTCTCTACATGCTATAGATATGGACTTTAATGTTAAGAGATAGCCCACAGATTATTTTCGTATTAGTTTGCTTCTAATAACCTTGATTCAGCTGATCCCTTGAAAGTACTTTTGCCTTTCCAAATTGCAGAGAAATAAAAGATGTGGATAACCAAAGTAGAAATAGCTTAGGCCATTGAAGGGGAAGCCCAAAGAATGCAGAAACTTCAGATTAGTTAACAAGTACAGTGGGTACTCCATAAACACTGATTGTCACCAACTTTCTCATCTTTGGAGCACATTTGATTACCTGGTTCTCTGTCCTCTTGGCAACACCAGAGGACAGAACTATACCACCCCTTTTTAAAAAGAGAGAGAGAAAAAGAGAATGAGAGAGACTGTGAGCTGCACAGAAGTGCCTTATAGAGCCTTCTCCCCCACACTTAAGCACAGAAATCCTGGTTCATGCAGTCACTGTGTGGCATAACAAGAATGAGTTATAGCAAGCCATGAGTTCACCCCTCTTGGGTCTTTCTCCTCTCATCAACCATGGTTCAGAGCTAACTGCTCTTTGAGTTCAGAGAATTTTGCAAGCTGCAAATGATCTAAAAAAGAGGTTACTGACCTTCCTCTGCAGCTACATTAAGAGGAGGGGACAGAAGACGAAGGCATATTGCCTGAGTTCAAACATTGCATTAAGCCATAACATGATTTGTCTCATTTCAGTGTAGTACAATGTGCAGCTGAGGTCAGCAAAGAAACCAGGATCTGCTTTAGGACATTAAGCCACAGTTTTTTGGCTTACTGAATCAAATGCAAATGTAGTATAATGTGATGTATAAATAGAGAGCCCTAGAGTGACCAGAATTGTTCATGTACAAGACTGGTTCTGGGTTGTTTGGGAGTTGCCAAACATACCATGGTTAAACAAAGATGGCTTATTATGATATAGGAAAGCAGCCAGGATTCATCATCTTAATGTAAAACCATAGTTCAGTATTTTATGCAAATATAGTCATGCAGTGAGCTGGTTCACATATAACACTAAGCCATAGTATGGTTTGTTTGTTCATTTTTGGCTTGGGAAAATACATGAATTAGTTGTGTTTCTGCTAAGAAGTATGGTTTCTGGAGCCAATGGCTGGGTTTTGAAGGCAGGCTTGAGCATCTGGCCTTCTCTGTCTAGAAATTAAGCATTGTTTTTACTTCATAGGCTTTGAAAAATGTTTAAAACATCTTTACAGCTTGCTTTTTTTCCAGTTCTTGCTTCTTGGAATACTTTTTAAAAATATATTACCATATATGTCAGCACTTTATTGCTGGAAACCATTAAAAAGGAACTCATTTTAAATTAATATTTTAAATTAACTAGCATAAGTCTTAATGATGCTCATGAATAACAATGGTATTAGTAGCATCTTTTTTATACTCTTATTTTTCCATAGGGAGTGAAAAGTCCATTTGGCACTACAGTGGGGTGAGGTTTTTTAAATTATTTGTTTTCTACCTCCCTAATAAGTTTACATTAAAGCCATTTTCTTTTGTCACCCCCCCCAAATAATTGATTAATTTCCTATTAAATATCATTGCAGTTTACATGTTGGGACTCTGAGTGAAGTTGATGTGTGTCTTGATGGAAAGAAGGCAGCCTGAACTGGCCTTTCTCAAACCCCGTTTCCTTCAGCGATCCAGCCTCTGTCACTCATCTTCCTGTACACCAAGTTCTGCAGATTTACACAACTATTTTTACACATTCAGGGCTCCACAGCATGGAGGTCAAACACCCAGATATTGCATTAACAAGCTCCTAGACTATATGGCTATGTTCATACAACACCATTGTTTTGCACAAGTTACTATATTATATTATATAAATTAGGCAGATGGGTTAAGTTTCCAGACTGTGTCGCTGTGTTCACATCATACTGTAATTCTTTCATTAAATTCATCCATTTCCTGTCATTGCATAAGATAATTAAACCAAAAATTAAGTAGATGGGCTAAATTCACTCAGCACCTTAAGCCTGGGGAATTCTGGGAGTTGAAGGCCACACATCTTAAAGTTGCCAAGGTTGAGAAACACTGCTCTAAAGTAATGATAAATTAAAAACAGACCAGCCTCCCTTTTCCTGATGTTTTTTTTTCCAACTAAGTCCATTGGGGGAAAAAAACAACAATGGAATTTTACAGTAATTAAGAACAGAATATTCAGTTCCAATTGCAACAGTATTTCCCATTGGACCAATGACACCAGCGAACTCACCAATAACAGCTGGACTAAAAATGCTTTTGGTGTTTTGTTTCTTTGCCTGCCCCCCCCCCGCAAAAAACCAGGCCCAAAATGAATAGCATTAATAATAATGTTTACGGTACTTCATATATGGAAGTTGTGGAAATAAGAATGATTTGCAAGGACACAAAGGTATGGAGAGTTACAGCAAAAAACAGACATTGCTGAGATTTTCCTCTAGCCATATTACAGGGAGGGGCAACTGCAGTGGGTGACACTTAACCCTAAGGCCCACTATCTGAGTTCATACACTGCGTTAAACTATAACATATTTTATCTGTCTTTCATTTCATCTGATGCACCAGCAAGGTCAGTAGACAAATCCTGACACTAAACCACAATTTAGGGTTTGTTACTTTGTTTTAGAGGGACGTGGTGGCGCTGCGGGTTAAACTGCTGAGCTGTCGATCGGAAGGTCGGCGGTTCGAAACCGCGCGGTGGGGTGAGCTCCCGTTGTTAATCCCAGCTCCTGCACACCAAGCAGTTCGAAAACATGCAAATGTGAGTAGATCAATAGGTACCGCTTCGGCAGGAAGGTAACGGCATTCCGTGAGTCATGCTGGCCACATGACCCGGAAGTGTTTACGGACAACGCCGGCTCTAAGGCTTAGAAACGGAGATGAGCACCGCCCCCTAGAGTCGGACTCGACTGGACTTTACGTCAAGGGAAACCTTTACCTTTACCTTTACTTTGTTTTTAATTCCCCTCTCCTTTGGCTCAAAACAAATGGCGAGAATAATGTTTATGGCACTGTGTTTCCAGGAGTTGCACAACCAACAGTGTCAACAACTGGGGACCCCAAAGCTGGATCCATCCCCAAGGAGATTATGAACTGTCAACACTATTGCTCTGAAATGGGTCAGAGAGAAGCTCTATTTCATCGCATTCTCCTGCTTTCCAGATTTTTCAGGGTTATTGTCTGAGTTTTTGCTGCTGTTGCTGCTGCTTTTTTTTAAATGAAATTTCTGGTCCTCTGCATGCAGTGACTGACAAAATGCAGTTCAGGCTTCAAAGTAGCTAAGACTGACATTTGCCTCCATCACTTAGTGTGTGCAAACACTTGGAAGCGCCTTTACAATCTGCACCCATTTCCTTCTGTGCAAATAACCAGAAACAGAAACTTCATTTTAAAAGAAAAACAAAGCATTGTGTTCAGGAAAAAAACAAACCACACACCTATTCTTAAGATGGGGGAGGGTAAATGCACAATGCCTGAGCCATGCACCACTTTTGCAAAAACTGGCATTCCCTTATTTAATGCAAGATACAATTGTATCTCTCGGCAACTTACTCAGCTGCCTATATTTTGCAATGCTTTATGTGCCACCCTATGCCAGACCATAGGGCTAAAGGCCTGCTTCTTGCTGTGTCAAAGACAAATGCATTGAGGATTCAACCTCCACTTACACTTGCGTGTAAGCAAACCAGCATCACAATTAAGCTGAGTAAAAGAAAGCATTGGCCCAAAAAAAAATCTTGCTGTCTTGCTCAGTGGGAAATGTGGCTCCTACAGAAACAAAAATGGATTAAGACAACCGGAAACCCAACCCTTGAATTCAAAGGTTGAAGTTACTGATGAGGTCACGTGTGCATATATATAACTTATTTAACTAAAACTACAACTTGTTTAACTGTAAAACTAATTTTCCGCTTGTATGTCTGCTTAATCTGCTAGATCGTAAACGTGGCTCACAACCCATAAAAGCTGGCTTCATCCCCATTAACTAAACTAAATATCATGAGCATTTCAAAATAAACCTTAGAAGCATTTATTTACTATATTCAAATCAATTTATTTATGGTCCCAGGCCAATAAAACACAAGTACAAAATTTAAAATACAGAAAACCCAAACCTATAACAATAATGAGAAGAGGATATGTCTTCATTTGTTTTTATGTTTTATTGATTTTATTGTAATTTGTTTGATTCTTGTCAGCTGCCCAGACAACTAACATTTCTGACAATTGGGTTTATTTATTGTATTTTAAAAGGTCCCAGTCTCCCTCCAGTTTGCTCCAGCAAGCCTCATGGGAAGGTTGCTCCCTCTGAACAGCCCTGCAAAGCAGGGTAGATTAAGCGGGTTCAGTGGCCCAATTGCAGTCCATGAATTTCATGACTGAACGAGGATTTGGAACAGGATTTCACAATCCAACAGCAATACTCTATAATCTATACTAGAGTTCCCTAACTCAATGCATGGTCTTAGTGCTCCACATGACTTGTTTTCTTTTGATGCTGGTCCTTGGTTTTCTTGTGTGTGTGTGTGTGTGTGTACATACACACACACTCATTCCTATCCTCAAAGGGTCTGGATGGTACAAGTAGTGATAGTCCATGGATTGGGTCTTGGCCAGAAGTGGTCAGTTGCATACCACTGCCTTAAGGGGTTGCCTTGCATCCCAAAGTTTAGGGCTCCTTAAGTTTTTCATCAATGACTTATATATTTTGGCCGAAGAGCTGTGGTTGTTAATGAATTCAGCTTAAAAGAGCCCTCTTGTCCATTTTATTAGCCAGTAAGCTCAATTCCGTGAGCTTCCTTCCCATTAGCCCAGCCATCCTCCACCTAATACCACCCTGGTTGGGATGTCTGAAAGCCACAATCCCAGCCCCTTTGGAAGATGCCAGGTTGGGACAGGCTGCACTTGTTTATGAACTAAGTGGCCAAATAAATACATGTGAGAAGAAAGGGGTTGATGGTAGTGGGGTGTAACATCAAGCAAACAAAAGCATCACCATCTGCCAATGAGAGATTCAGCTCCATTCTGTCACATCCAAGGCCCTACCAGGTCCCTAGCTCATGCTGGAACAGATGGAGGGCCGATACAAATGCCTCCCTTTCTTTCTGCTCAGCTGTCCTCAGCTGTTTGCTAAAACTGCAAGCCCTGCATTCTTGGGTTGCTAAGGCTGGTTCCTGGTGCTGACATGGCACATCTGATAGGGGAGTCACCATCTTAAGCAGCCACAGAGCCAAATACCACAGTTCCAAGCAGCTGACCTGCTAGTTAGTTGACCAGGCTCCTCACAACCTTTAAGAAAATCACATTATCACTTGGAAAAATATGTGAACCTGCCACAGCAAGATTCCACATCAAGTAGCACATTGCATGAATCAAGCCAATTGTAGTTTACTTAACAACCCACAACTAAACAGACCATGTCTTAGTGGGATCTTTATATTTCATATGAGGTGAATCAATGTGTTTTTATCTGGATCAACCCTTGACTGCTATGCAAACATGTTTTTAGGAAGGTAATACCACTGAAACATAGAAAAGACAGTTTTATTAGAATTCAAAACGAGTTTATTAGAATGCTGCTAATGAGACTACAAATACTCCTTTCTTATTGGCTTATTTACAAAAGATTACAAACACTTTACAGGTAGTCCTCACTGAATGACTGCAATTGGGACCGGCAACTTTGTCACTAAGCAATGCAGTCATTAAGCAAGACATCATGTGACTGCACCAGACTTACATCAGTGACTGCGACTTACTACCGGCTTCCTCATTGATTTTGCTTGTTGGAAGCTGACTGTGAAGCTTGCAAATGGTGATCATACAACTGTGGGACACTGATGGTCATAAGTTTGAGGATCAGTTGTAAAGCTACTTTTTCATTGCCCTTGTAATTTTGAATAGTGGCTAAACAGGGCAATCATTAATGAAGAACTACCTGTATTATCATGTTTCAGAATAGATTTGGAAAGTAGCCTTTGGTGAAAACTTGGTCTAAAAAGCTTGAGTCTATCAATGAAGCCAATACCACCCTTTGCATAAATATCACTTTTTAGTGCTGTCAGACTGATCTATTGCAGCTTCATCTAAGTTTCGACACTAAACTTGTCTGCAAGAAGTGGTTTTCTGTTTATTTTTAGCCCCAGCCTTACCTGTGACCAAAACTAAACAAGTTAATTCAAACTCTTTCTTGAAGGTTTTACTAGTGATTTACGGTGAATTGCTGCCTTTTCTCTCTCCCTTCTCTCTGGGTCACTGGAAGGCTAGACTAAGAGTAGGAGAAGCTTGAGCTCCTTGGAGAGAAATGCTTGTATGTTCAAATGAAATCAGAAACTAAGAGGTATGCATAACAGGTAGTCCTCAACTTATGATCACAACTGGGACTGGAACTTCTGTTGCTAAGTGAGCAAGTTGTTAAGTAAGTCATGCCCAACTACCTTTTTGCCATGGTCATTAAGCAAATCACTACAGTCGTTAAATAAATCACCATGGTCGTTAAGCGAATCCAGCTTCCCCCATTGACTTTGCTTGTCAGAAGCCAGCGGGGAAGGTTGCAAATGGCGATCATGTGCCTCCAGAATGCTGCAACTGTCATGGTGCAAACCGGTTGCCAAGTGCCTGAATTTTGATCATGTGACCACAGAGATGCTGCAGTGGGTTGTAAGTGTGAGGACGGGTCACAGGTCACTTTTTTCAGCGCAATCGTAACTTTGAATGGTCACTAAACAAATGGTCATAAGTCGAGGACTACCTGTACTCGTTTCTCCCTGCCCCCACCCCCGCCTCTCTAACCAACTTATTCTGAAACTGAAAGAGCAGCAGATTTTTCAGCAATCTTTTGGGGGTAAGCATTTTCAGGAACCCCATGATTCTTCCTTGCAAAGTCTGGCTTTAGCCAGGCTCATAAACCACCTAATGGAGAGAGATTAAAAAGAGTTAACAGCAATTATGCAGTGAAACGTATGTACTTGGGTTCTCAGCCTGGAAAAATATATTGCTATGATTTTTCAAATAAAAATTCGAAGGTCTGCTTTCTGATTAAACATTATCTTTCTTGAGGACAACCCAAATAACACTCTCACCTATGTACCTTGTGTTGCAGCAAGATCCAGAGAACATGCAGATGTACAGTACGTTGCTGGGAAAGAAATGGTCATAGTCGAGGAGAACATATTAATCTAAGAGCAAAGAATCTTGATGTGAAAAGGATCAGCTAAAAGGCTCTATATTTTCTTTAGAACAGAGTACAAGAATGTTAAGTCATTTCTACAGGGGCTCCCTGTTTATTTTTACATATAATAAAGACTGCCAATAGGAGCTCTTCGTGGGTTTTTTTAGTTTCATCTCATCCCCTGCTGCTGATTTGGTTTTAATTAGATATTTTCACATCCCTTCCACTGTACTCCTCTGAATGTTTACACAGTGAGCAATCGGCCTTGTGCCCTAGAAAATATGTGGAGGACAACCACAGAATCTCAAGAAAAGGCCTGGAGATTATTAGGAATATGGCAAACCAGCAGTCAGCCATGCTTTGGTGTTGTCTGGTCTTGGGTCTGCACATCTGTTGTGGGTGTTGGGAGAAGAAGGCACACCAACAAGTTTGGTTCTTCTAGCTTTGTGCTTTGCTTTGCTGATAATGACCTGGGAATAGAGTGACTTTGTTTGTTAGAGGACATAATGTCCTTGGAAGAGGGGCAGATACAAAATTAGCATCAAGGGGGAGAGTCTTAATTTTGGCAAATCGAGTTCATAGAGGATTCCAAGAAGCAGCAGCTAACAAGGGACATTAGGAAATGGAGAAAAGGGAGGGAAAAGTAGGACTTTTGTCTTGAAACACATCTGGAATGATTTTTTTTTTTTGGTATGTGTCATGTTCACTGATTCAATGTAGTTTATACATCGTAACGTTTCACATGCCATGGCGCTGACGCGCGTTTTTGTTTGGGAGGGAGCTGCTGTGAGACCTTGTACCAAGCTCTGTATGTGAAATCAGTACAATGGAATGTGTTTGGCTTATCTTATCTGTTCAAGGCCTTTTCCCGCAGACCATCAGAGACCATTAGGAGCACCTGGGATTGTGAACTTGAGAAGACTCTGCGGGGGCAGGGATTTCATTTGCACCAAGGGTTTTTAGTTTGAATTTGGCGCGCTTTCATCATTCTCAGCTTTCTCTGTGATCCTGCATACTATTCTTTAATAAATCAGATATCTTTGAATTCCTGCTCATGAATCTGATGGTGTTTTAGAATAGGCAACCATTACAGTATGCCCATACATTGTTTTTCTTACAATACCTGATTTATGAATTTAAGTTCAGCTCTCAGCTGGTTGGTAAGGTACCTCATCACCACAGGTAGCAACTTCCCTTGCAAGGCTGGACTTCCCATGACCAGGCTTGTGAGTTCTATACATCGGTCTAGTCCATATACTCAGTGATAGGGCAGACTTCATTATAAAGCTATTGCTGCTTCTCCAGAAACAACTCTGAAATAACTTGAGGGATGGGTTTAAACCATCCAAAGGCCATGTTGGCACCAAACAAGCCAATTCCAGCCCCACGAACCACCATAGAAACAGGACTTTTAAGCCACCCTGCCCTCACGGTTGTACATTTCCTCTACCAGAACCTCTTGCAGATGCAAAGCAGGACCTTGACTTCTCATAGAGGTCCAGATTAGAGCTCCCAAAACATTGCTTGGGATACGCCATTCCATTGAATAGCAATGAACAGAGGAACATGGCACAGACGTTGCATCATGTCTTTCATGTTGATGGGCATCTTGGCTACCTTGTACCTTTAAGAGACTTAAAAGATTAGAGACCTTCTTAGCAATTGCAATGTGCAGCCTTGACTATTGTTAAACAACCTTTGGGATAGGAAGGACATTTGGAATTTGGGGAGCATGCTGCCATGATGGGCATGACCCATCACAAATAACAATCTAGCAGAAGGTGAACCTACTAGCATGTTCTTTACTACCCCCAGTTGTTTATGAGGTACAAAATCATTGCTGAAAAGGATTGGTCAGTTGGTCTGTCCATCCGTCCCACTCTAAGAATCAAGGCAGTATACGTATGGTTGAGCCTAAGTTTATTCTCAACGTGACAACTATGCAAGGACTGAGATAGAATAATTGGACTGTGGGCACTTGCTGACTGGGTATGATAGATTAGGGGCTACCATATCTGGGCTACAAAATTTTGGACGGTTCCTGGATGATAGCAAAGAGATGCAGAAAACTCCAACGCTTTCCTGCTGTTTTGGGATAGCCGTACCTAGGGTCAATTAGTAAAAATATTAAATAAATGAATAGGTTTATTAAATAAACCAAGCAAGTTTGGCAGGAGTCTGATGAACCCCAAAAGCCTGGAGATCCATTGGTGCTATAGAGTTCCTCTTGTCTAACCCTGAGAGCCACATGACCAAGAAAAGGAGGGGGTCGACAACCAAAAGAAGAAAGATGTTCGTAACATTCACATAATGTTTACAATTTAAATCAAAAGATCTTATGTCTCACTGGAGTTAGAAAGTTCAGCTCAAAGAGGTCTGTATTCCTACTGGCCTGCTGTCAAGGTGCAATCGCACATGGACAATGTTGATGATCCCCCTTTTAAAGTTGTTGATTTCCTAGTGAGGCTGTCTGTCTGCAGCCTTGGAACCCATATGTCCTTTGGCCAGATTTCCAGGACTCTCTGCAAGGAAGCAGTTTAGAACTCTGAGCAGTTTGATCCTTCCCTTAGGAGTCTGCCAGCCATAATTAAAGAATAAAAGAGAAAGGAATATTGGAGAAATGAAACTGAGAGAGAAAGGAGGGTGTCAGAGCAGGGTTAGCCTGCCGACTTACTCTGCATCTTCCTTGCCAGGCACCTCCCACCCTCACATGCTATGTCCAAGAAGTAAGTGTTGAAGATTATTCTCAATCCTCGACAGAAAAAAAAAAATCAAGAAGTGATAGCTTTCATTCCCCAATTATTTCTCCTACCCTGATTCAGAACAAAATCAAATCTAATTCACTGAGTTTTACACAGAAGAAAAGATGGGCAAGATTGTAAATCCAACACATGGATTAAGTTTCTGTTGTTCTCTGGCTAAATTAAGAAACATTGAAAATGTAAAGGAAAATCATCAGAAACATAGACTCTTCCCCTCTGTTCTTTGATTTTCTTCTGCTGCAATAAAAGTGTTACATTAACAACTCCTGCTGTGTTCCTTAACACACCCAATCAAAGGTTACACTAAGGCAAATAAATAGGTTTCACAATTACAATACATGAAAGCCACTGAAATTTCAGGAAATGCATTTAGGGCTGTATTAAAACAGCAGTTTTAAAGTCTATAAATTTAATTACACTGTTTAAGGAATCACACTTAAGAGGTCTGGAATCCACTTACCCACTAAAGACAGACCTACAGCTGTGACTCCTGATGCATTTGCCTCTAAATAGGACAAACTAAACATACACTCTTATTGACTTACCAGCTTTTGTGCAATGTTTGCTCTCAATTTTACAAAATGTATTGATTGTGCTAATGCACTGCAAGTCTCCCTCAGTTTCAGGCTTGAACAACTTTTCAAAAAAGCCTCCTACAGTGATTCCCTTGTTCCCACCCCCAGCTTTTTCTGCAAGGCTACCATCATCACCTGGCATTCTCTCTACCAAGGACATTATCACCATTAAAATTTATTTATCAAATTCCCCTGTTCCCTGTCCCCGTTCAGGGGAATGCCCTTTTAATGTCATCCTATTCCAAAGTTTACCATTTCCCATAATTTCTGACGCTCTGATGTTGCCTCCCCCAGCTCTCTCCCTCTCTCCCTCTGCTTGACCTCTTAATCCCCTCCATTATTTCCATTTGTTAAAGAAATCCAAACTGTAAAACATGGATGTCAGGCTTTCAATATTTTTTGTCACTCCCTCATCTTCCTTCCTTGTCTCCTCCTGTTGAATGTTTTAAACTGAAAACAGATTGAGTTCAGGTCACCCAGTGACTTCTTGTTGTGAACCATGGCCCAAAGGTAGCACACTTCCTTGGTTAGGAACCAAACTTCGTTGCTCTACAAAGCTCCTCAGATAAGTCCACCAGCCAGGCTGACTGCAGCAGAAATTCCACAACATAAAGAAGGCTGCCTATGGCAGAGAGCAGTAATACCCAAAGTTATATGGAGAGGTAAGTGAAGGGAAGGCTGTTCTAATCTCTCAAATGAGAGCTGTTAAAATTTGTTTGGAGACAGAAGATAGCAGTCGAGTTTAATTAGCAGTAGCTTCAGCTTGTTTCCTGTTGATGATTTGGTTTGGGTTAGATAATGATGTCTTTTTCAGTGCAATAATGTTAACACCCCAGTGTGGGCAAGACGACTTAACTAAAGTCTGCAGAAAGAATTATTGCAATCCGCCTGCCTTCTATAGAAGACCTGCATATTGCAAGGGTCAAAAGGAGGGCAGAGAAGATACCTGCAGACCCTTCGCATCCTGGACATAAACTGTTTCAACTTCTGCCATCAGGACGGCGCTACAGAGTACCGTGTGTCAAAACATCTAGACATTGAAACAGTTTTTTTTCCTCGTGCCATTGCTCTGTTGAACTCCTAATTCATGTAGCATGATATGATTGACAATGTATGCTAAGTCATGACTGCTGAGATGTGACCAGTAATGCTCTATTAAATGTGAACATATGTTAGACAACCGATGCAGTATATTGTCCCTTAATTCTCCCTTTAAATAAGAGTGTTAGTTAATAGCTGTATTATTTCCTTCAATTTTTCTTTCTTGATTGTATAGTTTTAGTAAATAACATTACTTTACTATTGTTTATTTTTGATGTTATGTAAATATCTTGAGAGCTCTTCCACCGAAGCCAAATTCCTTGTATGTCTAATCATACTTGGCCAATGAAGTATTCTATCTATCTATCTAAACAGAAGACAGGACAGAAATCCAGATTCAAAATGCAATTTTGGAGCACATGTGGATATGCATGTAGCACTTCTCCACTATGCCATTACCAAAAGCATCTTTTTCAGAGATCAAGAAATACTTGATCCCAGATCTTGGGTGGAAAAATCTGGATGACCTTTAGATGACAGGTGAGAATTCAAAGCTTCCTTCCATCCACAGTAGCGGCTGTCTAGATTTTTGCACTGCAGCCCTACTAGTAAATACGTTTAGTATTGTAGCCTTAATACAGGAACTTTGGCAAATATCGCTGATGGGATAAAGCAGCCTAAGCCATAATGTGTGTTCAGCTAAGTTGTTAATTAAGCTACAATGGCCTAGCATGCCAATACGAAGTCCATACCAAGCCAACCATATTATTGCTGTACAAATGCATGATCCCAAAATGATAATACAACTGGTTAGCAAAGTCTCATAGCTTATGGTGGGGATATTGGGATTCCCATCTGACCCTGCTGCTGGAGGCCTCACCTGTGGCCAGAATAAAGAACCCATGGCTTCTAGATGTTGTGCTGTGTCAGCAGAACTATTGGATCTGGAATGCAAAAATCATATAACCAACAGATGCCATCAAAGAATTTCTGTTGATTTTTGCTGCCTAGGGTTTATATGGATGTTTGCAGTCCAGTTCTAGTAACTTTAATTCAACCGTGCCCTTCTGGCTTGTTTGGAAAACCATGGTTAGAAGATATTAGTGAGGTATAAGAAACTGAGCATACAGTACAAGCTGTTCTGTCATGTTGAAAGTGAGTTTAAGTAAGATTGCTCCATTGGCTGATTTTCTTTTCTGCTCCAATTGCTCACTTAACATGAAGCTCTCTTATATCAGCCTGCGTCAGACCCCTAGTGCATCTAAGCCAAGATTGTCTATTCCAGCTTGACAAAGTCTGGTCCTCACCCAGGCTAGTTACTTGGAGACTGAAACTATTCCCCTTCCCAAATGTAGAACCAGATCAGGCACAATACACCTTCTATCATGTAAGGTTTCCAACTGGGATTGCATCTCTAAGTGAAGGGGAACAATGGTCTTACACACCTGGCAGTTCACATTAAAATTCAGCTTTATTTGCATTGTTCTTCAGGAGAAATACCTAAGATGAAACATCTGCTACATTTTTTGCTTCGCATTTTAAAGATGGCAACTTGTGATTTCAAGATTTCACTCCTCCACCCTCTCAAAATTAAGGCAGAAAGGTAAGAAGAAACACATCCCATGACAGCAGAGCTATGGAAGTTGACCCCATCTGGCAAATTCCAAGTAATTTGATGTTGATCATTCTAATGTGGGCAAGAGGACATCATGTAGTTCGAACACCGTGCAATTATTTACAGTAGGTTTCTCCAACTTGGTATCTATCAGGGGCTAACTACCTACCAACTTCTCTCTCTCTCCAGCCAATCAGCTGAGCTAGCCAACAATGATCAGAGTTATAGTTCAGTGACCTGAAAAACATATTTGGGTAGGACATTTGGTCATAAATTCAATACTTCTAACTGGCCAGAAAAGGCTGAGTGTTTGTATTGGACAACATCTGTTCAGTGTACCATTATTCAGTTAGAATGATGCATATCAGCTAGGAGGGGAGGAAATGGTGATGTCATCATGGTGCAAATGCCATGACTTAGATCCTTGCACCATGCCATGACTTAGATCCTTGCACCATGATGTAATGGTAGCACTTCTTTGATGGCATCACTGGGATTTGTTACAGATGCTGCTGCTTAGGTGGTCAGATAGATCAGAAACATTCACTGAGCAAGGTGCTCCAAGTACCACAGTGGGTTGTTTTGGTGGCATAAATAGTTTTAAAATAAATACACATTGAGGCTCACACTGATCTGCCCTTGGCTACCGAAGTAGAGATGAATTAGAGAATGGGGAAGCCAAAGCCTGCCTTGTACATTTTCCCAAAAAGATTATTTCTGGTCATGGTAGAAATGGATGGCTGCCATCTTGTTATTCCTGTAAAAACCATTATCTTAAGGAATCTAAAACGCCAGACCAAGGTACCAGGAGGGCGCCAAGTGCACTCAGCACCCTTAAATACACATCTGAGTCTAGTCTCCATACTTAATTTCAGCTCTGAGCTCATTAGTGATATAGTTCGTCAGCATTCCAAGCAATTTCTCTTGAATGGCGCCATTGGCCATGACCAAGGCCATGAGCTGGGCTGTGTCAGTCCAGTCCAGATTCTGAATAATGGCACAGGCATTTTCGTAAAGCCGCTGCTGCTCCACAGGAGGCAGTTCCAGGATAATCTGAGGAATGGGCTTGAACTGTCCAGCGGTCATCCAGGCCCCAAGCAAACCACCAATGGCACCTCCTAGAAAAACAGAACAGAATGCCATCTTTAAACTGTCTCACAAACAGCCACAACTATTTGCAGATGCAGGGCAGCATCTTTTCTGATGCAGATCAAAATCCAACTCCACAGACCTTGGCTCTGGGATATTTTTAAGTTACATTGTCCTCTTATATATATATTTAGTATATATATTTAGTTTATAAATGTATAAATCTTTTATACTTTTTATACACAATTCCCTTTGGACTCCCACTTTTTCTATCTTTTATACCTTCTATGTTTCTTATTGTAATGGTATGTGGGAGATGGAGCGAAGAGATGCTGCGTAGGGAATGGTCAGGTAAGAGACAGCATAGCCTGCAGCTGTATAGTGGGAAGGGCAAGAGGCTCAGAAGGGACCCTCCCAAGGTTATCAGGCTGTAAAGGAGACGGCAGGAGAACTGCACTTTCAGACTTGCACGATTCTGTTAATGTAGCTTTACAATAAAGTAGAATTAGCTTATCTGGTTGTGTTTCCTGTCTGGTCTACCTGGTAAGGTGTGCGCACGTAAGCACACACACACACACATATATATTTATATTAGTGTTTTACTTTATACACTTTACAATGACTGTACCCCATCCCCTTATGGTCTTGGATCATAATATAGATTTGAATGTGGAAAGTCGCTTTAATTTAAACTGAATATAACTGCATTCATCAAATGCAGTTAACAGAATGGCTCCTTCCCCTTCTTTAATATCTACCCCCATCACATTAGAAGCTACAATTGGGAGCACCCAGAGCTTTCCAGGGGCCACATCTGCACATATCTGAAGACATTAATTTACCAACAGCAATGCCAGGTGGGCCTGCCATCAAACCTCCAAAGAAAGCAGTTGTTCCCACCACCAGTGCCCCTCGTCCGGAGTGCTTGAAGGCAGCCTTCATTTTTCGCTCTTCAGAAAGATGGCAGAGGAGCTGCATCACATCGTTCATGCTAATAGGCATTGTTACTTCTTTGGACCTGAAACAGTTGTAAAAGAACCTTAATCCAGTTCTCTTTTTTTCTCCCACACATAGAGCTTAGAGCTGTTTGCTACACTTTTATCTTTTTCGTGCGCTGTAATCCAGACACACACACACATACCCAGATTTAATCATCAAGTTTGTATCTATGGCCTGGTTAGTACTTGGATACCAGAGTCATACAGTACATCTCTGAACAGTAAAATGTATGACTCATATTGGAGTTGTAGGGGACTTTGATAACTCACTCGCCCTGCCAGGAACCTGACTGTTCCCCCAAAAGGGGAATTAAAAAAATAAAAATAAAACATTCCAAAGCCAAAAATAAAATAAAATTTAAAACATTAAAAATCTCAGAGCGCAAAGTAACTTCAAAAACTCAAAGCCCAAGACAACATAACATTTTAAACCTTACAAATTTCAAAGCCATTTGCATTTCAAGAAAAGTTCCCACTAGCATCAGGGAGGTGACAATTTTTGAAATATGAAATATACCTTGCATTTTTTCACATAATTAAGATCAAATCCAATTTGGCCCTAACATCTCACTTACTGGGGGTGGGGTTGAGAAGGAGAGCTCCTGTCCTCAAATTCTGAACAATTTTTAAAAAAAATAAAATATACGATACATTTGTGTTCTGTATACCAAGAATGCCCCAACAATGTCCTGCCATCCCCAGGCATTCAGAGGATCTTGACAGCCTCAGCTTCATCAAAGATGCCACATCACGTACATCAAGATCATACCTTAGTTGAAGGTCACTAGTGCAGAATGTACAAAGCCCCTGCTATCCTCTTTCATTTTCCATTTCTGTCTTTGACCAAGACTGGATAACTACCACTCCCTTCCTTCTGCTTTTTAATGCAAACCTCTGGCTTCTTCCTCAATACCCCCATTATTGTTTTTATTTATTTGATTGTTTTCTATCCCAACTTTCCTCTCTCTTGATTTTCCTTCTTAGCAGTAATTTTTTGCAGATGACTGGCCAATAAGGAAAAGGGATTGGCCAAAAGTCACCCAGGGAACTTTTATGGTTGAGCTTGAACAGTCCTGGGCCAACATCTTAACCACACCACACTGACAGCAGGATAAAGTATGAGCTACAGGGTATCTCAGACTGTCTCATTTTAAGGCATGTTTTCCCTGCATTTTCAGTTCCTACTTTCCAACTCATACTTAGTACCCAGAGACAGTTGGAGTGACAGGTCTTTTCTTTCTTCCATTCTTCCTCCCTCTTTCTCTCTCTCTGCCCCTCCTCAGAGTGTTCTGCCTTTTTCTATTCTAAGTAGCGGGTCTCAGAAGCGCCCAAGCCAAGAGCTGAGAGAAAGAATATTTCTAAGCAAAACCCCCCCCAAATATTCAAGATAAAAACTATTTTTAGAAGAAAAACGGAGCGACTCATTTCGGGGCTTCCCGGAGCGCTGCCTTGAGCACTAGCCAGCGTGGCCAGCGGCAAGGGAATATGGGAGCTGTAGTCCATCTCCCACGTCCGGAGGGCAGGCAAGAGGGTGCTTGGCGAAGGTGCCGCTTTAAGCGCTTGGAAGCCACGTTCCCTGGCGTCTGCCGGGCAGAGGCCCCTCCTCTCTTTCCCCTTCCGCAGCTTGCAAGGCCGGCCTCTCTTTCCCCAGATGCCACCGCCGCCGCGCGCGGGGCTGCGCTCCACTTTCCAGGCTCCCTACCTCGAGCGGGGGCGCGCGTCGGCCTTGGCGCCGGCAGGGCCGCGGGGACAGCGTTGGCCGGAGACTCCGACCGCAGCGCGGAAGGCTGGGCGGGCAGGGACGAGAGCGCGGGGGGAGGATCTTGCCTTGCCCGGCCGCGGCTGGCCCTCAACAGCTGCGCCGTCGGCAGGACGCTATCGCGGAGGGCAGAGCTCTGGTGCCTTTAACACCTCCCTCGCAGGCAGGGGTTCTGCAGCCTGGAAACCGTTCAGGGCGGAGGCAGGCTGCAAACAGTGCCCACGAAGAGCGCTGCCGAGCTGCGCCTTGAGCTCCCGACTGGGCTGCTTTCCGAAAGCGCAGGCGCCTTGCGCGAAGCGGCTTACATCATCCGCAGGGCAGTCGCGGCGCCGATAACCTGGTGAATGTGTAACTCTTTTTTATCATCCTGATCCCCGACCCGAACGACCGAAGTGGCCAGCGCCTTCGTCGTGTTGCGTCGGGGTGCAAAGTTGCGAGTAAGCACATTCCGATCCGGATTCATGTGACTAGCCGGGAAGAAGGGCCTAAGTTCTGTCGCTGGAGAAAAGGATGGGAAGGCATTGCCTACCTGAACTAGGTAGCCATAGAAAAGGTGTTGCCTGTAGATCGTCCAGAAGAATCTTAAAATTCTTGCTGGTGCTTTGGAGTTGCAAAAAGAACCAGGTATCAACAGTCCGAAAGAGCCCCATGTTATAACTGGGGTGGTGAATCACAGCTTATTCCCCAATTCCCTGTTGCTGGAGTTGAAGCCAGAGCCACATGGAATCTATCACCCCCCACCGTCTCCCACATACACCCACCCACCCATTTTCAGACATAAACTTATTTTATTCAATTCATGTTATTCAAGGGGGGGGGGTGTCCCCAGGAGCAGGCATCTTTGAGTGTAATTCCTGATGACATCATGGACAAATCCGTGGAGAGTGATCCACTGTTTTGCCTTAGGATATTTCTAGGGTTGCAGATGTCTGCCTTTCAGATAGACTTGAGATACATTTTTATGACATTTTTTATGAACTACAGCTGTAGTTGTGGTCTGTTGTTTTCCTGTGTTGTTCTCCACCACCACCACCCCCGCCCCCTAAGTCTGGCTCATTGTGACTTTTACAAGAGGCAAAAGCATTCTTGCAGACTGGCAAAGTACAATTGTGAGAGCCAGTTTGGTCTAGCGGTTAAGGCAATGGGCTAGAAACCAGGAGACTGTGAGTTCTAGTCCCACCTTAGACATGAAAGCCAGCTGGGTGACCTTTGGCCAGTCTCCTCTCTCAGCCCAAGAGCCAATCAGGCGTAGTAGGAGAGTTCTAGTCCCGCCTTAGGCATGAAAGCCAGCTGGGTGACCTTGGGCCAGTCATTCTCTCTCAACCCTAAGAAAGAGGCAATGGCAAACCACTTCTGAAATCTTGTCAAGAAAACTACAGGGACCAGTCCAGGCAGTCACCAAGGATCAGACACGATTGAATGGCAAAAAAAAAGTACAATTAAAGCTGCTTCTGGACCTTTAGTTAGTACTTTCCACCTTCTTTTAAAATGACTAATTTCTTTCCTACTGGAGCTTTATTGAGTCATTTCCAGTTTCTCACAGTCAGGTCATTCCTGAACTAGCCTCTTCATTCATTTTTGTTCTGTTCCAATAAGTTCAGAATTACTACATTTTTTTTAACCAATGAAATTTTTTATAGTATTTTGTTGTCGCCGCAGGTTAAAAAGAGGAAATTGTGAATAAAAGGGACGGAAACCTACATTCACGAGCCCCTTGAGAAGAAAGGGAACCAGAAGGAAATTCATAAGTAGTGTATTTCTAAATACAATAATTTATTGTGATGTTACTTGTTCCTGCAGGCAAAATTGTACCAAATATATGACAATGTCTTGCTGATGGACTATCTTTTTAATTATTGTTCCAGCTGATTACAGAAGAACACTTTCTCAGAAGCACTAATGGGTCCTAGTATAGAAGAAATCAAGGAAGAAGCAGCAGCAGCCAAATAATCCATCACACTGGAACAGCTGATGCAGAAAAGGAAGAGACAATGTCTTGGACTTCATTTTTTATTACACAAGTAGCCCCCTCTTGTGGAAACATTAAAGGCAGCCTTATAAAGTATCTGACACAGGATAGCATAGATGTTATACTAATGGCCTCTAATGTCTTCACACACTTGGGTGGACCAGGAGCAGATCCACAATTCTTCAAATATGAGTTTGACCCACAGCATTTTTTAAAAAGTCCATTGGTCTCTATCACTTAACCTTGTCCCCGTCATTTTTTCCTGAACGAGGTTTACTTTGAGTATCAGAACTTGATAGGTGAAAAGTTGGTAGGGAGATGTCAGGAATGATCAGGGAGAAGAACACAGTTCATTACTCACACCCTTTTTCTGTGTCTTAAATTTCACCCTCCTAGTCATGTTTGAGAGGGACGCGGTGGCGCTGCGGGTTAAACCGCTGAGCTGCCGATCGGAAGGTCGGCGGTTCGAAACCGCATGGCGGGGTGAGCTCCCATTGCTCGTCCCAGCTCCTGCTCACCTAGCAGTTCGAAAACATGCAAATGTGAGTAGATCAATAGGTACCGCTTGGGCGGGAAGGTAACGGCGTTCCGAGTCGTCATGCTGGCCACATGACCCGGAAGTGTCTATGACAACGCCGGCTCTAAGGCTTAGAAACAGAGATAAGCACTGCCCCCTAGAGTCGGACACAACTGGACTTTACGTCGAGGGAAACCTTTACCTTTATCTAGTCATGTTTGGGATATCTGAAAAAAAATCCACCTTCCTTCATCCAATATAGCTTGGGTCTTACCTAAGAGTAAGTACTGATAAACTCAACAGAACTCAACTCTGCCATCAGCTGAATTCTGGAACTAGCATGGAATCTGCAACTTGCCTGCACTGCTTTCTCATTCTGGTTAGCTCTGCATACTTAGGAGATAAAAATCACACCAATATTCATTCTGCCTTTTTCTAGTGTTAACAACTCAGGATGATGCCAAACCAGATTTCTCAAACAATCATCTCTGGGAAAAGACATCAGTGGAAAAGATCAGGGAGATCAAGATCTAACAGTTCTTTGTTTCATGCTATTGGTAGAATCAACCCCATATGATCTACTTGGAGTGCTGAATCAGATGGGATTTGGACCAAACCAAATATGCTACTATGTGAATTACTACAGAGAGCTTTGGCTATTGGACAAGTTAAACAAGCATATAAATAGATGCTGTGATCAACTAGCTAATTCTGACAGAACACCCTGGAATGCTTTATTATAGATCTGCTACAAGACTTACTGAACAAAGATGCTCAGTTGGTGCCAATTCAGATTACAGACAAGCTATCACACCCTTCACCACGTTATAAAAAACTCCCTACCAGCAGAAAGCTAGTCCTTCAGAGATAAACTAGCCCCCAACCTTTCTCTGTGACTATTCTTTAAGCAAAAAGCAGTAAAAAATGCTGCCTTTTCTCAAAGAATTAATCTCTGAGATCCTTTGCCGAGTTTGTACATGTTCACGACTGATTGCTTGTGACACGTTGCCCAGCAGAGATGGTTAAGCAAGCCGGCAGGCTTAAACGCTGCAGTGTTGCAATGACACAAATAAGTAAATAATTCCTTTGCTATCTGTCAGACAGTAGATGTCTCCCTTTGCTTGCGGCTGTATAATGCCCTTCACAATGCGCACTAGGCAAACATCAACAGCCAGCATGAATTATTTTTCTTTCCCAAGCTAACATTCCCATCATGCTTTGTAGAAAATCCACAAGGGAGAGGAGATAATGTGGAATACAAGCCCTGCGAACAGAGCATCATGAAAGCAACAAATTATAACCTTCACCAAAGAGACCCCCCCCCCTTCTGTTAGTAGGATCACAATCCCGGTATTTTCCTCAGAGCCCGTTTCTTTGCCAGCAGGTTCAAGAGAATCATTGGGGAGAGTTAAGTGATTCCTTTCAAGCAAAGATTCTCATGACAACGTCAAGAGCGACCAAACGGATTTCAGGCACGTACAGGAAAGAGAGGCTGCTTCAGAATAATGCAGCCAAGACAATGGAGTTACTGTATCGGTAGCAGAGTGAAATACAGGAGGGGATTACAGTGAAAGAGAAGCAGCATAGCTATAAACATTGGAGGATTCTCACATGTCATGAAACTTGGCAGAACTTGTCTTTCTCCTGTTGTTGCTCTAGTCCTTGAACAATGAGGCTAAAACCCATGTGTACGAGTCAGTGGTATACTAGGGGAAAAAAACACACACACACGAGACCCTATCTAATCACGTTGCATGAAAAATCAGGAGAACAAAAGGACCGTGGATGGCTTCTCCTAACTGGGGAGATATTAAGAGTGAATGAAATGCTGTTCTGTGGATTTGAACTGAATGTGAAAACCTTAGGAGCCGTTGTTTTGTTCTGTTGGAGCTAAAGTTTTCTCTCACCTACAAAACTCTCTGAGTAGAAAAATTTGCCCTGCATTTAAAGAAATGATTTGCATGATGGCAAACGTTTGTTATATTTGCCTAAGCACACAAAGCTGTTTGCGTTATTGGTAACATAATCTGGCATCAATGAAAAAAAAAAGGAAGAATAGATTAAGACTCTCTAATGCTACAAATGACAGCCAGTTTAGTTTAATAGTTAAAATGCTGGACTAGGAAGAGGAGGACCGTGAGTTCTAGTCCTGCCTTAGGCATGAGGCCAGCTGGGTGACTTTGGGCCAGTCTCTCCCTCCCTCCCTCCCTCTCTCTCTCAGCCCTAGGAAGGAGGCAATGGCCAACCACTTCTGAAAAACCTTGCCAAGAAAACTGTCCAGGCAGTTGCCAAGACTGACTCAAAGGCGCCAAAATATGGAATGGAATGGAATGGAATAAAAGCTAGGAAGAAAGTCGTCTGCTTTTGTCCACACTTCACTACTGCAATCCCAAGGATCTTACAGTGCTGATCTTCGAGACAACCTAACCCAACACCTTTCCAAGGCAAATTCATGCCATTGTTAGACACTAAGCCATTATGGTTTGCTTGGTTTAAGGCTTAGTGTGCAATTGCACTTTCAACCTATAGCGTTGTAGAAACCAGAGCCCCATTTGAATGCTGATCCTGCTCAGGGTTCCAAAGATTGTCCTAAACCGTCAACTGCTGGTTTTCCCAGCCCTGAGACTAGACATCTTTTAACTAGGGCTACCAAGGATAAACCTGGAAATTTGTACATGAAGAGTATGTGCCTCACATTAGGGTTTTCAAAAAGAGTAAGGATACCATAGAGATAAATGTTGAAAAGAAACAGCCAAAACAATCTGTGATGCGCGATTCTTTCAGCAATAGTTTTTAATAATACCATATGGAATCAATGTACCGTATCTGAACCAAGGCCCCTGCACTCAACGTAAATCAAGCTTCTTTAGCCAGACCTGTTTGGTAGTGCTTCAAGCATGCTGACCATTTTCATCCCAAGCCCAGCTCCATTGTAATGTCTCCTTTCTGCCCTGAGTCTATATGTAAATGAAGCCTAGGAAGGTTTCTTGAATCAACATCTACAGAGCCTACAGACAGTGCGCAAAGTTGCAAGCAGTCTAGTATGATTCATCAACTTCTGTTTTGCAGCTTCCAAGCACACTTGAATTTCATCATCTTTTGTATTCTACTCTAAAATAAAAATATTACAGACTTTAACATTTAAATAATTGTCAAAATTACATGACTTTTATGGTCTGCTTTGAAGCCATGTTCAAGCTGGGGTTAGAACAAGGACCTGGGGAGATGTTGGATTCTCTTCTTTGGAAAGTTGCAGGTGGAGTACACATAGTTGTTTTACCTGCCAATGTGTGTCCAATATTTAAAAAACAGTTCAGTATCTTTCTTTCTTTTACACAATGCAAGCTCATGATAATTTTAACATGCCTGTTGTTGAGAAAAACTTGCCATGCCTGGTTTTGTTTTGTGATTTCTTGTTATCACTAGAGTGTGCTGTAGTTCACAAAATCTTATGAAGCAACAGCATTCTTAATGAGCCATCTTAGCTAGGCTATTCTGTATTTTAAATTCAGTCAAAACATCTCCAACTGAACATGCATCTATGTTTGAAGCAATGCATATTGATGAGAAACGATGAGTGGAACACAATTGTGTTCATCAGCCTGTACTGTATTGTTCAGGTTTTTTTTTTTAAATGCAGTATGTTCAAATCTCCATAACATTTATGTCATTTATATCATTTAATCCCACCCTTCCAGTGAGAACTCAAAGTGGCATGTGTAGAGGACTTACCCCAATTTTATCCCACAACCACAACCCTGTGAAGTAGTTTGGGCTTCACAGGGTTGTGAAGTGAACTTGGATCTCCCCAGTTGGACTCCAAAACAGTTCACTACTACAATACATTACTTCACATTCTCTTAGGAATGCTTACAAAATAAAATAATGCTGATTGTGCAGACCGTCACACTAAGCTCTGCAGTAATCTTTAGAATTGCCTTATATATGTAGGACTGGATTACAATATAGATTAGGAAACATTATTAATCACACTTGGTAGATCAACTGTGGCTTCTGAAATAGCAGCAGACATCTGGAGGCTTGGTTTTCACTGAAGGATAAATACATGTCTAGTCTTAAGATTTCAGTCTATAGGTATGCCCTAGGTATAAAAATGGAATCACAGCATCCTCTACTTATGGACTCAGGTTGGAATAGACCTTAAAACTATTCTATTTTCACATCCCATCCTTCCATTCCATTCCATTCCATTCCATTCTTCTGCTCAGTATAGGTTCTAAACCAACTCTGACAGATGACTATCCAGTTTCTATTTGAAGATCTCTAGTGGAGCAGAACTCATCACTCAATTCAGCAGTCTGTTCCATTGGTGTCCATTCACATAGTAAGCATCCTCCTGATGCTACTCAAAACCTCCTTCCTTTAGTTTTATCTCATTGGTTCTGCTTCTGCCTTCTGGGGAAATAGAGAATAAGTCCACTCCTTCTTCTGCAACATCAAACAGAGCCAGTTTGGTGTAGTGGTTAAGGTACCAAGTTACAAATCAGGAGACCATGGATTCTAGTCCCGCCTTAGGCATGAAGCCAGCTGGGTGACCTTGGGCCAGTCACTCTCTCTCATCCTTAGGGAGGAGGCAATGGCAAACCACTTCTGAAATCTTCAAGAAAACTGTAGGGACTTGTCCAGGTAGTCATCAGGAGTCAAGACTGAGTCAAAGGTACCCCCTCCCCCCAAATCAAATCAGACTTCAGTGTGATACTGGTTAGCTCAAACCCAGAAATATCACAGAGAATTAAGCTACAGTTAGTACACCTACACAAAGTGGGCATAAGATGCCTTGGCTGAGCATCACAGGCAACACAATCTGCTTTAGTGCTCAAAGTGAAGTGTCAAAGGAGACACTTGCAAAGTGTCATGGACAGCTGATCTCCCCTGGGGGGCTTCTATGAAAAGAGAGAAGGCCCTTTGTGCCAAAGAAATGAGTGGAACGAAGTGGTGTAGCGGCTTCAATCTGGTAGAAGTGCCACACTGCTTTTATGTCTAGATTAGAACAGACATGCCACTGTACTTCATCCTCTTTGGCCAACATTGCAACTGTAAAATGTTTTGAACCTCTATTAATAGGGAACTAAAATGCATCACTTTTTGTTCAAGCGAATTCCTTTTTATTCATTTTATTTCCTGGGACTTACATGCCATTCCAGTCCTGCTTTTTGAAGCAGGGTCTAAAAATGAGAGACAGAAGGCTGTGTGTGTGTGTGCAAAAGAGAGAGAGATCAGCGCATGTCTATCGTGCCTTGTGACCCACGTTTTTTCAGCCCTTCCATTTATATTTAAGCAATTGTTTGCACAGATTTAACGGATTATATGTCTTGGCATATTATGGATGGTAATTATACCAATCCCTCTTTTGCTTTAATTCTTCACAAAAGAGTAATTGTTTGGACATTTTATATTTGTGGGACAAAGCTCTGAAACAATGGACAATGTATGCTAACAGGTTGTAGCCAAGGATAAAAAAAAAGAACTGTGAAATAAAAGCAGTTATAGGTGACGAGGTCTCTCTTAGGATCCTGGAGACCCTATACTTTTAGCTTGCTGTTACTGTACTCTGTATTATTTATCCTTTCCCATTTTTTGTTAAGACACTGCCTTTCAAACTTAATTTATTGGAAACTAAAGATGTTTTCTAAAAATAACTTTGGAGCTGCTAAAAAATGCAGCTTTCCACTTGTAAGTTTCCACCAGCTGGGCCTGTCTGGTTTAGAACTGACACCCTTGAGAATTCAAAATAAGATTTAAAAGTGGGGGGTGGGGGGGGAGAGGGAGAAATAGCTTATGGAAAGATGATAGATTCTATTATCACCACTTTACCTAAATATTACCCAGAATCCACTTTATGAACGATTTAGATCATTTTTTAAACATTGTGTTGAACAGTGTGATGGAAAGAAAGATGGCAGTCAATTCATGGCGGTCGATTTCCAGCCACCCTTATGAGGTTTTTGACGGTTCCACTTTAAGGCAGAATCACATCTCTTGAATGGTGGTGAGCCCTCGCTGTGCTAACTTGTTTCCCTGGAGGCAATCAAGTACGGGTGTGTATTCATTATGCAGTTTTATACACTACTGATTTCCAAAGGCCTCAAGGTTTTTCCCAAAATGAACAGTCATGTAATAGAACAAAGAATAAAATAATTATGTAAAAGGCAGCCCACACATT
Source organism: Candoia aspera (assembly GCF_035149785.1). Lineage (NCBI taxonomy): Eukaryota > Metazoa > Chordata > Lepidosauria > Squamata > Candoiidae > Candoia > Candoia aspera. The sequence continues at coordinate 16,004,681 of NC_086163.1, read as the reverse complement.
GTTCAGCCCTCAACGCTGAGTGGAAGAATGAGGTCTTAAACTATTTGCAAAAGGCAAAGAGATTGGGGATGTTCCATTGCATGGGGCAGCTGCAAAAATGGAACGTCTTATTTTGCACGGAGGAGGGACCCATAAGAACTCCTTGCACAATGCATGATATTGTATTGTGTAGATCTTGATGAAAGAGATGTTCATCAAGATCATCAAGATCCTAGGTCAGGTAGTCCTCGACTTACAACCATTTGTTTAGTGACCGTTCAAAGTTATGACGGTGCTGAAAAAAGTGATCTTTGACTGATCCTTGCACTTAGAATCATCACAGCATCCCTGAGGTCACATGATCACCATTTGCGATCTTCCCAGCCAGCTTCTGACAAGCAATGTCAATGGGGGGAACCGGATTCACTTAACAACCATGGCAAAAAAGGTCATAAAATCAGGTGTGACTCACTTAACAACTGCCTCTCTCAGCAATGGAACTTCCGGCCCCAATTGTGGTTGTAAGTCGAGGACTGTAGGGACCTTAAAGGTGACCCTCAGCCCTTTGAACTGGATGACAGTTCTCCCAAATAACTGAACAGGAAAAGTTATTTTAAAAAAATATTTAATATAACTATTCCTAAAAAGCTGCACATGTCATTATCTGTTTTAGGAGATATTCCATCTTATGTAGGAGAGGAAGGAATACTTCCCCTAAGGTATCTTCTGGCGTGAATTGCATACATCTTTAGACAAATATGTTCTGTCCTTTTTTTAATAGAACTTTATTATTTTCAAAATATAGTTAAGATACAAAAAGAAAAAAAAATATAGAATAGATAGAGAACAGAACTAAAGAAAAAAGAACAAACTATAAAAGTGTCAATAGAAATAAAACAAAAATGGAAAGTGACTTCAGACTTTCTCCAATACAGATATACTGTAGGTCAGTTTACAGATCTAATCTCTTACAATTAAGTTAACCTATCATAACATTCTTCAGCAAAGGATTGTTACCTTGTTGTGGTGCTGGAGCTTGAGCACCTCAATGATGCCATGAGCTAAACCGTGAAGGGCCACCCAAGACGGGAAGGTCATGACAGAGAGGTCAGACTAAATGTGATCCCTGGGGAAGGTAATGGCAACCCACCCCAGTATTCTTGCCGTGAAAACTAAATGGATCAGTACAACCAGAGATATGTTGGTATACCATCGGAAGATGAGACCCCCAGGTTGGAAGATGGTCAAAATGCTACTGGGGAGGAACAGAGGATGAGTTCAACTAGCCCCAGACGCGATGACGCAGCTAGCTCAAAGCCAAAAGGACGGCTAGCGGCCGACGGTGCTGGTCGTGAACGGCGAATCCGATGTTCTAAGAATCAACACACCATTGGAACCTGGAATGTAAGATCTATGAGCCAGGGCAAATTGGATGTGGTTATTGGTGAGATGTCAAGATTAAAGATAGACATTTTGGGCATCAGTGAACTGAAATGGACTGGAATGGGCCACTTCACATCAAATGACCACCAGATCTACTACTGTGGACAAGAGGACCACAGAGGAAATGGAGTAGCCTTCATAATTAATAGTAAAGGGGCTAAAGCAGTGCTTGGATACAATCCAAAAAATGATAGAATGATCTCAATTCGAATTCAGGGCAAGCCATCTAACATCACAGTGATCCAAATATACGCCCCAACCACAGATGCTGAAGAAGCTGAAGTAGAGCAGTTCTAGGATCTGCAGCACCTACTGGACAACACGCCTAAAAGAGATGTTATTTTCATCACAGGAGACTGGAATGCTAAGGTGGGCAGTCAAATGACACCTGGAATTACAGGTAAGCATGGCCTGGGAGAACAAAATGAAGCAGGACATAGGCTGATAGAATTTTGCCAAGACAACTCACTCTGCATAACAAACACTCTCTTCCAACAACCTAAGAGACAGCTTTATACATGGACTTCACCAGATGGACAACACTGAAATCAGATTGACTACATCCTTTGCAGCCAAAGGTGGCGGACATCTATACAGTCAGTAAAAACAAGACCTGGAGCTGACTGTAGTTCAGATCACGAACTTCTTATTGCACAATTTAGGATCAGACTAAAGAGATTAGGGAAGACCCACAGATCAGCTAGATATGAGCTCACTAATATTCCTAAGGAATATGCAGTGGAGGTGAAGAATAGATTTAAGGGACTGGATTTAGTAGATTGGGTCCCGGAAGAACTCTGGACAGAAGTTCACAGCATTGTTCAGGAGGCGGCAACAAAATACATCCCAAAGAAAGAGAAAACCAAGAAGGCAAAATGGCTGTCTGCTGAGACACTAGAAGTAGCCCAAGAAAGAAGGAAAGCAAAAGGCAACAGTGATAGGGGGAGATATGCCCAATTAAATGCAAAATTCCAGAGGTTAGCCAGAAGAGATAAGGAATTATTTTTAAACAAGCAATGCGCGGAAGTGGAAGAAGACAACAGAATAGGAAGGACAAGAGACCTCTTCCAGAAAATTAGAAACACTGGAGGTAAATTCCAGGCAAAAATGGGCATGATCAAAAACAAAGATGGCAAGGACCTAACAGAAGAAGAAGAGATCAAGAAAAGGTGGCAAGAATATACAGAAGACCTGTATAGGAAGGATAACAATATTGGGGATAGCTTTGACGGTGTGGTCAGTGAGCTAGAGCCAGACATCCTGAAGAGTGAGGTTGAATGGGCCTTAAGAAGCATTGCTAATAACAAGGCAGCAGGAGATGATGGCATCCCAGCTGAACTGTTCAAAATCTTGCAAGATGATGCTGTCAAGGTAATGCATTCTATATGCCAGCAAATTTGGAAAACACAAGAATGGCCATCAGATTGGAAAAAATCAGCTTATATCCCCATACCAAAAAAGGGAAACACTAAAGAATGTTCAAACTATTGAACAGTGGCACTCATTTCACATGCCAGTAAGGTAATGCTCAAGATCCTGCAAGGTAGACTTCAGCAATTCATGGAGCGAGAATTGCCCGAGGTACAAGCTGGGTTTAGAAAAGGCAGAGGAACTAGGGACCAAATTGCCAATATCCGCTGGATAATGGAAAAAGCCAGGGAGTTTCAGAAAAACATCTATTTCTGTTTTATTGACTATTCTAAAGCCTTTGACTGTGTGGACCATAACGAATTGTGGCAAGTTCTTAGTGGTATGGGGATACCAAGTCATCTTGTCTGCCTCCTGAAGGATCTGTATAACGACCAAGTAGCAACAGTAAGAACAGACCACGGAACAACGGACTGGTTTAAGATTGGGAAAGCAGTACGGCAGGGCTGTATACTCTCACCCTACCTATTCAACTTGTACGCAGAACACATCATGCAACATGCTGGGCTTGAGGAATCCAAGGCTGGAGTTAAAATCGCTGGAAGAAACATTAACAATCTCAGATATGCAGATGATACCACTTTGATGGCTGAAAGCGAAGAGGAACTGAGGAGCCTTATGATGAAGGTGAAAGAAGAAAGTGCAAAAGCTGGCTTGCAGCTAAACCTCAAAAAAACCAAGATTATGGCAACCAGCTTGATTGGTAACTGGCAAATAGAGGGAGAAAATGTAGAAGCAGTGAAAGACTTTATATTTCTAGGTGCGAAGATTACTGCAGATGCTGACTGCAGTCAGGCGTCTTCTGAAATCAGAAGACGCTTAATCCTTGGGAGAAGAGCAATGACCAATCTCGATAAAATAGTTAAGAGCAGAGACATCACACTGACAACAAAGGTCCGCATAGTTAAAGCAATGGTGTTCCTCGTAGTAACATATGGCTGTGAGAGCTGGACCATAAGGAAGACTGAGAGAAGGAAGATCGATGCTTTGGAACTGTGGTGTTGGAGGAAAATTCTGAGAGTGCCTTGGACTGCAAGAAGATCAAACCAGTCCATACTCCAGGAAATAAAGCCAGACTGCTCACTTGAGGGAAGGATATTAAAGGCAAAACTGAAATACTTTGGCCACATAATGAGAAGACAGGACACCCTGGAGACGATGCTGATGCTAGGGAGAGTGGGAGGCAAAAGGAAGAGGGGCCGACCAAGGGCAAGGTGGATGGATGATATTCTAGAGGTGACGGACTCGTCCCTGGGGGAGCTGGGGGTGTTGACGACCGACAGGAAGCTCTGGCGTGGGCTGGTCCATGAAGTCACGAAGAGTCGGAAGCGACTAAACGAATAAACAACAACAACATTATTTCTATTACTGCAAACCATTTAATCTCTAAAACCCAAAGTCAAAACATCATTTTTTTCTATTACAAGCAAGTACTCCAAAAGTGGTTGCCTAATATCAATGTAGAAATAGAATGTTCTCTTATTAAAGCTGTTAATTTAGCCATTTGAGCCAAGTCCATTAATTTAACAACCCAATCTTCAATCGTAGGTATTTGTGGATTTTTCCATCGTGCCTATAACAGTCTTGCAGCCGTGATCATATATAAAAGCAAAACTCCATGTTGTTTCTCTAATTCCTTTTCCATCAATCCCAAAAGAAAAAGTTCTGGTTTTCTTTGTATATTTACTTTAAGAATCTTTTGAATAGTAATATATATTTGATTCCAGAACTTTTTAGCCTTCTCACAAGTCCACCAAAGATGGTAAAAGGTTCCTTCACCCTAAATATGTTTTGTCCTTCTGATTGTTTTAGTATATGCAAATCTGTGCAAGTTCAACTGAGTAATTATTACACTGATATAATTTGTTGCCTAAAATGCTTCTAACAGCATAATCAAACTGGTACTTATCTACGTGAATCCTCACACAGAGCTGCGAAGAGAAAAACAGATTGTGAACGCAACACTCTCTCCACCACGTAAAGTAATATTGTGCTATTTTAAGTGTGGGGCAAAATGCTTTAACTAAATATACACTGATTTTTCCAAATCAATTTTTCCCTGTTCATCATCTTCAAAAACATGTTGAGATGTTCCTTACGAATGTGATAGACCAGAAAAAACTACTTCTAATCTGCTCTAAGCAGTTCTCCACTGCATCAGCTTTGGTACTGAATGAAAGGAAGAAGGTGAAATTAGAAAATGAAGGGAAAACAAAGTTAATGTTTCTTAGCAGACTCCCTTCTGTTTTTCTTCTTCGTTGTATCTCTAATTATCCAACAACTGGGGTATCTGCAGGGTGTGGTCCATATGGTCAAGATGGTGGTCATGATGGTGGTCATGATGGTGCAATCTGTTGCACTATTGTGGCCCACATCTTGATTTCTGGGACCATTCCTTAAGGACACCATGGCAACTCTAGATGCTAGATCAGGGTTTATGTCCTAGAAGTGTAAAGAATGATGTAGCTTCTAGGTTTACCTATTCCCCTGCAGGACAGGAGGAAAATAACATGGAACTTCAATAAAGTCGGAGACCAGAAACTGAACAAAACAAATGAACATATTAAAAGAACAGCAAAATAATGATTTACAACTGAACAATTTCTCATGGTCAGCACAGGTTCTAGGTCCTCTTGTCCTACTGCATTAACCTTGATGTGGCACTTCCTACTTGCTAAAGAACAACCTTTTGCAATTAAGTAGGTAAAGTCAGTTTCTGCCTAAGAAATATTTCCTGTAAAATCCATCTGTCTGGCTGGGCAATCCTTTTAATAAAGGCTGGCGTTATTTATTTATTTAACATATTTTATATATATGTTAAATATCTATGTGTGTGTCTGTGTGTGTGTCTGTGTGTATGTATATATGTATGTGTATGTATGTATGTATGTATGTATATGTATTATTATTATTATTATTCAAATTTTGCTACCGCCCATCTCCCCCAAAAGGGGGACTCTGGGTGGTTTACAATAAAAACAATAAAATCAAGACTATAATAATAACAATTAACATCTATAAAAACAATTACAGATATAAAATGCAATAAATAAATAAAAAATCCAAGAGGTTAAAAATTCTGATCAGGTGGGAGAGGCTCTAAGGCACGAGCCAACCCATTGGATGGTTGCCCACCTGCCTGCCCCATGTGAGATGGCAGAACCAAGTTTTCAGGGCCCTCCTAAAGGTCAGAAGTGAAGGCGCCTGCCTCACTTCTGAGGGCAAGATGTTCCAAAGGATATATATATAAAAATATAAATAAATTTGCCACCTCAGTTGCTGAAGCGACTCCAGGCAGCATACTAAAATAAAAGAACTATTTAAACAGGTTAAATTTAGCTCGCAATAAGCAAAGATGGACCACCCATGTTTGGAAACAACAATACAAAACCATTGATACATGCTGGTGAGGTCCCAAATTAACCTATCCAGGGCTTGTTGGAAAAACTAGGTCTTCTCTGCTTTCCTAAAGAATAACAGTGGGGAGACCAATATGGACTGGGATTGGGGGTGGGGGGAGAATGTTATTCCAAAGTGAGTTGGCCATAAAGAAGGCATGTCTTCAAGGTCCCATTAGATGGTACAGCTTTGCTGATGGCAGCAAAAGCATGCCAACCCTTCCAGATCTTATCAAAGAGGCAGAAACAATCAGAAGGAGGCATTTCCATAAGTATGCAGGCCCCAAGCTTCCCCCCTCCCCAGACTGGGAAGTGACAACCAACACCTTGAATTGCACCTCCACGCAGGGCCACAACTAGGGTCTGTGTCAACCAGGGCAAACATGGAGTCTGTGTCCATTTTGGTGGCCCCCCGTGCTCATTTTGGCACCCCACCAGTGCCAGTTGCCCGCCCCCCCGTTGCGGCCCTGCCTCCACGCCAACCAGCAAGCCATGCCACTTGGAAAGCAGAGGTATCAAGTGGAACGTGCCAGGAACTACCCCTGGATTCTGGTTCAGCTGAATGCAGATCTAAAATCTAAAACACATAAATCTAAGAACAGTTTCTCCCAATGCACATGGACGAAGCCTCTGGGGTAGTGGCAGGAGAAGAGGAAAAGGTATGCAGTACCAGGAAGTCATGCTAGAAGAAGAAAACCGGGATATTAACACATCGCCCCTCACCTACTTCTCCAAGTTACTCTAGCAATGAAGGTACTTCTGGTCTTCATCCACCATGCATATCTCTACACAGAAGACAACTTCCAAAGTATGAACAAGCCCTAAATCAGTGTTTTTGAAACTTGGCATGCTGGCTGGGGGATTCTGGGAGCTGAAGTCCACACATCTTAAAGTTGCTGAGTTTGAAAAACCCTGCCCTAAGTGGACTCAATTTCATACTTCATATTCCCAACTTTTCTTCCTGCACTGGTTAAACTATTTAACAAGATTTCGCAGGGATCGTGTGGTAGAGAAGCTGAAAGTTCTCTGATGTTCAGTAGTCTAAGCTAATAATGAGAGTAAATCATACCCATATACCAATTTCCACCAGTCTTACATGGAGTTAAGCCTTCCTACATAAATATCCACCACAGAAATAAATCAGGCATATTAGCAGGAGCCCTGCCAAATGAAACAGCAGAAGTCTTGACGGTTATCAAGCCAGTTAACAGAATAAACCTATTAAATAAATAAATTTGTTCTCCCCCAATTTATGGCAGTGCTATACTTAAAGTGAAACCTTTTAAATGAACAGATTTACTGTGCTCAGAGATCTCCACAGGGTTTGGATAATTATGCGCAGGCAAGGCGTTACTTTTAAAGTGGATGAATACTTTTTTGATTTACTGCTAGAAACCGAAAAATGGTAATGGCACAAAATAAGCTTTTGCAAACCTCTTTTGGCAGAGAGAAAATGCTTGATTTACCTAGGGCATCCATCAGGTTCTGTATTTCAGATCGAAGCAGATAGATGGCAGGGAAAGTGCACATTATTATTCTACATGAATAGTGAGGGGTGGTATTGCTTTCCTGTTCATGTTGACAAGGAGGAACCCTATTGTGTCTATGGAAGGGAGTCAATCGCGATTCATTGGCTAATCCAGCAAATGCATTTTCGGTACTCCTGGGATTGGGGAAAATGGGCCCTTTTCCGTTCTGTCCGGTTGAACTTCAGGCCAGTTAACAGAATAAACCTATTAAATAAATAAATTTGTTCCCCCCCAATTTGGTGCCAACTAAGAGCTTTTGGCCTTTCCATTTCCAGCAGTCAGTGGGAGACACCCCAGGCAGTGACAAAGTTCACCCACGGGCAAGGGACATGCCTCTGTCTCACCACCTGCCACACTGTACCATTTTTCTGGGAAGATTTCTGACAATGTTGACTATATCCTTAGAGCACCCAAGGGAACTTCCAAGCATGACTTCGTGTCATTGCCCTGCCTTGTTCATGGAATTCTACCATTGGGCCAGGAGGAAAATCCCTTAGTTTTTTTTTAACTTATTTCCCCACTCCTGCTTCTTTTTTTCCTACCAGAAGAGTTATCTGTTGTGGAAAGAAAGATTGTACAATGGCTTTTGATGGGAGAAATAGAAGCTTGTTATGTAGAAGTAACTAAGACCCCATGAAGACATCCTTCATGAAGGGGGAGAGAAGTTGGGGGCTTGAAAGTGCAAGAGGGCCGGTGGGGAAATTCATTGTGCATGGAAAGATAGCAGTTTTTATAGATTTCCTTCAGCCATACAAGAAACCTGGCATATTAGTCAACAAGGAGCATACACTGATGCTTAGAGCTCTCCCTGGCTCCTTCGATGGGCTACGGCTAATAAATTTGATGGCTCTACCCATGTTTGTTTACTAGGTCATGCAAACTGGGACTCTGAGCTTCTGCGTCATACAACACATCCAAAAAATAAAAGCCACACCAAATAACAGAGCCTCCCAAATGGTTAGCTGCACCACCTAACCGAAGCGTTTTCAGCCCTCTGGCACCAGATCTTGAAGGATGCTAGCTTCACCACTCCTTGAAGATGCTAGCAACGGTTAAGCCTTAAAACAAATAATAGTACCATCTATACTTCTCCTTCGGTTTCCTACCTGAGAAGTCGTGGATAGTCTGGGACAGGTGAAGATATGTCATTCTGAGTTCAGGCAGAACACAAATGGAAAACTAACCCAGTTACAGCCCATAGAAGGTAAGCGGGGACAGTGTATAAATGAAGAGGACTCAAAGGGGAAGCCAAATCCAAAAGTCTGCAGTAATACAATTTCACTGATACACTGCTTCTTGGCCCTCAGTTTTTACATGCATTGATCACCAGGAGGCAGTACATGACTGGTTTCATCCTTATTAGGAATCCTCAGATACACATTTGCAGATCTTATTCTACGGGGTTCAAACCCTCTAACTGGAATTGAATTCATAGACCATATAACCATATACAGTGCATTAGCTTTAGGAGGTATCCAAATCCTGGTGCTCAACAGTATTCAGGAAGAAATGTACAGATAGAACTCGACTTACAACAGCAACTGGGAATGGAATTTCCACTGCTAAGCGATGTGGTCATAAGGCAGGACTGCATCGTTTAGCAATGGCAATCCCTGCAGTCCCGGTTGCTGTCATTAAATGAATCCCCATGGTTGTTAGGTAAGGAAACTTCTTGCTGGCTTCCCACAACCAAGTCAGTGGGGAAGCTGGCTGCAAGTTGCAAGTCCCAGGTGGCTGACAAGCAGGCCAGCAGGCGGGTAAGTGGCTGTTGCTTGGTGGGGGAGGGTGCATGGGTTGCATGAGTGACCAGCGTTGCGTGAGCACAGAGGGGCTGAGGAAGGGTGTGTGGGTGGGGGAGACCTACCCCAGTGACTTGCAGCCTTCTCTGATGGCTTCCCCATTGACTTTCTGGGGAAGCTGACAGGGAAGGTTGCAAATGGTAATCCTGTGATCGTGGGGCACTGCAACTGCCCATAAGTGCAAGCCAGTTGCCAAGCACCCAGATTGCAATCATGTGACTGCGGGGAAGCTGGGACAGCCGAAACTCCAAGGACTGTTATAACCACCATTCTTTCAGCACCGCTGTAACTTCGAATGGTCACTGAATGAATTGTCATAAGTCAAGGACTACCTGTATAGAATCAGTCAAAGTCTACCTTCTCTGAAGATTTCAGGGGTGGCAGGGGAGGTCTGTACCTTCCCCCTGTACATGAGGTATGACATAATGTAACATCTATTTATCTCTCACTGAGAGCTGAATGGAAGGTAGACTGTATATACCATTCTGATAGATTCCATCTCACAGGTATCTCAGTTGCGCAGGTCCAGGTGAGAATGGGCTGCACAAGACAAACATCAGCCAAGCAAGGTGCTCATGTATTCAAAGTATGCACTGTAAAAAAAAAATCCATGTTCTAAAAGCTTTCTTGTGATAATAAAACATGTAGATCAGATGCTTCTAAAAAGAAGGGGTGGGAAGGAAACAGGACTGCCCAGAAACTAGCAGCTTTATTTTCAGCAACATTTTGCTGTGTTCTTCAAGCCTGGAAAGGAAGATTCATGCAATTTGAAGGCATGAGAATTTCTGGACTGTACCTACCAGATTTATGTAGTTGAACATGCTAATGTCCTTTGACCTGATTAGAAATAAATACAGCTGACCAAATTGTCATTTTTATGGATATTTACAGCCAAGTACTTTGTAAACTTAAGAACTAATTTTCCCCAAAGGAAATCTGTACTCTATAACCTTGATAAACTGTTGAAAATGCAAACCATGACTAGACCTGCCATTTCTCTTGCCGTTTCCCCTTTCCAGAAACATAGGAATATTCAATATGCCAAATGGATGGGGTAGCATCCTCCCAGATGAGATGGAACTGATGCACAACTTGGGGGTCTTTCTAGATTCTGGGCTCCTGCTGAAAGGACGGGGGGCACTTGTGGCCAGGAGATCCTTACAAATTGAATTAATAAAATAAATAATTAAGATCTGTACAGCCCAGCCTTTAGAAAAATAGCACATCTCATATTCTAGCTCACCACTGGATTCTGCAAGTTTAAAGGATAACATGCATCCTACAGGTCTTTTTTCTACTCATCCTCAAAAATGTGACTTTTTTGTCTCTTAGTTGTCTAGTTTTCGTAGTTAAAATGACAATACTGCTAAAAATATCGTAGAATCAAACAGTTGGAAGTGATCTTAGTGCTCATGTAATCCAATTCCCATTCAGTGCAGGATCCACTAGAGCAGTGTTCCATACTGGGGCAACTTTATGATGTATGGACTCCAACTCCCTGAATTCCCCAGCCAATATGGCTGTTGCTAAGAATCTAAATGATGACTATTCAGCATCTGTCTGAAGATCTCTAGTGAAGGTCTTTAGATGGCAGCCCATTCCACTGGCTAACTGCTCAGTCAGGAAGCTCCTTCTGATGTCCAGCCTGAACTCCTTCCTTGTAATTTTAAGTCCCTGATTCTGGTCCTGCTCTCTAGGGTAAAACAGAGTAAGTCCATCCCTTCTTCTGTGTGATACCCCTCAGATATTGAACACTGCTGTCATATCTCCCCTCAGTCATCTTGTCTATAGTTCAATCATACTCAGATCCTTTAACTTGGTTTCCACACTTTTCTCCATCTTGATAACTGTCTTCTGAATGTGTTCCAATTTGTCCCTTTTGAACTGTGGTATCCAGAACTGGACATAGTACTCCAAATGGGTCTGATTAAAGCAAAGTGGAGTGGAACACCTCCTGTGATCCAGAGTCTACACTCCTGCTATAAAGCAGCCCAAGACGTAAGCCTGAAAGGGGTAAGGAATCCCAAACGAAGAACTACCTTCATTTAAAGTCTCAACAATAAAATGAAAAAGAAGTTAAGGACAAAGATCCAGCCTTTCCTTATTGAAATCATGAACTGCTATCTCTGTAACTCTTGGTGGCTGTCCCACAGACTCATCTCCAGCTACAAGGAAGTTGTGCTCTTCTAGATCTCAGATGGTCCAGTAGAACGAAGAGATTTAGATAGAACCGTGCAATTCTGCAGTTCTGACTCTCTTCTAGCCACCAGTGAAATAATGGTAGCGCTCTCTGTATGAACAAAGCGTAACTTTCATCTGACCAATATTAAAAATACGGGGACTATGAATCTTAAATGGATTTAAATGGCTTTAATTGAATCAAATTTAGCTTCCAGTCTAGTTCTACCCCCTGGGGTGAAGTATGGCCCTCGGCCTGATCATTCATCAAGTGCACTGCTGATCTGATCTCACTCAAAAGCTCCAGCAGGTCAGAGAACAGAATCTGCAGTCATAGCCCTTTTGGGCAGCAAAAAGTTAACTGTGTGGGAATCTCCTTTACCTGGTGCTTCTCCTGTCTGGACCCATGTTACACTTGATAGATACATGCAGTGGATACTTGCCGTGGATATGCAAGGCTGAAATGTGAGAAGAAGGGCAGATCATGTCAGTTCAGAGCAGGGTTTCTCAACCAGCGTTCCGTGAAACCCCCGGGTTCCGTGAGATATCACAATTTATTTAAAAAATTATTTCAAATTCGGGCAACTTCATATTAAAGAGGTAAGTTTCATTCTTTATTTTTGGTTTAAGAACACTGTTCATGCATATATACAGGCCTACCCATGAAATGAATACAATACTTTTGTAACTTCTGGCCTATATTTGAGACTGAACGGGCAGGGGTTCCTCGAGGCCTGGAAAATATTTCAAGGGTTCCTCCAGGGTCAAAAGGTTGAGAAAGGCTGGTCCAGAGGGAGCTATCTGACATTTTTAAAAGGGCAAAGCAAAAGCAATCACACCCTCAAACATGCTGTTGCCCTAATCTACTGTGATAGCCTGGGATACCATCACAAACCTGGCAAGTGCCACAGTGTTTAATGGAAATTAACACATGGTAATCTCTTTTCATACTGAAGCAATGCACTTCAAATGAATTAATACATATTTAAAACATGTCTGCTTGAACAGCTGTTATTTACTTCCAGAGTTTCCCCATATTAAGGCTCCTTCCTTTGTTCTTCTACAGTTATTTGTGCTGCTCATGGCACTTTTAAGAACTTGCACTGTATAGAACAGAGCATTCTTTGCTCCTAAGGAGATGAGCCTTTTTTTTTATAACTTAATATTTTAACATTACACATTCAACCAGCCTTCCAAACGAAAAGGTCAGATCCTACATACAGCATCTGCTTGCAACAGACAAGCAGATGCTTAAAGCTACTGCACAAATACTTGCAGCAGTGAGCATGATAAAAAGAAGGCAATCAATCTTTTCCTCTGGATTTTAAAATCAGATTTACTGTGATGCTAACCCACTAAATCCCATAGATACTTTTTGTGTCTCATAATTTAAAGCCAAATTATGGGCCTTTCTGAGGGGCCTGGCCAATACGTGAAGCTTCTGTAACTGAACAGAGATGTCGCAACATCTTATGATGCATGTTCTAAACACTGTGTTTTCCAAAGATGGATGTTTTCACAGGTTCGTTGCTTATTTGCTTCTGTGGTTAAAGTCAACTAGATATTGCTGCATACCCTAAATGCTTTGGGTATGTCTTTTCCCCTCTAAAAAACATTTTAAAAGGGTGCCTTACAATGGTTTAACAAACAGATGGCTGGCTTACACCCGGGGCCAAATGTGTAACCATAGTTTACATATTACAATGCCTGTATTGTGCCTTGCTTTGTTTTGGCTTAGTACAATATATGAAGGCAGCCACTGTCTCATGGTACTGCCTTCCAGAGATGGACCACTAACCCCGTAATTCCAGGCAGTTGCAGATTAAGAGAAAGTAACCTTGAGTAAACTCTGTCAATAGGACATAATGAATACATCCATATTACTTAATGATCATTCTTCAGAAGAGAGGAAAAAGTTTAGGTGAGTTGATGAGATGGGCATATTCATCACTGGAACAGAATGTCTAAAAGAGTCACCACAGATAAAACCTTGGCATTATGAGGCATCTTCATAAGACCCTGAAGGTGATTCATCTGTTCAGCTAAAAGCCACCACCACTGAGATAATCACTATGTACTGGTATAAATCTCAGGAGACTTACTCCAGATCAGGGCTTCCAGTACTTTAATTAGGAGAGAAAATAGATTAATGAACCCTTTTTGTTGATGATGATGATGAAGGCTGCAGGTCAGGAGTTAGTCAGAAGTCACTGAATCAGGTTCAACTCCTGGTGACTATATGGACAAACGTTCCCTTCTTGACTTGTCTCTAGTAATAACTATAACTCTATATAAAAACTATATAAGTATATACTGTATAAGTATATATATAAGTAATATATTTACTTACATTTATATAACTAAAAACTATAACTCAAGGACATTTGAGTAATCTGTCTGATCACGAATTACCTGGCAGTCTACCAGCAGATTCCCAACTTATTTTAAAGTACAGTAAAACTTTGATTTTACAGGCCTCTATTCAGCAAACTTCAGATGCAACAGACAAAATCTGAATTCAGTCTGTTTCACGAAACACTGTTTTGTGTTTTTTGGCAAATCAGTCTGAACAACAGTCATACATTTTATGTACATCATGTAAATCTTTAATGAATTATTTAAAATGTACATACATAACTTTATATAAAAATTATCTAAACGTCTTTTCCCTCAAGTTGCTCTGTAAGTCTGAGGATTTACTGTAACATGAACACTGCCACTTTATAAGCTTTCTACATGATGTACTTTTATGATATTTTAAGGACCATTCTCCCTGTATGTTCTTCCTCAGTGTTTCATCTAGTCCTGCACAGGGAGAATAAGAGAAAATGTATTTGAATGTAGAGTGTGCCTTTAATTTTGAATTCAGAAAAAAACTCTGTCATAAGTATGAAACACTTTGAAAATAGCTAGACAAGACATCTAGTGCAGTTGTGTTATATGAGACATTTCAATGTAAAGTCCAGCAGAAGTGAACAAATTTACACCCTTACTTTGCCAATATAATCCATAAACCTCTTCACACGATCAAGATCAATGCTATTTGCCCAATAGCCTTCTTTCTTGAAATATGAACCAATGATCAAGGCATTTGCACCTAAGTAGTCCTTCACATTATCCAGAGTGACACCAGACCCAACCAGCACTGGAATCTTCACAGCAGATCTGACTTCTAGAGAAAGTAGATAAGAAAACTCACAATAAAACTGGTAAGGGAAACAAACTGAGGTCACAATGGCTCTATATGTTGCAGCAGCTCTTTTTTCCACCATCTTCTCCCTACTCCAAGGAATCCTAAGCCAATCCTCTTATACATTCTTTGAATTCTTCTTGCTACGAACAAATATTTCAGTGGCAGCAAATCATAGCATGCCGGCTGGGGGAATTCTGGGAGTTGAAGTCTACCTATCTTAAAGTTCCTGAGGTTGAGAAACACTGCTTCAAATTATCTCATTAACCTTTTGCTCATTCCAGCAAAACCACCAACAAAGGCACAGGCTCTTTGACTGCCATGCCCTATGACTAGTGCCAAAAAAGCATCAACCATGCTGGAAATGAGATAATATAATCTCACCCTCCTCCCTTTTTCAGTGCAGCTCTCAAAGGGACAAGCACTAAGATCAAAACACCAACTGGTGTAAGCTGTTCAATGGGCTTATTTTGTAATATGATGAAAGGAATCCAAATGGGTCTACACTTAAGCGGCAGCAGGGATTCCAAAGGCAGAGACAGGATCAATTTGCTCTCATAGAACAATTACATGACCACTTTTAAAAAAAACAAAAAACCCAGCCCACTAAGCTCTCTCTGATCTATTTTCATCCTACAGAATTGGAGCACATATGTTGTAAGCCACCCAGAGTCCCCCGATGGGAGGGGACAAATTAGATAAATAAATAAAAAATAATAAATAAATAAATATAGGGTTTCATTTATCTTGATTACTTGTGTAACCACTCTTGTCACTGAAGAAACACTGAACGTCCTCAGGCACATTTACACTCCGTGTGTGTGTGTGTGTATCTATCTGGGAACTGGACTTGATGGTCAAAATCAGAATTTGGAAACCTGTGACCCATCCCATAAGGCCCAGCACCCCATTGTCTTCAGCCAAACCAGCACAAAGGAGCCAAACCTTTCAATAAATATATATATATATAAAAGAAAGCAGAATATAAATCCAATCATAGGAAAAATAAGCAAAAACAACCAAGACACCTTTCAGGTACTTATTTAACTACTTTGTTCTAGGACATGTGAACTTTAAAACAGCTTAATCAACCTGAAAAATCCTAATCCCATTGGTGTTTAGAAGTTATTGCTGGTGCCCCATTTCTGAAGATGTTGTTTTTCCCAAGGGAGCATCAGTTTCTAAGTTATATATACTATTTTCTACCTCCTACACTTTAATGTTTTTTTCATTAGACATCACCTTTTAAAAGGTTTTGAAAAGATTATGAAGAGCTTAAAATTAAGTTCAAGCATATCATACAAAACCTAACATAGCTGCCCCAGCTGGTTTCGGCCAGAAAAAGTGCTAATAATGTCTGCTTTTAAGTGAGCTACTTAAAGGCAACCTATGGGAACATGATCAAGGACCATTTTCCATGGTCACAGAAACCAGGACCAAAACTAACAATTATAAATTGCAGCTACCAAAATTTCATTTAAATATAAGGAAAAGCTTCATGGTGGTAAGATCTGTCCTATAGTGGAATAGTCTACCTACGGAGGTTGTGGATTCTCCATTTCTGAGTTTTTTAAGAAGAACCTGGATGACTACAGTACCTCTCACAGATGGTTTAATTAGTTTTCCTGCACATCACAGAGGGTTGGACTAGATGATCCTTGTGGTTCTTCCTACAATTCTATGAGATTAAAAAGGATCCAAGTCAAATCTCACAGTGGAAGAACTGAAGCAATACTCAAGTAGCCCATCATGTTTTATGTTTTGGTATTTGAAACTATTTTCTTTTTGAGGATGGATGGATGGATGGATGGTAGATAGATAGATCTCAACAGACCTGAAGAGAAGGAGCAACTGGATTTTGAAATGTTAGATTTTCCAGAGATGATAGGAGCTACTAACTCTACTAGAACAGTGTCTCTTGAAGCAGGTGGTATATAAATATCTGCATATATAAATAACCAGCCAATGGAATTCCTCCTTTACAGTTCTTACCTTCTAGTTCTTTGGGATCTGCCTCTGATCCAGTTGCAGTTCCAGTCAACACAACCCCATCAGCAAGAAAGAATTCAGCAGCCTTAGCAGTTTCTGCTACTGTGACATCAGCTGTCAGTGCATGAGCGCTGGGGAGAACAAGGGTACAGCCTTTGTAGAGTTATCAGTAGCCACTTTACTCATTAGGCTTCTTTTTCTACTAATTCCCTTATAATTTCCTTGACTTGATAAATTAGGGAAAAGTGCAGTGGCATTTGCTGATTAGCCATTGCCAAAACATAGACAGTCTATTTGGTGTAGTGGTGAAGGTCCTGGCCTAGAAACCAGGAAACTGTGAGTTCTAGGCCTCCCTTAGGCATGAAAAATATGGTGACTTTGGGCCAGTCCTTCTATCTCAGCCCAACCCACCTCACAGGGTTGATATTGTGAGGAACATAGGAGGTAGAAGTATTAGGTATGTTTGCCACTTTGAGTTGGAATGAATACCTACCTGCCTACCTACCTATCTCTCAGGATAAAAGGAGGAAGAGGATGGCGGGATATGTACTGCACAAAGCAATGATTTAACTGGGTCAATTCACACACTGCACTACATCATAAACTACAGTATATAGAGTATCATGACCGGTTCACGCAATACTCTAAGTCAAAAATGAATAAATCCTGCTGTAGCTTAATGCACTATATAAATACTATAACAGTGACCCCCATCACTGTATTTGTAGCAGCTGTTCATTCAATTTATCAGCCTGTGAAAGTGATGTGGTCAGAAAACAAGGACATTTTTGTTCCTGTATTCACATATAAGAATGCACAGGGCATTCCTCACTGTTTCAAACTCTCCCAGAGTTTCTTTAATCAATGTCCTTGGCCACTCTATCCTGCATGAAGATTCATTTGGTAAGTAAGGACTTTTGTCACTTGTGAGTGGCATCCATGGAAACAAGAAGCTAATAATTACTACTGAGGTAAACTTCTTGGGTGGCTCCTGTGGCCAGACAAATATTCATTTATTGATTGAATTATTTATACTCTGCTCACTATGATGGTGGGTTACTGTCCATAACAGGCATGATAAAATAATAAAAATGAAAATTTAAAAGACTTTAGAAATTAAAACCACAATAGTCAGAATGCAGTATTGGGCGTATTTTTTTCAGAATGGGTCCTATTTACCTGTGCTTCTTTTTAATATCAGCAAAAACTTGGATGTGTTCAGCTCCAATTTGCTTCCGGTATCTTAGCAAGTTCCCAGCACAAGCATTCAGAATCCCTTCATCAGCCACGTGAGAGAAAACGAAGCCTTCAACTCGAACAAAATCCGCACCTAGAAATAGAAATAAATAAATAATAAATAAATAAATAAATAATCAGTGCTGCAATAAAGCTAATTGATTCTGCTTGATCCTCAATTATGTTTAATTCTGTTTCCCTGATGATCCCCAAAACAAAACAGGCCACATTATGAAAGACCAATGGTGCATTAGCAAGCTAAACACAAAGACTTTGCAGGAATAAAATGTCAATCCAATCATTTTTTTATGTATGTCCTTCAACAACCATCATGTCTTCTCTAACCATGTAAGGTTATTTTAAGAATATACGTGGTAACCCCACAATTCTGCATATAACTTTAAAAAAAAAAAAAGCAAGAACTCTGCAACATGAATGGGACCAGACTGTGTTTATAGGATAGGAACTCAAGAGGTGACAATGAAACAAAAGAGAAATTTTGCAATACACGCAGATTTTTCAGCAGAGAGAGATATTCAGGAATGTATCTGGTGTCACCCAGTTTAACAAGCAAGAGTCTCCTCTTTCAGAAACCCATAGGAACAACAGTTTGCTGTTTTGTTAACAAGTTGTTCAGCACAACACATTACACAATAAGGTTACAAAGCAATGCTTCAAAGAAAGGGAGGCTTTGGATGACTATAGGCCCAGCAATCTCATTTGATTGTTGGAAATTATAAGATCATCCATCCATCCTTTGAGTCAGTCTTGACTCCTGGCAACTGCCTGACCAAGTCCCTGTTTTCTTGGCAAGATTTTCAGAAGTGGTTTGCCCTTGTCTTCTTCTTCCTGGGGCAGTGAGAGAGCAACTGGCCCAAGGTCACACAGCTGGATTTGTTCCTAAGGCAGGACTAGAATTCCCAGTCTCCCGGTCTGCAGCCCAATGCCTTAACCACTACAAGAACCTGGTTCTCCAATGAAATAGTCCTAAACTACATGAAATGAAACCCATGACTTTAGATGATTATCACAATTCAGTAACTATGTAAACTAGATAACCAGCTGCAGAGCCTAAGGACAGGATTCAAGCCCCCAAAGTATTAGCTTTTGACTTCAATGTAACATGGTTTAATTTTTCTATCACAAAATCAGATATGAAGGAAACAGTAACGCTGCAGGGAGGAGGAGGAGGAGGAATAATCAAACATGATTCTAGCAATATGGCCTGAGTGCTTTTGAACATTATCCAGAAGATACAGTAGTAAAAATAATAGCTGTGGTGTAGAACGCATCTATATTTGTATCTTTATCGATGCCACAAGTATTCTGCCACTCAGTAATTCACATCATTCTATGCAGCCTGAAACAGATGTGGTTAATTAAATCAGGAACTCCACATACAGGAAATTATGCACTGCTGAAAAACACATGGTACACCTGTTAATAATGAAACAGTTGTGAACAAAGCTTGGCAATCCGTTTCAGACACAGGAGAAACTCGGCTGTGTGTTCCCACTCAGAAACAAGGAAAAATCAAGAGGAAACATTTCCAGGCAAGCTGGTGAAATACATTACTCTTGGCATTAAAAAAAAAAAAAATTCAGCTGTATAGAAATCCCTCAAATCAAGAAACAGAAAAGATTGCTGGAATCTGTAACAGTAGCCCCTCAAAGTGCTTGCTAATACAGTAATTTTAAAAAAGCTCTCTGTCCCTATGAGATTCTTTATTTCTTCATTCCTATTTCACTGTAGTAGCTCTAGGGTTTTAAATTCTTCCATTTCTTCTATCCCAGCCCTTCCACCATTACACTTAATTTTTTTTAAAAAAGGGAAGCAGAACTCAGTGGATTTTTCTGCCTAGCATCATGTTCAGCAAGCTATGAAGAATGCAGCGAAAAAGGGAAAGATGATTTGTACGGACTGGAGGCACTTAGAGGGGCCAAAGACCAGATATAGCTATGTTTCAAGGGCGTGGAAAGTTTTGCTTTGTGTGAAATAGGTTAGCCTTCAGCAATGGCCAGATGTGACATGGAACGCAAGATTAAATATCATCAGTTAGGTCCAATGTGTTGCAAACATCTCAGCAATATCTATGGCATTCACATCCATATGAGAAAGCTGGATTTGTTTTCAGTGCAACTGTTACTACGGTGATAAGGTTACATCAAGCTTAAGTACAAGTCATGAGTAGGGCTTTGTGTGGTAGTTAACCATACTGTACAAGAGGCTTTATAACAGCAGCATAGCATTTCACAACCTTCAAAAAATGAATCACAGTTTAGTAGAAATCTATTTATAAAAGACTGTCCTCTTTAAAAATGGGAAAAATGCAGTCAAGGTTCAAGATTCAATCTGAGCTGATATTCTAGGGAGTAAGATTAATTCTCCCATAAATCAAGTTTATGTGTGTTTCTTAGGAAAAAAAACTACAAATAACAGACACGTGTAGCTGAACAAAGCTAGACTTCATAACATGCTCAAAGAGTAGAAGAACTGGGTCATCAACTGGTGAGTCTCCTTCCTTCATGCTGGGTGGGCCTGCAAAATGTAATCCCTTGGTTGGATCGTATCACAGCAGAAGACTCCACCATATTGGTTCTTGTTTTAAGAGAAAAAAAAAACAGACGGTGGGGGTGGCATCCAAGAAACAGGAAAAACAATGCAAACAGGGAAAAGGGAAATCTATCTTACAGATTTTCAATGAAAGTTGATCCTGGAATTAGAAATATTTAAAGCTCCTCCCTCCCCCAAAAGCAACAATTTCTGGAAATATTTATGTACAGATTTTGGTGAAGGAGTAGGAAAAGTATGGCTCATATTCTTCCAAATTAAAGAAAGGCCTTTTTGTAGGGAATAGGATAAAGTTTACCAATGATCCATGGAGATGTGTCACAGAATTATTCAATCAGATGTGGTTCATAGCACTTAGTAAGTGATTATATGATATGCTTGATTTTGGCTTAGCACTTGTGTAAACCTAGTATGATTTAGCGTATTGCGATAACCAAGTCAAGTACGATTTATTCAATAAACCTTGATTAAACAAACCATACTTTAGCATGCTGTGTAAAACCCAAACACATACCAGCTTCTTATTCATGGTTTCTACAAATGTTTGCAAATGGCTAGATGTTGGAAACAGAGGTGCTGTTGAAGTTCCTCATCTTTGGATTCGGCTGAATTTATTCTTAATTACATATGCATAAAATCAATAATCCAATGGCAATGTAAGTTTTAGAAATCTTTATATAATTCAAAGCTATTAGAAATTGCACTAATGTTGAAAAAAATATTCAGAAGTCACCTTAATTCACAGTAAATGAATATCAAGAGCCAACCCAAGGTTAAAAAAACAGAGCGTTCATATTCAAAGTCTTTTAAAAAATTATAGAAAGAATATTAGAGAAAACAAAACAGCTAAGTTATAAAGTGCACTTTAATATGAAGACATATCTGCTGTCTAATCAATTCTGCTTATTGACTGAAGAGCTTAATTGTTTAAGTAAACCAACGCATTCATCTGCAACACTGAAAGGGGAAAAATGGCATTATCATTTTTGAAAATAAAATGTAATATGAAAAGTAGTGCCAAAGCTAGAGAACAGATGTTAGGTATAATAGACAATTCATCTGTCACAGTCAACATCAAGATACATTAAAAAGATTGTATAAAAGTAATATATGTTCTCAATATTAATCATCTTTTATACATACACCATATACCATACAAATGAAATGCTTAAATTTTAAATCAGCATTCCAGCCAAGCAGAGCCAAGACTCTGTGGGTAGAATTTTTTATTATTAATGCTCCAGCCATAAAAAAAATAGACTTTGTTTTTAAATATGCAGTCATCCTTTTTGTTTGAAATATACTAAAAGCAAATTGAAGTCTAATTATTGGTTCGACAAAGATTTCTTACTGGCCTAGTTCATTCAAATGCACATTTTCCAAAGTGCTAAACAGTACATACTTCCATCAGCCCTACAATAACCCTGTGAAAAAGGTTGGTAATTTATTGTTCCCCTTTTACAAAGGCACAAAGACTGAAAAGTCTACCGGTACCAAAGTCCAACTCACTGCACAGGGGAACCCAGATATGAACCCAGATGCAAGATGGACACTGTCCACTGGCCTATATTGACACTCTCATTAAGTTCAGGTTCATTTAATTTATTCTTAGGAGGATTTCATTAATTCAATAGAAGTATAATAGTTCATTACAGTAGATTACTGTCATATCCCGAGGTCTAACTTGTATTAGATGAGCAATCATGATGATTTAAAATTAATCCCTTGTACCATTTGATTGAACAAAATGGAAGAAAGCCATCAATAGATATCTGTCATGAAGAAGCATAAAGAAATTGTTAATGTGATTGTGGCAGGAGAGCTCAAAAAGATCTTAAAATCTGCGGCCTTCTACAACAGGGCTTCCTAATCACTGCTTGTTGGTTTATAAACCTGACTGTTGACCATATCAAGTTGAGATGATGGCAGCACTGAGAGTTCCACTCGGCCAGGGATCCAGACACAGCATACATACCCATGTCAAATTACAGCATGTGCAAAGAGCAACTCTGGGCAATTTACAATAAAACAAGAATAAATAATCATTGAAGTACAATAAAACAATAATCTTAAACAAAAATATGATCCAAGACATAGACGTTAAAAAATTCTTAATTTCTGGGAGTATCTTCAGGGTGCTAACCACCCCCAGGGTTGGTTACTCCTCCTCACACCCTATGCAAGATGGCAGAGCCAGGTCTCCATCACTTTCTGGAAGGCTGGGAGAGTGGGGGCCTGCCTCACCCCTGGGGGAAGAGTATTCCATAGGGCAGGGGCAACGGCAGAGAAGAGAAGGCTCTCTTCCTGGCCCCCGCCATTTAACATACTTTCACGGACAGGGTCCATGGCATGCCTTCTCTGCCTGACTGGGTGAGACGGGTCAATGTAATGGTCCCTCAGGTAACCTGGACCCATGCCATATAGGGCTTTAAAGGTGATAACCAACACCTTGAATTGGACCTGGAAACAAACTGGCACCCAATGCAGCTCCTGGAAGCAAACTGGCACCCAACGCAGCTCCTGCAGCACATTACATGTGCCATCCTCAGGGCACCCAAGACTGCTCACACAGCCACATTTTGAACCAGCTATAGCTTCCAGATGCTCCTCAAGGGTAGCCCCATGTAGAGTGCATTGCAACAGTCTATATGGGAGATGACTAGGGCATGACTAACTGACCAGAGGGCCTCCCGATCCAGGAAGGAATGCAACTGGGGCACAAAATGAATGTTAATACTATCCATGGTCAGTTGCGGAACGCACAAAGAAGGTGGCTTTCATGTCCTGATCAGAGCTACCTACACTTAGCCTTAACTTTGCTGCTAACAAAACTCTGCACCATGGATAGTTCTGCAAACTGCGTGCAAGAGGGAAGGAGGAGGAGTGATCAGAAATGATATGCACATTCCAGGCCTTTGAACTGTGTGCTCATAGAACGGATTTTTCCCTTTCCTGATTTTTATGTTTTTAAGTGAGCAATTGTGCCAACATCAGGAGGATACAGAAGCAGGAGGACAAGCATTAAATAATCACAGAGAAAAAGTCAGGGCCCAAGTTGGTGCTAGAATGTAATTTATTTTTTGAAAGATAGTAAATGTATTGCAACTTGTGTCTTTCTTGGGACTAGGATGATATATTATTTTAAGTGAATTGCTTTTGTACTACTAAAAAAAAAAGGTTTCTAAACAGAAAGGAAGGGTATAAACACAACAAACTGCAATAATAAATACAACTTTGTAGCTATTCCATCTGTCACCCCTTAATGGATTTTTTTCTGGAAATAAAAAAGGCCAACGTAGTAGAAAAACAAAGGTTAGAAAATGAAAAATGACACTGTCTGCGTCTCTCTTGTATACCATGTTGGAAGCAAGCAACTGCTACTTAAAAGCTGTAACTAGAAGCCCTTGAGACATATGATGTCCTTGCTCTGCTAAGAAAACCCACAGTACAAGAAGAAATACTAGGCATGATTGATCAAATAAATAAATCACAACTTTCCATCACCAGTTGAGGCCTGCCTCTTTCTTCGCTGTTCATGTTTGCCAGCTACCTCTTTCCCCCTCCAGGAAAGATGAAACACACTTTATGGCACATAGTAAGATGGAGCCGGGTTTTAGATTCAGTCTCCAAAAGGTGCTTTGGAGCAAAGAAGCACTTGTCTGCAACTCCTTAAAGCAGCTGCACCTTTAGACATAGCTGCTATGTAGCAGGCGGATGCAACATTCATACTCCCCTGTGCTCTGAAGAGTTGCGCAGCCCTTGTGACACATGGCCACGAAGTTCACAAGGGCTTTACAAGGATGTTCTGTGAGCTGTAGGAAGCACAGATTTCATCAGCTAGCTCACATTCAGTGTAGCCTGCCAAGGGCCCCAAGTTCCTTTACTTACCTGAAGCAAGAGCAACTGCTACAGCTTGCTGATTGGCCGTGCAGAGTATTTGAACCCCCATGGGGAGAGTGGGGCACACCTGTTTTACCGAGGCACAAATTACTGCCATGGCTGCTGTAACTTCGGCACCGACATCTACTGTGTAGGGCCGGTCATGCATATTTTCGACAATCAAGCCGTCCTGTGGGAATAAATGCAGAAGACACTATCAAAATCAGAAGAACTTCCCAAAACAGCTCAAGAAAATGGAATCATAATCAGGTAGCAGACAGCATAGTATTTCTCTACTCAGAAGCCTAATGCAACTCTGGAAATTCTGTTTTCACTACCAAAAGTCACGCACACAAAGATATCTTCCGCTTGGATGTGCATGGTTAGATACTGGATTACTCGTTCATGTTTCTAGCTAGGGTGAATATAAAAACCTCTGGGTCTCTATACAGGAGAATTAACAGAAGTTAAGAGCAAAAGCTTTCAAGGTGATGGAGAAAGACATTCTCTCTACTTCTCTCACAACAGCTTGCTAAAATGAAAACAGGCATTCAGCCTTCCTTCCACCATCTCAGACATCCCTATTTGCTGGCTGGGTCTGAAGGATCACATTCTGACTTAATAAGGTCTGAATAAAGACTTAATGGGAACAAGTTTTTTTTTCTGACTGTGCACGCTGCCTTTTTCATTCCTCCTTTTAAGCATGTAATCATTAACCTTGGAAGTTAGCTCAATTAGCTGTACTTCTTTGTGATGTATGAACTGGGAGACGATGGTTGCTAGGCTCAGGAAAAGTGAAAAGGCTTGGAATCCTAAGCCACCTTCAAATCATGGTTTAAGACCCTGATGCATTTCCCAGTTCAGGCATAACAAGAAAACCATTAATTGAAAGCTTCCTGAATTATAGCAGTGCAATGTATGAAAAAACAAGGGACGACACAATATAACGACAGACCTCCCCTTTTTGGAACTGAAATAGGATGACCCAAGTGACCACCAATAGCATCTATTCCTGAAGAGGGTTAAGACAACTCAGATCTCGTAACTTTTACATACATTCTATTAGACTCTTCATATTGCAGAATGAAGAGTTCCTAGGCAATTTACAGTCTCCTCTTGGTGTCTTTAGCACGTTTTTGTTAAAACATCTTTAATTACAAAGCAGGTTTCAACTTAAGAATATTTTAATATAAATATGCTATAGACACAGAAAGGAGACTAAGGAACTCTTCATTCTATAATATGAACAGTTCCAACTTTGTGATTACTTCCAGTGATTTGTTGTATCAATTCATTTCACACGTTGCCAACCGTATCACATCAGCACATTAGTCGTCGCTCGAGAACAATGGTGCGATGTTGAAGTTGGTCAATAATCCTTACTTTCTTATATGCCGCTGTAGGGAGGAAGATTTCCCCCTTTCCTGGGGAAATCTGGGGAAAGGATATTGCTCAAATTAAGAGAGAAAACACAGATATGAGGTTAATGGAATTTGTAAGTCTCAAAATCTGGCCCAAACAATTTTAGTCAAATCATGACTCGCTGTAGAATTCTAAAAAAATAAAAGTTAAACCATTTCAAGAGTAAACAGGTGTAGAATGTCTTCTGCTCCCCTGCTTTGCTTTAAATCAAGTATAAGGAGAAAGGAAGATTGCTCTTAAATAACATTAAATACAAGGCCCGATTTATATAGCTGAATTCAATAATAGGGCTTTGGGGTTAGTACCACTTTACCACTATTATTATTATTTAATTGAAAATAACACTAACAAACAAGCTTAAGGTGAAGGTACAATACTAGAGGGATTCTTTTATTTATTTATTCTAAAATACTACTTTAGCTTCCAAATCAGAAATAACCAGCAGGCATGAGCCTCTTGGTTTTGTCATCCATTCATAAAAATGCTCTGACCAACAAAGCAGTTTTTTGTAAAGCAAGCACATGTAAAATGAATCTTTAGCTCAATTATACTTTTTCTGAATACATGTGAAATGCACAGATTGATACATTGTTTTCTGCAGTTACTATTTGGTCCAACTTCAATGTTCCTAATAGAATGGAGGCCATTGGTTCTTTTAATGGAAATCAGATGAAGTGAATAGAGAAGATGTTTACTGAAAAGAGCACCCTTCTCCATTTATTTTGCTTTTCTACCAGTGCAAGGTTGAAAAACAAGGATGAGGAGAAGAAACAGGTGCCCCAGGCCATACATAATTTTATCAGCCTACTCCAATTCCTAAATTGTTATATGGACAAAAGACTCTGGGGTAAGCTGGGTTGCAAATAGGAAAACAAAAATGGAAAAGCTGTTTTCTGTTGTGTACTTTATTAGGCCTTAAAATGCAAAGCACTAGAAGCAGAAAGTATGTTGGGTCTCAGACCCAAATAATGTATGTGTTTGTGGATGCATATTTTGTCCATATAGCAGGTGAAAAACTGAGGAGTCGTCAAAGATATCCTTCAAAAGTTAGTGCATATAACTTTAATTTAGAGAATCATGGGGAAGAGGAGGTATCTGTTAGATCCGAATGTATGTCATTTGTGTAATTATAGAATTGACACAAATGGCATCATGTGCAATAAAATCTCAATTTAATGGACAAGCCCCTCAATTTAACAGGCAAAGGTCCATTAAAAGAAAGCAATATCTGAATAAAAAACATATCCTTCTCTCTGAAATCCCTTAACTTAAGGTTTTACTGTGTGGTTAATTTTGCTATGTGGGCCCAACTACTATGCCATGATTTATAGCTTATCACATTGCACGAATTCACCAAACTGTGATTTATCCAACAAGTCATGCTGAAGCAAGTTATGAATTAATAGGAAGTGTGAACTGGGTCATTCTGTCCCATTTCTCCTGCAACTTTTTTACAATTAATTTCCCATTGTCTCTGAAGTGCAGCAACGTAAAAATCCTTTATAGATTTTTTCCCCCTAAAGAATGTCCATATTTTTGTAAGCGTCTTTATTTTGAATCTGTTGATACCTTAACTTTGCATGGATAGTTGTCCTTTCATTATATAAAAGATGGTACTCAAGAAAATTTAACTGGAATTAGAACACAGGTAGAATTTAATATATGCAGATTATACAACATTACTTCTTTACAGATAAAATACCTTATATTAATGTTGCAGCTGTTCACTTGGGAAATGTTGTTTGAGCAATAAAGCCTTGTTTTGTATTTTATCTCCTTTATTTCTTATCAAGGCCACCTTCATGGTTAAAAGCAGAAAATATAATTTGGACCACACTGTCTCTTTATTTTCATGTATTTGTACATTATAAAAAAATCCCAAACTTATCTACATTCAGAATTGCTTAATGGAGATGCTTCCTTTTCTTGACTTCTAGAAATCCACACTGGCTCATTGATGATTTTGAGCATACTGCAATATCTTCTAGAGTTAAAATTCTAGATAGCAAATCATCATTACTTCCCAAATATCTTTAAATTCTTCAGCAAGCACTTAAAAAAAAAGAATGCTTTTTATAAAAAAATAAAATAAAGTGAAGGTTTCTGATACTATTCCTTTGAGCACTGCCAATTATGTATATTATTTATAGATACATTAGAAAAATCAATACAGCCTTTTTATTGTTGTAGCAGCTTCGGTGGAATATATATATATATATATATATTCGGTGGAATATATATATATATATCCAGAAGAATCAACATCTTTCCCTTTTACTCAAGTTTTTATTTGTGCATTCATAATATTTAAGCAGATACCACCATCTCACTCTAAGACAACTCAAAATAATTGTTCAGTTCAACTTTAGCCAATATACAGATTTAAAAATACAAAACATTATTCAATATCATCTAAAAGGAATGCAGTTATTTTAGTTGCAAATATTTTAAAAAGTGAATGAGTATTCTATCTAGGAGAATGATATTCTCCTCAAAATGATCCTTCTATGGAAATATTTGCCAATTTCTTCTCCTTTGGCAGCCCTGGACTCCTTTTCTTCCAGATGGTTGCCCCTGACATCCATAGATAAAGTAGGGAGGTCACAGGATTCTATAGAAGAAGATGAAAAGACTATCTCTTCCATCTTTCTGCCAGCAGTATCCCTCTCTGCTTCAAGGGACTCCTGCTAGATCTGGTCTATACATTTTGGAATTCAGCCACCTGATGGCCAGACAGACCTCTCCAGACTTTGACCTCATATTTGTATATCAGAAGTATACAAACATAAATGGATTCTCTGTGCCCTTACTATGGCTAAAAGGCTGATATTGCAGCATTGGAAAGATAAATGTATGGCCCCATTCACTCAATAGACTGAAGACCTGATTGCAGTTGCCACCTATGAGTAGATTGCGCTTTATGACCCATAGATGTAGACTTTGTATGGACAAGTATAATTAAATACGGAACTCATTTATACGAAATACAGTAGGTTAAAGACAAATGATAGTTATATACAGTAAGTGTATTAGAAATAAATATATATGAAATGTGCACAGCATGAAGGGACATTTTACCATGTTTGGTGGGCATGTAAAAAAGCTAAAAAAATTTGGATACAAATACATACATTAATACGAGGCCATAAGCAAGATAGACAGTGTATTTATGCCTTTGAACTTTGGAGTTGGAGAAGACTCCTGGGAATACTGTGGACAGCCAAGAAAACAAACAAATGGATCAGTGAACCAATCAACCCAGAGTTCTCACTTGAAGCCCAAATGACCAGGCTCACATTATCCTACTTCAGATACATTATGTGAAAACCCAGCTCTCTGGAGAAGGCTGTAATGCTGGGAAAGGTGGAAAGAAAGAGAAAAGGATGAGCAGAAGGAAGGTAGATGGAATCAATTACAGTGGCGATGAGTGCACCATTGGAAATTCTGAAAGACCAGGTTAGGGATAGATCATCATGGAGAAAATCTATTTATGTGGTTGCTAGGAGTTGAAAACAACTAATAATCAATCAGAGGCTATAAATTACTTCATTGCCTACATTCATTATTGAATAAAAAGCTAAATTTTGGTTAGTAGAAATAAAATTGTAATTATTTTCCCACCCAGCTTGACAGACTGCCTGAAATCTAAGAACCCCTGGTTTAAACAGTGGAAAAAGACATCCAAAATTCAATTATGCAGTGAGAAATACAAGAACAATCAAGGCATTTTCATCTAATCATTCTACCAGCCTTTCTGAACTGGGTAAACCTTCTTTGGAGCAGAACCCAAACAAAATCACAGCCATCTAGACTTTACTCTTATTTATGTTATTAATGATCCGTAATTTTATAAGGCATTTTATATATTTATTGCTTTGGTGATTATTTTATTGTAAACCGCCCAGAGTCCCTCCGGTGGGAGGAGATGGGCGGTGACAAACTTGATAAATAAACAAAATGGAATCTCTAAATCAAGGCCTCTGGGTAGCTTTTGGTGTCTGTGTCACGAACAGAAAAAACCAGCATATTTGAACCAAATGTCACTGGTAATACTTATCTCCAAGAATGTAACTTTATACAAGTAACCACAACCAATTTATAAAGACAACTTCAACACATCAACACTTAATTATATTATGTCACCTGCATCTTTTACAAAGGAGAGCTTAAGTTCTGTTGGTCTTGAATTATGGCTGTCACTTTCACTGATACTGATCCCTTCCCTTCACACAATGTGTAATTTTTGAATAAAGAATTACGATAGAATAAAGATGCTCAGGGACAATACATCACCACAATTTGAAGTTACAGCCTCTCCAGTAACATTAATGTTTAGCTACAGATATTTTACAGACAAATATTAGTTAATTCTATAAAAACACTAGTGCGTTCCCCCCACCCATCCTTTTAGAACAACAATATCAGAAACTGGCAAAACTGAGAGGGCTCTAAACTCCTTCGGATCTGTCACTGCATATAATCTTGTCGTGGCAATTTTGATTGTGTTTGGCAAAACAAGCACAGAGCAGCTATAATTTTTCAGCACAGATGGCATCATGTCTGAGCATTCACTTGTTTTCATTTATATGCTCCAACATTATAAATCTTCCATATTTATTACATTCTTTTTAAAAAGAATCACTAATGCATCAAACAAGGCACCTTTAAAAAAAACCTGAAGATTTGCTTTCATCAGTCATGTCTGTACACCCTTAGAAAATAGCATGATGCACATGTAATTTTTCCTGGTCTATTTCAGTTTCAGCACATCCCCCCACCCCACCCCAAAAGAGGCTAGGAAAGGGTTATAGCTGCAAAAACGAAATGGTGACCAGCTGAAATGTGATAAAATTGGGAGCAAGCTTTTGAGTTCTCCAGAAAGCCTATAAAGCTAAATGTTACACAGAATAGAGTTGGGGGAAATATTAGGAATTACGGACATGTGTCCCAAGTGTGCAAATTACAGCCATGTTATACTGGAATGCAGGATAAACAGGGATAGGAGCAAGACCCATTTTTAAGGTGAATCTAATGTTACCAGGAGAAAAAAAAGGGAGTGGAAATGTTCCTCCATTTCAGGGCCTCTACAGTCTGTTGGTTCTTAGTCAAACCTTAAAGAAACATACATTTTCTGGAATGCAGTGACCAAAAGCTAGAAGTTAAGCTTTAGGCAATGAGATAACAGGAATCAAACCCTAGCAGAATCAATCAGCAATTTGGGGGCATTATGCTATTGACTGAAATTCTCAGAAATATCCCTGCATTTCCAAAGCAATACTTTGGAGTATGTTTCTCCATGGGAGTAATTTCCAACTTTGTGGTGACCCTTCTTCAACTTTCAAAGTAGCCCCCGAGGATGGCAAAAACAATCCCTGGAGGTGCTGGTAATACACCATCACATAACCAGCCTAGCCAGGTTCTCTTCACATCTTTACACCTTGCTTCCCACTAAGAAAAGTACTAAGCACCCAGCTTTCTAATCAACTTAGACAACACAATGCTATAAAACCAAGAGGATTTATTTATTTATTTATATTTCAAATTTCTGTCACCGCCCATCTCCCCCAAAGGGGGACTCTGGGCGGTTTACAACACAATAAACAAATTAAAACCATAAAACATAGATTGCAATACAAAATCTTATAAATAGATAAATATACGACCCTTGTGGCAAAAAGCTCTCATTCAATGGGGAGGGCACCACGGCGCCAACCACCCCCAGGAAGAGCTGTTGCCCTTCCCATCCCAAGCAAGGCGGCAGAACCAGGTTTTCAAATTCTTCCAGAAGTCTGGGAGCGAAGGTGCCCGCCTCACCTCTGAGGGGCAGAACATTCCAAAGGGTGGGCGCCACTGCCAAGAAGGCCTGCCTCCTGGCCCCCCAAAATTTCTTTGTTGACGGGGTCCGTAGCATGCCCTGAGTCATCCAAATATTCTTTCACATTGCAGATGTGCTACAGCCAGTACTCTAAGATAAGATAATT
The DNA here is from genome assembly GCF_035149785.1 of Candoia aspera. Taxonomy (NCBI): domain Eukaryota; kingdom Metazoa; phylum Chordata; class Lepidosauria; order Squamata; family Candoiidae; genus Candoia; species Candoia aspera. Next base: position 15,972,659 of record NC_086163.1, on the reverse strand, counting down.
AAGGTTTTCTTTGAAGATTCTGCTGTTGTTGTTTTTGGCACTATTTAGTATGGCATATCAGAAGCTCCGGTCCCTTCCACCAAACTTGATTAAAAGCTTAAAAATCATGACAATTAGCACGGCCCTTTCTTAAGTACACAGACAAACCACAAGGTGAAACACCAAGTGTTCAGTACGAAATGTCAATTCTATAAATCCTAATAAAAGTTACAGAAGACTGATCAAACTAAAGACGCGGCACAGCTTAAAGGAATGTGGCCCCTGGGTGTGCCTGGATGGGAAGCATATGGAAATTGCTTGAATTCTTGGGAGAAAGAGTGACTTGTACTTATAAACAATAATGAGAATAACTACATTTATGCTCATACACAAATTACAGCATTTCTAGTTTTGAGCTTTGGGGTGTTGTTTTTTTTACATCACCTTCACATGCCATTTTTAATAATTCTTTCCCAATAATCCACTTCTTCCCAGCTTTTATTGTGATTCATTTATTTATATGAATACAGCCCTTCCTTCTTCTGGATCTGACCACTATACATTTAGACTCTTTTCCTGACTCTAACTGTATCTAGTGTGAATTTGAACCTATACAAAATGCCTACAGGGGAAAAAAAAAGCACTGAAACTTTAAAAAAAATGGCTAAGGAAGAAGAGAAACAGAAATTATTAGCCCATTTAAGCCTTGCCTGAAAGGTAGTACTATAGATTCACATTTAATACTTAGTTTATATTTTCACTGCAGGCAGGTTAAAATGGAAGTGCCTAGCAATGTAGGCACATAGGCTGTAATAAAAATTGTAAAACATACCCTGACCTTTCAAAAGAGTATACACCCATTAAAAATCTCCCTACTAATGGAAATAACTACAGTACCCAGAGACTGATCGAAATTCAATATACTGCTATTTGCTTCTAACTCCAAGTGGCCTTTTAAGACTTGCTTTCTAAAATGTAGCAAAACACTGCTTGCTGCTGAAAAATCTATCATAGGAGAGTTGAGGTTGGGCACCAGGACAGAAAAAAGGAAGTTATACCACAACTACCAACAGGAAGATGGGTAGAACAAATACAGTACTCAGCTGCTGAAATGCACATGACATACATGAGAATATTGCCCATCTAACTCAGTTTAACTAACTCTACTCCTGAATCACAACCCCTCTCTCATTTAAGCTTCTGCTTGGTGAATTTATCTTCAAAAGCTTAGGAGTCAACTATACTGAGCCTCCAAGAAAAAACGGAATAATGTTTCATTCCAGTTATGTCTCCTCACAAGAGTACAGCTTGGATCACTTTGAGGTTAAAAAGGACTATTTTATTAAAACATTCCTTGCATTAATATTTTTGATAAACAGAAGCATATTCACTCATATACATTTAGCACACTTGTTCAGGAGTTACAACAATATTTAAATCCAACCACAAATGACAGGGATTAGGCCTGCCTCTTAAAACACGTGCTAAGGCATATACAAGCCAGTTTGGTGCAGTGGTAAAGGCACCAGGCTAGAAACCAGAAGACCATGAGTTCTGGTCCTGCCTTAGGCACAAAGCCAGCTGGGTGACCTTGGGCCAGTCCCTCTCTCTCAGCCCTGGGAGGAAGGCAATGGCAAACCACTTCTGAAAAACCTGCCAAGAAAACTGCAAAGACTTGCCCAGGCAGTCTCCAAGAATCAGACATGATTGAATAGATTAAAAAAAAAAGGGGGGGGGGCACATATGCGTTCTCCAAGGTTCTGCACACCAAGGATACCTTCATGTCCATGGAAGCCCTCAGATATATAACTGTACACATGAAGGATTTTTTGGCACAAACATACCTGTCGAACACATGGATCCCTTTGTAAATTAGACATCACCAGTGCAATTTCAGGAGGGCAAGGTTTATGCCTGACACCTCCCCAGAGAGCTTTCATACTTTTCCCAATGTTTGAAGTCAAATGAGTTAATAAGTAATCAATATTTCTTTTGACTGTTTGCCTTTTTTAATGCATAGCAAAAAGTTAGAACAGATTATTTTCAAGTCTTCCATCTCCCAGATTCTACATTTCAATAAACTTTAAGTATCTGGAAGTTCACATGAGAATATCTTCTTAAGCTTCTCCAGTAAATATTTGCCTCCTCCTCTTCTTTCTCCTTGACAATGTACTAAATTAAAAATGCTGATAATATTCTATTGACTTGTCTACTTGGACTGCAAGGAATCTAAGCAAGCTCCTAGGAATTAGATCTATTATTTATCTCTGAACATAACTCCAGTATGTCAGATTAGCTTGAAAATAAAGCTGTGATTGAAATGTTAAGGAACCTCAAATGTCCTCCCCTTACGAATCACATAATGAATAACTCTTTTTGAATTTCACAGACTGCCATCTAAGATTTTTCAGAAATGGCAATTCTGGGTGAATAACATTAGAGAATGTATGTAATATCTTCATAGGACAAGACTGCACACATACGTACAATTCAGAATGACACACAATTTGTACTATGTTAGAAAACATCCAGGAAAATCTGCTCTCAAACACCAAGCCAGGCCAAATATGTAATGTGTCTTTGATTTCTGAATAAGCTGATCAGGTTCACATTTCATAATCTGAAGCAACATTTGTGTTTTAAGTCTAACACATGATCAACACATTTTATTGAAAAACCTCCCTTGAGTTGAGCTCAACTTCCAGTGACATCATGTCATGTCCGTGCAGTTTTCTTAGCAGCATTGCAGGCATGGTTTGCCAATGCCTTCTTCTGGAATGACTTTTAAACATCCCAAGATACCATGATAATCTCCAGTCCCAATGATGATACTAGCTAGGCCTGGCCCTGTGTAGCTTCCAAACTTACCCAAGATCAGTCAGGTATTGCTATCTAGAATGCTTTGCACAAAGTTCAGCTACACCTGCATAAGAACTAAGATTACGATTAAGAACTAAGAAAATTCAAAAACATGAAAGAAAGAAAAAGAAAGGACTTACAACACCAGCAGCCCTATACATTTCAGCTTCTCCACAGGCTTCTTCAGTGACCTGAGCCAAAGGCAACATACTGCATGGTGTTCCTGCAAAGATGAAGATGCCACTCCAAATATACATAAATACAGATACTCACTAAATTTTGGCACACTCATGAACAAGACTATTCAATAAAGAAGCAAGCAATTAGCTAATGTCCTCTTGCATGCCACTTGTATGCTGATTATCTTCCTCTTGCATTAAAGAACTCTAACTAAAAACCTGAATAAATTTGAATGATAGTGCTATCTCATATTCTATAGGTCTCCTTCAGAAGTAAACATAAAGCACTGGCTATTCTATTTATGAATTTCCTTTCCTTCAAGACTAGACCATATAACCAGATACAGCTTAGGGAATAGGTCTTACATAGACTTGTTCTGTAAACCAGAGGGAGAAGAAAGCTGTTGTAGCAATTGATGCAAATCAACATAAACGTCATGTTCCAACCTATCACAAGGACTCAGTGGTATTGTCCATACTTTGCAGACAGAAAGTCCTCAATCTGAACTCCAGGTAGGCTGGGAGGGATTCTTAGACATAGATTTACTGGAGATTTGCTTTACATCCATCAGGGTTGATGGACCAATGGTCTATTGCAGGGTTTCTCAGCCTTGGCAACTTTAAGATGTGTGGACTTTAACTCCCAGAATTCCCCAGCCAGCATGCTTGAATGGAAACCCTGCAGTAGGCCATTGATCCATCAACCCTTGCTGGCTAGGGAATTCTGGGAATTGAGGTCCACACATCTTAAAGTTGTCAAGGTTGAGAAACACCGGTCTACTGAATAGTGGTAAAGCTATCTTCTACCTTGGGACCACTTCAACTGACTTCTGGAAGCACAGATCACCCTCAATGTAAAAGTGTCCTCAACCCTTGTCAACATCCCCTCTTTTCCTATTTCTTTTAAAGACAAACAAAAACGACCAGGCATTTACCTGGCAATGCTCTCACGTGGACCATCCCAAGGACGACGGATTTCAGTCGCCCGAAAAGCTGCAGAAACTTCCGCATCTGGGGAGAAAGGCGTTGACCTCAACTGCCCTCCGAGTGCCTTGGAAAGAGAACTACAGTAAAAGGTTTCTCTCGTCGGTGAGAGGCCCAAAATGGACTTTTGTGCAAAGTGGAACGGGCGCTGTGTGGGTGTGTGCGTGCGTGCGTGCGGAACTTGTTTTCCAAACCGTCACAACTTTCTGGGACTCTGGTTCGACAAAGAATGCCCAAGTCTAGAGTTGTTGGCCACTTTCCTCTTCCAGATGCTGGGCCCTTAATCATCCAGACGACAATGAATTCCACGACGCGGAAGGAATCCGGTGCCGCTGGTTTCTTTCTTTGTTTGCTTGCTTGCTTTTAATCATTTTTTAAAACGAGGACTGGCGTCTCCCCCCAGTTTGGGCATCCCACAGCAGCGCTGGGGGTGCATCCCTGAGCTCCGTTGAAGACTCCAGGGATGTCCCGGGTCGTCCCTTGCAAAAGCCCCCTTTCCTTCCACGGGGGCCCCCGAACGAGCGCACCCGGCTGCCTCCTCACCCCACTCGGGGGCTCCCCGAAACATGCCTCGCCGGCGCGCGCGCGCCCCGTGCGGGAGGAGCCGGCCGTGTCGCCCCGCCGCTCCTTCGCGCGCAGCCCCAGCGTTGCGCACTGGCTCCGCCGGGACCCGCCCCCGCAGGCGCCCCGCCCCTCCCGCGTGGCTCCCCCGCCCCCCGGGGCCGTGCGGGCCGGGTCCCCGCGCTCACCTGGATGGGGGCCCCTCCGTCCTCCACCTGCCGGCCCCCCGGCGCGAGGCGGCGGCGCGCGCGGCTCCCTCTCGGCGAGCCCCGCGGCGGCTGGCGCTCCTGCCCCTGCGTAAATGCCCTCGCTCGGGGCCTGGGCCCGCCCTGTGCGCCAAAAGCCGCGCGGCAGGCCGCGCTGGGGACCCGCCGCGCTGCGAGGAGGCGCCCAACGCAGGCCCAGACGAGCCCGCCTTTCTCCTGCGTCCCGCCCGCTCGCCCGCCAGCCCGCCCGCCAACGCCGGCAGCCCTCCGCCTGCAGGAAGAAGGGCCTCCCTCCCTCCCTGCCTCCCCTCCGACTTGGGGAAGGGGCTCCCGGGGGCGTTTGCAGAGGTATCTTTAAAGGGGGGGCGGCAGGGCCTGCCCTAGCCCCCCTCCCCTTGCAGCTATTGCATCTATTGGCTTGTTTCTGTTTTGTGTTTCTGCTGGAAGGCTGGGTGGTCTTATCCCCATCAGTCGCGAGCACACGTGGGTGGGCCACCTTGGGGGGAGGGGGCGTATATGGGGTGCTTAATTGTTCATAGGGTATTTGGATTGGTTTGGATGGGTGGGTGAGCTCAGAGTGGGTTCCTCTTCAGTGCTGCTACATGGCCCTTGGGGTCACTAGGAATAATGGGGGGAAAGGTCCTTGCTGCCTTTTTATGTATGTATGTATGTATGTATGCATGTATGAATAAAATAGTGCATGCAGAACATTTTAGATCTCGATACATTGTTTCACTGTAGTTTCCTGTTTTTCCCCTTCTTGTTACTTACTCTTAGCCTCTGGCTTCTCCTGTGGGGCCAGCAACTTTTCTGGAATTGTATCTGTTTGCTTTGCTAATAATTCTTTCGCTGTCCATGCTGAGAGTCACATCAGTGGTCCCCCCCCCCTTTTTTTTAAATGCAATCCCTGGCCTGACTTGGCATCCTTGTTCCTAGGAGTGATTGTTCTTTCTCTTCCCTTCTTTTTAAATCAAGTTGCCCTCATAGCTGACAATATTTTTACAATCTCCATTTAGTGGAGAGAAAAAAAATCAACCATTTTTTTCTTTCAGTTTCTGGCTGGGCCTTATCTTGATTCCTCAAAGCTACCATGCCTGGTGAGAGGTGAGTTGCATATTTGTCTGCACTACACCCTTTTGAAGGCTTGTTTCTGAAAGTAGGCCTTCTGTTCCCTTCAGTAAATTCCAAAGAAATTTCTGATTCCAGTTCACTTAACAATGATTCAGCTTATTGGTGAGTGTGGTTCCTTCCTCTCCTCCTTCCTTCGTTTAAAAATGTGTCTCCTGTGATTTCATATGCTGAACATGAGATGATTAGGCTTGGTCTGTTTATTTATATCATTTATATAGCCACTCTGCCACTCTATATAGCCATTCTATAGTGACTCTGGGTGGTTTACAAGATTAAAACAAACAACACACACACACGGTACCCAAGAATAAACTGTTAACCCCACTCACCATCAACAGAGCAGAGCTCATCTACCCCTTGGCCCAAATGCCTGGTAGAACAGCCAGGTCTACAGAGCTTTGAGGAAGGCTAACAGGGTTGAGGACATCCAGATCTCCAGGGGATGCTGTTCCACATTGAGAAGGCTTGATTCCAGGATCCAACAAGATGACATCCAGATCTCCAGGGGATGCTGCCATTGGGAAGGCTTGATTCCAGGATCCAACAAGATGACATTGATTGATAGAAGGGACTTGGAGCATGTCTTCTCTACTAGATCTGGTGGGGCAGGCAGAAGCAGGAGAATGGTGGTCCCACATTGCTATGGAGGGTTTTACAGGTGATGACCAGCACTTTGAATGGAAGCCTACTGGGAGCCAATACAGCTCGCGGAGCAGCAGTGTTGCCGGGCGTAATGAGAAATGCCAAAATGCATGCTGCAACATTCTCGACCAGCTGCAGCTTCTGAGTGCTCTTCAAGGGAAACCCCATGTAGAGTGTGTTACAGTAATCCAAATGTTTCCTTGTAGTGACTGCATGGACAGGAAGCTTCCAGATGAGAATGACGGTGCTCCTGATTTTGTTGTTCGGACCCATAAAAGAAAAGCTGATGTTGTAACAGTAAGTACCCAATTGTAATGGACTGTTCTCTATGAGCATTAAAAAAGAAAATGTTTGCACAGATCAACCCTGTTGTTGTAAAACAAGCACATGGCTGTGTGATCGTAGTAAGATGGTGTAATCTAACAAAACTGGAGGATGCAAGACTGATGGAAACTATTACTGACTGAAAAATGGCCTCCTGCTCCTAGAAAGAAAAGAAAATGATAAAGCTAAATGTTATTTTTAATCATACATTTGGTCTGGTAATTATTTCACTATAGCCAAATGTTAAAAAAAAAATACTACTCTGCAGATGGCAACCTGTGTTTGCTTTGTTTCATTTCCTACTATCTCTCGTCATTGTCCCTGCTGGGGACAACTTTAGTAGAAGTAGCAGGCTAGCATCTGGAGGCCTGTAGGTTTTCCAGGACCTGGAGGCTCTCAGAAGCCCACAGGTTCTCCTTGATCCAGCTGTGTATTGATTGGTACAGGTACAAGATTTCAAGCAAGAGTCTTCCCCAAATATTTCTGGAGATGCCAGGGATTGAAGGTGAAGTCTTCTGTGTCTGTGTCTTACATACTCAGTCACTGAAATCGTTGGCTCCAACCAAAGAAAGTTTCTCCTCTTGGCCACCTATTTTGCTTGCCATAGAAATGAGGGAGTATTTTCTGTCTCAGCTGCTTGATCTGCTCTGTGAAGGATTTGATTCCGGTCTAGAAACATTAACTTCTTAAAAGTTAATGTTGTTGTTGTTGCAGGATAGTTGGTTTGTTTTTGTACTTCATATAAGTAGAAAGTCACCTGAAGTGAGGCAGAGGATACCAATGTGGTGACTCTTGAAGTAGCTACTTTTTAACTATGATAATAGTGGTGTTTCAAAGTCAACTGAAGGGACTTACTTCAAGGAAAATGAAAGCTCCTAATTTCAGTGGTTCAACTGTTCTCTCTTTACATGGCGAGTCTTAGTCCTGAATTACTCTTTTCTTTCAGTTTTTACAAGATCCAGATGAAGATACTTCCAATGTCAAAATAACCAACAGGAAACCAAATGAAAGTCAGGTAACTTTGGCCCCTTAAGACTGCTAAAAATATTCTGACAAAAGTTTTCATGGATGGGAAACTACTTCATAGGCATGAGATGTTGTTCTTTTTCTATGCATAAATCTACAGAATAATATTTTTGTTCCATTTTCTTATCCACTGTCTTTCTCAGGATGGTGCCTTCCTGATATGTAGGAATACAGCTCCCAAAATTCCCAAATAGCACAGCCATAACTTATGTAGGCTGATAGTCTGGAAGCTTCAGTTTAGGGCAGTGTTTCTCAACCTTGGCAACTTTAAGATGTGTGGACTTCAACTCCCAGAGTTCCCCAGCCAGCCATGCTGGCTGGGGAATTCTGTGAGTTGAAGTCCACATATCTTAAAGTTATCAAGGTTGAGAAACACTGGTTTGGTGCATCTGAAAAAGACTGGAAGGTGTATAGGATAGAGAAATGCAACTTGTGAAGTTGCAATAAATGCTTCCTTGCTTGTTGAGAGGAGATTAGGCAATAAACTGTGGCAATGGCAATTTAGCCTGCTTTTAATGCAGGGTCTAATCCAGGAAATAAACCCCTCTTTTTAATGCAGGGGATAACCCAAGGTAGGCCATATCAAACCAATTATGTGAGACAGAAGACTGGAATCTAATGCTACAGCTGGAGACACAGGCCCTGGCGAGGGTAACTCGTGTCCTTCTCATTTCATTTTTGGATTACACCCTCTCCTCGTTTAGAGACCACAGTCCATTCCTTGAATTGGAAGTGAAACAGTTGCTAAGCAAACATGTGACACAGAGAGGCGCACACACATACTGGGAAGGTCACTGGTTGTTGCCATCTCTTTCAGATTAAGTTCTTTGGTGCAGATATGCCAGTGTTACTTTCACTCTGACATGCATTATTGTCAGGCACCAAAATGTGGTCATAAGTTCGTGCGTTGGTCGGAAAATGATTTTTAAAAAAAAATTACCAGCGTATTTGGGAACGGTGGCTAAACGAGTGGCTGTACTGTGTTTTGTTCTGTGTGGCTGCCCTTGAGGGTGATTTGGAAGTGCGTTGGGCACCCACAATGCAGTGGTCCTGACCAGGAAGAGCCAGTATGGTGTCATTACACAGCTTTTGTGGCAGCTGCACTGGTGGCCAATAGCTCCTGAGTTCAAGGTGCTGGTTATTACCTCTGAAGCCCTTTGTTGCTCAGGAGCTTACTAGCTGTAGGACCATCTGGTGCAGGTGGAATCTACCCTTCCAGTATTCGCTGCCTAGAAAGGCAAGCTGCAGATGTCCTACATTTGTGATTGGGGGGGGGGCGGGCGGCGGGTAGAAAAGCAGGCCTTCTCTCTTAAAATATATGAATTTAGCCATCTCAAGATTATAGTATTGCTGCGTACAGAAGAAATTGCAGGTACTGACAGCGTCTACGCTATTCCTTACATTCTGAAAAGACGTGCTCTGAAACCATTATGCGCAACTAGCATGCCGAAGGGAAATGGACTTATATTAACACTTGCAAAGGAATTAAGTGCAAACAGTACTAGATGCCTTGCTCTAAAGCAGCCTTTTTCCTGTTGTTGTTCTGAAGAAGCATTAAACAGTGCTTCTCCTAAGAGCCTTCTGGGGTGAGGGATGCTGGAAGCAGCTGATGAGTTGAGACTGGTTGTTTGGGTTGAGAAGATGTTTAGGTAGGCTACCCTAATTATTTTTAATTTGCATTTGCTGATTGTAAGCTGCCTGGAATCTATAATGAATTGGGTGGCACGTGCTATTGTAGGGGATAAATAAATTAATTAATAAAATGCTCTTGCAGCAAAAAAAAAAACACACTCTTAGTTATGGATTCACTTTGATCTGAATAATACATCCTTTCTCAACCTTTTGGCCCTGGAGGAACCCTTGAAATATTTGTCAGGCCTTGGGAAACCCCTGCACATTCGGGCTCAATATAGGCCAGAAGTTAAAAATTATTATATTAGTTTCAGCTAAATATGGAATTAATTCAGTTTGAGAAGAGATTGCTAGATAGCTTTCATCTGTTCCTTTCCTCTGTCTGGCCCATTTTGCTACTTATAAATCAGGCACCCCTCTTTCAATGGAAATAATGTTGTATTACATATTGAGGTATAGCTATCTATGTATCAATCATCTCTCTATTCCAGGGATTCTCAACCTTGGCAACTTTAAGATGTGTGGACTTCAAGCCTGGCTGGGGAATTCTGGGAGTTGAAGTTCACACATCTTAAAGTTGCCAAGGCTGAGAAACACTGCACTATTCCTTTAAAAAACGGTAATGTATGAGTGGGAACATGTATTTTAAAAATAGGGCTATTGGGGCAGTTCAGCTCTTTGGAGATTATAGCAAATCTGAGTTTGCTGCTATGTGATATGCATGGCCTCCTTCAAATATGTGCCTTTTTAATGATGCTACCATGTATCCAGCGGAACAGTCATTTTCTGTGCTTGCAGAATACTTTAGATAATGTGTGGCAATTAGAGGAATGGCTTTCGTAACTGTTCAGCCTTCCCTTTTCCTTCAGAGTACAGTGTGGATACTGTTCAAACAGATACACACTCATCAGCTAGATTTCCAAAACGCACCTTGTACAAAGTCAGGGCTTGCGTAGAATGTACTATCCTTGCAGGTCTTAAAGATTGTACCACAACATCTATTGCTACACATGTAAGAGCTTTGCTGTAACAGTGTGCCATGCTGATTACCTGATTACTTTGGCTTTCGTGAAGCCAAAGTTTAGATAGCTTGCCAGTCCTTATAGGAATTCCTGCCAAATCCTAGGAAAATTGGAAAGGCTTTAGACCAGGGTTTCTCAACCAGGGTTCCATGGTTGATCGCTAGAGGTGACCATCAGAGGTCACTAGAGGTTCCCTGGGGGATCCCGATTTATTTAAAAAATTATTTCAAATTCGGGCAGCTTCACATTAAAGAGGTAAGTTTCATTCTTTAGTTTAAGAACACTGTTCATGCATATAGACGGGCCTACGCATGAAACAAATATAATAATTTTGTAACTTCTGGCCTATATTTGAGCCTACAGGGGTTCCCCCAGGCCTGAAAAATATCTCAAGGATTCCCCCAGGGTCACAAGGTTGAGAAAGGCTGCTTTAGAATAATTTATCTGAATTCCCGACTGAAATGAAAGGTTTGTTATAATAGGATAGATTGTTTGAGGGTTTCAATTTAGTAAAAAGCTGGTGAAGTAGGCTGCAGCTTTATGTCAATTTCATTGATTATCTGAAGCAGAAAAATCTGGCAACTTCTCAAATCTATTGGAGATAACTTATTTAGGAACAGTGTGGCAAGTTTTCTGCATCCATTTTTATGGTGCCTGTAGCAGAAATAATCTTTACCTTGTGAATTGCATCTTCCTTTAAGACTAGAATGGGAGGTAGGGGGAGGAGAGGGAATTGACCTGACTCTGATTAAAAAGGAAAAAGAATTTTCTCTTTCAGGGAAACACACAATGGTAGGTGTTGCTGAGGAAACTGGATCAGCCTGAAGGAAATATTCCTGTTCATATGGCTGGCTATCAAATTAAAATGCCTTACAAAGCAGCACAGGTTCTTTTTTTATGAAAAAACTTGGAGATCCTTACAACTTAAATTATGAGGGACTCCTGTTGCATTTACCGGAGTCACAAAGGCATCTAGTTTATTTCTGGGCACTGTTTGCACTTAATTCCTTTGCAAGAGTTAATATAAGTCCATTTCTCTTTGGCATGCTAGTTGCGCATAATGGTTTCAGAGCACGTCTTTTCAGAATGTAAGGAATAGCATAGATGCTGAATTATGGTCAGTACCTGCAATTTCTTCTGTACACAGCAATACTATAATCTTGGGATGGCTACATTCATATATTTTAAGTCTGCGTTGTACATGCATTGAATGGAAACAATCTTTTAGAAAAGAGAGAGAGAGAGAGATGCATTCTTACTCTTTCCAAGTTTATTACCCTAAGAAATACAGAAATAGCAGTTTGGAACTTCCATATGTTTCCTTCCCACCTGGATCCCTCTGTATCTTGATTTCCTCTGTCATGGAGTTTTGCCATCAGATGGAAAATAAACAGATGGGATTCTAAAGCTGAATGCCTGTTTTCCTTCATGTACAGTATCTTTTTGTCTGGTGAAGCAACTGCAATGTGGCAGGTTCTCTCTTAAGGAGACTGGTTGCTGCTCTGATGACCGTTTGCTGTTCTCTTGAAGCCACTGTAGCTTTTGAGAAGGGAACTATGAAGAATAAACCCCATGAATCAAACATGTTGGTGAAACAGTTTGGGGGGGGGGTAAATTTAATCTGTGGTTCAGTGAACTTCTTTGTAACTTTGAACTTCATCTCTCCACTGTTGCATAGTCAAATTGTGCTGCATGTCCTTATTCATATTTGCTGATCCCAACACCAGAGAAAGATGAAGAGGTCAGGAATCTAAACTCCTCAACTTCCAAACATGAAAGACTTTTTTCAGCTAGAGAGTCACCGTTGCCTGCTTTGGGGTAAATTCCTCACCATTTCAGTATCTGCTATTTTTTTGTTGTTAGTTGTTAAACCTGGCTTTAATGCAGGTGACCAGAAACTGAACTTTTTTTTTTCTTTTCCGTTTTTGGGTGGCATTATGTGAGTGAGCAGGAATTAGATTTTCAGGGGGATGTTTTGGAGAGTTTAAGCTTTTTAGGGACTGTAAGCCTATCTGATGGCTTGTAAACTGCTTTGTTTCCCTCTGAAAATCTGTAGCAAATTTTGCTTCCATTCAGCAATTTGCTGCAGAATTTCAGATTGGGCAGTTTCTATGAGCTGCTAAAGGGGAGATTCAGAAATTGTGGGAAGTTTTACCCAGCTCTGTTTTAATCTAACCTTTCTTCTTTCTTTTGGTAGTTGGGCAAATAGAGATGAAGTGTGGGAAAACATGCTCAGTAAGGAACAGAAATATGCGAGGGATAAGCTGTATATGGAAAAGCATCCGCTCCTGGAACCTAAAATGCGAGTAATTCTCCTAGATTGGCTGATGGAGGTGAGATGTTGTCTTGCTCAAACAAGTATCATACAAGGCTGGTTTAACTGTCTGCCTCAGAATGTTTTCAAGCTATATCATTCTCACATAGTTTTATCTGTGGAGCTTGGTATCTTTTGTTCACCTTACTTGGAAAGATGCATCTAATGTGGGGGTCCCCAAACTCCTCAGCTTATCGACCCCTTCATGAAGTTTTAGATTGTTCATCGACCCCACCCCCAAACATTTATGACATGAAAATAATTTAATAAATACTGCTTTAACTAATAGTACTATGAATAACAACAATAATAATAGAGATAACTCAACGCCACACTTGCCAGTCCAACCGTAGGCAATGCTGTCTCACTGCTAGGCGTCTCACCTTCAGGATTAGGGACTGGCGTGGAGCTCTGCAGAGACCCCAAAAGATTAATTGACCCCAATTGACCTGCCATCATTTATTGACCACCTAGTGACCCCAGACATTTTATCAACCCCTTGGATAGTCCCATTGACCCTTGGGCTGATATTGACCACTTTGGGGAATGCTGATCTAATGGCTTGGCACAAAAGGAAATAAAAAGCTGGAGGAAAAGAAAATCCTTCTCCAGAGAACAAATCTATGCTCCACTCCCCTTTTAGCTCTTGCCAGCTACCTTTTAGGTGGTAGAGAGGGGTGGGGAACACCTTACTGTCACCTGCTGATGCAGTCCACATGGCTGTTTCTGTATACATGAAAAGAATTGTTGTAATACAGGTAGTCCACACTTACTGCCTCGTTTAGCAACTGTTTGAAGTTTCCACAGTGTAAAAAAAGACAGCTTTGTGACCAATCCTCACACTGATGACTGTTGCAGCATCCCACCATCACGTGATTGCCATTTGTATGCTTCTCAACTGGCTTGCGACAAGCAGAGTTAATGGAGAAACATGGAAGTAAAATCACAAGTCATGGTCATGTGATGTTTTGCTTAACAACTGCAGTGCTTAGTGATGGGTTTGCTGGTCCCAGTTGTGGTCACTAAGTGAGGACTACCTGTATTTCTTTAGTTAATCATGAAGAATATCTGCAAGTGACTGAAAAAAATAGCTGTTGGCTTGCAAGAATGTATTTGTGTTATATATAAGGCAAATGGAGATTTAATTTGTTCTCTTAATATCCATTCCTTTGAATTTCTAACAATTGCAGGGCAATACTGATATAAAGGAGTATTGTTCTTTTATATGTTGCAGGTTTGTGAGGTCCACAAACTTCACAGAGAGACATTTTATTTAGCTCAAGATTTCTTCGATCGGTTCATGGCAACACAACAGAACATTGTAAAGACTCTTCTCCAGCTGATTGGAATATCGTCTTTATTCATAGCTGCTAAACTTGAGGTAAAAAGTCTTGCTGTGCAGTGCTTGAACCATGTAATAGAACAGTGTTTTTCAAGCTTGGCAACTTTAAGGTATGTGGGCTTCAACTCCCAGAATTCCCCAGCCAGCATGCTGGCTGGGGAATTCTGGGAATTGAAGCCCACACATCTTAAAAGTTGCCAAGCTTGAGAAACACTGTTCTAGAGTGCTTTTCACTGACCCCCCTGGAGTGGACTTGCTTCCAAGAAGAAAAGGTGGAAAATACATAGTGTTTATCTAGATGACTACTTGTTGGTCATGTTTCTTTAACTGTGTTAAAATGCCCTTTGCAATCTAATGAAAAACTATCAGACTCCTCTTAGATTTTTTTGATACATTCTCATAACAGCAGAAAGTAGTTCATTAAATCTGCCTTTTTAGAAGAGAGGCTTGTATAAATCAGGTACTGCTGCGCATTGGCAGCATTCACATTTTTTTGGTTCATTGTGTTTTGAAACCAGAGTCTTACTGACTTTGCTACAAATTCTGGTAAACATCGTTTCCTTTGCCTTTATGCAGCAGCTGGTAAGAGGCTGAATATCAAAGTGTTACAGATGTTTACAGGCAATGTTGAATACTGCAAGGCTTGTGGTTTGGGAATTACAGTTGATGACTTAGTGGGTTGTGTGAACCTAGCCAGTTGTGGTTCATTGAAGAACCATAGTTAAAGCTTGGCATCGTGCTGCCATGCATCTTCCTTTGGGCACCCCAGACTCTGATCCACTTAACATTTTTGGTTTTTGCTAAGTCACCATGGTGGTCACTTTGTGAATGGGCAGGTCTCTCCCCACGGCTGCTGTAATATTGACAGATGGCTGTTGGAATCTGCTCACCAGCCTACAGGTTGGGGATCTGAAAAGAGAAGGGTCTTCTAGATCCTGCTCCAGATGGATCCAGTTTAGATGTGGCCTGCATGGTTTAGACATCAGCTGTATCAACTAAGCTGTGAATGAACGTGTGTGCTACTTTTAATGCCATAAATCAGCGTATATGGATGAAGAAACTGCAGGAAAAGAGCAGTGCTGTTTCAGTTTGTTTGCTTGTTTAGCAAAAAGTGATGTAGCCTGGCTGCCTTAAGACATTTTTGTATATAATTGCTGGCAAGACCTGTGACAGAGAGAGAGAAAGCTGCTATTCTTTGCTATTCGTAGTTACAGTTGGCTTTAATTGATGAGAGCTCAGAAAAAGTCCCCTTTAGGTCAGATAGCTTCATTATCCAAAATATAGATCCCTATATCACTGTGTATAACCGTCTGGCTTACCAGTTTGCCACCTTTTCAGACAATGGAATGGGCCAGCATATTGATTCTGTTCTCTGTGTTTCAGGAGATCTACCCACCAAAGCTGCATCAGTTTGCCTATGTGACCGATGGTGCTTGCACAGAAGAAGAAATTATTAGCATGGAGCTCATTATTATGAAGGTTGGGATAACTCTCTGTGCTCTTTTGAAAGAACCGAAGAAGGGCAACTGTACAAAACAAGATGATGGCTTGTTTCTAAAAGTATTACACAGAAAGAGTGAGAAAACGCACTCTTACTCAAAAGAGTTAATGGTTGCTCTTTCAGCAGGGTTCTGTCTGTTCTCTAGTAGCTCTTTTAGTTTTTATACTGATTATGGAAAAAGGGAATTTTCTTTTTCCTAGATCTGCACAGAAAGAGCAGGGTTGAGGAGGAGAAACCACTGGCCAACAGTTCTCCTTCCCAGCTCTAAACCTATGTAGCAACTAAACCTACTTAATTATGGCTGGTGAAAGCCATTAACTGTAGCAACCCGAAGTTAACCAATGGTATATGAATGTCTTTTCAAGGCATAAGTACAGGACGAATCATACAAAATTCAGTATGCTGTTGTTGGGTATAAATGCTACTTGTGCCTTCCAAAACTCTAGAATCCATAAGCTTGCTAAATGTTATCCTACCTTACCTTCAAGAATCTCAAGTTAATACTGAAAATGTTGTTCTCTCCCTTCCCAGAAGCCCTTTTGTTACTGGAATAGCACTTTGAGAAGGTATTTTAAGAGTTTGCCCTAAATCAAAATAATCCAGTGAAATGCAGAGCTGAATGCATATTTGAACTAGGTTCCTGCTTATCCTAGACCATGACCTTATTCACATTGTCTCTCCAGTCACATTTATAAATGGGTATAAAATGCGTATCATAGGTGGCAGTAGCACCTTGGGTGACCCAGTCTGATCTTGAATAAAGCTGGGAAAAGTAGGATAGGAGGCAACTACCAGGAAATGTCATAGTTGTAGATCAGAATGGGAAATTTAAGAAAATCCCATAAGGCAGTTTTCTGTTAACAAGAAAATGGTCAAGCTTGGCTTAATGGAGTCTTTAACTTACCTTAAATAATTGGCATGATTGCCCTTGCTGATGCATCTCCAGTCTCCACCTTTATATAAATGCACGCTCCACTGTAAAGCAATGTCAGCTTTTGCCCTGATTTCAAGAGTCAGACCTAAGTGCTTTCAGCAGCTAAGCTCAAAAAATGAACCTGCATGTTTTCCAGGAGGAATCCATCAAGATGTGGAATCAGGGAACGCCCAGCTGCACATTCTAATGTGTATAGAGATGAGCTGGGTGAATGAGCTCTTTGGGTGCCCAATAGGTAGTATCTTCAACCTCCATGAAAGAGCTTTTTTAGTCTTGCTGAAATTGGTCCCTTTGCAGCTTTATACAGGTTGTCTGCTCTTAACCCCACTTCAGTTTTCCTTGTGAAGAAATGCAGTGTATCTGCTCTGTCCCTTGACATACCTGCTCTTCTTCCAGGCGCTCAATTGGAACCTGAGTCCACTGACAGTTGTGTCCTGGTTAAATATATACATGCAGGTTGCATATCTAAGTGAGATCTGTGAGATGCTGCTGCCACAATATTCTCAAGAGAGATTTGTGCAAGTTGCAGAGGTAACGATAGAATCTACTGCAAAATGTTTCCTCTCCCCCCCTGAAAACGTTCTTCTGTTAGCTTACTTCCTTCTTTTGGCAGCTTTTGGATCTGTGTGTACTTGATGTTGGTTGTTTGGAATACACATATGGTGTCCTTGCCGCCTCTGCATTGTATCACTTCTCCTCTTGCGAGCTGATGCGGCGGGTTTCAGGTAGGCCTTTATGTAAGCTTATATAAACTTAGAACTGGGAAATAAAAGCACAGAAGACACAGGAATTTTGTTCTTTTCTAGGATATGAATTGAGTGACATCGAGAAGTGTGTGAAGTGGATGGTCCCCTTTGCAATGGCTATCAAGGAGGAGGGGAGCTCGGTGCTGAAGCACTTCACAGGAGTCCCTGCTGAAGATTTGCACAATATACAAACGCACATAAACACCTTTGATTTGCTGGTAAGCAACACGTAACCAGAAAAGGCTGTCAACCTTGTTAATTATATAGATCAGGGTTTCTTAACCAGGGTTCTGTGGCACCCTAGGGTTCCATGAGAGGTCACTAGGGGTTCCCTGGGAAATCACAATTTATTTAAAAAAATATTTCAAATTTGGGCAACTTCACATTGAAGAGGTAAGTTTCGTTCTTTACTTTTAGTTTAAGAACACTGTGAATGCATATAGACAGGCCTACCCATGAAACAGATACAATAATTTTGTAACTTCTGCCTATCTTTGAGCCCGAATGTGCAAGGGTTCCCCAAGGCCTGGAAAATATTTCAAAGGTTCCTCCAGGGTCAAAAGGTTGAGAAAGGCTGATATAAAGTCTGTTTTCTTTTTTCAACTTCATCCTATTCCCCATGGAGCAATAGTGTGCTTTCAGCACACTAAGCCATAATATAGTTTATGTGGTTTTGTTAGTGTGTGGTAAGAACTCAGTCATTTTGGTTTTGTAAACCATGGTTTATGGGTACATGGTACTAAACCAGCTAGTTGTGGTTTGTTTAATAAAACATAACTAAATAAATCACTACTTAGTGCAGTGTGTGAATCTAGAAATGATAATGTTTGTGACGTGTGAGCCCTTTAAGACTGACTTTTCAAAACAAATTTTCACTCTATTTTGGTCCTGGAGGGACAGGCATGATTATGATGTACCTATGTGTGTTTTATTGAGAAGAATCACTTTAAAATAATGAGAGGAACCCCTGCCTATTCCAGTCTGGCTATTTTTTATAATAGACAAATGCACAGCAGGGTAGAAAGGCATAAATTGTCTGTGGCTTCCCTTTGTTGTTACTTCCACTTTCATTTGTATATGTAAAGCAAGGCTGCTTCTCAAACCTCTTAGCGCTACCGTCAATTGAGGCACTTGAATGAATGGGTAATCATTCCCTTTTGGCATCCTTCTCTTCTAGGACAAAGCCCAAGCAAAACAAGCCATGTTGGCTGAGAAGAACAGGTGTTCTCCTTTGCCCACGGGTGTTCTCACCCCACCCCAGAGTAGTAAGAAACTCTCTCGGACCTTGAAATAGCTAAAGCTATGCAAGCTGCTCGACCTCCTGGTTTGCTTCTTTTTAAAAACACAACTCCCTCTCTCTCTATTTTATTTTCACAATTCTGCATTATTGTGTAATGCTGCCAGTGACTTCAGATTAATTCTAGAATGGAAAAAAGTCTTTATGGGAGAACCTGACCAATTATGAAAACTGTTTTTATGGAATGTTTGTCTTGAAATGAACTGTTTGGAGTGTACCGGCCACCCCGAACGA
Source organism: Candoia aspera (assembly GCF_035149785.1). NCBI lineage: Eukaryota > Metazoa > Chordata > Lepidosauria > Squamata > Candoiidae > Candoia > Candoia aspera. The sequence goes on along the minus strand of NC_086163.1, from coordinate 15,953,746 downwards.
GGATGTGCTTGGATTGCTGCTAAGGAAAGAGTTACCGGATGTGCTGATGGAAAGAAGAGATTCTGCCCTCTGCTGCTGTGAAGCACCAACAATGTTCTGGTTGGAGTTAGCCATGGAAGGCAAGCCTCTTCGTAGATTTGAGTTTACAGCTTGATTTTTAAAAAATCCTTTGTAAATGCTCTTATGTGTCTCTAATTTTTAAATAAAGTGCTGTCTTTGGTTATGGCACTTTGTATTAATATGCAAGAACTGCTGAAGGTGGAGGACAGATAAGATTTAACTCCAACTCGCAGAGTAATCAAAAGAAACACATTAGTAGCCCTCAACTTACAACTACAATTGGGACCAGAACTTCTGTTGCTAAGTGAGGCGGTCATTATGTGAGTCATGCCTGACTTTACAAACTTTTTTGCTGCGCTTGTAAGTGAATCACATGGTTGTTAAGCCAATCTGGCTTCCCCCATTGACTTTGCTTGTCAGAAGCTGGCTGGGAAAGTCACAAATGGCAATCATGTGACCCTGGGATGCTGCAACCATTGTAAATACATGCCAGTTGCCAAGTGCCTGAATTTTGATCACATGACCACAGAGATGCTGCAATGGTCATAAGTGTGAGGACTAGTCACAAGTGACTTCCCAGCACAGTCGTAACTTCAAATGGTTGCTAAACAAATGGCTGTAAGTCGAGGACTACCTGTATTGCAGCATTATCAGTATAGATCTACATTGTAAAGAGGAGTTTGTTGGCTGTGCTTGCACTTTATGGTAAATCAAAATGTGGTTAGGTGTGAACCCAGTCACTAGTTAAACTACTGCTTATGGCTTAGCATCTTTGGTTGATTGTAACTTATTCAACAGCTCCAGTCTTAGAGTGTTATGTGAACCCAGCCTCTTTTTCCCTTCTTCCTTCCCACTTGACAAGAGTTCCTTTGATGATGGAGATAATTTGAAGCAAGTTTAGTCCAACAACTCTGTTGATTTCTATACATTCTAGAAAATGCTCTGCATTGCCATTGTCCCTGATCCACAAAGCAGAATCTGCATTATTTCAAAGTTGAATCAGGTATCAGCAATTTGAAAGGAGAGCTAGTTTGGTGCAGTGGTTTAAGACACCAGGCTAGAAACTGGGAGACTGTGAGTTCTAGTCCTGCCTTGGGCACAAAGCCAGCTGGGCGACCTTGGGCTGGTCACACACTCAGCCCTAAGAAGAAGGCAGTAGCAAACCACCTCCAAAAATCTTGTCAAGAAAACTGCAGGGACTAGTCCAGATGGTTGCCAGGAGTCAAGACTGACTCAAAAGCACAAAAATAAATATAAATTAATAAACAAATAAGAGAGTGATGGCTTTATTTTCTGCAATACAATGAGCAATGTTCTGTATATTCTTTGATCTTCAAGGGAGGTGATGAAATAGTGGAATTTCTGCTATCAGAAATGCTAGACTTCTGCCAAAATAGCTGCTTAATGGGACAGTAGTAAAATCAATATAGTTAAACTATCAGTGAAGCTAGGAGCTCCAAATGAAAAAATGTCCATGTTTATTTCTGACGACTCAGAGGGTCCTGACATACTTGCTGATGGTTCCTTTTAAGGACTTTTCCCCCATGGCAGGGAATTTTGCACTTTTTTTTTTTTAAATCTAGTGAATGCATTGCATTATTTTGAAGTTGGTTTTATTCTTTCAATTCTCTCTTCAATGTGATGGGGTAATACAGATGATTAGGTACCTCCTGCTCAGAGGGCTGCCTCCCAGGCCTAAGCAACCTTTCATATCTAGACAAAGTTACTACTATTCCGCAATGACTTGTAAGAATAAAAGTGCAACTGGGTGGATAGGAAATAAGCAGCTTTTTTGCTGGTATGATTTGGTAGTTCTAGTGTTAACTGGTCTACCACACTGTAAATATTTTGGGTTGGTAGACTTTTAGCTTCATGTTGCAATTCCCAAATGTATCCTATGGCACACAATGCCATGAGAATTGTAGAATTCTTTTCTCTTGCCATCAAAAGCATTTTCAGTATATTTGAAGCAACTGACATGGAGGTGTTAAGCAGATAGCAATTATGTGTATGTGTTAATCAAAAGAGCATTTATCTCATGTGAATAAAGTAAAGTGGCCTAGTGACACATGCCCAGGAAATGTTCATTTGGCAATTTCCTAAAAATCAATTTCATTTAGAATTAGTGTCTTAGGCCCCATTCGTTATTTTAAAGCAGCCTCCTCAAGTGTACTAGCTGCAGATGCATGGGGACTATAATAGTAAGAATTCCCAGTCATGCTGGATGAGGCATTCTGGGAGTTGTATTCCCAGCACATCTGGAAGCTGCTAGGTTGGGAAAACTTCTCCAGGATACTTATTTGTATGTCATAAGGGATGGTCCTGTTTCTTTTGCAAAAGGTTTTGCCATCATACAATCTAATTTAGGTTTTCTATCAAAAGGATAATTTTCTAGAAGTGTCTTCTCGATATGCCTTACCTGCTGGATGAATGAATAAACTGGCTGCTGAAATCTGCTTCTGTTTATTACACAACAAGCTATTTATGCTTTCGTCTCTGTTTGCACAAAGACCTTTCATCTGATCCTAGCTCTCTTGAAACCAATGTGCACAGTCAATTATTAGTTGTATAATTTTGCTTCAAATGTTTTAAGAGTGTTCCTTCTCTTTTATGCTCTGCTAAGGTCTTTTCTCTGCCCCAAAGAGACATTTTTGTAGCAGTGCAACTTCCATTCTTTGCTTTTTGTTTCTGGGATATGTCAAGTTAGGAGAATTGTAGGTTTTAGGCTTTGCTACTTTTCTGAAGGGAAGCAGCTGGAGTTGCTGATACGTGAAAAAGGAGACAGTAGTAGAACTAAGTATAGCCTTGGCTGAGAATTAAATAGTCACTCGCTGCTGTGGAAGCCAAAGCTCTTCCGTGTCTTGAAAACTTGAAAAGCAGCACCAGCTGCTTTCTAGAAAGGTTGCAGAACGACTGTGTCCCAGTTGAGCAACTCTGGGTAATGTCAACAGTTCTGCGTATTTTGAGTTAAAGTGTTGGTGTTTTAAGGCTGTATGCTGGGTGGTTGGATCAGTCTATCTTCTAGCAGTTTTTAAGGGAGGGCAGAGTGCAGAGTGTAGATTATTTTTATAGATTTCATGCAAAAATTTGAAAGAGAAGGCCTGCACATCCACAGGCCTGCTGTCTTGCCTTGCATAAATACACTTATGCTTATGGGGATCAGTGGCTATCAACAAGCATTTGTGAATATTCTTTGGAAGAGTTATTACCACCAAAACAATTCAAAAACCTGTCTTCAACATGAGCCTCCAAAATACAAGAAAAATAATTCACCTTTGTTACTTGGTTTATCTTTTGAGATAACTAATATTTAACAATTGCATCTAATGTTACTCTAACAAGGTAGGTAACTACTTAATGAAACAATGAATGTACAAGTGTATCTACTTAGTCCAAACATCTACCTCTGCATGCAAATATACATATATAGATATGTTAGAAGGGTATCTAGTACAAATGGTTGGACCAATTCATGGAAGTCATGGGGATCAACAGCTGCAGTGGGACTGCCTCTGAAGGCCCTCTGTTGGGCTGCCTTGTGCAATTGGTTGGCCTGGTGAGAACAGGCTGCTGGGCTAGATGGGCCAGGGGTCCAATCTAGCAGGGCACTGCTTATGTTCTTATGTAATCAAGCACATTTGAAGGAGTTCATCTGCTGAAAAAAGGTAAGAATGCTGTTTTGATGTACATGGAGTTGTTTGCCTTGGGTGTGGACGACCCTGGATTTCTCATCCTGCTTGTAATGCAGATTCATTCAGGTTTCTCTTCCTGGTCATCTTACACAGACATATCTTTCTGTCCACTAATGAGGTTATGATGAGTTTTACCTGGTAGACTATTAAAGATTTAGTGTCCTTAAACCCTGTTTCTCGACTAATTTAATCCCAGGTAAACCCTTCTCAACAAGTAAAAGCCTTTTCCCAGTTCACCGTGGATCAGTTCCTCAGGACTCAATTTCTCAAGTAAAAATTTAATATGCATAGAAATAGTTTCCAAGTGGTGGTCGTGACAAGAAGGGCAATAAAGTTTTAATCTTTCACATAGTACTGTCGAATTTCCTGCACTCATCTTTAAGATTGGTGGGACTAGTTTTGACTTCTAGGTGGCAATAATAACATATCTGAAAAGCAAGCCCCTTGACCTCTTTAGTTCTCTCCCGGCTTGTCCTATTGTTGCAGTGTATTCATACAGCCCTTATAATTTATGCAGCTGTTAACTTTTCAATCTATTGCTTACAAAAACATTTTCACTCAAGCTTTTCAAAATAACGACATGGATCTATATTAAAATAATTTCTCTTCAGGTTTATAATCTTAAGAGCTACGTCACAGAAGGAAAAAAAAATTGAGGGTGGAGGAATAAAGGAGCATCAGAACTGAGGCTTAGTTACAAGATGATAACCTTTGATAGATCCCTGCAAAGTAACTGTTAGACTCCCATTTTGCAGGGGAGAATCTAGGGATCCTAAAGGCTACGCCAACAAGATCCTTTTGTAGAAGCAAGCCTTAATTTTTGCTCTCTGCTTTAAAATGCCAGGTCTTATGCTTTGAAAGAAGTAGCTGTGTATCCTGTTTGGAAACATCTTTTCAAAGAGAATTAACTTTTGTTTTTCTTCCCAGAGGTGTCTCGTAATTCTTCCTATTTTTTGCTCTCCAGTTGGCAAAGGTAGCATTTGAAAATGAGAGGCTACTATTAGACTTTTGGAGAAGTCTGATCTTCAGTGTATGTTTTGTGACTACATAAATAGAGCAGGAGACAAGTGCGGTGGTTCTAATAAGAGGAAAGGACTAAGCCAGACAGCACTTTCCAACATTTATTCTATTTATTCAGGCATCCATATTCTATTTTCAGGAAAAGTGAAGCTAGGATCCCTTCTAACAGAGGATTATCATTCTGGTTTCTTGTGAAGCTAATAAACTTTGGGCCAAATGGAAAGGTATTTTTGGAGATTTTCCAATTTAATCATGGTTCATAGGAAAGGAAGAGCAACAAGGGCTGCTCTACAAAAACTGGATAATGCTGTTTACTTTCCTTGCAACTCTGCAAAGGGAAGAAGGAGGAAGCTATTCCTTTTTTCCTGAACTTTTCGCTGCTGAAAGACAACAGCTGAACAGAAAGCAATTGCAGAAATGCTTCCAGTAATCAGCTGGTGGTATGTCTTCTGCATTCTGGCAATGCCCAGCCATACCAATTCCCAAAGCCCGAAATAGCTTCATACCTATCTTTTTCTGTTCAAGGAATAGCTTGGAACTGAGATCCATCTTCTTTTACTTTTTATTTCACCCACTTATATACTGCTAGAATCCAAAGATGACTCCTCTGAGTCTTTTCCAGACTAATTTCAGGACAGCAAAGAAAACTAGAGGCAGTGGGATGAGATTGAATGTATGCTTCATTTGTTACCCATCTTAAGATTCTGATTCTCACTCTGCCCCCCTCTCCCCCACCATGAAAACTAGCACAAACTTTAGCTTCTTGCCATACATTCACAAGGATTTCACTAAAATATTTCTTGTTTTCTCAAGTTTACATCTCCCAGCCTTTCACGGTTGCTATGAGGCAGTCTGCCTGAGAGATGAAAATAAATCTGTGTCATTTTTATTTTTTTCCCCTTATGTGTGAAGTTCATTTCCGCTTATTTCTCCCACACATGTATGATTATGCCGGCTTTGTAAAATACTTTCATTCTTCTAATGCTCTTTCTGTGAACGAATACATATGGACAAAACTCTGTTCTTGAAAGACCATATGCTCAGGTCTGTCAGCTTAAAATACCCAAGCCAAGTGATGCTTTTATTCCAAGAAACTTCGCCTTTGTCACCATCTATATTTCAAGGTTAATTAATCTGCCTTACGATACTTAAAGTGACAGGCAGGGGTGGGATCTTCTAGGTTGTCAAAGTTTCTGGCTCCTAAAGAGATGGGACTTGATGCTTTACTTTCCTTCCAACTGCAAGACAACACTACCCAAATTGAATTCTATTTTTCTTTATTGTGCTACTGAAAACCAATTTTTAGCTGCACTGATGTAAAAACTGGCAGGGTTCAAGGATTGTGGCAAGCCGTGGTTCACGGTGGGTGTGGGGCAGCCTCGGTGAGGCCAGAAGTTTCCTGGAGTGCACTTTCAGTTATTTTTGCCTTTTTTGGAGGGTAAAAATTGTGCTTTAAGAGAAGCATTAATTGCCCCCTCCCCTAAAATAGGTCTACCATCACCAGCTGCATCCTGGGAAACAAAGTGTAGAGCCCAGCCTCAACAGCCTGGTTGTTGAATAAACTGCAGTTGGCTGGGTTAGCACAACACCCTAAGCATTACCATTACAGAAAGCAATCACTGTGTGATTTTTTCCCCCAACAATCCAGAATACTTGAAATTTGTCCAACATTTAGCAATATCCAATACAGCTTGTCTCCCTCTGGTAATTTCCATGTGTTGCACTAAAATTCCCATGATTCAGAAGGTTCACCTCCCTTCCCTTCCTTCTAGATTGCCAACAAACTACTAGAAGTTTGAAAAGATATGTGTAGAAGATCAAAATCTGATATTAAAAATTAATTCCTGGGAAAAGCTTGTAGATTTTTTGTTACTTAGTTCTATAGTCACCTTCTGGAATATGGCTCTGTGCTAGGTTTCACTGACTGACCCTTAGGATTTTTGAGTCAAATTATTTTTTTTGCAGAAGATTGTTTAGTGGATACGATTTTTGTGGGGCTATTTTTAAGAAGGTATTTAGCACTGCAGCAAAAACTTTTAGGGTTTACTTTTTGGATTTACATCATCGAAAGGTGATGTGTCTCCTGGAGAAAGGGAAGAAAGCATCTTCATATTTGCACACTGTTAATTATACAGAAATGGCTATAATTCAGTTAGAAGTACGTTCCATCATGTAGGCAAAACAAAGGAGATAACCTCTGTGTCTCTCTGATCTGTTTTCTAAATCTTCTTGTTCTTCATCTTGTGATTCTTTATCCCCAACTGGATTTGGATCAGAGAGCCTTTTAAGTCACAGAGGATTACCACCAAAGGACCTTCAAACTGAGAACTACCTTTGTAAAGTAAGGAACACCACCACTGTGCTTAGAACCTGGCTGAACGTCTCGACTGCATATTTTAAAACTGTTGTTCTTTTTTCCAGTGGAAAAGAAATTGCTTGTGTTCCTCCCCCCACAACACCAAAGGAGAACTAGCCTCAGTGGTACTCTGTGTGTTCATTTGTGGGTTGTTGACCTTACTGGTAATTTCTTCAATGGCTGTACAGAAGTGATCTCTCATTCCTTCTCCAATCCTCTTTCCAACCATCTGTAGCTTCCCCTCTTCTGCTAAATCCCAAGTGGAAATGTCAGTAGGGAACAGGTCCCTTGAAACCTGAACAGATCTGGAAGCCCAGGCAGTTGTTTGCTCTGCCTTGTGCATTTTCCAACAGCAGTGCTCTGCAGTACCTCCAACAATGAAGCTCAGATAATACCCCCACCCCCACCCCACCCAGTTTATCAATACCTTCTCAGGCACTCTGGAAAACATAGAAAAGCCGAATTGTCTTTCCAAGGGGGTTGGGGTGGGAAAGCTTTCAGGGAAGTGGAAGACAGATTTTGGCATAGTGCTAAGCTTAGCAGGGAACAGAAAGTTGGCTGCATAACTTTTCAGCAACAGGGTACACCAATTCATCTTGTGTACATCTCATCAACCGTCTGGATCGGACAGACTCAAGTCCACCAGAGGAACATTAGCATTTCCGTTAATAGGGCTAGCCTAGCTGATGCTGAGCCTGAATCCAGCTTTGGTTACTTATTAATGAAGCTGCAAAGTGCCTCCACTTTAGACTTCACTTAGCTGAGGGGAGCCTTCCGAACATCAATTTGACTTCTATTAAATGACTAATGGCCACTGAGGCAGAATGTCCTCGCAGCAGAGATCACGTCCTATTTAGGATTTAATGTTTAAATATTTAATTAATTTAAACACTGCCAAATATTTAATTAAATGCCATCAAAGCCATCCTGACACTTCTGCCCTGCAAAAGGGGGTTGGGGAGGGGAGAGAGGGAAGGGGGAGTGAGCTCTCCACTCTAGCGGACTCAGGGAATCTTGACTGGTAATAACAGCACATCTGGAAAACACCAGTCTGGGGAAGGTGGGCCTAACCACTTTGCAGTGAGGACAGAGCTATGATAGGGAGCATATACCAGGGGGGTGTAAGGTTTTTTTTAGGCTGAGAGCCACATTCCCAAAAGGATTGGGTGGGGCCAGGAAAAAGAACACCCTAAATTTGATTCAGTCTAGTTTACACTTAAATATAATAAATACTATTTAGTTTCTAGTTATGTATTTAATCATTTCCATCCTCCATTGTATTGAAAGTCAAGGGAAAGTCTCAAGTCAGACTCAGCTGGTGAATTCAGACATTCATCTGTAGTGTGGCTTGTCACTGCTTTTCTCTGTTGGAATTATCAGGGGTCAACTCAGCATTGTCTCATAAGCATAAGGGGGTCTTTCTAGTAAATGAATCTCTATTGTGCTTGTGGGATGTCACATGGATCCCCTGATTTCCACTTCCTCCTCCTCCTGGGGTTTGGGGATTAACTATCTCCATTACCTCTTGGGCACACCTGCAAGCAGGAGGTGCTGCAGAATGCAGCTCTCGTTCTCTCATCTCACTTGCATGCAGACATTTCTATTTCCAATAGAAATGTGTCTACAAAGAACCAGTGATGAATAAGTGCTTTCTACTATGAAGCTACTTGTATCCAGATGTACTGAATAAATGTAAGCTACCTTTTTTTTATCCTCTTCATCTAACTACTGTGTGAAGACTGAATTTATTTTCTGAACGTAATTAAGCTTAATGTGCAAGTTTCTTTTTGGTTCATGCTTCTACTTTGCAAGATTGTTGTTAGCTCTTGGAGTTCTTTTATTAACCTTTAAAAAACCCCATCATTCTCCAGGGCACTTTTTCCACTTTTCACTCTAGTTTTCTGGCATTTCCTGGTGATCTCCTACCTGTTAACAAGGTCTGACCCTGGGCAGCCCTTTTTCAAAATTAATCAAGGGTGATTTTGTGGCCACCTAACCAGGGTTTATCTCAAGAAGTTGTGTCTACTTAGCTATTTAAGGTAATGTCTCTTTTGTATCAAGCTCCGCTTCTGATGATCGAATGACGATGTCCATTTCTTGACACTAGAGCAGAGGCTGTTTGCCATTGGCTCATCCAATGAGCACCCTATAGCCCTGGGATTTATATTAAGAGCTACAATCAATAACAATTTTTGAGATGGTCAGGGGCTGCTCTGAATTCTGTTGGTGGCTGCAGTTTCCATCCTTTGGAATATGGACCAAATAAAATCAATGGTTGCTCTTGAAACACCCAGAAGATGGCTTTTTGGGAGTTCATTCTTTTATCTCTCTCCATAATCAAAGCTGGGATCTGAGGCTGCACAATAAATCTGATAATATCAAGGATGGCATTGGAGCTGGGCTTCTGCTGCAGCCATTTGCAAAGGTGGTAAGAAGATGGTTCTATGTGGGTGGTATGAGGGAATTGCTAAAGTTGGAGGAATCTCAGGTTGAGGAATGTTTTGTGTCAGTAAATTGGGTTCCAAATGAGCATGTAACCTAGCCTGAGGCATTCAGTTCTACATGCAGAAGGAGATACATTGGCAGAATATTGACTTTTAATTATTTAAAAGCAAACAAGTGCTACTTACTATGGCATACCTGCCAAGAGTTTACACTAGTTTCACTTAAATATTTACTTTGTTATTTAATAAAAAATGAATTGGTTAAGGGAGTAGGTGGAAGAAACATCTTATGATCTGGGAATTGCCTGAATCCTCTGCAAGGTTTTTCCAGAAAAAGAAAGCAAGTGCTAGATGGGTGCATCTGTTCTGCTAATGTGCTGGGCCTGCTTTGCTTAACTCTGGTTTATTAAATAAACCACAGTTGGCTGGGTACATACGCACAAAGCCATAAACTACATTTTGGGTGGTGTAATGGCTGAATTCAGCTGCAATCCTCTTGGGGCAGGAGAAAATGCTCAGTCCTGGTGGGCATGATGAATGGTGAAGTCCATTGGATCTGGAACTCACCCTTGATTTCCAGACCTTCTGTATAAAAAGAAACCATGTATTTTCCATATTTCAATCTTTTTTCTTGACAAATTTGCAATCCTGAATCCTAAGTTCCATCAATATAGGAAACTTACTCCTTAGTAAATATACATTATCACTATGCTTGATATTAAACTATAAACCATAATTTAAAGACCACAGGAACTAGGTTTATGCTACAGGTCTTACCAGAGCAAAACAAACCATGTTAGAACTAAACATGGTGTGTTAATCAGGTCACTGGTTGGGTTCACAACCCTACCGAGCCAAAATATAGTTTCCTTGTTTATGGCTTAATAGAATAGTCTGTGAATTCACCTAATGTGGTTTGTAAACTACAGTTTATGGGTTAACACATGAATCAAAGGTTTATTCCATTAAACATGGTTAAACAATCCATAGTTTAGTATGTTGGATTGATGCACCTATTTGATGACACCAGTCTTGGTTTGTGTTTAAATAAGCCAGTAAATAGGTTTCCTAGCTTCCTAAATGGGATAACAATCCATGACAGTATGAAATGCACAAATTAGATGATAAAAACAACAGCTGACTTTTCCTGCTTTCTCAATGTCTATTTTCCCTCCTATATATAATAAACGGTAGTTTTTCAGCAGTAGTGCAGACAGGGGTTGTGTTCTCGATGGAGAGGCCCCAGAGACATACATACTCAAGCTTTACTTATGGCATAATTATAGTGGAAAGTTATGATGCCCTTCCTTTTCTTGAAGCATTGGAGATACATTTGATTACTCAGAGTATTTCAAAGATTAGACTGCCACCTTGTGGACATGTATACCTATATTTATTTAAGTCATGTTTGAATGAAATGAACTTCTAAAAAATTAGAGTTAAAACACTATGGATTAGCTTTCAGGAAAGATCTTCGCTGTAATCCCAAGACTAGATTTTGGTTGTCATCTCAAAGGTTATGAAAACAGGCAGAGCCAGATGATATTAAAACCAGCTGTAATACTGGAGCTCATCTGATATATTTATCATATGATGGCTGGTATATGGGTCCACTTTTGTCACTAGAGGTTCAAGTCTACTCAAGACTTGGGCTGTGTTCACACATCATACTAAGCCAAGGCTTGTTAACCATTGTTAATTGAATAAACCATTGGCTGGATTCACACAACACACTAATCCCTAAGCCAGGAGTTCTCAGTCACATTAGGAAATTTGAAACTATGCTGTGGGCATTCTCACAGAATGGCTGCTGAGGTCTGCCCACTCACAAATGGCTCCCACTGAGGTCAAGGCACTTAGATACCAGAATGTTCTTGGCAACTTCTTAACCAGATTTTGCATACATGTGGCAACCTGAAAAGGAAAGAACATAAACTGTTTGTCCAATTTACAGACTAGGGGCACTAAAACCCCCTTGAGAATTTGGATCACCACCGTCTGTCAGGATGGTGGTGATCTACCCTGATTCTGTCTGATGCTTTGGCTGAGAACTAATGTTGGCGAAGAACAGTTGATAATAGGTAAGTTTAAAAGATTAATAATGATTAGGCACAGATTTGCACAGAAAGCTCAGGGGCACCCTTTAAAAATAGACAGGGCCAGGGCCCAGGACATTTTGAGAGGGGCCTTAAGGGATGAACCTGGTGCCTTAAGCATCTACAAAGGTTAAGGCACCAATATGCCCTCATCAAAACTCCCCAAATGCAAAAACAGCCTGCACTCGGCTCCACCAAAGAGAATCTGGAGGACCTTAAACAGTCTGTGCTACATTGTTTATAATTCTCTGGTACATCCTTGAAGCTCTTTGGGCAATTGTGGGCAATGCAGGCTCACTCTACACACTGATCTGATCCAAGAGGATACTGTTAGAAACAGCAGAATGGTTAGCTGACAACTTTCCCCCCTTACAATGGCTCCTGTGCCTTGAATTGCTGTGAAAGAATCAGAAATTCAGCAAGGATTTTTCCTCCCAACAACGCACCGGCTGGCAAAGAAATTATTTTCCCGCTTGTTGTTTATTCGTTTAGTCGCTTCCGACTCTTCGTGACTTCATGGACCAGCCCACGCCAGAGCTTCCTGTCGGTTGTCAACACCCCCAGCTTCCCCAGGGACAAGTCCGTCACCTCTAGAATATCATCCATCCACCTTGCCCTTGGTCGGCCCCTCTTCCTTTTGCCCTCCACTCTCAGCATCTTCTCCAGGGTGTCCTGTCTTCTCATTATGTGGCCAAAGTATTTCAGTTTTGCCTTTAATACCATTCCCTCAAGTGAGCAGTCTGGCTTTATTTCCTGGAGGATGGACTGGTTTGATCTTCTTGCAGTCCAAGGCACTCTCAGAATTTTCCTCCAACACCACAGTTCAAAAGCATCGATCTTCCTTCTCTCAGCCTTCCTTATGGTCCAGCTCTCGCAGCCATATGTTACTGTGGGGAACACCATTGCTTTAACTATGCGGACCTTTGTTGTTAGTGTGATGTCTCTGCTCTTAACTATTTTATCAAGATTGGTCATTGCTTTTCTCCCAAGGATTAAGCATCTTCAGATTTCCTGACTGCAGTCAGCATCTGCAGTAATCTTCGCACCTAGAAATACAAAGTCTTTCACTGCTTCTACATTTACTCCCTCTATTTGCCAGTTATCAATCAAGCTGGTTGCCATAATCTTGGTTTTTTTGAGGTTTAGCTGCAAGCCAGCTTTTGCACTTTCTTCTTTCACCTTCATCATAAGGCTCCTCAGTTCCTCTTCGCTTTCAGCCATCAAAGTGGTATCATCTGCATATCTGAGATTGTTAATGTTTCCTCCAGCAATTTTAACTCCAGCCTTGGATTCCTCAAGCCCAGCATGTCGCATGATGTGTTCTGCGTACAAGTTGAATAGGTAGGGTGAGAGTATACAGCCCTGCCTTACTCCTTTCCCAATCTTAAACTAGTCCGTTGTTCCATGGTCTGTTCTTACTGTTGCTACTTGGTCGTTATACAGATTCTTCAGGAGGCATACAAGATGACTTGGTATCCTCATACCGCTAAGAACTTGCCACAATTTGTTATGGTCCACACAGTCAAAGGCTTTAGAATAGTCAATAAAACAGAGATAGATGTTTTTCTGAAACTCCCTGGCTTTTTCCATTATCCAGTGGATATTGGCAATTTGGTCCCTAGTTCCTCTGCCTTTTCTAAACCCAGCTTGTACATCTGGCAATTCTCGCTCCATGAATTGCTGAAGTCTACCTTGCAGGATCTTGAGCATTACCTTACTGGCATGTGAAATGAGTGCCACTGTTCGATAGTTTGAACATTCTTTCGTGTTTCCCTTTTTTGGTATGGGGATATAAGTTGATTTTTTCCAATCTGATGGCCATTCTTGTGTTTTCCAAATTTGCTGGCATATAGAATGCATTACCTTGACAGCATCATCTTGCAAGATTTTGAACAGTTCAGCTGGGATGCCGTCGTCTCCTGCTGCCTGGTTATTAGCAATGCTTCTTAAGGCCCATTCAACCTCACTCTTCAGGATGTCTGGCTCTAGCTCACTGACCACACTGTCAAAGCTATTCCCAATATTGTTATCCTTCCTATACAGGTCTTCCGTATATTCTTGCCACCTTTTCTTGATCTCTTCTTCTTCTGTTAGGTCCTTGCCATCTTTGTTTTTGATCATACCCATTTTTGCCTGGAGTTTTCCTCCAATGTTTCTAATTTTCTGGAAGAGGTCTCTTGTTCTTCCTATTCTATTGTCTTCTTCCACTTCCGTGCATTGCTTGTTTAAAAATAATTCCTTATCTCTTCTGGCTAACCTCTGGAATTTTGCATTTAATTGGGCATATCTCCCCCTATCACTGTTGCCTTTTGCTTTCCTTCTTTCTTGGGCTACTTCTAGTGTCTCAGCAGACAGCCATTTTGCCTTCTTGGTTTTCTCTTTCTTTGGGATGTATTTTGTTGCCGCCTCCTGAACAATGTTGCGAACTTCTGTCCAGAATTCTTCCGGGACCCTATCTACTAAGTCCAGTCGCTTAAATCTATTCTTCACCTCCACTGCATATTCCTTAGGAATATTAGTGAGCTCATATCTAGCTGATCTGTGGGTCTTCCCTAATCTCTTTAGTCTGATCCTAAATTGTGCAAGAAGAAGTTCATGATCTGAACTACAGTCAGCTCCAGGTCTTGTTTTTACTGACTGTATAGATGTCCACCACCTTTGGCTGCAAAGGATGTAGTCAATCTGATTTCGGTGTTGTCCATCTGGTGAAGTCCATGTATAAAGCCGTCTCTTAGGTTGTTGGAAGAGAGTGTTTGTTATGCAGAGTGAGTTGTCTTGGCAAAATTCTATCAGCCTATGTCCTGCTTCATTTTGTTCTCCCAGGCCATGCTTACCTGTAATTCCAGGTGTCATTTGACTGCCCACCTTAGCATTCCAGTCTCCTGTGATGAAAATAACATCTCTTTTAGGCATGTTGTCCAGTAGGTGCTGCAGATCCTCATAGAACTGCTCTACTTCAGCTTCTTCAGCATCTGTGGTTGGGGCGTATATTTGGATCACTGTGATGTTAGATGGCTTGCCCTGAATTCGAACTGAGATCATTCTATCGTTTTTTGGATTGTATCCAAGCACTGCTTTAGCCACTTTACTATTAATTAGGAAGGCTACTCCATTTCTTCTGTGGTCCTCTTGTCCACAGTAGTAGATCTGGTGGTCATTTGATGTGAAGTGGCCCATTCCAGTCTATTTCAGTTCACTGATGCCCAAAATGTCTATCTTTAATCTTGACCTCTCACCAATAACCACATCCAATTTGCCCTGGCTCATAGATCTTACATTCCAGGTTCCAATGGTGTGTTGATCCTTAGAACATCGGATTCGCCGTTCACCACCAGCACCGTCGGCTGCTAGCCGTCCTTTTGGCTTTGAGCTAGCTGCGTCATCGCGTCTGGGGCTAGTTGAACTCATCCTCTGTTCCTCCCTAGTAGCATTTTGACCATCTTCCAACCTGGGGGTCTCATCTTCCGATGGTATACCGACATATCTCTGGTTGTACTGATCCATTTAGTTTTCACGGCAAGAATACTGGGGCGGGTTGCCATTACCTTCCCCAGGGATCACATTTAGTCTGACCTCTCTGTCATGACCTTCCCGTCTTGGGTGGCCCTTCACGGTTTAGCTCATGGCATCGTTGAGGTGCTCAAGCTCCAGCACCATGACAAGGTAACAATCCTTTGCTGAAGATTCTCCCGCTTCCTGTATATGAAATACATCTTCTGAATTTTGAAATGTTAGCAAGTATGAACCTGACTCTTGAATGGACTCGATTCTTCTGATCTCCAGTTATGGATGAACATCTTTTTTTAATAGAGGGAAGCTATGAGAAAGGATCAGGATTCTTTAGTGCAAAGTGATGTTTTGGCAAGTACAATGGAGTTTTACTGGAAATGGTAGAATCGTTTAAGAATCAACACAATTCTGCTGTTATTTCCGATGGAAATAGTAAATTAGTTGGTTTTCTTTTATTGGTTTTGTTTTTGTTTTCTTGGTAGTAATGTATGCATCTCAGTTAAGAGATATGCAAAACCAAGACAGAGTGCCAGGTTTTCAATAAAACAATCACATAATATTGTTCAAGTGAACAGCCAGCTTCCTAATAAAGACATATGTGAATAGTCATCTCAAAAGAATAGTGACGCGGTAGTGAGGGGCTAAAGAGGGCAACCACAAAAAGATTAATTGTTGGTTCTGGTGACCCTGCCTGTAGAGTAAGATAATGGCCTCTGGTGGGAGGTGCTAGAGCTGTGTTTCTCAACCCTGGCAACTTTAAGATGAGTGGACTTCAACTCCCAGAATTCCCCAGCCAGCATGGCTGGCTGGAGAATTCCAGGAATTGAAGTCCACTCATCTTAAAGTTGCTAAGGTTGAGAAAGACTGTGCTAGAGGGTGGTTGCTCTTCTGCTCTTATTCTTGACCATTCCTCTATCTTTGAGGACAGAGCTGCCTACGTTAAACACTATCTCATTTCCAGGGTTGCAGGCATCCTTCAAAGAGATCTCCAAAATCTAGGTGGCCTTGGAGACCTTCAAATGATGTTATCAAGTTGTGGGGAATTATTAAATATGCGACTAACAATAATATTATTCACTAAATTTAATTTAATATTTAATATTAATTTAATTTGATTTAATATTAAATGGTGCTGGTCCCACCCCTTGGTCCAGATATGTGATACATTCATTCTCTTAAGCAGCTACAGCTGGAATGGCAAATGGAGAGATTCTGGATGATGTAGTTTAGCAACATCTGGACAGTAACACTGCTCTAGGGTAAAGTTTGATTTCTAAATACTTTTTTTCTGAATTACAGTTCACATAGTTTCAGGCAGTGGTAATACACTATCAACACCACTTTATGGGATCCACCTTCTTCCATTTTTGCCATCCAAGTGATAACATTTACAAAACTAAATGGGAAATATTAGTGGCTTAATATAGTCGTTACCACTTTATCTTCTTCTAAATTATACTGAGGTTAACTCTCTCTCTCTCTCTCTCTCTCTCTGTGTGTGTGTGTGTAAAACTACAAAAGAGATTTTCTAAACCACAGCAAGCAAAACCCATCTGCCAGTCAGTTTACTGGATGCAGCAGAGATCAAACTGTTTGATCTCCAGTTGGGAAAGACCTCAGCCTAATAGCACAACACTGAGTGCCCTGGTTAATTCCAACCAAAGGGGGAAAAGGAGAAGAGGAAATTTATGTGTAAGCTCTTGAAGTAATGAGACAAAAGTAATGTTGATTGGCCTCATTTACTGCGGTTCAAAAGCTGGTTATCACTGCTGCAATAGTGAAGGATCAAACAGTGATCATTCTGTAACACCAAGAAATTAGAGCTACCTCCACAAAGTGTGTTCAAGAGTCTTTTCCCATTTAACCTGAAGGCCACAGAAACCAAACCCACTCCAAGTTTAGATGCTCTTATATGGACAATCAAATACATATCATGATGTATTACTTCTTCATATACAAGAAACTATGAACAGTGTATGTTTGTGGGCTGGGAAGATAGGGAGTTAGAAACCATTGGTTTTTAAACATTTTTAGGCATTTTATTGTTAACTCAGGTTTTGATCCACTCCATTTTCTAAGAAGCTGTCAATCACTCAACAACAGCTTGGTACATTTATTTATTCTTGCATATCTTACAGGGGAAATGTATTGGTTGCTTAGCATCACACCGAAGCATTCCTCAACCGTTATTTATTTATTTATTTATTGGATTTATATGGATACTAGATAGTTAATTTTGCTCTTAAGACATTACTCAGTATGGTCCATGGTAAACTATGGTTACAAAGCAGTGTTTGGATCCACACAACACTATACCAAAATCAAACAAATCACTGTGTGCGATGTGTGAACCAGCCATATTCTTTACGCATTACATTTATGTCCACCATTCTTCTGTGACACAGTTCATCCACAGCTCAGGAAATGCCAGTCAATGCAGCCTCACAGTGATGTTTGGAAGTTTCCACATCTAAAGTTTTTTATCAGCTGCATTTACAAACCAAATAATCAAGAGTTGCAATGAAATGACATCGATAGTATTTAGGACTTGACTTGTTGCTATTGTCTGTAGGGCTCACAAAGCTGGAAGGGGGATGTATATTTGGGGAAGGAAAGAAATAAGAGCATGGACAACTATAAAATATCCTCCCTTGAACTGCACATACTTTCCATCTAATTCCCATTCCTCTGACAAAATCATCCCAAGGTGAATGTTTGGGTCAAAGTTAAATACAGCTGCTGGGGGAGTCTATAAGTAGGAAAACAGACTAATTTGGGGAATAAGTCATTTTTATGGCCCTAATTTCCTGTATTACATGCAGAAATGGTCCCTAAATGGCGCAGAAACTTCAGTAAACATGAACTTTAAATAACTGTTTTGTATTGTTATTTTATAACTTTAGGATTTGCAAACCTGGGGCTTTCTTTATGAATATATCAAAAGGAAAGACTTGATGTCTGTTTCACTAGATCTTTTCTTTCAAGTTATTTGTGAGCTATTGTGTTGCAAATCCCAATCCTAAACATTTTTAGGCATTCTATTGTTAACTCAGGTTTTGATCCACTCCATTTTCTGAGAAGCTGTCAATCACTCAACAACAGTTTGGTACATTTATTTATTCTTGCATATCTTACAGGGGAAATGTATTGGTTGCTTAGCATCACACCGAAGCATTCCGCAACTGTTATTTATTTATTTATTGGATTTATGTGGCCACCCGGCTCAAGGACATGACTTTGGGCAGCTAACAATATTAAAAATAAAACCACATGCAGAACATTACATAAAAACACATAGCATCCAAGGAAAAAAAATTAAAAACCTTATATAATCAATACAACCAGGAAACGGGTTCCAGTACACAC
Source organism: Candoia aspera (assembly GCF_035149785.1). NCBI lineage: Eukaryota > Metazoa > Chordata > Lepidosauria > Squamata > Candoiidae > Candoia > Candoia aspera. The sequence continues at coordinate 15,935,202 of NC_086163.1, read as the reverse complement.
CCAGGACCCCAGGCTCCAGCACAGTACCAAGTCTCCAAGGCCTTGCAGAAGGCCAGCAGAGTTGGGGCCAATCTGGAGGGATGATATTTCAGAGGGCGGGCACGATTGGACCCTGCCAAACAACCCTCTCTAGTAGATGGGACTTTCTACTAAAAATCCCAACTTGGGTAATTGAAGAAGGCCCTTTCTTTGTTTCTTCCTCTTTTTGTCAGATTTCTATAATTCTTCTATCTGATTGCTACTTACACGTGATCCAGATGCTACTCAGGCAAAAGAAGCCATGCGGGATTTTGTTCCTCCTTATGCCAAAACTAAAATCAGTCTAGTGGCGTGCTCAGTAACTCAGTGTAGAACTTCCCCAGGGTGGTTGAGCAGTCCAAATGGGGTTGGTCTACAAATGTCATCATTTCTAACCTGGGCTAATGGAAACCAGTCATGGAGTACATGCTGAAGTTGGATTTAGGAAAAAACAAAAACAAAACAAATCATTGCTATGCTTTATGGAATAAGCCCTAATTGTCTGAGTTCACATGTAACATTAACCCATGTTGGCACATCACCATTCCTGTATAGCCAATGTCTTCTTCCTCTTTCCCCATCTGAATCCCATGCATCTAACAGCTGGACTGGGTTGTGATAAAATGCAAACTGTGGAATAATGCAAAACAAAATAATACCAAGCGAATAAATCAGTAATGTGTCTCTCCTTTTCTGTATCTTAATTCCCATGTTTTTAAGTGTCTTGCTTAAATTCTCAATGTACACTTGTATTCCCAGGCTTATGCTGTAGTCTGGGTTTAATATACTATTTGCTTAATGGCCCATTGACATAATCATTTGATATAGATCCTAGTCATACCACATTACCAGGTTGTGATATATTAATATAGCTACATATTAATGTTGGATGAGAAACCTATTACATCATTATCCATGAGCAATTAGTTGCTATCTATCGCAGGTATATACATCTAGCGCAAGTCATTAGGGGACTGGCAGCTTCAAACTGCTGGATCTTCTCAGTTAAGATTGAAATCAACTAGAAATCTTTCCAGTTCCATCACTGAGTTGTATGTGGAAAATAGCCTTTCCTGCAATTTTACCATAACTGCATACCAAAAGAACTATCTTGTTTTTGTAGAAAGTAGAGATAAGCACAGAGCCACAGAATCTTGCCATTATGAAGTCTAAATGGACACTGTGGGAATCATAAGCCCTATAGATCTGGAGATGCATCACTATGGAGATCCAGACCCTTCTAAATCCCAGCTCTGTATTTACTATGGCCTGGTTCACCCAACATGCAAAGACAGGTCTGCTTAATCATGGTTTATTGAATAAGCCACAGTTGGCTGAACTTGCACCACACAGCCATAAGTCATGCTTTACAAACCACAATGGCTGGGTTCACATATCAAAATAAACCATGAACAATCAAATCACATTATAGTGGGATATATGAACATAAGATTAGATGACATGAGATGAGATTATAACAGGAGTGGGGAACCTTTTAGTGGCAATGGTGAGAATCCTTTTAGAAAAACAGAACCTCTCCAAATCTGTAAGAACCCTAACTTCAAGAGTGATGGAAATAATGAAAAAAAAATCCAAGGCATGATCACAGAGGATTTTGAATTGATCTAGAGGCACTTCAGATTCCATAGGTGGTATCTCAAATGATGTTTTGCTGATTCAAAAGTAAATCAAGTGTCAAAAAGGAGAACAGCATTTGGGTGGCATTTCCTGGAAGCAGTAGACCAAGGAAACACTAACCCCACCCCATGAAAAGTAGCAGGGCTTGCTCATAATATCTTTAAATGAAACATAACTTTGAAAGCTCTATGGTTCTTTCAGTGGGTGTTCATATAAAGATGCATAACAAGACATGCAGCCACAGTGAAATGAAATCTTCAGCTCAAAAGGAAATGCCACTTAGTTATTGTATAAGAGCTATTTTGCTTATTAGACCTTTTTGGAAAGACCTTTAGCAAATTGTTTATAGTCCCACAAACCATGTGCTGAATAATTCCTTGTTATTGGAATGTAGCTCTGTTTTCATCTGGTTTTAGTAATCATTTTTGTTCTCCCCCCTTTTCTTCTATTGTTTCTTAAGTTGGTTATGACTCAATTGGATTTGATTTAATTAGTTGATTTTTAATGAATTGTTAGATACTTTGCAGACTCCTTTGGATTGTAGGGTGGGATAAACATGTGTAAAATAAATCCATAACTTTGCTAGAAGGGAAAGAGAGGGCCAAGAATTGCAAGTTCAAGTTGTTCTAAAACCATAATGAAAAACATCTATGTGCAAACTATGTTATATGAAATTATTATAGCCTGTGTTATCCAAGATGAAAATCACATTAGTACATAATCCAGTACAATGCTAAAGTTAGAAATGTGACATTTTCCCATAATAATTTTGTGAGATTGAAATTTCCCAGCACTTCTAGAATGATGATCATATCCCTACTTTTAGCTTTTAAACTAAAAATGATAATCCAAAACACTCTTATTTTGGGGGTTCTCTGGCTTGAAGGTGACTATAACTGTCTTCTCTATCCTGATGTCCTCCAGCTAAACTGGATTACAATTTCCATTTCCCAAACTAGTGGGATATGCTGTAATCCGGAAATTGCTGGAAAATGCTAGGCTGAAGACTGCTGGACTAGAACTACTCAAATAGTTGGGTTTTCTTACATTAAACCATAATGTAGTTTGCTCAGTTTGACGTGGCTTGTGAATACAATACTGTAATTGTGGCTTGTAAACTAGGATTTATGACTGTTCTGTGAACTAGTTGTGCCACAGTAATAAAACAAAGTTAAAACAAACCCTGGGTTAGTTCTACTGTATGTGTGAACCAGGTCTATATGTTGAGTTGGCTAAGACCTACTTAGAAAGCATGAGTGTGAACCAACAGTTGATTCCTAAAACACAGAGCAAAGAGAGTTATATTTAGAAGAGATATGGGTGCTACATAGAATGTAAGAAAAATGTTAACAATTTGTCCATTTATGTCACACTGCTCCACCTGAAGCACCGTAATTATCATGACGGTGAAAATAGATGGGTGTCAGACAAGGTGCTTTTGAAGTGTTCCCACTGACCTACCTATCAGCAAATCTTAGGGTGTTGTGGGAACATCAGCACAGGAGCCTGGATATTTCTATTTGATGCAATTTCATTGAGCTCAATGGGGCCTTTTGACAGGTCTGTGTGGAACTGAAGCTAAGCAGTACAATTCTGCATGCTAGAGCAACTATGTGTTGGCTGCAGCAAATAGATATCTTCTATATCTACTTGCTGCCATCTAGTGATTGGCTGGATGCTTGCAACCCAGATCTGGTGTGTGTGTGTGTGTGTGTGTGTGTACACACACACACCCCAGATCTAGGTTGCAATATATAGACATATAAAGTATGACGGAGTTTGATGGGGTTTAATTCCCAGAGAAGACTTCACTCAAGAGCCCAAACACAGCTTACTTTAGTTTTAGCTAATATACATTAATATTTAAAGTGAGCTTCCTCATAAAGCCGTTGTATTAAAGATCACTTAAGCAGAGGACTAGACCCAGACAGCTCAATGATGAGGTGGAATGTGCTTCTCTCTGTTTCCAGGTGATATCCTTCAGAAGCATTTCCATAATCCAATGGCATCTGGGTCATTTAAATACAGTCCCCAGCCACATGGGGTTTAGCTGTAGAACAATGATGCTCACATGGTCAGAATTGTATTTAAAGGTCATTGAAAGCAGGATAGGAAAGGTAAAAATAAGAATAGTGATATTTGTGGGTTCCAAACATAGATTAAAAACTGTTGTCTCTTCTGCTTGAACTTAAACAACTGGCAACCATATGTGTAAGCAAACAAAGTTTTTCTACTTTGCTGATGCACAGATTGTTCACTGATCTTTATTTCTTTGCCAGTTGGCTGTGGAATGAGAAAGAACAATAGATTCAAGATAAAGTTATTTTGCATTTGTGATGAACGCAAGTACTGTACTATCTACCTTGCATTATACTAAAATGCACAGATACACACACACATCAGAAAAAAAGAGAAAAATTAAACCACATTTTTAATTAACTGATAAACTATTAATCAAATTTTTGCAATGTTAGGTGACACATTATTCATTTAGATAGAATGACTGTGAACTTAACTAATCAAATCTGATTTGCTCACATATGCTTGATTGAAATACATTTTAACTAGCATATACAAAGAGAAAATCTTGGATTTCTTACCTAATCTTCAGAATATGCTGCTGAGTTAATAAGGGCAGTATTTTTTTTTAGATGAGACCACCATTTCTTAATCTGCATATCAAAATCAAGGGCAACTTAATTGCAAAACACATATTCCTGAAATCTAATCATTATACTGCTTTAGGGTATTTTATTGAAGCATGTTAAATTATGGACAGAATATTAATGATGAAGCTAATCAAACCCAATTAGTCACTTCTAACAATAGTCACATAAATATACAAGTCAGGTACTAAAATACCGTAGATGAGGTTTTAATTTTTTTATATGAAATTCACGTATTTATGAATTACATACTTGTTATTTTTAATCTAAAATCCAAGATGGGTCATTTCAAAGAAAATGAGGTCTTGAAGACAAATGGCTGCCTTTTATAGTACTTGTATTGATATTCTTGATTTTGTGATATATCATATAAGTCCTGAATTTGCTGTACTATTACATTTATGGGGAAGTGACTAATGGGTGATATGCTGAAAGATTAGTAAGCAAAAAGCACATTTAGGATTTTCATATAGAAAACATGGAAATATAGTTTCCCTGTCATAATATTAGCATGATGCATATACAGCTATGTGGCTTGACTTTTAAGGTCCATCATAGTGCTGAATAAAAAGTGAATAGGTCCAGAGTTGTGAGCACATTATCAGCAACTGCTTGGTTAGAATTGGAAACTCTCAGGTCTGGACACTGTTGCCTTGTGTGGTAAATCATCTAGGCCTTAAGTTGGAGCATCTTCATGGACTGTGTAGACCTCTTCCCTGGGATCAGAGTGCATCAGCCTTTCTAGGTAGGCCAGACAGGAAACACAACCAGATGAGCTAATTGTTGTACGCCACCCAGAGTCACTTTTTGTGAGATTGGTGGCCATATAAATGTGATAAATAAATCAATCAACTTTATTGTAAGGCTACATTAGCAGAATCTTGCAAGTCTGAAAGTACAAATCTCCTGCCATCTCTTCTACAACCTGAGAAGTTAGGGAGGTTCCTTTCTGAATCTCTTTCTCTGCCCATTATGCAGCTGTGGGCTATGCCCTCTCTTATCTGATCATTCCCTAGGCAGTATTTCTTCCCCCCTGTCTCTCAAGGTCATTCCCACATACCATTACAGACTAGCTTTCCTCCCCAGAAGTTTGGTCCTACTATTAGACAGTGAGGCGGTTGCCTGAGATGGCAGAACTTGTTGGAAGGAAGATCCAACAAGTATCACACACAGTAAGTATTACACAACCTTGCTGTCTATCCTAAGGTAGCCTGTTGCCAAGAGGTACAGTATATTAAAACACATCGCTCTATCTCTAGTACCGATTCAGCTCAAGTCACCTTCTGAACTTACATTTGAGAGCATCATCACAACAGAGCTATAACCCAAGGCAGGAGGCAAAACACTGACAGAACACTCTCCACATCTGGTTACCAATTTTGTTGCTCTATTTTGGACTAATTTAAACTTCTGGATTGTTTTCAAAGGCAGTTGTATGCACAACACAGTGATCCAACAGGACTTTAGCAGGACATACATACTGTAATCCCTCCCTTTGACTCTGGAAACCCTCAAGTGAGTAACAGTGATGTAATAGAAACACACCTGAGGTATTAAAAATCAGCCAGCAAGTCTGGTCCAAGAGCTCTCATGATGACATCATCACCTGGACAGTTCTGCCATATTTGTGCAGGAAGATAACTTTGGTTAACTTTCTTCCAATTCTTTCATTGGGTCAAAGCTGGATACTGGCATATGGGCCAACCATCAACCTTTTGCAAGGGATATAGTCAAAGGCCTTCAGGGTGTAATGAAAATAACATTCGCTTAAATTCTTGGAGCTCTCTGCAGAGAAATCTTGGGCATGGTTGCACACAATGTTATAATATACTAGCATTGCCAAGCAACGTTTATGGAGTTTTATTTTTTTTTTCATCCAAAGTTTGTTAAAGAAAAAACAAACCTGAAAGGAGTCATGTTCTTGAATCATTTCCTAGCTTTCCTTTAAATACATAGATACCACCCACTAGATTGATTTTGGTTTTGGCATAAAGAAGAACAAAATCTGTGGTTTCTCTCAATTTGTTTCACAGCCTCACTACAATTCCTGTTTTTAATAAAGATTAATGCAATGCTCAGTAGCATTTGGAAGTTGACTGGGAAGAATTAAACAAAACTGGTAGGGAGTCGGTAAATAGATGCCTTGGGCAAGAGAATATGGTTTGTTAGAACAGAACAGATGGTAAGGAACAATACAAAAGGTGAAAGAAATAAAAGGAGTAGTGGGCACTAAGGGAAATAGACTGAATTTTAGCTGTTAAAAAGCTTTGGGTTTGTTAATGAATATATTATATCAAATGAATAGGGAAATATACATTCAAAGGGTTTGCGTCATTATCAGAAACAAAACATAATATGCAAACAAAAGGGATAGGTAAGAATTTTAAAGTATGCAGTTGATAATGAACGCTTAAAAATGGAGCTGCTTATTCTTGTGTGGGCCTCAAGGCAAGAAAACTGGGGTGGGGGGTCCTTTCCTCTTCCTCCGGGGTGATGTAGTTGCATGAATTCATGACATTCTAGGCAAACTGGTTGGTTTAGCTTATTTTCTGAGGACATCTTGTCCAGTTTTTCTCCTTAAAGCAAAATCACAACACTGCACATTTGGAACTGGCGGTCCTGTTTGTAGATTGCAGCCGGGTGCAATCGATTAGCTCACCAAATTTCTTCCTTTGGAATGGAGGAAAGTGAAGGAAGCTGAAATGAAGCTTTGGGACATGAGGATAGATAAGAAAATAAGCTACCGTGAGTGCTTGTCTTGATAGAAAGGCAAGGTATGAATTTATTCATCTACAAATTAAAAACACCTGCACTTGGATCATAAAGCTATGTACACTGTCACATGGAACCAAAGAGAACAGCCAACCCAATCCCTCATCCTGTCTTAGCTTAGTGTGTGAAACAAAACCCTGCATCCCGCTAGATTCTGATACTGTATCTACAGGTGTCGATATCAGTCTAATACCAGATTTTTTTCTTAATTGGCAGGATTCGAAGGTGTTATTGTAACTTCTTCGGTGACTCCCTGGCTGAACTGCTGGGGGTTGCAGTAGTGTATGTACTTCCAGTCAGTCCATTTAAAAATACATTGTAAATGGGAAAAGATACCGAAAAAGAAAACTAGGAATGAAAACGCTTAAATCTTCTTTATTTAGGACCAAGCAAGTCCTATACCCACATGCTTCTCAATTAGGTCATGTGTTAAATTAACTACACACTGAATTTTGGTCTAAAGATATATTTCATACTCTTCTTAGAGGAGCATCTGCCTGATATCAATTTTTTTTTTTCCTATGGAATTTTTAATGGAGGCATTCAGTGAACCAACTCATTTTGTCTGTATAATAATGGCAATATAGTAACTCGTTTTGCCTTGTGAAATGCTGTCAACTGCCAGCGCTGAACCACACTGCAGATGCAGAATATTTTGTTACTCACTAAAGCAACAATTAGTGGCACACCCACTGGTGAAAAGTTGTATGAATTGACACAACTGGAGCCATTTGTGTGCTTACTCACTGTATTTAACAGATGCAAAATGGTGAGCGTTGCAATAAATTTACTATACTGTATCCCATTTGTTTACTTCATGCTGGTTTTGGCTGTATAATGGATACAGCTATTTAAAAATACCAGGGTTTTTTTTGTTTGTTCATTTGCTCCAGTACATTTGTGAAACAACAAGACATTTTGGGAAGCTTCAATATCCCTAGCATCTCAATGCTACATATTAGAGACTCCCTGATTATAGTGTTGATTATTTAATTAGGGCGTTTCTCATAATGTTGCAAAGCTAAAGCAAGCTGGAAAGGAAGGCATTTAGCAAAAAGAACTACAAAAGTATGATTTATACAAAATGGCAAAAGTCAACTTGCTGATCAGGGGCAGATGATTATATAAGAAGCACAGTCAGTTCAACATGTTGGGAAGAGTTCCTTCTTCTAGAAGACGCATATTCTTAAATGCATTATTTAGTAGTATTTATCCATCAGTGGGGTGAGACTCTAGAATGAGTTGCATTTGGACTAAAATTGAGATTTCTGTTCTAGTTAGTTATAACCATTGTGTCACAAGCTCAGTTCATTTCAATAGTAAAGTACATTAAAAACCAGACTTTTCCATCAACTTCCTTAAACTAGTTTCAGTTCGCCAAATGTGTATTACCTGGTTCATTAAAGTGCTGTTGCTCTTTCCTAATTCTATCAAAATGCTGCTTTAGGTTATGTGAGTGAATCCTTGAAAGTTGCAAACTATTTGTCATAATACGCTGGTCTGACCCATTTATCTGCAGGTACCCCACACGGTATACACACATTTTCAAGAGGTGATCATAAATATGTCCTTGAACCAAATGAGGCCTGGGAAGACAATGTCTGAGGGAAGGCACTTAAACAAATTGAAATAATAATATAGTGACATCAAGTTGGAGTTTCCAAAATATGCCCCATGAAGATCCAGCTCCATACATTTATAAAAAATTAAGGTTTGATCATATGAAAGATGTGGAAACCCATTGGAATTTTTAACGTGTTAAAACCTATGCTTACCTACATATGCTTTTATATGGTGCTCTTTTTTCCTGTAGCTTATATTATAGGATATTAAAATTAATTATCAGACAACACATCCTACAAGTTTGCTCTGGATTCCAGAAAAAAATGCAGCTTGCTGTTTATATGAAGGGTAGGAAAGGATGGCTCAGAGTCATGAGCAGTTCCTGAACTCATTTGCACCTTGGAATTTCTCAAGGTTATATTGCTGAAATGTAGTGGCAAATTGAGACTCTCACATAGATGGTCACACAAACAGACATACTGCTAGTGTGCATTTTGGCCCTGCTCATTCCTGTAATAACATCACATCAGACTCCTGATCTCTCCCCACCCACTATGGGATTCGGACATGTAAGACTCCTCCCTCCTGACTTAAAACATCTCTTCATTAGATTCACTGGAATATAGCAGTTTTGCGAACTGAAATTAGTTTCATATTAAATTGTGTGTGTGTGTGTGTGTGTATATATATATAATTTTATAACTGCGTCCCCAGGAGGAATAAAAAAGTCAAGATTGCAGACATGATCGAAACCCTGCAAGGCACTTAAAAAGGGGTGTCTTCAATTGTGTGGTTGCAGCTACCATCTTGACTTTTTTGACTGTAGGTCAGTTGCTTGCAAATTGTTTCATTCAGTATGATTGTAGGAATTATCAGGCACATAAGGTATGGCGGTGGTCCTTCCAGGACACAGCGATGAATTAAATGAAATTATAATAAACATATTGAAGAAACGTAAGATGGAGTTAACCTAGCGGTGCAGCTGGGAATATTTTGGTTCCCCAAATGCTCCAACTTGAGAAGCCACCAGTGCATTGGTATAATTGCCACAAATTTTTGATAGGCAAGCTTGTGTATTTTGGGGCTAGTGTGGGAACAATGAAATCCAGTTAATCAGCCTGACATGGATAGCCATTGCTGGCGTTGATATCAGCTGCGCATAGAATGTGGGAAGTCTGGCAAGGTGGAGGACGATGGGATATGCAGTTCAATTAGGCTGCACTAGGTCAGAGGATGGATGGGAGGGTTGCGGATGCTGGGATTCAAATTTCAGTAACATCTGGAGGACAGCAGGTTGAGGACCTAGCTGGGGACAATGTGAAGTCCTGTCTTGCATCTGGAGGGCACCCGCTGGGGTTCAGCCTTGCTAGGGCTGTGGATGATGGGAGAGGCTCAGAGGCCGTCTAAGTCAGCTGGGAACGATGTGTATTGAAGTCCAACCTCACATCTCGAAGGCACCCACCGGGGTGCAGCTTTGCTATGGCTGGGGATGATGGGAGAGGCTCAGAGGCTACTGAAGTCCAATCTCGAGGGCACCCGCTGAGGTGCGGCCTCGCTTCCGCTGTGGATGATGGGAGAGGCCTGGAGGCCGCCTCACTCAGCCGGGGACGATGGGAGCCGGAAGCCTCCCTCCAGAGGGTCCGGCCGTGCCGGGCGAGGTTGAGACGACAGGCGCGGCAGGCGAGGCCCACCCGGCGGGGGACGATGGGCCACGAGGCCGAGCCGGGAGGCGCGCGCGAGGCGGCGAGGGGAGCGGCTCTCTCTCGCGCCCTCCCCCGCCGGCCCGCCCGCCCGCCTCCTCCCCCGCCGCTTCCCAGAGTGCCGTCGACCGCCCGCCCGACCAGCAGTAGCGGCGGTGGCGGCGGTGGCGGCGCGGGCCGGCCCAGCATGCGAGGGTGAGATGCCTGCCCGGGCGGCGGCGGCGGCGGCGGCTCCCCCTCGGGCCCAGGCACTCCGGATGCGACTGCGAGGCCGGCGCCTGGCGCGGCACAAACATTTCTATAGGACTCACTCGCCCCGCTAAGGCCGCGCAGCCCAGCTCGGGCCGCAACCGCCCCATGGAGCCCGCCGGCCCGGCCCCGCCGCTCGGCGACGCCCAGCTGGGCCGCCTGCGGGACTCGCACGGGAAGGTAACCCGCCGCCGGGCCGCGTGCGGGGCCGCGCGCCGAGGGGGGCCGTGTCGAGGGGTGTGTCACGCACGCGTGTGGCGGGGCAGCGCCGGGCCGGCTGGCGGAGGGGAGGGGAGGGGGCCAGCCTTGCACGCCCGGCCGCGCTTTGTCCCTTCCGGCCCGCTTCCGCCCTCTCTCCGGCTTTCCCTTTCTCCAGGCCTCGCTTGCCCTGCCTTTCGCCTCCTTTGCCGCGTTCCCTCCTTCGCTTTCTCTCCATTCCTTCTCTCCTTCACCGTGTCTGTCTCGTTCCTGTCTCCACCTCGTTTCCTTTCCTTCCTTCTTCCTTTTCCTCTTTTCTTCCTTTACTCTCTATTCCCTTCCGTCTCTTTTTCCTTCCTTTTCTATTTTCTTCCTTATTTCCTTCTTGCTTCCTGTTTCCTTCCTTTATTCTATCTCTCTCCCCTTCCTTCTTTCTTTTGTTCCTTTCTCTTTCCTCCTTTTATTCTCCATCCCCTTCCTTCCTTCTTTTATTTTCCATTTCTTCCTTCCTTCTCCCTTCCTGTTTCCTCTCCTTAATTTTTTCTCTATTCCCTTCCTTGCTTCTCTATTTCTTTCCTTCTTTTTCTATTTTCTTCCTTCCTTCCTGCTTTCTTTTCCCTCTCCTTCTTTTATTCTCTGTCTCCTTCCTTCCTTCCTTCCTTCCCATTCTGCTGATCTCTGATATAGTTGACAACAACTCACTTTGTTAAAACCTGGTGGGGGGGGGAATAAATTCCAATCCATAATTGGTTCTTGGTTCTGAAGAAATTAGCAGCTTGTAGTTGCTTCGTGTTATGTTAATCAGGATAAGACCAGGTTAGAACTTGAATAGGAGACTACCAGGAAATCTCAGCTGTATTCTAGACTGGGAACTAGTTTATATGTTTGTGTATGTTGTCTGAGTGTTCATATGTATTCTGGAAGAAGGTCGCGGCAAGCTAATTTTGTATGTTGCCAGAAGAACAATGTGGATTTGCCTGTGAAGTCACCAGGAGTCAAACTGAACTCAAAGAAGTTGGTTCCTTTTTAATCATGAGATAAGCTTGATGAGTACTGTAATGCTTCCATATCTATGTTGTCCTATGCAGATCTGATTGAGGGCCTTCAGGTACAACCTAACAGTAAAAGTAGAGGTTAAAGGACCTGCATAAGAAAACATGAAAAAAAATGTGTTCGAACAATACTGATGTGTACTGAATAGTCACAGGTCTATTTGGAAATAAGGAAAATATAGCTATAAAGTCCAATTGTATTTATGCACCCAGGCAAAGTTTTCCCTTACTCAGCAGTCATGGGCCTGCTATGTAATAGTACATCCCATTAAAGTTAGTAAGATAAATAGTGAATTTATGTACATTACATCATATAAGTCCAGGGCCTATATTGTTAGAGCATGCATTCAAAAGACAATAAACAAAAGCAGTGCTTGTAAAACGGTATTTGTTTTTCTGAGAGCTAACATCTCATGCGTTTACTTGGGACTGAACATCAACCCCGAAATCATTGGAATGTCCAAATGTATGGTTTATTTATTACATTTATATCTCCATATTTCTTTGAAGGAGTGATCTGACCCCAGGTCTCCCTATTCATAATGAGATATTTTTGCCTGTACGTAATACTGCATAAGATGAGGCTTTAAGCTCCTAGCTTATCTCTGTCCTTGCAGTGAATGACAAAAAGAAAAACAAAGTATTTAACACAGACTAGTTCCTTGAATTACTCTGATATGCTTATAGTCACAATGCTACTGCAATCAGTCATTGGTCTGTGAAATCTATGCTATAATGTTTTCCATGCTTGAAGATAAATAAGTCTCCCTTTCTGGTAACCTACATGAGAGCTTAGATGAGAACATTCAACCTGATTAGTTCTACCTTAATTCCTTTCAGCCATATTTCTATATCCCAACTTCAAGACTGCTGTGTTAAGTCTCTGTGCAGGTAACAGATAAAGTACATTTTTTTCAAAACCTGTTGCTGGTAGCTGTAACCCTTCTATACTATCAAAAATATATGGTGCAAGCAGTTTCTCCTGCCCCTTTGTATATACTTTCCACTTACGGTTCTCCCCCTCCCTTTCCATTATGTGATTATGAATAAAGTATATTCATATATTTATGATTGTAAAAGAGTACAACTGAATCCAGACACTGCTTTAAATTTTGATAGGATTGTTTGGCTTGAGATTAGCATATCATGTGAACCCAAACATTCTGGTTTATGATTATGGTTTAATCTGCTGTATGGACCCAGTCATTGTGAGTTATCAAACCAAAGTTTTAACAAACCATATATGAATCCATAGAAAAATGTGCATTGGAGGTTAAGAAGTAAGTGACATTGGGTGAGCCACAAGAACTTAATGGTGCCCTTTTCAAGGTTATAACTAGAAGTCTGAAAAAGTAGCATTGTATTTATGTGATACTGGAAGACTACAGCCATCTAGTAGCTGATTTCAGGCTGTGAATTCAAGGCATTGGACTGGTATCTGGTTGTTCAGGTGACTGTCTTTTAATGAGTTACAGGTTTGTAATGGGGTTGGGCTATTAAGTCAGATTCTCTGTCATTCTTTCTCTCTCACAGCAAACTGAAATGGTGGATACAGATAAAATTGACCCAAAACGATGGGAAAGCAGAAAGGAGGCTTAGTGAAACCCCACTGTTTACAAAGCTGCAAAGTGCATATTTTAAAAAGTTGGATAGGTACCTCTTCCAAACTGTTCCATGAGAACTAAGCATGCATAGCAACCAAACAATGTTGGACAGCAGTTGGAAAACAAGTTTTTAGAAGGCAGGGAATAAAAGGGGTTATTAATTAATAATACAATTGTATTATTACAATTATTGTAATACAATTAATAATACAAGAGGACATGACTGACTGGAATCCTGAATTGGAGCACCCTGCTTAGAGGATGAGGATCCACTGTGACATTTTATTCCATGTTTGTTATCTCTCCAGGTGAAAAGGGGCTGGTCATGGTGAAAGTCCAGCGATAAATATGGGTGACTCTCGGTTGGAGTAATGTTCAGCATGTGTAATGGATCAGCAGTGTTGGCATCTGTTGTGGCTAATTCACTAGAATTTCATAAACCTTCCATGTAATAAGTTTAATAAATTACTGTTATTAGCCACTCTGGTAGAAAATGTGGTTTCCATTAGAAGCTAACTATATGATAGAAGGGGTGGTCTTATGGTATTTCTTCTTCCAACAATTTCATTTCTGTCCCAACTGAATATATCAACTGGGGGTACATGTCCAGCAGTTGAACAGTATGGCCTAGTGGATATCCTATGTATCAAAGATCTTCTCATCTTTGGCATAAGGGAACTTGCTGATATGGGAAAATACAGCAGAAATACAAGTGCAATTTGCATCTACCTACCACAAAATTGATGCAGAAGAACAGCTCATCATCGCTCCACCCCCTTGATAGTTTTAGGTTTCTGGGTGGGAATAAAATGCTTCACCTTTGGGGGGTGATGTCAGGGATTGGAGATGTCACTGGTAGAAGTTTAAATTTAATATCACTTATAAGGAGGAAAGTCTCTTGTTTTCAGATTTACTTTCAGGCAGTTTCTTGCTGCTTTTGTACAATTAAGGGTGAGAGGAACTGAAAGTGAAACCTGGTAGTTAGAATAAAGTAAGGTTTCAGCAGTAATAGTGTAGTTCAGCCTTCCCTGCTCCATTGCCTTTCAGATACGTTTTCATCCATCCATCCATCCACCCACCCACCCATCCATCATGTATATGGCCGCCCATCTCACGAAAAAGTGACTCTGGGCAGTGTACAATAACAACTATAAAACAATACAAAAACAATTAACTTCCCAAAACCTCAGACTGTGGTTCTCCCATCTGCATGACATTTTGGAGACCAGCTGATCCCCACCGCCCCAGAGACTTTGCAGTTCTAAAGGGAGGAATGATGTTGGTTGTGTATGCTGGCTTCTGCTTTTGCAATAACTGGACCCTGTTTAAAAATATTTTTGTAGTACAATTAACATTGAGGTGTATTCAGTAACATCTAAGTCAGTATTTCCTTCCAATAATGCCACTTTATGAAGTTTAAATTCAGCACTCTCTTCTAAGTTTGTTACCCTTATCTATTTCTAAACAGTTCCTGTGGTAGTTCCAGTAATTGCTATATGCATATTCTTTTACCAAATAATTAATAAAAAATAAGCCGAAAATGGTATAAAAATAGTTTTGCTGAGACATGATAAAAAAAATAAATGAAATGGTTGCTGATTCTGAAAAGGCATAGCTTCAGAACAAAATATTAGTTTTGTAAAGATTGTTTCCATGTATATTTTTAAATAGTTTATTTAAGTAGTTAACAATTGTTACTTCGAAAGGTGTGGCACTCTGAATTCTCTAATGGAGTCATTTTAAGCAGATATTTTTTATTATATGTACTACAGTAGTAACTGTGAGTTGGATGTATACTTAGTCCCATTGATTTCAGTAGATACTCTAAGTATGCTTATGCTTGAATCAAAATGTAATGATCTGGTTCGCTTAGCATACTGTAGTAAGCCATAACATAGTTGTTAGTTAATGTGAATTCCCTAATCATGACTGAAAAAAATCTTCCAGGCTTAAAGTTATGTATAAACCAGGGCAGCGTGCTACGAACAGATGACCAACATTCATACCTTACTTGCTTCTAAATGCCTTTTAGAAAAATATTCTAATATTAATTTGTTCTGAAGATTTCATCAAGATTGCTAACATGTGGTACGTCCTATTTAGTAGTTGGCATTAGCAACCTTAGTTGCTGTCTTCTGTACTTTGTCTATGCTAAGTTTATCAATAAGGAATAGCCAGATTTAGTTTCCCCCCATTTAAAAAATACAACACACAAGCAAATTTATTGAAAAAGCCTCACTATCTCAAAAGGTGGGAAATACTGCAGGTGACTTGTAGTAAATCAGCAAACATTTCAGACTCAAGGTGTTTTAGCAATAGTGACAAAAATAGCAGGTTTAGGCTGTTGAAGTTCAGAAAGATTAAGGGAAAATCGGAGTGGGTTTACAAGTAAATTCCAGTTCTGGTTTCTGAAATTCCGTGTTTATCTTCTAGAGGTCAAGAATTTTGCATCTGACTCATGTTGGTGGACCTCAGTGTTCTAGTGAAAATATAGTAGTTCCCATGAGCTTGCGGTCCATATACATGAGATAGCTGAATTGATGCTTTAATTTCAGTCTCCCTGGAGCCCATGTGTCTTTTAGCAGCTCTACCATCAGTACAAGTTAATAGTACAATCTGTTGTAATAAGCTACTTTGAGGATTATTTAGGTTGAAAAATGATGTGTGTGTGTCTGTGTGTGCATGCGCGCGTATATGTGTGTGTGTCTGTGTGTGTATATATATATATATATATATAATGTTATGTTATGTTATGTATATATGTATGAATGATTGCCCATCAATTTTTTTTTAATCACCTGAATTTTGTTAATCCTATTTTCAGTAACTGAAAAAAGTCATATTACCTTTCATAGTTAGGAGTTCTATTTCAAATAATTATTTTGGTTTTACAAATCAGCTACAGGATGAATGTTTTTACTTTGGAGTTCTATTCAAACTCAGAATCACTAAAATGCTTTTTTGTGTTTTGTTTCTTTTAAATCAAATCACTTTGGAATCACTTCATGAAAGGTTCGCCATATGTTTACTACTGCACCATCTGGACTATTTTTAGGTCATTACAATCTGTTGTGTAAATAAGTGTCTTAATATGTAGCAAATGTGCTTTGTTTTTTTTTTCCAAAATATTGAGCCTGTGTGTGTGTTGTGTGTGTGAATACACACACACATGTGGGGGGAGCAAAGTTAAGTTAAATATGATCTATAACTCAGAGGGAGCCTTGCCCATTCCATTTTGTCTTCCAGTTGTCATAATTGGACTAGATCTTGAGCTACTTCACCATGCTTGCTAGTACTGTATTTGATGACGTTATGGTAAATGAATGAATAGACTTTGATGGAGAAAAGGGTTTGCACTGATACAACTTTAAAGTTATCTTTGCAGAAGTGGTTATTGGATGCTCCATTCATATATGAGACCAAACTTGGCAGTTGCTGAAATTGTGTGAAGAACACACATGGGCGCTGGCCCTTTCAGCAGAAATCAGCATAGGCTCTTTAGTCTTGCCCAAGAAACTGGACTGTTTGCCTCTAGCCAGCATGGATAATCAAATTGGTGCCTGATGGAAATTGGGTATGTCATTGTTATAAGAGTACAACTACTAGAGTTAACTCTTCCCAAAATTAGTATTTGGGAAATTTTTTATACCTTTTGGCTTGTCCAGACTTTTATCTTCTTCAAGGACTGATAAGCAGGTAGAGCAGAGGTCTGTCTCATTAAAGCTTTGGTGTGTTATAGCTGATTCTCAAAGTCATCAGCCTGGACTGGAAACTAATGCAGAAAATCTCTGGCACAGTATATGACATTTTTGTATCTTACTATTAAGGAAAATAAAACATTTCTGCTTGTGTAGCCAGTCTGTTCTGTGCAACTGTTCCATCTGCAGGAGACCTATCATCTTTTGTTTCTGGCCAGTCTAGATTCCAATCATAAAATGAGTTGTGAAATCTTACTGGAGAATAGTATTGAGCAATTCTGTTTTATTTTTTAGAAATTCTGCTGGTTTACTGGAAAGGTGTGGTGTTTATTTCTAGTGAAATAATTGGGCAAAACTATAGTTAGGCAAAGTAATTTTCATCCTTGACCCAGAGGCACCCTCATCCCCCAAACATTATAAAACACGCAGTAGTGGTATATATTTGAGTCTCTGGGAATTGGGAGGCATATAGATGATGATGATGTCGTCGTCGTCCTTGGGAAGGACTCAATAGGTGGACAAAAATGCCAAATCCAGTCTAAACATCTGGCTGACTGAGCAATCAACCATAATAATATGTTCTTTAAAGGTTTATAATCAGTTGCAGAAAGAAACTTGGTTGAGGTGCTTGAGTGCTTGGATCATTAAGTTCATTTGCTTGCATAAGAAAATATTTCTAAGGTCAGGACTACTGATCTGCAAATCCCCAAATTTGCTAAACTAAAGGTAGTTTATGCAGACTGCATTTCTCAGTGATGCATAGAGAGACTAGATAAAAGGGCAGATGGATAGAAGTATTCTTCTTTGTGGTTGTATGTGTGTGTGTTTGTGTGTAAAATAACATTTTTTAGAACTGAACACTTAATTCTTTGTAAAGGATTTGCACCGAATGGTAGAATTATCCTGAATAAATTTATCCCTCTTGGGAATTTTATATTCACTTCTTATTTACTGAAATAAGAACTATTAAGCTATGCCAAGCATATTTTAGCATTATGAAATTAAGTTATGGCAAGCCTTGGGATTATGAGCTCCACATGCAGGGTGGAGTCTCCAATATGTTTTGAATAAGCCAGTTTCCTGCTAAAGGTAAATATGTGGATCTGGTATACTTCAATTGCTTGATTTAACTGCTTAACTCCATACTATGATATTTCATTAACTAGTTAATTAGCCAGAGTTAGACCCAGTTTAGATGTAATGCTAAAGTATTATTTAGTTATATGCATGAGCTGGCTTGGGCTTGTGAACTTGCTTTTTCTTAGCATGGCTACAAACAGAAGATCAGAAGCATCTAAAGTTTAACTGGCTGCCGTCTTTTGTTATAACTGAAATTGAGAAATGTTGATTAGTTTAAAGTAGAGGATGGTGTGCAACATCATAAAACTATTGTAGGTTTGTAGTTTCCAAATTTAATAAGCTAACCAATGCTCCCCAATTTCATATGAAAAGAAGAAATATGGGTAGTTTAAAAGTGGAATGTAGATCTTCTGATCACCTAATTCTGGTACCAGAGAAGAAATAGGATGCAAGTGGATTTACTCACTGCCAAAATCTGTCGATGAAGATTCTCAGTCATCCAGGTAGAAATCTGGTTTGTTTGGCTTTGACTTACTGTGAAGTGAGAACCCAGTATTTGGATAATGGAAAACTAGAATGTTTTCCAAAATGAAAATGGAAGTTTTAACTTTTTGTTATTCCTTTGTACCAGACTCTGGCTATCAAATTCAGCAAGACCTTTTCTTAGGAAGCACACTTTGAGATTGCAAGCTTGGGAAAACAGTAGGTGGAAAGTGAAGTTCTAAACTGTTTCAGCTGATGCATGTTTTACATGGCAGTTGTAATCCACGTTAAAGTCAGTTGTTGGTACAATTTGTTTCCTGGAAGGCAGTGTATAAGTTTAATAGTGTAATTATAAAGGTAAAAATAATTGTAATAAATACATTAAAAGTGCTATATAAAACTTGAAGTTGCTCAAGTTCTCCAGTCTTAAAGTTTTATTCAGAAGGAAGTCTGATTGAGCTCTGTAAGTCGTGCCTCTAAACATTTATTTATTTATTTATTTTTCAAACTTCTATTACCGCCCATCTCCCCCAAGAGAGGGGGACTCTGGGCGGTAAGTAAGTACACATAATGTTGCACCTTCCTCTGGATTCACTACAAAGTTTTCTTAAGCTTACAAAGTGCCGTGTAAAATGTGTATTGTTCTCTATGTATAAATTAGCACATTGCAATAAACATTTGTTCAGAAAAAAATATTTATTTTGATGTTTTGTTGTGTGTTTTTGTTTTGTGAGTATGTGTGGCGTGAGAGAACACGTATGCCAGATCTGAATGAATGTAGATCTGTACTGTATATATGTCTGTAAGTCCCCTGCTATAGTCGCATGGCGTGTAGATACATATCAGGACGGTTAATGCCTGACAGCGTGAGGGGTTAATATTTTTTGAAGCCTTTTCACCTTTGGTTTATGTTAACACAAAATAGAGTTCATGTAGAACTGTAACTTACTGAACTGTCTTGTGGTTAGAGGAACTATTTGTGAGAGAAATCCAGGAAGGGCCAACCAGCTTTCCTCCAGGTAAATATAATAATCGCTAAAGTGTAGTCTGTGTTCTGAGGGGTGTTTGGTTTGCAAAGAGGGACAGGAACATCTTCAAACCCTTAAGAGTTTGTCATTTCATTGATCAATATGGAGTTGAAAGCAACTGGGGATAATTAATTTTGTGGACTTTCAACTCTACAATTTGCGTCTCCATAGCAATCTTTCTCAGTTGGGGTTCTCTGGAACCCTAGGGTTTTGCGAGAGGTTGTGATGGGGAGGGGGACATTTTTTTTTTTTAGCTTCATGCGCTGCTCAATTTTAACACTCGCGGTGATGGGAATTTTTATGTGCTGCAACCCAGCTGCTGGTCTGCTGCTTTGCTGTTGTAAGTGTAAAATGTGGATTGTGCCGATTAGGAGTGAACTGTATTGTGAAGTTTTTGTATTTTTTGTGATTTTTATGCAGGGCTAAATATAATTAGAAAATTTAAATATGCTTGATCATTTGTAGTTGCTACCACATTGATTTCCATCACACACAGATACATTCAGTAGCTATAATTCATTCTCTTGTGCATGGTATTTAAGTAATTGTAACTGCACATGCACTTGTTGCTAGTGAGTTATTTTCTGTTAAAAATGAAAACATTTATAAAACGATAGAACTCTGTTCCAGGCTAATAATGCCAATTTATCTAATTGTTCATATTCAGGTAACTCTTCAGTGGTAAAGAAGTACATAACTCTGCTTCCCATATTCAAAGACATTTTGTAATGACTTTCACAAGGTAGGGGACTGATGGCCTCTTACTCCTACATTAAGACAAGAATTCCCATGTTTTGATCAAGTCTTCCACAAGAGTTACCATCAGAGCTAAAAGTTGGATCTGATTTCCAAAAGGCTGCAACCTTAAGTGAATATTTTACAAAATACATAATATACCATGGATCTTCCTGGTGTTTTGACTTGCTTACATTTCTCAGAGGCTGAGTCAGTGTTTGAAAGTTGGCATTCTGGGCCATAAGTATGGGATGATGCTGATGCAGTTATGAAACGTAATTGGCAAATTGTACTTATTGAAATAGTACATGATGCTTTTCCAGTTGCTAAAAATCTAACTTTAAAAAAAAATTAGGACAGACAATAAAAAGCAAACAGAACTAATAAGAAAATGCAGTAATAAATTGATGGCATTTACTTGGTTTAATATTTTATTTTTGTAATAATAGTATTGATCGTTTCTAAGAAAAATGTGTTCCATTTCAGGAAAGGAAGTATTAGAAATATTGTAGAAAGTTGTTTTCTCTTAGATACCCAGTGGGATACTTATGAGCATATTGATAGGGAGAGATGTTGGACAAATAAAAAAGTTGAATCGTTTAAGTTCATCAGTCCCTTTCATATAACTTATGTATCAGTCTGGGCAATGGTTGAATTCATCACTTTAATTCATGATTTTAATCATGGTTTGTTAAACAAGTGGTTGTGATCACATATAACATCAAGACATGAACCTTTAAATGTTCATTTCTGCCTCAGATAATAATTGGTATAGTTTCCCCCTTTTTTTCTAATACTGAGAGTTTGAATGTGAAAGATTGAAACCCACCTCTAAAACAGTTATTTGAGATAAATCATGTTTTTTACACAATGCCTGTGCAGTTGTTTGTTTATTGGTGGTGATTTACAGGATTGTGCCCCCTTGTGGTTCCTAAGGATCATTAATACAGATTTAAAAGTACAAGCTTTTTAAAGCACTTGGTTGCACCTGCTTTAAAGACATGGAACTGTTCTGAAAACAAAATATGAAGAAACAACATTTTACAGATTTTTGTTTTTTGGTGGCCCAGAAGTGATTTTTGAGTTTTAAAAATTTCATTTGGACCTTTAATACATGTCAGCATGCATACACTAAGTTTCAGAACTGAATGCTTGATAAAGTAATGTTAAATTTCCTAGAAATAAGTTGGAAAACCCTTCACACATTTCAAATATTATAGTATTCAAATCAACCATTGGTATTTGCAAGTCGTATGTATCATTTATGAAGAGGAAAAATGTCACATTCTATTATACTGCAGACAAAATAATGTAATCATAATTTCTTTCTCATAAGCATAATTAAAGACCTAAAGACCTAAACCATGATTAAGGGCTTGGCCTCATCTTGTATATAAAGCCATTGTATGCTGATGACTGGAAAATCATGGTTTGCATTAATCTTACATAAGTACAGTATTACATTTCTCTGAAACAAGCTTGGCCAGTGTATTGAACCTCTATCAGCTCAGCTATCTGCAGAAAGAGCTGCTGAACCTCTATTAAGTTCATTTAGGACACATATTGTACTCAAAATATCTATTATGACAGCTGGAATTACAACTGGCCAGTTTGGGTTGAGCATATATAACTTAATAAGGTATGCATATGCTGCTTAATTAGTGTGAGTGCCAGATAAAATATCTAGAAATCATTTTTGTCACATTAACAACCAGTTACTTCTGGCTGCCTTCTTCCCTTGTCAATGATCTTATTCCTCCTGTTGTAAATAATGTGCTGGAATACCTTGGAGTGCTATAAGGTCAGGCTGTAAATCCCAGCTTGTTTTTCTTATAGATATTCAGACGTTTCATTCTCTCCCAACCCCACCTTTTTTTGTTTTCCTTCTCAAGCCCCTGGGGATTTTCTCCAACCCTGATGATTCTTCCTCCTTCTGAAATGATGATGCTGATTTTGTTACATAGGCAGCCATACTAACAAAATGGCCTTGCTATTACTAGGTATCAGAAGAAGCTGTGGCTCATGGACTGTGGGTCCTTACCAGTCTCTGTTTAGGTTGTACTTGGTCCTCTGTCAGTCATGTACTTTGATTTGTAGGACAGTAAACAAAACACTAAGACAAAACAGAAACCTAATATAGCCTGATTTGGCCCCCACCACTTTTCAAGTGGTCTATAGGAAAAAAACCCAAACCTTCAGTTGAGAAGTCTGTTTCATCTCTCCCATCTTTTTTTGGTCATATTTATCAGTCATCTTTATTCCATAACCTCAAATCTGCTTAGTTTCAGGGTAGTTGCTTCCAACCATTATGCTTCTAAAATGCTTTTAGATACACGTAATATTGAACTGTTGTTCTTCTTTGCGGCCAGCGGGTTAGACCCTTGCCTCTGTGCAGTAACTCTGAAGTTCAATTATTTCAAAGCTGGAAAAACTCCTATCCCAAACCTCAAAGAGCTTTTGCCAGTCAAAGTAGATCCTATAGAGCCAGGTAGGGCATTGATCTGACTTTGACATCTTTTATCCCAATGCTGGGGTTTCACATATGTTTTTCTTCTGAGTCTGCCCTTCCATATTTCTTTATGGGAGATATCAAAAGAAAGAGAATGAAATTAAAATGGATTGGTGTTGCTGATTTTTATCTAAGGGGTTAAAGGTCAGTGAAAGCAACATATGTTTCTGTGCTCTTCTATTGATGGCTCATATCTCCCCAATTTTAAAAAAAGGGGAAAAAGCATATGCTCCCAATTTACATATTTACTAATTAAAAAAAGCTTCCTGGAAACATTAAGCAGACTATCTTGGATAACCTTTAACATTGTAGCTAATGGATATCGCATGGAAATTTTCATAGAAAGTCTTCTAAATAATGTAAATGATTATGAATATGTAACTAGTTAATATGCAGCTACGAAAGGATTATCATGTAGAGGTTAATGAACATGCTGCACTTCACAGGTTGCAGTGCCTTTAGCACTTTATGCTTGGAAAGGCCCGCATTGGGAATGGAAAGGTTCCCGTTGAGCTCTTGTTCCCCCTACATAGAAATGGGGGATTTGAGATTTCACTTTTTTTTTTTACATAGTACCCGTTCCTTAATAGTTGTCCTGTAGGAACAACACTGATACAGCCCATTCGGTATGGAATCCTTATTATGGTCTCATGGATGGGTGCTGCTCTCCCCATAATGCAGATGGTGTGGTTCATTTGGTGTTGGTCTCTCAGCTTTCCTCACAAGCACTCATTTTGCTCTTCACTTTGGGTTTCAAAACCATCACACCTGAGTCAATAATGTATTGCATTGCAAGGTTTACTTTTAAACCAGGATTAGAAAATACATTTTATACTAGCTGAACCATGTTGTAGTTATACAGTATGAGGAACAATGATAGTTGCCATGAATTGGAAAGTAAGGGAGAACTTTTGGGCATGAGCCCAAAAATCTGTCAGTGGGATAGCTGCACTTAATTATATCATTCTTCCATTTTTTTAATTAATAGATTTTTTAAAATGACACATATTAGATAACTCTTTAGAAGGGAAAAAAGTATAAATCAAGCATCTCCATTAATCATGTTTGTCCTAAAATATTTAGTTTTTATGTTATGGGACTTAAGAGAGTAGGATGATTTTCTGCAGCTCTTCAGGTACTTAAAGATCACCATCTGAAGTTATTTATGGAATTTGATAAACGTAATATTATTTGGTTTTCTCTCTTTTTAACCTGGAAAACTATCTGCAGCCATGATGGCAATTCAAATAGATTAGCTATATATAAATCTCACTGAATTAGATTTTTCATCAAGGTGGATTGGTTGGTTGGTTGGTTGGTTGGTTGGTTGGTTTCTTTGTATAATAAAGCATTTGTATTTACACTGAATTAATGTAAGCTCTGGGTAAAAGATGCCAGTCTTTACACCCAAACATTCAGCTCTCAAAACAAGACTCTCTTGGTTTCTTCTTCTGAAGGTAATTTTTGGTAGCTTTAGAGTCTGCTCTGGAAGGTTTCCCAGTCTCCAGAAAAGCTCTTCAGGGAGACTTGAGAATTAAAATGACAAGAGGGAATATTATAGAATTTGAGAAATCTCTTTATGTACACAAATTCTAACCTTTTGGATTCCACTGTTTGTACTTCACTATTTCCTAGTTATCAGGCAGGTTAAAACTAAATCAGATGGGGACTCAAAGGTGTTCTTTCCCAAATTGGTGACTTCTAGATTAATGTTTTTCAACTTCAGCAACTACAGAATTCTGGGAGTTGAAGTCCACACAACTTAAGAATTGCTAAGGCTGAGAAACACTGTTCTTGACTCATTGGAATTGTAACTTCTAGCATTCCCAGCCAACAAATGCTATGCTTACTTTAAAAAAATTAAAAAAGTATTGGTTAAGGTTTTGGACTAAGAGCAGGGAGACCCAGATTCAAATCCACCCTTGGCCAAGAAGTTCGGTGAGTGACTTTGGACCAGTCATTCCAATTTTAGAGTTGTTATGGTGGGGAAAGGAATGTTATCGATACCTCCTTAAGGTGGGATAGAAATCTAATGAATAATTAATAAAATGTTCCTAATTTTTTTGTGGGGGGGGGTCAGTTGTCATTTCAGATATGAATGCTATCAATTGCTAGATGAAAACTGGAATATACTGCAATACATTTTGTGATTTTGTGGTGGCCAAATGGTGACCTTTTCATGGATTTAGAAGTCTAAACATAATGTTTACATATATTTGTGCACATAGATGCTTTTGAAAATATGAGCATATATTTTAATCTTTTTAACTTTGCCAGAGTGATGCTGTGATTTAGACATCCATTAGTATAACAATGAAATAGTTTTTATGGGTTCTTTTAAAGAAAACAGACAGCAAGCCTTTCATAAATTATGTTTGTTTTGTTTTGAAAAGGTTGGGAAATTGAAAGCAGATGTGTAGATTGTACAAGATACTAGTTTTTATCTTGTATTGCGCCATCTTGTTATAGAGCATGCATTGTATCAAAATCTGAGTTGGGGATACTGTAATTTATTTTGTGGTTATCAGTCTGGATTAGAGCACTGTGATAAAGTATGCTGCTTAAGAATGAACATTCCTGCGCCTTTGGGCTGACAAATAAAAATGTATAGCAGGACGCTACTAAATCTATAAAGCTGCTGCTCTAGTTTCTAAAACATTGACTTTGCAGCTGTGTGCTTAGCCTTCTTTTTTTCATGAGCAGTTATCTGTTTTAATGACAGGTGGTCACTAGCTGCCAAGAAAAAATTCAGCACTGGTAAGTGAAAAATGTTTGATTGCATGCCTAAAATATCAGTGAAAATAGCCTATGTGTGCTTTAGAAAAGTGCCCTGCATATATATTCTTTAGAAAATTAACCAAATTCATATAATACTGTATTTCGGTGCATCATTTAGACTCTGCTTGGCTTATTAAATTGCACCCTTTGCATTGCTACGTTATTGCTTTAATTCACCACTATAATCATACTTTAAGATCTGCACCTCTTTAAAAAGACATTCAGTTATTCCACATTTTTCCAGCTAGAATGACTACATAAAAAGTCTTCACAAACTCTGTGAACTCCAGTGGCAACCATTTATTTTTCCTTCTGTTCCAAGAAAACAGAACAGTCATGACTGAGTATTTAAATGGCCTTGGGAGACATCCAAGATATCTGTATAAGAAGAAGTTTAGATTAGCAGGTCTCCTATTTACAAAGGGCTTTTTTTTTTTTTTTGCTTGAAAGGTGGTTCAGGTTTATCCAATTGCTGTGAAAATATCCTTGTTTAAAGCCTTAGATAAACTTGAGATTTTGGAGGAATACTTATCCCTTAAAATATTACTCTGTCCTCTCTTTATTGCTTTAATATGTTGCTTTTTAATTAATAGAAACATCTTAAATAAATAAAAGTTTCATATGGCCATCTAATTGGAAAAGGTATATTCAAAGGTAAACAGTTGTTTATGAGTTATTGAGAGGTAACACTCTTAACAGATACCAAATTATGCAACATGCATGCTGCGTTTGCTTGGATTTTACGGAAAGAACAACAGGAGTTTTCTTGATTATTGTCTGCGGGGTTATTGCAAAAATCATAGCAACTGCCCCCTTTAGTAGAGAGATTAAACTTTTGGTTATACACCATCAAGCATATAATATTTTAAATTTATTTTAAGAGGCTTTTTCTTCATGCCTGAAAGATCTCTGAACAAATAATTTATAGTTCAGAATGTATCAGATGTTTGGTTTTTCTGAGGAGGGGGCTTTAGTTTAAATGCACATAAGCTGTCATCAGAGCATAAGGAGGACAGGGAGAGAGACTCAAGGACATCTCATGCTCATCATATTAAATTGTGACCATTGGTTTGAAAAAAAGAGTTTAAACCTAACATGTTTTTCTACTGTTTAAAATTCAGAGGCTGCATTAATTTCCAATAAGATGGATATTATAGTGGTGCCTATTGGTGCTCCTGGAATCAAGCTTTCTTAGCACTTTCATACTGCACTTCTAACTGCCACAGAACCTTTGTCTACACAGATATAATATATAATGAAATCCGGTGTAAAAACTGCCTACAGAGTGCAGCCCTGCACTGATTTTATTCCTGGCTGATGTTCTGATGTAACAGCTGAGCCCAAAAGGAAGAGGGGCTTCATTTTTGGAAACAATTTCACACATTCCCACATAATTCACCTCCACTTCCTATTTCAGTGCAAGGCAGTAGATAACAGGAGGAAGGACACAGAGGTGACTCCCTGTGAGGCCACTAGACCAACAGTTCCTTTCTCTAATCTGGTCATGTTTAATTAACTAGATGAGGCAGAATGGGAATGCCGAAGTCCATTCAAGTGTATCTCCCATGGAGAGCAATGCAAAGTGGTTGGGATCTAGATGCTGTATTGTCTGAGTCAGAAGAGAAGGATGAATGCAAGCCAGTGCCAGAGCATATATTTGCAAGCAGATGACCTCCTATTCAGTCTCTGCCATTTCTTCTTAGAACAGATTTTTCAGGGCCAAAGGTTTATCAGAAACAAGTTGCTGTGCTGTTTTGTGATACTTCTTTTGAGCATGCATTCCTGTTTTGCCACAACTAATTACACACACACATACACACACACACACACACACAAACACCCTATATGCAGCTTATCCTAAATTGAATCAGAATACCACTACTTCTAACTCCAAATTTATAGCAGTTTACAGAGTGAGGGGTAGAAATGCACAGCAGTATATAGTGTTAAGTAGTGGGAGGCCTGAAACCCTTTGCAGACACAATTAAATTCTATGAAAAATTTGTGCAGGATGAAATGTTGCCTCTAAGCGCTAACTTGCTTTAGATCAGTGTTTCTCAACCTCAGCATGCTGGCTGAGGAATTCTGGGAGTTGAAGTCCACACATCTTAAGGTTGCTGAGGTTAAGAAACCCTGCTTTAGATTAAAGGCAGTTGTGAAGGGAATCTGTGGCATACTTCCTGAGACCCCTCAATAAAGCTATACAAAGACAACGGATTTCAAACGGAAGGATTTCCTTTATGAATGGTTCCTTTTTCTGCTGTACAGGCTCACTGGTGGCCATGCAGAGAAGAGAGCCATTACGTAGAAGGTGCCTTTAAGCTTTCTTTATAATTCTGCCATTTTTTAAACACCACCATCACCATACATGATATCCCGTCCTTAGGAAACAAGTCCCAAACGACAGGGTTTTCTAACCGTGAAACCCTATTTTAAGTCCACTCAGAAATAAGTTATTGATGAATTATATGGGCCTCCCAGTGGGCATATGATTGAACCTAATGGATATTGACAAAAGGAAAATATCTGAAACGTTCATCTTTAGAATAACTGTCTGTTCAGAAACAGTTTGGAAGCTTGAAGAATACCCCTTGGTGGACTTCCTTGCATTGCGCTCACACTTGTATATTTACAAAAAGATGGAGGAATGTCTTGGAACTTCCCCCCCAAATTACTGGTGGCAGTTTGTCACCACAACATGCAATGCATGGTTTCTGGTTCAAGCCTCAACTCAGGAATCCGTGTAATATCTTTTTATGTTCATAAAGTCAGTTAACGTGTAGGACTGACGGTATGTCCGTCTGAATTCCCCTACAGGAAGAAGGTTGAGAGTGACTATGAAGCACTTCAGGAACGGCTCAGTACGCTGCCAGACAGACTTTCATACGATATCATGGTAGGTATAGTTTAGTATCTGGTTCTTGTTTGTTTTGCGTGCTTACCTTTCATTGGTGTGGTGGTGCAGTCCAGAACCAACCAGCAGTTTTGAAAACATGGTTGGAAGCTTTACAAATTCTCAGTAGTCTTATCAGCTGTATAGGTACAGCTCTGTGCCACAAGTCAGCTGAAAAAAAGATACTTAAATAATCAATTAGATGGATTAAAACTAAATGATTAAAAATAAATATTTATTATTACTATAATAAATAAATAACAGACTAAATAGTCCATTCAATGCTGTGTTCAGATTTCGAACATTGTTTTATATAACACACAGTTCCATAGGATTCGAAGCAGTTTACAAAACCCAGAAAATATATGCAATAAAAAATAGGAGCAAAACAGCATCAAACCTATTTGTAAAATAGGCAGCCTGGACATTATTCGGCCCAGTGGAACAGCCAGGTTTTCAACAGTTGGCAAAAAAGTGAGGAGTTTCAGGGCATTCCGTATCTCGGGGACAAAGTGTTCCACAGCATGAGGGCAGCTACAGGGAATACAGTTATTGGGCCCCCATGCTGAGGAACATGCCACCCTGAAATAATTGTAGATGGCCTTGACTGAATATATGTATGCTTTTTCCTTTTCTGCCTAGTTTCCTATCAAACCTATAATGCTGACAACGTACTGGGAAGTCAGACCTATTGGATAAATCGTATTTGATGTTTATTTTATTTTTTTTAAATAATTTTTATTGAAAGTGTTAAAAACAAGAATAAAAACCACAAGAAACTAAATTAGAATGGGAAAATTGAAAAAGAAAAGAAATAACAAAAAGCTAAATGTGCAATAGAAAAAGAAAATAGAAAAAAAGAACAAGATATAAAGAAAGATATAAAGACATAAAGAACCAGTTTCTGATATCCTTTACAGCTGTTATAAGTAAAATTATATTTTAACCTCCCTGTATAGTTACATCATGACTCTCTTCTTTCTATAATCTATCTTATCTAATCATCAGTATTTTATGTTTATTTTATGTAGTCTGTAATTTCATTTGCAATAGACAATTTCCTGTGAAGCGAAAGAAAAAAAGCTTTTAAGTCTTGGGTATTGATTATATAAAATAGTTTACACTGAGAGAATCTTAATTTGGAAAAAGTTTTTATTCTGGGGAGAAAAGCTTGTTGCCTAGAAGTAGTTGCTTGTGTACCATCAAGCATATCTGAACACGATTAGCTCACTAGTCAGGACTTTGTGATACAGATGATCTGTGAAATGTGCAGTTAGATGATACAGCGGTAGCCTTCTTGGCAAGTAAGATATACATCTAATTAATAATCTTGCAAAATGCATTGAACAACTCCGAGATACTAATGAAAGCATAGAATATTTAATTAATATACTGGTCCTTTCTTTCTTCAAACATTAAGGCTTTTAGCATGAGTGCAGAACTACCCAGAGGTGAAATCTCTCTCTGTAGATTACTTTTACTGCCTTCTCTTTCTGTTGTTACTTTGATAGGTCCCCTTTGGCCCCCTTGCGTTCATGCCAGGAAGACTTGTTCATACCAATGAGATTACAGTTCTTCTTGGGGACAACTGGTTTGCAAAATGTTCAGCAAAACAGGCCAGTGGTCTAGTGGAACACAGGAAAAAACGTAGGTATCTCCCCAGTTCTTGATGATGGTCAAATAAATAGTACTTTACAAGCTTATGCTCAGCATCTTCTGAATGTTATAGAGGATTCTGATCTCTGTGGGGTTGAAGTAGACAATACATTTGTCAAATATTTGTGTGAACACTAAAAATAAAGAATGCTTTATTGTGTTAACACATAACAAATTAAAATACAAAAACTTCAACTTTGAAAATTACTTTGCAATTGAACCGGTGTGTGTCAGAATGTTCTAGCGAGATGGTGCTGCAAATGAATTCACAAAATGGCAATACTGATTGCATTAACATATGGTACTGTAATATTACTGAATTGTAAATTGCAATAGGCAGTCTTTAATACAAATATTGGCACCAGTCAAAATTGACTGCTGGCATAAAATGCCATGTTATGAAATAAGGCTTTTACATTCTGTTTTTATGTATGTTTTGTTTAATGCATTGCTTCTTTATCTTACGAATGATTAGAGGCATTCATCATTTATTTTTCTCTATTAGCTAAACTGTTTTTAATTTTTCTAAGATATCTTGGATTTTTCTTTACTTTAAAAACATAGCATGGAGATGTAGTTGCTTTTTGTGATTCTCCTATACTTTTATAATGCAATGATTTTACTGATTATGTTTTTGATTTATGTTGTTAACTGCTGTGGGCTGGTTTTACCAGAAGTGAACAGGTTATGCATTTAAAAAAGAAGAAAGGAAGATCTTAAACATTTTCAGTGGGAGGGAGAAAAGCAGCTGAGCTAGCTTTGTAACCACAGTGATCCAGTTGCAGCACCCTATATATATGTATATGTACAGTATATATGTAGGTATGTATGTATAAGTGGGGGGCACAATTCAGGTTTGCAATACATGGGCTATATTCTCCACGCCTCACCTTGTACAATCTTCAGACTCAAGGAGAAGAACCCTGGCCTAGGAATATCCAGGAAAACATAAACCATACTAACATTTCTCCTTTTAGAACCCTAATAGGTACCTTGCATTGGCATTCCTGACAGGCCCTCAACCCTGTTCCACTCCAAGAACTGGGTAGTCAGGGCAGACCATAGCACACAGAGGTAAGCAACAAATTATGTGTAGGGTTGCCTGTTGTAGTCTTCAGCCTCATTAGCTGCTCCCTATGTCTTCCCTACCCTCCATGTGTGAAAGTGATGTCTGTCTTAACTGTATTGCTTTAACCCCCTTTTCCTCTAACAGTGGGGAGCAGTGCTACCCACAGATAAATTTTGTTGGCAAAGACGAGATGTTCCATTCAGACCTTTCTACTGCTGGCTAATGCATCTGTACAGTACTGATACACAGTCCAGATGCGTGGAGGAACAGTCTGTTGCCAGATACACGTTGTTCTGTTCCAGTTCCAAAAAGGGCAAGATGGTGCCAGCCATTTTCCCTTTTCCTTGTAGTGCTGAGGGAGAGGGTGGACTGGGACAACAGAGTGCACTTGACTGGCACCACTGCATTGTCATTCTCTTTATAGACATGTACTATGCCTCCAGGTTCAGGGATAGTTGCTTATTACTCTTATCTCTCAATCTCTCCTACTAATACAGGATGCATCTCACCCATTCCATTCTGTGGTGACCACAAGGGACTGCCACCTGTGACCAGCAGCGGTGACCAGCATGCTTCCAGTTTTTCTGCCCTGGGGAATGCTAAGCAATTTGCTCCTGCAAGGCTCCTGCATCTTTGCAAACTGCATGATAGATAATGATAAAGCAGCAGAAAGAGTTTCCCAACAGGGAGTTAGTGCATGAGAAACACAGCAGCTGCTACTCTGTCACCTGTGTCACTGTTCTCCAAAACACAAGTGCCTTGCTGGAGTGAATAGCTGGCAGTCCTATGTGTGTGTCTCTACCACAGCCTTTGAAGATGTCGTTTGCTTCTGAATGGGGATCTTTGGAGGGGCTTTGCTTATTTTCATAGTTCTGGCTATATGGAATTGTTTACAACTCTGTATATGTGATGTGGTAATTTTAAATATAGTAGCATCATGTTGATTCTCTCTCCTGATGTTAAAGTTTAATGTAATTATTATTTATTGTATTGTGTTGTTGGAATGCTCTTGAAAATCAACTAATAAATCTAATGACTAATAAACACAGTGGCTTGGCCATACATATGTCGTGGACGCATTTCTCTTTCCTGTTAGTAACTTCTTTCAGTTGATCTCAAGAGGGAGGTGAAAGGGTGGATAGGGAGCTCAATGAGCTTAGGGCCTTAATACCATCTATGACTGCTCAGTTTCCTAGGAGGGAACGTTTTGTTAGGGCACCCATGTAAGATGAATGCTGCTGCTGGAAGGAACAACTGTGCCGTTGCCAAGACATTTAAGCAGTTGCTTCCCATCGCGGGTTTGTGTTCATAGCAGGGATTTCTAGGATGTAAAATGTGACCAATCCCAGACCCAGGGTTTCTCCTCAAAATCTTGTGCTCATGCTTTGGTTGATGGACCATGATTTGTGCTCTGGGAGTGTAATGCAGGAGTATATATTCCATATATAGCAGATTCCTGGCTTTTTCTGTGGCCTAATGTTTGGGACCCTCTTGTGGCATTAGCAGTTTGGGTCATAACATTAAAAAGTGACAAGCATGCCAAATGAGAATCTGAGCAGTTCCTCACTCTCAGTGGGAACTGGACTTCTTTCTCTTGCTTTTCTGCTTATTGAGTCAGCTCCTTGGACCTGCTATTTTCAGTGGGTGTCGCTGGTTACCTATACAGTGTATCTTGGAATCTCCTCCTGGTTGCTTTGCCAAACACTTCTCTGTTGCTACCTAAGTCATGTGTGATTTGATTGGCCTTTGTATGGGTGAATCTAGACTACATGGGTTCTTAGGTGCTTGACTGTACTTTCTATTTTCACTGTTCGTGGAATTTATTATCTACCGTGATATATGAAAGAAACTGTCCTACATACACAGTCCTTTATATAAAACTAAAAGTTTGCTAAAATAAAAATTCCAAACAGGTATTGATGATTAGTAATGCCAACATAAATGGCAATAAACAGGACATTTTTAAAATGTAGAAAGAAAAATACTTAAGAGCAGCTTCTAGAGTCATAAATATGAAAACCCTTCAAATAGATAATGTGATCATAACCTAATTCCTGTTCCAGAGATTGTTTATATTGTTTTAACCATATTACAGGTTGTAGGCCTCTACGCTGCTCAGAGATAGGTATGACTGAAGGCCATATTATTCTAGTAGGTCAACAAATAATTTTTCAACCACATATCTAAAAGAATATGTAATTTTTTGATGGAATGCCCAATCAGGAAGATGCTGGAGAATATTTTCTCAAAGCTGTAGATTACATTTGTTTTCCATATCGTACTATAATCTGTTAGATACGCTTCTAATATATTTCAGGTGTCTACTGAAGACCCCTTACCTAAAGAATGGTTAAAATCCAGATATAGTTACTTTGGTGCCAAATCTTCCTATACGGTCCCTTACAAGCAAATAAATAATAAGTTCTGTTAAAGAAAACTTCTGTTACTGTTCAGGAACACCCACATGTCAAATTAACAGGCCTTGTTGATGACTTAGTACCCTGCAACGTGTTGACCTCCAACTCCAACGTATTAGGGAAAACAATGCTCTCATTACATTTTTTTCCCTGACTCTTGCTGAAGAAAGGCCACAGTTGCATCTCCAGCCAAAAGCTACATTAGCATGCTTTTTACACTATACATCTGTGCCTTGATTAAGTGTGTGATGAGTTGTATTTCATGCATTATAACAGCATGATTGAAAACAGTTTACTCTCAAAATGCCAGTTGCATAAAATAATTATATAATACAGTGTTGTTAATAAGATGATTTTCACACTAATGTGTCTGATGGAGGATTTTTAAAAAAAATATAATTGGGGATGTGCATTTACCTGGAATTAAGTCTCATAGAAATATCGTACTCTGAGTAGACATATTCATTGATAAAGTGCATCCTTTGCATCTCAGGAACTTGAGATAATCCTTAATAAAACCAGTATGAAAACATGCCATAAAACAAAGAAACAGAGAAGTAAAATTGAACAAGAACATTTGGGAATTGGGTTAAAATTAAGAGAGCTTTAGACATACTTGGTTCTGCACAGAGCTCTATGCTATCAGGCTTTTGAAACTCTGAGCAGGGAGAGAGTTCATTTTAACCAGACCTTCGCCTTCCTAAATCTTCTTAACGTATAGTATCTCTAATCCTTCAGAGATGTTTTTAAAGCAATAGGTTTCTGCCTTTTACAAGATCAGGGTACAGTAATCCAGGATTCTCATGATATGTTATAGGTTTATGAAGCAGTAAGAGCCTAGAAACTTTTCTGAGGTCCCATGATACAGAACTATCATGTTTTTAGCTACATGTAGAAAGCTTTAATTTCTAAGGAATTTCTGGGAACCACAACCTTTAGAAGAAGGAACAGATTGGATAAGGCAGTTAATATTTCCTGAATATATTCTAATTGTGTAAAAACAAAAACTCTCTTATCTTTCTTCAAGAAAAATACAACCAGTAGTTGTAAAGTTATGGGACTTTGATTCACAACTCTTTGAAAAAGAAAGCTCTCCTATAAGTAATTTGCATTTATGTTACTTGGAAAAAAATGAGAGTGCAATTCTATTAAGAGTGCTATTATCTTAAGTTTTAATCATAACCTGGTTCTGCTTTTAAATTTGTGTATTTTTCTGTCTATAATTCTTCATTTGACAACAATACTAAAAATGTAAGTAAGTCTAGAAAAATGGGAATATACAAGAAAAGATGGGAATGTATAAATCCTTATTAAAAGGATATAGTGTCAAATCATTGGCTCAGCTATTATGAATTCTGATAGCATGTATCTTGCTCTACAAGGCTGTGGAAAGGTTCAATTCTTGCCATTTCTACTTCGATCAGAGAGCGCTGA